>NC_087467.1:5856446-6456446 GCF_036321535.1 Camelus dromedarius | reverse complement strand
GTTATGCTTAAAGAAAAGTTCGTATCTTTCAGAGATTCACACTGAGATTTTCACAGATGAAAATATACACTGTTTGGAATTTGTTTCAAAATAATCTTGGATGAGGGGCAAGTAGGTGGTGAGTGTGTAGATGGAACAAGACAGACCATGAGTTAAAGCTGGATTTATGGATATATGGGGAGTCTTTATACTATTTTCTATACTTCTGCCTATGTTGAACTTTTTTTTTTTAATGAAGGAGCTGAAAAAAATTAGGTTATGAGTTCTAATGTTCCCTTTGGGACCAGAGTCCTTTCATAAGTGTGACTGGTGTCGTGAGTGTGTTCACTAAGGCTGAAATGGCCAGTCATTAGCAAATTTTTTGTAGCGCCTCCAATGATACTTTCCTTCCCACCCTGGCAGACCTGCTCTCCAAGGATCTTTGAGAAACAAACGTAGGACATCAGTCTTTTAATGTTCAGCCTGTCTTTCTAGGCTCAGTCATTTCCGATGACGAAGTCGGCAATCTGTTACAGAAACTGTTCGTTTAGTAAAGAAGTGTTAGGGTAGAGATGTTATACATGGAACTTCAGTAGATGCACCTAACTCTTTGTCATTAAACTGAGACAGTGCTAAGGCTGTCATGAATGATATCAATACAAAAGTTCTCGGTTTCCTAATGGCTCTTGGAGGCTGCATGGCCAACACCAGGGTCTAGCCCCATTCCCAGTGAGCCAGCTCTGCCTGCATCTTCATTACACCTTAAGAGAGCATCTTGGAATGCAGTAAGCGCAGTGATGTTGTAATGCATATGAACATGTAAGTTGATTGTATGCTTTGGCACTCTTAGCATTACAGGGAACTTCTGATTTCTATGGGCAGATTAACCCATTTGTGGATTAGCTACTGGGGAGGGGGAAGATAGCTCATTAAAAAAAATTGTTACCGCGTATCAGCAAAATTATCTACATACCCAGAAGTTTATCTATTTTTAGACCCATGTAGTGATGAACAGAATCTGCATTGTATCTCTTTACAACTTGGAAACTTACCTTTTCTTCCTCATTTACATGTGGAACCTAGAAATCAAAATGTTGGACTCTAAGGGAAAATGTTTAGAACTTAGTGTTAGAAAAAAAAATCTCACAATCGTTGAAGATGTTAAAAAAAAGGGAACATGTTGCAGAACTTGCAATTCGATATATTCCCAGGTTTGGCCAGAAGGACACAGGAAAATTTGTTTGTGGGTCACCTCATCAAATCTTTTTAGCATTCTTGGAAAGAGGAAAACCCAGAAGACTTTTTTTGTTCTTGATAAGGCTACTCGAACTGGTATCACAGCAGGGAGTGAAATGCCAGGGTCTTAGCCAGAGCGCCCAGGACAAGCCACAGTTCTCAGAATAGAAGGTAACTGATGCATCTTCTGACTGGTTCATCAGATCCCAAGAGTGGCTTGGGGTTCACAGCAGATGCGCTGATAAGCAAACACTCCTGAGTGGCCAGGCACCGACGGCCACGCTCAGCACAGATTGGAGATGGAGCCGTGGGTCCTCAGTGGGGACAGCGGGCAGGAGGCTCGATCTGGCTCAACACACAGCCCTGCAGCCATTCACCAGGCTGCCTAACACTGGCCACAATATTGACTAAAGATGTTTATACCAGTGACATTTTATACCACTTTAGTGCAAGTTTTATTTTGTCTGTGATTTGAGGCCACCCGTTCCAGCCTGCCCCTCGTTATGATGATTAAGCCAGAGTTGATGGTGACATTCCTCACAACTCACGAAAGCATGAGTGTGTAGTCATACTGGGGTTGCGACAATGGATTTAAAGGATACTTCCTCCCCACTCCTACCTGTAGTTTTATTAAGTGAAAACAAAATTTAATATTAAGTGTGCAACACCCTGGAAACCTAGCTTTCAACACTTACGACCATCGTGAGGGGACTTCTGTCTGGTCCTCTGATTTCATCACGCAGGCTGCACGCAGCTGGAGGGGTGCCGGGGCCGGATCCCCTGGGAAGCAGCTGACCAAGGACTGGAGGCTGGGATGCCAAGTCGCAGGGAATGTGAGGGGCTCAGAGCGCAATCCCCAGTGCCTCCTCGACTTCACATTGCGTCCATAGCCTCGAGGGGGTGTTTCTATTTCTGTGCATGTCCCATGTCCCGTGGCCCATGTAAGCATTGCTCCCATGCTCTGTGAGGGAAAGGGCTCTGTCTTCTTCAGTGCTTTCTGTCTTGTGCTTGGTACTTAATACATCTTCATTAAATGAATGCGTGAATGAGTGAACCATCGAATGTCTAGGCAGTTGCCAATTAAAACTGCAGTGTGTTCATGTGCTAAGACTCACTGTAGTTTACAGCAAGTCCTTTTTTTTTTTTATAAAAATTGAAGTTTAGTTGATTTACAACGTTGTGTTAGTCTCTGATGTACAGCATGGTGATTCAGTTATACACACACATACACATATATATATATATATATTTATTCTTTTTCATTATAGGCTATTACAAGATATTGAATATCGTTCCCTGTGCTCTACAGTAGGACCTTATTGTTTATCTATTTTATATATAGTAGGTAGCATCTCAAATCCAGAACTCCCATTTTATCTATCCTGCTCCTTTCCCCTCTTTGGTAGCCGTAAGTTTGTTTTCTATGTCTGTGAGTCCATTTCTGTTTTGTAAATAAGTTTATTTGTGTCATTTCTTTAGATTCCACATATCAGTGATATCATATGGTATTTGTCTTTGTCTGACTCACCTCCCTTAGTATTATAATCTCTAGGTCCATTCATGTTTCTCTAAGTGGCATTATTTCGTCCATTTTTATGGCTGAGTAGTATTCCATTGTATAAATGTACCACAACTTCCTTATCCAGTCATCTGTTGATGGAGATTAATGTTGCTTCCATGTCTTGGCTATTGTCAATAGTGCAGTTTACAGTGAGTCTTGATGGGATGGGGTGGAGGTTCCCTCCTTGCCTTGGAACATGGCCATTAATAGGAAAAAAGAAAAAAGTTAGAGAGGACTGGGTGGGGTTCATTCAGTGAAGGAACAGCCTAGGAACCAGGCCTGTGTGATTGGCTAAAAAGATCACGTCACTCCTCTGCTCCAAACCTCCCTCAGCCCTTCTGCCATTCAGGGTAGCTGCAAAGCCCTCAGGTGGCCAGCCCACTGCTCCATGAGGGCAGGGTGGGTTGCTTGGTTGGTTTGATGGTCTGTTTGGTTTACTGACGTAACCCTGAAGCCTAGAACAGTGTCTGGCACATAGTGTGCATAAAGTAAATAGTTGTTGAATGAATGAGTGATCACACAGTTTCGAGGTGGAGGGAAGTAAGAGGGGTCTCCTCACCCAAGCTGTCTCCAGGCAGAAGCCCCTTCTGCAAAGCCTCTGGTCAAACATGTTCTAGCCTCTTCTTCAGGTGTGGTAATGAGCAGTTGCCTCCCTCCCTTTGAGGGTGGCCTTTTCCCCATTTTTGAACTTTATTTGTCCCTGATCTTCCTGGAAAGGTGGTTCCTCATACCCCCACAGATGGGGATGGAGGTGGGTCTGGACAGTTCATTGGTTGACTGTGCCCAAGAAGATGGAAATAGGATGAGTAAGCCAGAAGAACCATGAGCCTGGGGCTCAGTAAGTGAAGTGACCTATGACCTGTGACCTGCAGGTAGTGCCAAGAGACAGTGGCAGGAAGTTTGTATCAAACCAGCGACTTTTCCCAGTGGTAGCAGAAGTCAAAAGGTGCTTTCTTTTCACGTTTGAGGTGAGTCATGTGGATTGTTTTTATTACTCAAATCGTGTATATTGGTATGTAAATGTCTGGTACCCTCAGGCATCTTCACACTTGCAGTTCTGTTTAACTGTGGACTTAAACTGTGTGTGGAATCAGGGAGATGCTACTGGGGAGGGGTTATGACTAACAAAGTCAGATTCAGTGAGAGAAAGGCCAGGAGGCAAGGAGTCTACCCTTAATCAACAAACAGAGCATCGGTTCCCATCACAGCATGAGCACGTATGCCAATCTGGAGACTACAGAAAAGCACATTGAAGAAATAGAAATCAGTTTTCTTACCACCCAGAGGGAGCTGCTCTTAACTCTTTTGTGTCTTACCAGAATTTTAATATCTATGCGCATTAAAATATAACATTATATCTGAATACTTTCCCAAGTCATTCAGTATTCTTGGAGCATGTCATTTTTAATGACAGCAGGGTAAGCCAGTCTGTGCGTGTCCCATGTCCCGTGGCCCGTGTAAGCATTGCTCCCATGCTCTGTGAGGGAAAGGGCTCTGTCTTCTTCAGTGCTTTCTGTCCTGTGCTTGGTACTTAATACATCTTCATTAAATGAATGCGTGAATGAGTGAACCATCGAATGTCTAGGCAGTTGGCAATTAAAACTGCAGATAATGCTGTTTTATATATATATACTTGCAGAAGAAGCAGTCTTGTGCTCATATTGGATTACTTCTTAAGGTGAATTCCTTCAGGCTTAGTTGCTGACTACAAGGGTAAATAATTCATCTTCAGTGGGAGCCATTTCCCCCATCTTAAGCATTGGCGATGGTGGGGAAGATGGTCCCTAAGGCCCTGTGGGGCTGGTGAAGAGCTGGGCCGAGATGTGAAGCCCAGCTCCAGTGCGACCTCCTCCTCGCACGGGCAGCTGGCGTCATGGCCGAGAGTGACATTTGAATGCTGAGAATGCGACCAGGCGGTACTCAGGGAAGACTGTTAAAACCCTGAATAAATTATGTGTTTGTCTCTCATTGCCTCTCCCTGTTTTGAGGGACAAAATCATGACTAGAACAGTCAGTGCTAAAGTTAGAACTATTACATTTCATGCATGTAAGTAACAATATTAGATTAGTAAGACAAAGCTGCATCTCGTTAGCTGTTAATGCCTTGAGGAAACAGAGGTGCTGTATTTTGTGGGTAGTGTAGACCTACCTCTTTCTAGAGACTTGGCAACAGACACAAATGATAAAAGTGATTGTTTTTGACCCAGTGACCCTACTTACAAGAGTCATTTGAGGAGGTAAATAAAAATGATAAAAGTGCTATATGCATAAAGACATTTGAAGATTATCTTAGTAACGAAAAGCTGAAAAACTCAATGTCCACCGATAAGGGAGGTGTTAAGTATGTTATGGTTCATTATGGATAGACTGTTGGGTTGTTATTGAAATAGCTCATACCTTACGTAGCTCAGGCTGCTGTAACAAAGTGCCACAGACTGGGGGGCTTAAAAAACAGACATTTATTTCTCATAGCTCTGGGGGCTGGGATGTCCAGGATGAAGGTGCTGGCAGAGCTGGTTCTGGGTGAAGCCCTGCTGTCTGGCTTGCAGATGGCCACGTCCTTGCTGTGACCTATCATGGCAGAGAGAGGGGACTCTGGTGTCTCTGCCTTCTCTCATAAGGGCACTAATCCCATCGTGGGGGTCCTACCCTCATGACCTCATTTGAACTTTATTTCCTCCCAAAGGCTCCACCTCTTAATACCATCACATTGGGGGTTAGGGCCTCAACATACGAGTTTCGGGGAGACACATTCAGTTCATAACAATCTACATGAGTCATAAAATTGTACATCTGGAGGCGTAGATCAGAAATGTCAAAAACGGAAGGAGTGACTTCCTTCAGTCCTGCTCACCAGGCCCCTTCTGTACCTCATTCATTAGAAACACCGTCAGAACTGCTTGTCACCCATCCAGTCCCCTCCTTTTCATTCCTGAGTCGTCTGGGCTCTCATTTGGACTCCTGGTAACTGTGCTCTGATGCACCCTCAAAACCTACTTCCCCAACCTCCTCCTTCTTCTCTCTGGGGGTTCCCCATTGTTTAAGGATATAATCACAAGCCGTCCCAAGGACACCCAGGACTCTCTGGGACCTGGCCTCTCGTGGGCTCCTTCCACATCCTCCCCACTGGCCTTCCCCCCGTGCCCCTCCCGAGCTCTGGCTGTGCTAATATGCTCGCAGTTCCTCTAAGAGGCTGCCCTGCGTGGTTGTTCCAGCTCTTCCCTCCACCGGGACTGCCCCTCCAGCCCTCCAGCCCGGGGTGAGGCGTGTCTGAGGGTCACCTCTGCTGGCCTTTCCCGGCCCTCCCCCAGGCCTGTGCAGGCTGTGCTCCAAGCCCCCCACCCCGTGACACTCTGGTTCTTATTTCCTTCCATGTCACCATCTCCCCACCACCTGTAAACCCTCAGTAGCAGGAAGTGCATTTTAAACCCCCTTGCAGTTCAGAGTTCCTAGGACAGTGCCTGATACACAGGAAAGCCAAACAAATAAGTTTTGAATTTTTGAAGGTATGTATTGAAAACAGTGCAGTATATGTATTTATATACGTGATGATTGGAACAACAGGGTAGACTCCAGCCTTCAGGAACCGATATCCTCAAACTCCTGTTGGATCCCTGATCTGTAAACATGATTTGCATGTTACAATTTCCCTCAAAACTGCAGGTGAGTGAGGTATATCCGGCTCTTCAGAGTAACAAAACCTTGTTTTCTGGCCTCTTCCACACTGGGTCCACGCTGGGTCCTCAGACAGGTGGACGAGAGAAGGCCCACCGCCTGTCAGTGTCATTCCCTGTCACGTCTGGAGGGGCAGGCATACGCCCCGGGGCCCTCCTGGGTCAGGGTAGTGCGGTCTGCTCCCCGGGGCCCAGCTGGAGGCCTGCGGTACAAGGTGGGGAAGCACTGCCCCGGCCCCGCTTTGCAGGTTGTTCCCGAGCCTTCCACAAGCCTCGTTTATTCTTCCTGCCCTTGCCGAGTGTGGAGGGGGCGAGGGGCTTTGTGAGCTTGTGTGGGAGGCAGGGGTGGCCACGGCCGCAGTGCGTTGTGGGAAATTCCGAGAGGAGGGCGGACCTGGGACACTGGAGTGGTGCCCACAGAGTCCAGCCTCTCTTCTTTCCACCAGTGAGATCCAGCCGTTGGCCAACATGCAAGGCTCAGGGTAGATTTTATTTCAAGCGATGGCACTCACCTTAGAGAGATATATTACCCCTTTGCTGTATCAGATCATAGCCTCAGGCTGCAGGAGCGCTCAGGCTGGCTCCTGATTGCAGCTTCTATAAATCACCAGGCCTCTGGCTTCTGCAGGACCTGGTAGTTCCCAAGTGACTAGTGTCTGGGTGACCAGTGCCTGGAGGTGGGAGAGGCTGTCCAGCCTTCCTGGGGTCCTCCTTCAAGTTCAACAGCACCATGTGTCTGGGGGCAGGGAAAAGAGAGTTGTTGGGCACCCTATCCAGAACAATAGTCTAGAATATGAGTGGTTTTTTGTTCCCAGAACTGGATGCATTTTTGTGGACAGTGATTCATCACCGAATATGCCAGTAACCGAACCACGGCATGTCTGTGCAGTTCACAAGGCCCTGGGACGTAGGTCTGCCTAGCTGATCCTCAAACAGCCCTGAAGGAGGGGGAGATGGGGCACTTAGGCCCCATCTCCAAGTTGAAAAAACTGAAATCACTGTTGGTTTCATGACTGATGTGCGGGAACAGGCCCTCGGAGGTGGCAGGGCTGGAACTCAGGTACACATCTTCTGACCTCAGCCCCAACCGTCTCCCATGAGGACTCCCTGCCTCAGTCTGTCAGAGATGAGTGTGAGGAACATACATTGACATCCAGGGTAGTTTGTAGAGTGAATACAACTGGGGTAATTTCAGCTGAGTTCATAGACATCACAGGCAACCACTTGGTGGTTATTTTTGCGCAAGCTGGACAGCAGGCTCGGCTAAGTGGGAAGCTTTACTTCTATCGATGCCTCTGATCCCAGGGCATGATAAGTATCTGCCTTATTGTCATGATTCGTTGGGGAAATAAGTCATAAACGTAACAAAAAGTGAAGTAACCTCCAAGAGCAGTGTGCGACTCATGTCTAAGGGTGATATAGGCAGCCTGGGCTGTAGAAATGTCAGAAGTGGGAGAAATCCACGTGGACTGCACAGTCCAGAAGGCCTCCTGCAGAGAGCGGGCTGGGGTGTATGTGGATGATAGGAAAGGGGAAGGTGGTCCATGCAGGTGAGAGCGGATGGGACAGGTGGTGGGGGACAGGCGGTGGGGATCAGGTGCGGATGGTTCTGGGCGAGTGAGATTGGCCTCCCGGAAGAGGGTGACCCACAGCTGTAGGCCACAGGCTGGGCTGGTGCAAACCGTGAGCAACAAAAGTGACTCAGAAGTTACTTCTGTTCCATGCAGTGGAGACATAAAGGAAAAGGAAGGGAAGAGGAGAGAAGAACAGAAATTTGGGAAGGAAATGACTGTAGAGAAAAGCCGTGGGAAGGAGAAATGGGGAGAAGAAAGGGGGGGGGTAGGTAGTCACTGCAAAGCCACCTATGACGATTGTGTGAGGGGAGGGAGAGCCGTTGGGGACAAGCCTGAGGATGGGCCTGGCTTCGGCCCAGCAGGCAAGGTCGCCCGCAGCCTGTGGTCCTGGTCACTGCTGATGTCTGGTGAGCTGAGGTGTGAGGCCATCAGGGATTAAGAGGTGATCCTTTCCAGGGGCTCTCCCTCCTCCCTCTCTTCTATGGGGTGTCTGCTCAGTGGCAGACTCTGTTAGGGCCAGCACAGTGACCAAAATAAGTGAGACCAAGGGTCAACGAGATGGGGTGGGCCCTGGCTCGGCCACCCTGTGCCGTCCACATTCCCTCTCCTAAAACCTTTAAACAGTAGTGTCCCCCTTGCGGGGCTGTCATGAATAAAACCAAAAAAGGGTTCCACTCTTGCATGTCACCGGGATCTGCCACTTGGCTTCCGTGGCCTCCAGTTCCCAGGACTCCCTCTCCCCTGCCCCACCTGCCACTGCAGAGACGCAGCAGCTCCTGCCCCACCTGTCTCCCTGCGCCCATGTGCCGGCCCCCCTTCCTGACTGGGGAGGGGGGAGGATCCCTTCTCATGGCCCGGGGCCAGGTGCCTTTCCACTGGACCTGCAACCCATACTTCCCTCTGGGATCTGCCCTTTAGCCTTCAGATGCGCTGATCCACATTCATCCAGAAATCTCCTCCTCCCCGGCCCCCAGATCTGGCCCATTCTTCTACCTTCATGTCTCCTCCCCTTTTGAGCATCTTAGACCTTCTCTAAGCCCCGCTGCCCCACTCACTGTCCCTGCTGCTCCGTCCAGCTCCCTCCCTCCAGTGCAGGGACACTGCTCCTCTGAGGCTCCTGTCCTTCACGCCGCCGTAGACACTTTCCAGTCTGTATCGTAGTTAATCTCTTAGCAGTGCTCACCGGTTCCAGCGTCCCCTCTGAGGAATGCTCACTGTTCTAAGTTTGATGGTGAGAGAGTCACCTCCCTTGTTCCCTCTCAACCTCTCTGCTCCCTCCTGCCCTCTGAATGTCCACCTTCCTCAGGGCTCTGTCCCAAGTCCAGGCCTTCTCCTAGCAGTCGACTTCCTCTCTGGGGTGGCTTTGATGGCTTTCTGATGACCCCCTTGTTGGCATTTGGGGCCCAGCGCACTCTCTGGTCTGAGGCCAGCCATCCAGCTGCCCCTGGACAGCTCCTCTTGGGCTGAATGTGCACTGTGTCCACATGGAACCGTGCTATCCTCCCGCAGGTCTGTCCTGTTTCAGTGAGGAATGTCATCATGCAGCCGGCTGCCCAAACCAGGAACCACTCCCTGGCTTTGGCCCCATTTCTCAGCCCTCATGTTCTGGTGCTTCTGACACTTCCCTCCTCATTCCATGGACAGTCCTTGGCATACAAAAAGTGCTCCATAAATGATGAAATGAATGAAAAATAGATAAGGTAATATAGAGAAAGTGTCTTTCACATAGAGTCAGTTGCTCCCAAAATGAGCCTGTGTTAGTTATCCATGGCTGTGAACAAATCACTGTAAAGCATAGTTGCTTAAAACATTTTTTACATGTGGCTCACGGTTTCCTTGGGCCAGGACTCTCAGAGTGACTCTGAGGAGCTTTGGCTCAGAGTCTCTTGTGAGGTTCCGGCCAGATGATGGCGGGGCCCAGGACCATCTCCGAGGCTCTTCAGTCACAAGCCTGGTGTTGGGCTGGGAAGATGCGAACAGCTGGGAGCTCCTCAGGTATCTCTCTTTATGCCTCTGTGGTCTCTCCCGCAGGTCTCTCTAGCATGGGGGCTTCTGGGTAGCTAGACTTCTTACATGACCACGCAGGATTCCAAAGAGCAAGGGCTGGGGTGTGGGGGTGGGGTGCCTTACCATTTTTTCTAACCATCACTCTCGCTGCACTGTACTCTTTAGAAGCGCGTCACCAAGCCTGGCCCATGTTCACGGGCAGGGGAATTAGACACCACTGTCGGGTGGGAGAAGTGTCAAAGAATTTGAGAGCTTTTAAAAAAGAAATTCATATACAGTAAAATTCACTTTTATTTTTGGTGTTCAATCCTGTGAGTTTTAACATACATATAGTTATTTTTTTTAATTGATGTATAATTGCCTTCACAATATTATGTAGTTTCAGGTATACAATCCTGTGATTCAATATTTTTGTAGATTCCATACCATAATATGCCTGGATTCTTGTAACTATCACAGGATATGGAGCAGTTCCAGCAACCTAAAGAATCACCTAGGGCTACCTCTTTGTAGTCAGACATCCCCTCACCCCAGTCCCTGGCAACCATGGATCTGTTCTCTCTCCGTATAGCTTTGCTTTTTTTTTTTTTTCCCAGAATGCCATACATATGAATATAATTATTTACTATGTAACCTTTACAGACTGGCTTTATTCACTTTGCATAATGCGCCTGAGATCCATCTTAAGGGGCATCGAAGTTTCATTCCTTTTTAATGCTGGGCAGCATTCCGTAGCATGGATGTGCCATTTATCCACTCACGTGTTGAAGGGCGTTTGTGTTGTTCCTGGTTTTTGGTGCTTACAAATAAAGCCGCAATAGTCATTTGACCTGGAGGCTGATCTCGTGGCCCCTACCTCATGCCCCCTTTTCCGCTCTGCACGTCTGTGCAGAGGTCTTGTGTGAACATGGGTTTTCGTTTTGCTAGGATCAATGCCTGGAAGCAGGATGGCTTTTTTGACCGAGGGTTAGCAGGACCGTCAGGAGGTTTTTACTTATTAGGCAAATTACCCTTTGTCAGAAGAATTTGTTATTCGAGTCTTTGGCCTTCAGAGTATAATTACTTTGGAAAACACCGCCCACAGAAAGGACCTCATTGTCTGTAGGTGTTTGACTGCTCTTTATTCTTAAGCCTTCACGGTCCCAGCCTGGATGGACCTTGAGGTGAAGCCTTGATGTTCCCCCTGCAGCCTCTGACGTCACCCTGGGCGCTGACGTCACCCAGCACTCACTCTGCGGCCTCTTCCCACAGCTTCACAAAGGGACAGCCACCCCATGGAGCACAAATCACCAGACATTCTACCAGTTGGCAAAATACCATCGGTCAATGAAGCGGTAAGCAGCGCTGGAGAATGTTAGTGCATGAGAAATGCACTTTGATCATGGAGCGTAGATGAAGAAAGCAGTAACGGAGGGGGCGTGGCTGAATGGATGTGGTTCTCTTCCTCTGCCAAGTCAGAGAACAGATCTGAAGTGAGGGGGGCCGTGGGGGCCGTGGGAGAGGGGGTGACACATTTAAGTTCGGAGTCTGTAGCAGGAAAGGTCCGGTTGGTTCTGAATGCATCTGACCTCTTGTCCAGAAGGCCACCAAGGTCTCAAAGTGGCCCTCAGTGGAGGACCCCATCCTTCATCTGGGCTTCTTGCTTGTCCCATTTGTGCTTGGCTGGATGAAACTCCCAGCCTGGGGGCCTGCCTGAAATATGCACATAGATCCCCCTTTCCGCCCCTTTTGCATTCTGCTGGGTTATCTGGGAATACTTACCTTCCCCAGGGTATTAGACTACGCAAATTAGGTCAAGGGCCTAAAGAGGGGAGTTCTGTGCGGCTCTTTAGAAACTGAGGAAGTCAGCCTGTGCTTCCTCGAGGAACACACAGGGAAGTTTGACGTGAAATCATGCCTGGCCTATGCAGGAGTCTCTCACTCATCCTACGCAGGTGGGAGTTCTTGCTCTGTGTCAGGTTCTCCGCAGTGCACTTGGAAACCAAAGAAGAATAAGCATGGGTCTTGTTGCCAAGAGCTTATGGCCATGATGGTGACCATAGATGTCACTTTATTCCTATGAAAAAAATGCATTCACAGTTGCAGACAGCCAAGTCGTAGTGAACTTTGAATGCCACCAGGTGTAAGTTGGAGACTGTGACTGCCCTTTATTTAGGTGAGTTTCATTGGCTCCTTTGGTTTGTGCCAAAATGTTTAGGACAGTGCCCCTTGGCTGCCTCCCTGAGAAGTCGGCCCCTCTCTCTCTCCCCCTTCCTCTGGGGCTTTTCCTTGTCTCTGCCCACTTCCTTGGCCGCTCAAGAGCTCTATTCCAGATTCTGCCTTCTGTGACCACAGCCTTTCCCCTCTTACATGTCTTCCTAACCCCAAGCCTCTTGGTTCCCTCGTTCACCCAGTGTGCAGAAATTTTCACCCGGTTCCCGTCTAGATGAGAGAGGCACAGTGCGGGGGCTTCTGCAGAGGGGAGACGGGGGTTAAGGTGGAGCTGGGGGCCTCTGGCAACATCGTGAGATCCTGAACTTTACTGGTGACATTAGAGTTACCTTGCATCAGCAGCGAGGGAGCACTTAGATGGAAGCCCAGAGCCTGTTGGTGCTGACACCTGCACCTCGTTAGTTCCTGGGGGGGGGTCCCCCTGCTCCGCGCTGCCCCGGCCAACACCCATGCTGCTCAGCCAGGCAAACTCCCCGTCGTTTCTATCATCACCCTGACTTTTGGAAACATGATTTGGGTGTCCTGATTTCGTGTGTCAGTCCCCTGTCTCCTCCTGCTGCCCCTCGATGTGGGGACTGGCCAGGCCCGGAAGTGGCAGCTCTGTGCCGGCTGCACACGCCGGGCCGCTGGTGAGACGGCAGCTAATCCTGGGCTGAGCTACGGGGAGGGAGGGGAGGTTCTTTGTGTCTCGGGCTCTGGTGTCTGTAAGCCTCTTTTCTCCCCCCACCGTTTCTTGGAGAGCTTTCGTTCCACCGAAGCTCCTCAGCCTCTGCCTGGTCCCCGAAGCAGAACGTGTCAGCTCCATTAAATTGAAGCACGCAGTTCTGCGAAGTCTAAACAGTTCCGATCTCATCGTCCTGGGTGGTGGTCCTCTGGTGGCCACAGCTGGCCAAAGCGCAGGAATCTGCGAGGCGGGAGGAGAGGCTTTGCCCGCCACGCGCCCGGGACCCTGCCTGGCTTCTGCCTTCTCGAGCGTGCGGGAGAGGATTGGAGCTCCTCCAGAGGGCTCTGCCACATTTGAGTCGTCCGCAGGCAGGAAGGGGATTGCTCTGACTACTGCGTGGGTCACTGGGGCTGAAAGTCCATCTGATGGGGGAGAGGGGCAGCTCTTGGAGCCGCCTGCGCATATTCATTCCGCAGTGTATTTTGGTCATATTGATCAGTCATCTGTTGATGGAAGGGCCTTAGGTGTCATTAGTGTTTCAACAGTTTCCAGTCAGTGGTTTGAGGCTTGAACCCATCGTCCAGCTGCTCTACCCACCCCACACCCCGCCCCGCTGCACACTGTCCCTTTCAGGGCGTGGGCTTCACATTTTTAGGGTTGATGACTGGCAGTGTGTTGAGAAGCGGTGTGATGTCCTCTGAGCACACTGCTCACGAACCCAGGTAGTCACTGTGTCACTCAGCTACCCCTTCACTCACCACATTTTTCTCGAGCGCCCGCTAGGTTCCAGGCTTCGTTCCAAGCATTGGAGAAACAACGGTGGTCAAAAGCATGGATCCTGACCTTCTTGGAGTTTATATTCTAGTGGGAGAGATGCAGGGAGAGAGAATAAATAAAACAAAGTAGCATGTTAGAGTGTTAGAAGGTTGATCAGGGTCCACTTTTCTCTGGGCTTCCTCGTGCATTTTCTGCATCGCTTCGTAAGGAGATCCCCGCAGGCATTCTTCCTGAAAACACAGAAATATTTCTGGTAGTGTGGATCTGTGTCATTGTTCCTTTTGGTGACAGAGGGTGGTGTGTGGCTCTCCAGGTATCTGGGGAAGTGGTGAGACTGTCATCTGTCAGATGAGGCTGGAACCCACCCCTGCTGTTGTGGGTTTTGCCGAGTCCCGTGCTCCCCTCTGTGGGTGTGTGTGCGGAGCTCGAGAGGCCAGGGGAGGTGGCGGGTCCAGGTCTTCTCAGGACGCAGGGCAGCCTCCGCAGGTCCTGGGTGATGGGGCTGTGGAGTCATCTGTCTGTCTGTTCTCTCCTGGCTCAGGGGTTTCTGAGAACGGAACTGCTGCTAATCTTCCTTAATCTTCATTAAATACATATTGTACTTCTGTTGCTTCCCCTCAGTTTGCTTACTTTATTTTATTTTTTTAAATTGAAGTATAGTTGGTTTAAAATGTTGTGTTAATTTCTGGTGTACAGCATAGTGATTCAGTCATACATGCATAAATTTATATTCCTTTTCATGTTCTTGTTCATCACAGGCTATTACAAGATATTGAATATGGTTCCCTGTGCTATACGGTAGGACCTTGTAGTTTATCTATTTTATATTTAGTGGCTAGTATTAAAATCAGTTGCCGCCAGTCCCTGGGCCAGGTGCAGGGGATGAGGAGGTGAGGAGTAGCTGGCAGCCCTTCGGGGTCTGCATGGTGCCCAGGAGTGGTACCCAGGCTGACGGCCCTTTGTGCGAGGTGCTGTCTACAGCGGGGAACCTAGAGGCCAATGTGCGGGGAGGGCGGTCTCCCCCCCACCAAGGAGGGCAGCTGGTGTTCTGTTTCCTGTGTTGACTCTGCCATTTTCCCATGGGCCACGAGGAAGTGCTCAGAGCTGCAGGTGATGCTCTGTGTCTGCAGATCCAGGAGGAATACCAGGGAGACAGCCGAGCCTTGCTGTCCCCATGACCATCCCTAGCAGCAGAGCCTCCTGCCTCTAGGACACTGTCTCTTGGCAGTTTTTGAATGTGAATTTGTCACCTTTCTGGATGTGAGTTTGTGTGGTCTGTAACCGGGCCCCAGCACGTGTGTGTGTGTGGCTCCTCCACCTCTTTCTGGCTGGGGAATAAGGTGCAAGGCCATTGAGGTGGGGGGAGAGGGGGCCTTCCAAGATGGGGAGCAGAAATTGTGGTGGAGGGAAGGTTGTGAGCAGATGCCAGGATCCTGAGGTCAGGGGTGGGGAAAGGGAAGGAGCAGTGGGTGGCCGGAAGACTGCCCACCTTCCACTGCAGCCCTGGGGTGCACGAGGCCAGGAGAATGGCCGAGGGGACACACTGCTCCCTCTTGAGATGGTGACAGGAGGAAGGCCATCCTTGGGGAATGTCTTAGAGGGCAGTAAATCATCTCTGTTTTCCTCACTGCTGGGTCCCAGCTGGGCCCCACTTGCTGGTTGGGGGATGGACGCCGGGGATGGCCCTGGAGCTTGTAGGGCTGAAAGGAGGGGCGGGTTTCATGGGGTGGGGGTTGGAAGGCTTGCTGGGGGGCACGTAGAGCTGGAACCTCGGGGTCCTCTCTGTTACAGCTCATCACCAACACCTGGAGGCCCTGGGTGCTCTCAGGAGACATTCTCCGCCTCCAGTGACCTGGCAGGGTCCCCTCTGTCCAGTCTTGTCCGTTTCCATTTTCCGTCTCATGTTTTATGCTTCAGCAACCTGCCGGCCTTAGTTCCTCACATTCCTTGTGGCTTCATGCTCGCCTGCGCTGGCTTTGCCCTCCCTCCGTCTCCCCACCCCGCCCCTTTTCCTGGTTGGTCATCCTCATCTTCTTGGACCCACGGCTCTGGCGAGAACTCACTCATTCATTCCACGGCCCTTACTGCTGCCTGTTAAGTGTCAGATGTGGCTGCTGGGCACTGCCACCTGCCACCACCCCTGCCCCTCCAGGTACACGGGTGCCCCTGTGAGTGCCCCTCTGGCTTTCTGTTTCGGGTAGCATCATGGCTTAAAGCACAGACTTTGCATCCCACAGACACGCTTGCAATCCCTCTGAGCTTCAGTTTGTGCATCTATCAAATGGGACTTATCAGTGCCTTCCTGAGAGGGTGGTTGCAAGCCTTAAGGGGAATTACACCTGGAAAGCATTTAGCACAGTGCTTGGTGCACGCAGACAAAGGGCGGTGTCCTGTGGCTGCTGGTCTTTCTCCTGTTATCACAGGATTGGGGTTCCCTGACTGCGTCCCTTCCTCTGTGGGAGTCAGACAGAAGTAGTCAAGGGTGGCCTCCAGCAGGAGGTAGGATTTAGTCAAATCTGGAAAGCAGGGTGGGAAAGGGGAGAGTAGGTTAGAGGCTTGGAGACGGGGGAATGTGAGATGATAGCGGCCAGTTTATGGAGGGCCTGGGAAGCCAGGCTGAGATTCTGGCCTTTGTAACCGGGATTGGGTCCAGCCACAGCAAGTCCTGGTGATCAGCAGACCTGGGGTCAAGTTCCAAGGCTGTCACGCAAATTGAGACATGCAACCAATGTATTGTGAGTGTCACATATGCACTAAATGCTCGGAAGGTGTTAGAGAGTCCACATCTGCCAGTTACTTATAATCTAGAGAAACAGTCAAACTGGCAATAAGGATCTTGTGTGATATATGTGATGACTGAGGGGTGAAAGTGTTTGGGGAGAAATAATTTGGGCACCCTCAGAATGCTCCGCTGAGAGGAGCCAGGGCTGGGGTGAGGTAGGAGAGAACCCAGAAGCAGGCACTGAGGCTAGTGGCGAAGACAGGTCCTCTGTTGCTGGGATCAAGAGCTTCACTTTGCCTGACCACAAAGTGGGGGTTCCAGAAGGGGCAGGGAGGGGCATTCTGATATGCCTGGGCTGTGACCTCCTAGCCAGCAAGGGCTGCATTTGATGAGTAATAAAACAGGCAAGTTGAAGTCTCCCGTTATCTGCCATCTTGCCTCCCAGATAATCCCACCCAGTGTAGTCTTTTTAAGTGTCTTCTTTGCCACGGTGTTAAGTGGAAGAATTCGATGGTGTGCCCCCTTGCAGGACCTGTGCTCTAAATTCTCCTTACCTTCTGCTTCTCTTGCTGCTGCCAGCTCCCCATCTTTTGTGGCCTGGGTGAATTGTGCCCAGAGAGAACTGTGTTGAGCTGAGTGGAGAGAAGAAAGATGGTTTGGTTAAAAGAGTTTTGCTTTGAATCCTGTGACCAAAGGCCTAAGTAATTGGATGCTCTTAACTGGATATTCATGGCCCTCCACGACCTGGATTCAGCCTGTCTTCGTCCTGCTCTTTCTTGACACATTGACTCATTGGTTGTTTCTTGCCCCTTTGCAGCCTCCCTCTTTAAATATCCATATTGCTCCGCCAGTGGAGGTCCCTGGCAGTAAACAGAGGGAAGGTGGTTCTGGGACCTTGTGTCCTAGTGTGTTCCCCAAACTGTATACATTAGCAAAGGTAAGTGTGGGGATGCAAGAGATAACTTGGTTTCAGGCAGTTGCATCACCCTTCTGAGCTGTTCTCTGAGCCACATTCTGTACCCCACACTAGTGATCAGACACTCCCAGTCTCCCAAACCCTCCCAGCTTCCAGGGGCTGGCACAGATAGATGCCATGGAGGCTGCTCTGCTGAGTCTGGCCAGATGTAACCATCCTCCATCTCGCTCTCCCAGTGATGGGTCTCCTCTCACCTTTCTCCACCTTCCCTTCTGATTATGATAATGATTTTGAATTCCTGATCCTTCAGGAGAGGAGGGCTGTTCAGTGGATTGGATCCTGCTCTCAATCATCTTTGTATCCCATGAAGTGATCACCACTGCCTCCTCCAACACTTTCTCAGCCATTTCTTTTCTTTCCGCTTTTCTATCCTTCAGATTTCTAGTATTAAATTTGTTGTTGATGAGTTCTCCATCCTGGTTCTAGGTTTCTGATGTGTATTTTGGAAAGGGACCTGAAGACAAAAAATGTATAAAGATCAGTTCCATTTCAAATTTAATTCCGCTTATGTTACTGTCTGGTCTCTGATACCTCCCTCTCCAAAAAAAAAAAAAAAAAAAAAGAAAGAAAGAAAGAAAAAGAAAATGGTGATTCTTACGCAGCACAGGCTGAGAAGTTGAAAGGCTGAGTAGAACTACAAATAGTCTTATGGTGCTGAGGAGATAAAAATGAGAGTTAAGGGCTTACAAAGGTGGAGAGATCCTGGAAATATCTCATGCTTATAAATATCCTCTCTCTTCACTCAGAAACCCTGAAGGACTGTATCCTAGGAGAAATGGCTTACTAAAAATAGGCCAGCTTTATAAAGACTGAAACCCAACCTCAAGTTAGCTGACCAGAATAGACTGAGTTTATAAAGAATGAATCCAAGCCTCAAATCAGCTCAACCCCTGAGTGGATTAAGATGATCTGTTCCTGATCTAGCTGCCTGCCACAAACTAAAGGACAACCAGAAAATCATGTAACGACATCTAGATCCTTTGTAGTTTTAAGTATGTATATAAAACGTTCATCATTCAATTAAATAAATACCAGGCATGTGAAGAGGCAGGATCAAGAGAAGAAAAGGACACTAAAAACAGACCCACATGTGATCCAGATTCTGTAATTATCTGATGGACTTTGATATCAGTGATTAATAAGCTCAAGAAAGGAAATGACAGGATGGAGTTTCACCAGAGAACTGGAATCTATGTATATATAAAAGATCAAATAGAAATTCTAGAACTGAGATACAATCAATGATATCAAGCATAAGTAGGTGGATTTAACAGTGACTTAGACGCAGCTGAAGAGAGATTTCGTGATCTAGAAGGTAGATGAGACAGGGAGAGGAAAAAGATGAAAAATAAAGGAAATATCCACCAAAGATATATGATTCATAATGAGCAGGTCTGACACATATGCCACTGGAATCCCAGAAAAATAATGGAAGAAGCAACATTCCAGGAGATACTAACAGAGACTTTTCCAAAACTAATGAACTATACCAGGTCACAGACTAAAGTGCTGTAAACCCCAAGCAGGATAAATGTAAAGAAAAACAAGTATATGCCAGTAATACTTCTGAAAACCAAAGACAAAAAGGAAATGAAAAGCAGCCTGGGATAAAAAAGACATATTACCTTCAAAGAAAGAACAAGAAGACTAGCAACTAAGTCCTCAACTGAAATCATGGAATCCGGGAGACAATGAGATTTATCTTTTAACTGTTGAAGAAAAATAATGCCAAAGCAGTATTTTACATTTAGATTTTCCCCAGATAAAGGTGAAATAAAATTGTCTCCAGACAAATTGAGACTGAATTTATTATCAGCAGACAGACCCTCAAAATACTAAAAGGAGTTCTTCAGAAAGAGGTATGTGATCCCAGATGGAAGCACGGAAATGTGGAAGGGAACCAAGAGCAGTGGACCAGGTGAATATGGGAGTAAATCGAAGGGAACTACTGAGCGTACAAAGCAGCGGTAATGTCTCGTGGGATTACGGTACACGCAGAATTGAAATATACAGCAAGGAGCACTGTAAAAAAATGAGGGGAGTAAATAGGATTGAAGTGTCTTAAAGCCCTTTTATTTTCTGGTGAACAAGAAAGTCCTAAGATGTTGTTTACATCATCAGAAAAACATACATCAGATACATACATCAGAAAGTCAAGGATGTTGTTTACATGATAACCCTTAAAATAACAGTAAAATAATATACAATTAACAACCAGATAGAGAAGGGAATATTTAAAAATATTCAACTAATCCAAAAGAGGGTGAAGACTGAGATAACTGAGAGGAAAAGGAACATTGAACATATAGGACAAAGAGAATGTTGATTTAAATCCAGATCTATCAGTGATTACATTAAATGCAAATGAAATTAAATTAAAACTCTGAAATTGTGAAATTTAATTTTAAATTAAATTTAATATTCAAATTAAAACTCTGAAATCGTGAAATTTAATTTTAAATTAAATTTAATGTTCAAATTAAAACTCTGAAATTGTGAAATTTAATTTTAAAACCCCAGAAAAATCCGATTAAATGCTGCTTACAAAAATATCTTAAAAATAGGACCACAGGAAGGACATATGTTTGTTTTCATACTGTTTTTCATGATAGGTTTCAATACTACAAGATACTGAATATAGTTCCCTGTGCTCTACAGTAGAAACTTCTTGTTTATCTCAGAGCGGTTAAAAGTTAAAAGCATGTTAATGCTAACATGGAACCAAAGGAACACTCATATACTCACTTTCCAGAACTTTTTTACAGCTACAGAGCTGAGTATCTGCATGCTCCATGACCCAGCCATTCCACCCTAAATGGAGACCCAACATATATGTGTACATGTGTGCTCCAAAGATGTATAGATAGGTATACATGCACATATATATATATACATATACACACGTGCATAGGTATATGTATGTATGTGTGGGTATATCTGTCTCTGTATCCGTCTCTATCTACGTGACCACAGTAGCAATCTATGTGACAGCGAAACAAAACTGAAATAATGCAAAGTTCATCAACAGTGGAATGGATAATTATATTATGTTCATATAATAGAATACTACACAGCACTGAAAACATATGGTTATACCCATGTAGCAACAAGGATGAATCGCACAAGCACCTGTGAAAGAAATGAAAGAAGACACAAGATTACCTACCGTAGTTCACCAAGTTCAAGTACAGGGAAAACTATGATTTTATAAGTTAAAATAGCAGTTACCTTTGGTGATAAGGAGGTTTTAGTGGCTAGTTGGGGGTAATGTTCTATTTTTTTAAAACTCTGGTTGCATGGCTGTGTTCTTTATTTGTATATTTTTCTAAATGTGACATTTAAATAATAATTTTTTAAAAGTACTTAAAAACACAGAGAATGCAAGCGGTTAGTATAGAATCTCTCGGCGTTTGCCATTGGAGAGTTAGCTGTCTGGAAAAGAGGGAGGTGATGTTTAAGTTCCTGACTTGTGCTTATCCCTGAGCACAGTGAGAGCTGTAGCATCGTGGTCTCTGTGGAGCCCGAGGACCAGGAAGCAGTGAGGTATCCATTTCTGTGGCCTTTTGTCTTCCTTGGACACACCAGAGCTCCTCTCCGCTTGATCCATAATAGATGATGCTGGCAGTGTGCGGCGTGCAGTGGGCAGGAGGCAGGAAACCAAAGGCTCCTGGTCCTCTCTCCTTCCCCCTCTCCCTCTCCATCCTATTTTCTTACTCTGCTGCAGAGTCAGGAGTCTTGCTGGGGAGCCCACGCCCACGGATGAAAAAGACAGAAGGACATTTATTTTGAAAAAAAGGACAGATGTAAATTAGTATTTTGTAGACGGAGACACAAATGCTAAGACTTCAGAATGTGGTGGAACTGAGACCCAGTGGGTAGTTGAGAGGACTGCTTTGAGAAGGCAAGAATTCCATTTCCAGAAGCTGAATGAAAAGATGTTAACAATTTTATTCAGGGAATGTTACGGGCTGAATATTTTTGTCCCCACCCTGTCACCTTCCACTTCGTATATTGAAGCCTCCAAACTCCAGTCTGATGGTATTTGGGGAGGGGACCTCTGGAAGGTGATGGATTTAGATGAAGTCATCGGGGTGGGGCCCCGTGATGGGGATAGCGCCCTTACATTTACCTAACAGAGATTTTGTGCTCTTATAAGAAGAGAAAAGGGCAGGGGGGTATCCTCTCTCCCTACACACACACCAAGGAAAGGCTATGTGAACTCACATAGAAGCCGGCTGTTGACAAGTCTGGACGAGGGTCCTCACCAAGGACTGAATCTGCCGGCTCCTTCATCTTATAGACTTCCCAGCCTCTGTGAGAAATAACTTGCTGTGGCTTAAGTCACCTAGTCTACAGTGTTTTGTTCTAGCAGCCCGAGCTGTGACGAAGGCAGGGAAATCAAACCTCACTTGGTCTAAAGGCACTGCTTTCTGCAGGCTGGGGCAGCTGCCTCTTCCCTGGGGCATTTGTGCAGTAGTATTGGCTGGAACCACTCGCAGCCCAGCCAGGTCCATCTTTTCTGAGCATGGTGGTCACGATAAAAAAAATGCCCTTTGTAAGCACTAGGGTTTTCAGCCTGGCCCTATCTTGGTAATGAGACAGTCAAGGAAAGAAACGAGAAACTCAAGTTTCTGGAAACAGAACGACTCAAATATGCATGCCAGTCCCATAATTAGGTTGACCTCCAAATCAGGGTTTCCCTTTTACATTTTGCTGGTTTTCAGTTGAACCAAAGAAGTTAAAACGTCTTATTTACTCCTAAAAAATGTTATCATAAAAGAATTTTCTCTTGGTTCTTAATTAGTGCTGCCTTCTCACGTATCAAGTTGGGAGTTGAAACTTCTTTTCTCCAATTTAACAGACAGTAAGTTGCAGGAGTATAGACTTTTCCCTGCAGATTTCACACTGATAAGTAGTTTAAATGGCTCTACTTCTTGAGAAAATAATACGGACTGACTTGGTTGGTGAAAAACTCTAAAGAACGTCACTGGTTTAGGATACAGACTTAGTGGGAACAGGTGCCCAGCCAGCGTTCTCTGCTCTGAGTCTGACATTTTAATCCAGTGATTCAAGGGTCTGCAACCACCAGTTATCTGGACCAGCCAAAAATAGGCACAAAATCAGTTGCTTTGCATGTTATCTCTGCAAAGTGTGTCACAAGGTTTCTCTGAATTGGGAGATTTTCCTGCTAATTTGGGAAGCAGCTGAGGAGACTGACAGAGGTCCCGACTGTCACAGGAATCCACGCTGTTCCCCAAGGCAGCTCGGGTCTTCCCCTGGCTCCCCAAAGTCAGCCTTTTCCCACAACAATGCTGATGGACTTCACCTTTATTTACAAAATTAAGAAAAAGTTGTATTCATTGAAGGCAAGTAAAATCCGCTGAGTACTGGCAAAGCCCGATTGGAGTTTTGTGAGGATCAGATGAACTGATAAATAAGTAGCACCTAGATCGTACTTGGAATATAGTAAATTCTCAAAAAATAGTTAGTCGTGTAGGCAGATTGTGTACTGGCCATGGTGAGGAGCTTCACCTGAAAAATCTCGGCTCCTCACAATAGTTCTACAAGACAGTTGGCAGTATTTATTTTACTGATAAGGAGGAAGAGCCTCAGAGAAGTTAAGTAGTTTATGTCAGGTCACACAGCCGCTGAATGACAGTACTGGGGACTGGATCCAAGTCTGTCTTCTCCTCCTCCACCACTACCACCACCACCATATTCCTGTTACTGAGTCCAAACTCATTCTGCTCACTGCACAACAGGCCAATAAATCTGGAGATGAGGAATAGGAAGAACAACTTTATTTGAAAAGCCAGCAGACTGAGAAGATGGCAGACTAACGTCCTGGAACACCATCTTTCCCAAGTCAGGATTCAGGCTCCTTTTATACTAAGAAGCGAGTGGGGTGTGGTTGGTTGTTGCAGACTTCTTAAGGTCGGAGTTCTTTGTTTTTGCATCTGTCCACATCATGATGTTCCTGTAAACCTCCAACAAGACAAATGTTACTTTCCATTCTGCAACGTTTTAATCTGTGTATGAATGGAAACGTGTTTTACCCTGTAAGGTCAGAGCCTTGAGAAGGGGCTGTCCTGTATATTTCAGGCTACAGGCAACATTCTTTTACAAAAGGTGCAGAACCAGCGTGACTCAGCGCAGGAAACAGAGCCCAGGGTTAGAGCTAAAGGAACAGAACGAATACGGAGTCACGTTTGTTCTTCTCTGTTACATTCTCTCTAAAACTACTTCTCACAGTGGGATCTGGGCCTCTTGGAAGATTTGTGGAAGTTTCCTTATGGAGGTTGTTGTCTCTGAGTTTATAGTTTGAAAAATACTGCTTTGTGCAAGAGGTTGACAAAATGTTTTCGGTAAAGGACTAGATAGTATTTTATGTTCATGCTCTGTGGGCCATGCGGTCTGCGTTGCAGCTACTTAACTTTTCTGCTGCAGCTCACACCCTGGGCAATATTTAAACAGGTGGATATGCCTACCTTTGAACAAAACTTTATTTATGGACAGACACCAGTGATGGGCTGGATTTGGTCTGCAGGCTGTTGTTTGCTGATCCCTGCTTTATTCCATGTTGCCTTCTGTTCTCTTCAAACCCCTACATCCTTGAGGGCTCCAGTTTCTCTGTCTGTCTTCTTGGAAGCTTCTACTCTTATCTGCTCAGTTGTCACATTCTCTAAAGTTCCTGACCTCATGGAACTGACAATCTGGTGAGGAGACAGACAAGAGTATGTCAGGTGGTGAAGGGTAAGAAGAACAGGGCAAGAGGTTGGAGAGTGACAGGGCTGCCATTTTATACAGAGCCTCAGGGGGAGTGGTCCAGATAGAACAGCAAGTGCAAAGGCCCTGAGGCAGGCGTGCTCCTGGCATGTCTGAGAAACAACCAGGAATCCAGAGTGGCTGGGGTGCCGTGAGTGAAGGGAAAGAGTGGTGGGAGAGAGGCAGACAGATCAGGGGCAGTTCACTCAGGCCTTGTAGGTCATTGCAGGGCATTATAATAGGCGGCCACTGGAGGGAGGGTTTGAGCAGCAGAGTGTCATGATCAGACTCACAGTACAAAGGGTCCTTTTCAGTAGCTGGGGCGGGGGGGAGAGTCTGTAGGGTGAGAAGAGGTGGATGCTGGGAGCCATTTGGGAGGATAATGGTGGGGGAAGCCCACAGATTCTGAATGTATTATGAAGTCAGAGTCACATGCTTTCCCAACAGATTTAGTAGGGTATGGGAGGTAAATGAGGTCAAAGATAACTTGAGGTTTTGGCTAGAGCAGGTGGAAGGTCAGAGCTGTCCTTTGCTGAGATGAAGGACTGTGAGAACAGATCTGTGGGGACGATGAGGAGATCAGTTTGGATGTGTTATGTTGGGGCCATCAGTTGGCTATCCAAGTGCAGATGTCAAGTAGGCAGGGGGTTTTCAAGTTAGGAGTTTAAACAGGGGCTGTACCAATGAGAGTCAGCAAGGGATGGGCAGTCTTGAAAGCCAGGGGTCAGCTGGGATTGCTTAGGGAGTGAATGCAGGGAAAGGGTGGGCCAAGCTGGAGGCCATTATCCCTTCCTGCCCCATCCCCTTCCCCTGCCAGTTTCACACCTCAAGACTCTTACCTAAAACTTCCTTTCTAGTCTGCTATCTACAGAGCTACCAGGGATCCCTGGAGCTCAGCACCAGCCACGTCCTCCCCCCGGCCACCTTTGGTGTGTCTGTGCAGCCTGCAGGGCAGTGTGCAGGTGCCAGTCCCTCTCGTGCCCCAGTGTTCGCCCGCACTCTGCCCGTGGGCAAAGCAGAGTGAAGTTTTGCTGCTGTCCTTACCTGTCCTCAGTCTCCATGGTTCCTCCCATCTGGAAACACCACTCCCTTTCCCAACGTTATGTAATAAGTATGTGGCCACTGTGCTAAAGACGTGAAAAGATTCTAGAGAGATGTAAATTGTTGTAGTGTGAAGACCGACATCCTTTAAAAATATTCTCTCATGATGATGAATGAAGAAGGTGTCAGAGATGTGACTATATTAGGGAGATGCAGAGAGAGAGTGGGTGAGCTGAGTTTTAGCCGTGAAAGAAGTGAACGGGCCTGGTGGAGGGATGAGGTCAGCTGGCGCTGTTGCCAAAACTCGGCCTCTGTACCCCAATTACCAAATTAAGACTGGAGGACAGAGTTCTGGGTGAGGTCGAAAAGACAGCTTTATTTCTCTGCCAGGCGAAGGAAGTCGCAACGGGCTAATGCCTCCAAGACTGTGAGCCTACTGGGGAGAGAAGAGAGGGGGTTTTATAGCAAAATTTCAAGTGTTCAGGGGGGCAATGGTGGTTTCCATAGAGACTGCACACAGGGTGATGATTTGTTGCAAAGTTTTTCTTGTTTTTGCAGATGCAGCAGTCCCCTTCCTTTGGCTGAGTGTGTTGTTTTGTCTCTGGCCTTGGGAATCTCCTAATATTCTTGTGCCTAAAACAAAAGGTGCTTTGGAAGGGGGTCTGTGGAAAAGTGCTCTAGAGAAAACTTGTGCAGTTTAAAATCAGGCTGGTAAAAGCTTCTAGCATTTTAGGCAGGCTGAGGCCTGGGACCTCTTGCTGCAGTGTTTGTACTGGCTGGGACCTGCACCTCGAACAACAGCATACAGAGAAACCACAAGGGACTAAAAACAATAGCTGACATGCACGGTTGGGGTGAGTTATGAACAAGATGCACAAAACATCCTGCTGCTGTTTCTGAGGTGTTGGGAGCAAAAGCAGGGCCCTGCACATGATCCGTGCACACAGCACCCCCAGGAGGATGGGCAGTCCACCCAAGGCACCGCCCCCACCTTCTAGCCCAACCCTGGTCAGCAACAACATGAGAAAGGCCATTTATACTGTTACACAATTAGGCAGTTACAAATACCATATGGTCACCAATGACAATATTCCCCACTCTAAATTCCTTCCTTCCATTTGGTGGTAGTTTTTAGCATCTGAAAAACGCATGAGATACTGTTATCTAGGTACTTCGGAGAGGAGCTACAGCAGAGAATATGGGGGAGGGGGTCTGCCCCAGGAAGGTCCCGTAGGGTCCTGCTTTGTAACAGCACTGTGGTCCTGTCCAGGGGTGGTGAGCAGGTTCCCAACAAGACTACAGATGCCTTAGGGTTGCCTGCAGGGACCCACGAGCTACATCCTAACAGGAGGGGGAATTCCTGGGAATAACTTAAGCAGGGTGCCCAGGGCACTGCTGGGCCCACCCCGAGCAGCCTGAGGCTTAGGAAGGGCAAATAGCTTTCTCATACTTCTGCCAAGTGAAATCGACTGATAATGCCTGCTTAGGTAGAGTCTTGAAGTCAGGTCTCAGGAGAAAGAATGTGGTGATTGATTAGTCATGTCTACCAGAGAGTGTGTGGGGCTGGGGGCCCCTGGTCCCAGGGTGTTTCTGAATTGAGAGGCTGCCCTGAGTCCAGGAGTGCTCCGTGCTCCCCACACACCCCTGGGGAATCATGCAGCCTGAACCTAACACCCAACAAGTTAGATTTGGCTTGAAATTAACCAGCTGAAGTGCAAAGTAACCAAATTTATTAGCTTTTAAAAAGTCACAGTTTTTCTCCTAGTGCTTTGGAGGTGACCCTTAACATTGCTGTGGTCTGTGTTTTACATCACAGAATGAATTACACAGAAGCTTCTAAAGTGAACACAAAGCATTTGAGAGAAAAAAAAAAAGATCCCAAGGAGCAGGAGATTTTCTTCACCAAAAGGAAATAATGTTTGTGAAAGTATTTCAAGCGCTGTAAAGTGCCCTATAAATGTAAAGATTTATTACTATGCGTAGCTGGAGGAAAACCAGCTCATAATAATGCTTAGAGTTATAGAACAGACTTCCTTACCACTTTTGCTTCCTACAATTAAGTTCTTCCCCTTGAAACTGGAGGAGAACCTCTGAGGACGGGCTTTGCCTGACCTGGATAAAGTCCTTGCTGGTGCGGGCAGGCTGAAGGCAGGGACCTGTGCCTGGCCGGGGCTCATAGTCCACCATTTTGATGGCCAGTTTTTCCAGGGGGATCCAGCCTGTGAAAAGTTGGCCGTTGCCTCCCGTGCTTGTGTGAGTTGGCTTCCTATGGGGAGGCCAAGCTACTCTTGGAAAATGACCGTCTGCTGGACAGAAGGACTCTGAACTAGACATTCCCTGCTCCCTCCCGAACCTTCCCCCACTCCCTTTCAGTACCTATTACATCCGGAACACAAATACTTTTTATTTTTTTTAATGTAGGTACTGGGGATTGAACCCGGGACCTTGTGCATGCTAAGCGTGTGCTCTCCCACTGAGCTATGCCCACCCCTTCCCCACCAAATACTTTTAAGTACTGATCTCTTTGTAAGGCTGTGCTTCTGATTTCCTCCAAAGAGGTGTCTATCCAATTATTTCCTGTTTTCTTTAGTAAAGGGGTGAAAAATTACAAACAATAAGGTACAAATAATTTTCCCTGCTGGTATTTATTAGAAACAGGCTACAAGATACTCTTTGTCAATAAGCATCCAAAAAACTTTTGAACTGGCAGATAATTGAAGAATATTCAAGAGGAGTATCTGAGCCACTGTTCTTGGATTCTGTATATATTCAGTTGACAAACAAACAGGATTGATTGTCCCAAACTAGACTAGAAGTTAGTCTCTCTACTTTATAGGGGGCCCTTGTCCCTCTGAGTACATCAGGTCAGCAGGTGAGCGATGCAGGGTGTACTGGCCTGGGTGCTGCCCCCCGTTACTGTGTGGCTCATGTCAGATGCACGTCAGGGGTAGTTCTCCCATTCTAGTGGTCTGGGTCCAACCAGTAGGCAGAGAGCACACAGTGATTTAAACAGGCGAAGTTTAATACAAAGAATTACCAAACCATGATCAAAGTGGGACTAAAGGATACATGAGAACTCCCAGTGGTGCCCCAGCGCTGGGGGAGCACACCCAGGGAAGGACAGACCTGGAGGGGGTTCAGACCTTGTTGGAGAAGGTGGAGTTGACCGCACTGGGCGGCAGAGAAGTTCGCTGGTCTTCAGTCACTGGGCACGTGGGAAGCAAGCCTCCAGAGTTCAGGCAGGGTGGGCGAGCTGCCCTGGTGCTGGTGCGGGGGTGCAGCGCGGGGGGGCAATCAGTGCGGGAGGCCTGGAGGGCAGGTGTCTGTCTGGAAGGCCATATTGTCAGCAGGACAGCAGGGGACAAGACCCGGGGGAAGGCAGTGAGTGAGCAGAGGGAATGGGGATGCCTGCGTGGGCAGGAGGCCTGGAGGGCCCGATGTCTGTCCTGAGGAGACTGTGGGAGGGCTATGCAGGGTGGGGAGCTTGCTGGGAGACCACACATTCAGGATAGGGGGCTGGGTGGAGCCCTACTGGATGCCCTCACCTCGTACCACCAACTCTCTCCCCTGCAACCCCTCCCTCCAGCCCCCGCTGCTGAGAAAGCTGGACGCTGTGCTGCTGTGAAGGAGGAAGGCTTGAGGAATTCCCCCCATTGTTGCAGAGCATGTGTTGAAGGGTGAATCTGGAGCTGAGAGGGAACTACGTGGCTAACTGGCTTCCTCGGGTCCCCTTTCCTGCAGCGCCTGTGGCCTCAGGACATCTGTGAGGATGTAGGGTGCCCCCTCCCTCTGGGCTGCCCTGTTTGCCCCTTGGGACGGGCTCACCCAGGGGCGGGCTCTGCTTAAAAGACCACAGCCTCTCCTCTGGCAGCTGGGGCAGCGGAGGACAGTGCGAAGGACAGCGGTCGAGGAGCGTCATGACCCACGGGCCTGCCGCACAGCTTGGGGTGAAAGCATGTGTGTGTCAGGAACCGAGCAGCTGCAGGCCAGCGCTCTTGCCTGCAGCAGGAGTTAGGGCTTGAACTTGACCTTGTGGTTGGGGCAGTGCGTCTCTGCTGCTCACAGAGGGCACCTCACTCCCTCTCTCTTCAAGTCAACTGGAGGAGCAGAACACTCGAAGGATGTGTGTTTCTGCCGTTCTGGACCACCGCTCCCATCACAGCTTGGGCAGTTCCTGGAAGGAAGATTTCTTTACTGTCACAATTTAAGCACCGGGGAAGTTTCCATGTTTGTGGCCGCAAGGTCTGGACCCAGCTCTCAGGCCTGCGGGGTGAGGGGCCAGGTTTAGGTTTGGAAGGGCTAGGCCTTCTGCATCCCTCTGCCTGGGTCCGCACCTGGAGATTCTGACGTTGCTGATCTGATTTGGGCCACTGGAGTCGTTTCCCTGCACCAGCACCCCCAGCTCTGCCATATGCTTTGGAAGTGCAGCCAAGGAGAGGACCCTTGGTTTCAGTCTCCACCCTCTTGGGCTGACGCTCTCCTCCATTTACCTGTTTGTGTGTCTTGCTCAGCTGTCGCCTGCGAGCATTTTGAAGGCAGACAGGAGTCCTGCTTTAGACAGCAGTGAACACCGCGTCTCACATAAACCAGGTGCTCAACAACTCTTAAAAAACATAGACAAAGGAATTTAAGCATTCTCTCCCACTGTAAAGGTGTTGTTTCCTTTCTGGAAGTTGGAGTGCCCATTGAAAAGCCTATGAAAAAGGTAGGTTAAGGCTGTTTTCTGGCTGAGCTTTCGTGGCTGCTAACTCCTGGTGCAGAGACCAGAATGTCTCAGCCTGAAACCTACGTGGTTGGCTTTCCTGAGGGACAGTGAAGCTTAGTGAGGTGGCTGCAGGCCCCTCTCAGTCAAGGTCAGGATGCCCTGGACCAGAAAACCTGCTTTCTGACCGACCCTGAGAACTGTAACCGATAAGGTAGGTTTTGCTAGAATTCTCCAGTGTGAATGAGGCTGGGTTTGGGGATAAAAGGCATTGTCCTGCCTGCCACTCTGGCTCTGAGCCTAGGGGCTGATTTTATTAATCCTGGAAGGGGCCCTGACAGCTGGTGAGAGACATTCTGAAGCATTCAGCCCAGCACGCCTGGCTGTGTGCCCCTGTCTTCCCGTAGCTGTGCCTGAGGCCTGTCCCCACCTTCCTTGGCCTTGGGAGCACCTGCGAGTCTGCCGGCCCCGTTCTGGGCTTGCGGATGCACACGGGAATCACCCAGTTGAAATAACTCTGACCCTGGAGTCCTCATGTCAAGGTTCCAGACCTGCCCAGCATTTCTCAGCTCTGTCCCCTTGGTCCACCTTGGCTAGAGCTGTTTCCTCCTGCCTTGGGGAAGCACCCAGCTTGCTCCATGGTGATGTCGCTGCACACAGCCCTGTTCCCAGCCTCCAGGTGGGCAGACACATGGGCACTCCTCACAGACCTCCTCTGCTCCGTAGGGAGCGGCACCGCTGAAGGTACAGGGCACCTAACGCGTGAATGGCTCCCACCTGTCTGGCCATCACCCTCCGAGAGGGAGCATGAAGGTGTGTGAGAAGCAGGTATGCTTGTGCACATGATGGTCTGGGCATCTTGCTGCGAGGGTAGCCTGCGTGTTGGGGGCAACCTTACAGGACACAGGACGTGTTCATACACCAGACACATCTGGTGCTGCAGGGTTAGCCTGGCCAGGGCGTTTCTCTTAAACATCTGGGAACAATTACTCTCTGTGTAACCAAACTGTGTGGCGGCCATGAGCGACTCCATGTTTAGGTGAATTACAAAAACAAGCAGACAGTCGGGCTCACAGGCTCCTCTGTGAAAACAGCAGATGTGAACTGTTGGCCAGAAACACCTAAATGAATCCTTTTACCTGGAAAGGGACCCGAGCCAGGTCCTGTCACAAATGTGCCACTGCCTGTGGCTGGAGCCACTGCAGCCACTTCTGGGACCCGAAAAAAATTTTGATTTTGACTTTTTGTCAAAGCCCACATTGTAGTGTGCTTTTTAGCTGTAAAGTATCTCTAGAACCCAAAAGATGACTGAAGACTGATTTGAATCTCACAGGTGATAGTCTATAAATTCAGAATTTCAGTGGATTTTCACTCACCAGAAAATGTACTCTGTTTCAAATTTTCATTGATTCTAAAACTCGATCCTCAACAATCTTAGATTGAAAGTTACTTTTATATCGAAGGTCAGATTCTCTAGACTTTCAGATGAGCTCAGAACATACCTAGAGCCGTGTATGGGTAGTTTTGACTCCAGAAAGTCACCTCCTGCATAGTGAACGGGACCCCCAAGTCCTCCTGACCTGGTTACGACGAGAGCCCTGCTCCTGGCTGCTGCTGTGTAATGTGAATGATTTCAGATGAGCCAATGACTTGTTCTCTCCAAACGCTTCTCAAACACTAATTAAGGATGATAATCTATGTGGAGGTTTTTCAGGGAATAGTGAAGTAGTGAAATATGGCTCACAAATGAAAGTTTCTGCTTTTGCTGTCTCCCGTGTATGGCTCTTTGGGAGGCAGCCCCAGACAAGGTCTGTCTAAGAGACCTGTGGTCTTTGCTCAGGAGCAAGAGTGGTGGGTTTTTTTTTTTTTTTGATTAAAAATAGACAGGTTGTAATTTAGGAAAACATGGATGCATGTGGATTTTAAAATTGGATTGAGAAAGTTGTGGTGAAGTGTCGGGACCAGTCTTTAATTACGGCTCTCACAAGCCCTGTACTTTGTCATGCCAGGTGGAGCGTGGGCATCATCGCTGAGCACCCTCTTAACCAGGGCATCAGGCATCTCTCCATGGAGCTTTCTGTTTCTATAGTGACAGAAAAGCAGAAACAGAGCGGGGCAGAGGATGCTGACTTGGGTACCTGGGTCGCTAAGGATCTTAAAGACGGCACAAACCTCAGTGAGCCCTGAGAGAAGGGAGTGTTCTGTTGAGGGATTTCAGTCGATCACTGAACTAGGGCTGTCTGGTCACCGAGTTAAGTTAATGAATTACTAAGGGAAAGAAGTGGAGGAGAATACTCTGCTGATTTTGAAATCCTGTGGTTATTGAGAAGAACATGAGTTTTATGTATGGTTGACACTAAATAAAGAAACTGAACGTTTAATCAGAGAGTGTTTGAGGATAAAGGACCTTTGAGTCACCAAGCCAGGATCCAGATGCGTAATGGAGAGGAGCCAGGTGGGCAGGTGGCCCCAGGGGCCTGGAGAGCAATGCCTTAAATAAAGGGTGGGCGCTGCTTCCGCCTGGCCTCCTGGGCCTGGAAGGGTTGGGCCCAGGTTTCTAGATCTTCAAGAGAAGCCGGAAACTTGGAATTTTATGTAAATCTTTTAACTGTTGGCAACTAAACATATATTTTAAAATGTCTCACAGAGAAAAAAATGTGACAATGAATATATATATATATATTCATGTATAACTGAAAAATTGTGCTCTATGCTGGAATTTGACACAACACTGTAAAATGATTATAAATCAACAAAAAATGTTAAAAGATAAAATAAAATAAAATGTCACGTGAGCCAAACTGAGCATGGCAGTGAGCTGCCAATTTGCGCTCTGATGTCCCCGGTCTCTGTCATTTGACAGATGCCATAACCGGCTAGCCCCACATCCCACCACTGGTTTGGGGGCAGCCCCAGGCCCGGAGGCCCAGCCTCTTGTGTCAGAGGCTGATAATCTTTTCTTCCCAAGGGCTGATTTCTGGGGACGCTCTGGAGTGACTGGGGTGTGCAGGGTTTCCTGGCTAGCGGGCGGCTCACCCTGTAGCATTCTTGAAAGCTCTTCCTAGAAGTCCACAGTCACAGCCAGCTGGACTTCCCTGAGGTGTGGCTTCTGCTCCTGGGTGTTCATGTCACACATGCCAGGTGGAACTGGATTCTTGGCCCGTTTGTGTGTTTTCCTAGGATATCAGTCAGTGGACCTTCCCTGGAGTGTCGCGTTAATACCCACACACTTGGACCCTGAGACTGACTTGTCGGCATGGAAAACACTGCACACAAATGTGGCAGAGTAGGAAGGAAGCACCAGGACTGGGTGAAGAGGGAAAAGCTCCAAAGAGATTGGAACCCCCATCTCCCCGAACCCTCTTCAAGTTTCTGCTCTTGGTCTGCAGCCTACTCTGAGACTTCTGCCCTGCCCTAGCAGAGCTGAAGTTAGGTCTCTTTGGCACCTGTTCTCAGAATGGGGCCCCAGGCCCCTGCATCAGATCACCTGGAGATGATGGGAAGTGGGGAGTGTCCTGAGCCCCACCCACCCAGACCATCAGAATTAGAATATTGGAGTGTGACCCGGGAAGCTCCCTTTTAGACAGCTCCCCAGGAGGTTAGCGTGTGCAAAAGTTTAAGAACCACTGTTCACCTCCTACACTGCTGGTGGGAATGCAGTTTGCTGCAGCCACTGTGGAAAACAGTATGGAGATTGCTCAGAAGACTAGGAATAGACTTACCATATGACCCAGTAATCCTGCTCCTGGGCATAGATCCAGAAGGAACCCTACTTCAGGATGACACCTGCACCCCAATGTTCACAGCAGCACTATTTACAATAGCCAAGATATGGAGACAGCCTAAATGCCCATCAACGGATGACTGGATAAAGAAGATGTGGTATATTTACACAATGGAATACTATTCAGCCATAAAAACTGACAACATAATGCCATTTGCAGCAACATGGATGTCCCTGGAGAATGTCATTCTAAGTGAAGTAATCCAGGAGGAGAAAGAAAAATACCATATGAGATCGCTCATTTGTGGAATCTAAAAAAAAAAAAAAGAACATAAATGCAAAACAGAAACAGACTCATAGACATAGAATACAAACTTGTGGTTGCCAAGAGGGAGGGGAGTGGGAAGCGACAGACTGGGATTTTAAAATTGTAGAATAGATAAACAAGATTATACTGTATAGCACAGGGAAATATATACAAGATCTTGTGGTAGCTCACAGTGAAAAAAAAATGTGACAATGAATATATGCATGTTCATGTATAACTGAAAAATTGTGCTCTACACTGGAATTTGACACAACATTGTAAAATGACTATTACTCAATAAAAAAATGTTAAAAACAAAAAACAAAAACCACTGTTCAAATGCTACTGAGTCTGAGCTCATACTGCTCGCCTCACAACAGGCCATCGAGAGACCAGGTGTTGGGGCAAGGAGTAGTGACTTTATTTGGAAAGCCAGCAGACCGAGGAGATGGTGGACTAGTGTCCCAAGGAACCGTCTTGCCCAGGTTTAGATGCTAGTTTTCTTTCATTGAGCAAAAAAGAGGAGGTGAGGATGTAGAGTAAAAAAGGTGATAAGTTGTTGCATATATTTCCTGGTTCTGGCCAGACTCCAGAGGGGGCGTGTTAATTCCTTCCTGCAGCCATTCATTGGTGGTCCTGGTCAGGATATTTCCTGTGAGCTTAAACAAAAGTAGTTTATCTTAATACTCAGGCATGGGAGGCAGGAGTTTTGGAGATGGGCCATTATGTATACGTTAAGCTGTAGGCAACATCCTTTTAGTGACTAACCTGTAGCAAAATCAATAGAATACAAAGTCAAAGTCAAAGTCAATAAACAGATCCAATATGGAGTCAGATTTGTTCTTCCCTGTTACACTAGGGATGGCAGAGGCACTGGGAAATAGGGCCTTGTGATTCCAAGTCACGCTCTATGGGCCCCACCATGCAGGGATGCCAGCAGATCAGAGGAGTAGGCGATCAACTGGCCGGTTCTGGCTCACAGCCCAGAACCCAGGAGGCAGCATTAAGTGGTGGCCCCCGGACTGGTTTCACTGGTGTGTGAACAGCGTTATCACACAGAGCCCTGTACCTGGGATTTAATGCTCTATGGTCATAGTTTTAAAGTTCCTAGTTTTACTATTTATTTTGTGCCTGTTAAGCGAAGGCTAATGGGACACGGGAGCAAGAGCCAGGGGCTTGGAGCCTCTGCGCATGTGCGGTGTGCCTGCCTCTGTCTCTGCCTCTCTAGGACCAGGATGCTTTCGTGGGCTGCCCTCCCTGCCCCACCTGGTGACTTCCACTGCCCTGGGCCCCAGCAGGGGCCTGGGTGCAGGTGGGCGCGTGCTGCCTGCTCGGTTGAGGGGGTGGGCAGTGGCACCAGTGTGGGTCTGCACCAGCCCAGTGGGCACCCCTGAGCTCGAGGAAGCACTAGTAAATCACAGGTGAAAGTACCACCAGACAGGTCAAAAGAGAGGCCACTGAGAAAGGAAAAAGAGTTTTTCCTGCTTTGTGAACATGGGGCCCCACATTTTTAGTTTGCACTAGATCTTGCAAATTACATAGCTGGCCTGGGTGACCGTGTGCGTAAATCGTGTTCTCGGTGGACCTGTTTTATCGGCGGCTCATGTGCGTGAAATACGGTGCTCCTTTCCCTGGTCTTCTCTTTTCCTCCATCTCACCCGCTCTTCCTTCTGATCGTAATACACGAAGTCTCCCGTATGTCGACAGCTTTCTTTACATTTCACACCCCCGTTCTTTCAACGGAAGTGAATCATGGGGGTTTTTGAAGAATGAAACAGTAATATGGTAAACATCCCCTGTAAATTTCAGGTAAGAGTTTGGCAGATTTTACAGAGAATCGGCGAGAGCCGTCACTTTCGCATGGTTTCTCGAACTGTTCAGTGTTCCATTTTAAGTGAACGAATCTGCTTCTGTCTGGGCTTAGCTGTCTAGGAGGGTCTTGCTCAGCCTCACCTTGGCAGCCTCACCAAGTGGGCAGGATACACGGGGTGCTCTGTGGGTGTTTTTAGAAGGATGGGATGTGTGGATTGGATGTGCCAGCGTGTCTGCAGAGGTTTTAATGTTTATTGTGTGAAGGGCTGAGCAGCTGATGAACACTAGGCCTGGTTATTTTCAAATGAAAGTTGTTGCAGCCTCAGTTGAGCGTGCTCTGCCTAAGACACTCCCCTCCCTCCCTCGGCTTCTCCTGGGTTTCCTCTGGTCCCTCTGGCTGATCCTCTTCAGCCTCCTTTTCTTTGAGGCAATCTCTAAATGTTGGAATTGCAGAGGGCTTATTTCTGTGCCTTTCTTTCCTCCTCATTAGATACTCTGTTGTAGCTAAGGACACAGCCTCAGGAGCCAGCCTAATCCGGGTTGAGTTGCTGTTAATTGTGGTGCCAGAGGACAAGGGAGTGAGAGTTTGTGAGTACAGGCATACCTTGTTTTGTTGCACTCTGCCTTGTTGTGCCTCACAGATACGTTTCTTACAAATCGAAGGTTTGTGGCAACCCTGCACTGTCACACGATGGTTAGCATTTTTGAGCAGTACTTTGTACTTTTTGTTGTTGTTTGGAAGCAAAAAAATGTTTACCTTTATAACTGAGAATTTCAAAGCAATCTTGTCAGCTTATCAATGAAAGTTTTTAAATTGAAGTATAGTTGATTTACAGTGTTTCAGGTGTACAACAAAGTGATTCAGTTATATACATATATATTATATACAGATGTTTTTTCAGATTCTTTTCCATTGTAGGTTATTGCAAGATATTCAATATCTTGTAATACACAGTGCTATACGGTAGTTCTTTGTTGTTTATCTGTTTTATATAGAGTAGTGTGTATCTGTTAATCCAAATTCCTAATTTTTCTTTCCCCCACTTTCCCCTTCAGTAACCATGAGTTTGTCTTCTATGACTGTGAGTCTATTTCTGTTTTGTAAATAAGTTCATTTGTATCAGTTTTTTAGATTGCTCATATAAGTGGTATCATATGATATTTGTCTTTCTCTTTCTGACTTACTTCACTAAGTATGATAGTCTTTATGTCCATCCATGTTGCTACAAATGGCATTATTTCAGTCTTTTTATGGCTAATTTTCATATGTGTGTGTGTGTGTGTGTGTGTGTGTGTGTGTGTATCTTCTTTATCCATTCACCGGTCAATAGACATTTAGGTTGCTTCCATGTCTTGGCTGTTGTAAATAGTGCTGCTGTAAGCATTGGGTGCATGTATCTTTTTGATTAGAGTTTTTGTCTTTCCTGGGTATATGCCCAGGAGTGGGTTTTCTGGATCATATAGTAACTCTATATTCTTAGTTTTTAAGGAACTTCCATACAGTGGCTGTACCAATTTACATCCCCACCAACAGTGCAGGAGGGTTCTCTTTTCTCCACACCCTCTCCAGCATTTATTATTTGGAGACTTTTTGGTGATGGCCTTTCTGACCAGTGTGAAGTGATATCTCATTGTGGTTTTGATTTGCATTTCTCTAATAATTAGCAATGTTGAGCATCTTTTCATGTTCCTGTTTGCCATCTATATGTTTTCTTTGGAGAAATGTCTATTTTGGTCTTTTGCCCATTTTTTTGATTGGGTTGTTTGTTTTTGTTTGATATTGAGCTGTATAATCTGTTTTATATTTTGGAAATTAATCCCTTGCTGGGCGTCTCACTTGCAAAGATTTTCTCCCATTCTGTAGGTTGTCTTTTCATTTTGCTTATGGTTTCCTTTGCCGTGAAAAAACTTTAAAGTTTAATTAGGTCCTGTTTGTTTATTTTTGCTTTTATTTCCATTACTCTAGGAGATGGATTCAAAAAAATATTGTTGTGATTTATGTCAGAGTGTGTTCTGCCTGTGTTTTCCTCTAGGAGTTTTAGAGTATCTGGTCTTACATTTAGGCCTTTGATCCATTTTGAGTTTATTTTTGTATATGGTGTTAGAAAATGTTCTAACTTCATTCTTTCACATGTAGCTGTGCAGTTTTCCCAGCACCATTTGTTGAAGAGACTGGATCCCATGGGCAGTATCTTCAAGATATGTCTGTACTCCAATAAAATAACTACTATTATAGAATTCTGTGTCCTGAAAAAATACCCTTTAAAGGTGATATGATATCAAAAGCACAAACAACAAAAGAAAAAAACAGGTAAACTGTACTTCATCAAAATTAAAAGCTTTTGTGCTTCAAAAGACACCACTGAGAAAGTGAAAAGACAACTTCATAGATTGGGAGGATATTTTTGCAAACCATATAGCTGATAAAGGGCTTGTACCTACAATATATAAAGGATTCTTACAACTCAGTGACAAAAAGATAAATAACCCAGTTTAAAAATGGGCTAAGATTTTGCAAAGACATTTCTCCGTAGAAGATATACAGATGACCAATAAATACACGAAAAGATGCTCACAGTCGTTAGCCATCAGGGAAATGCAAATTGAAACCATGAGATACTTACATTTATTAAGATGGCCATAATCAAAAAGGAAACAAGTACTTGCAAAGTTTAGGAGAAGTGGGAGCCCTCATGAATTGCTGGTGGGAAGGTAAAATGGTGTAGCTGCTTTGGAAAACAGTCTAGCAGTTTCTTGAAATATTAAACATAGAGGTGCCATGTGACCCAGCAATCCTACTCTGAGGTGCAGTACCCAAGAGAAATGAAACACATGTCTATACACAAACTTGTACACAAATATTCATAGTACTGTTATTCCTAGTTGCCCCAAAGTAGAAACAACCCAGTGTCCTTCAGCTGATGAATGGGTAAGTCAAAGTGGTACATCCATATAATGAAATATAATTTAGCAATAAGGGGAATGATGTACGAATAAATGCTGTAGCATGAAAGAACCTTGACAGATTTATACTCAGTGAGACAAGGTAGCCACAATCATATAGTATGATTCCATTTATATGAAGTGTCCTGAATAGGCAAATCTATAGAGACAAAAAGTAGATCAGTGGTTTGTGGGTATAGAGAGGGTGTGTTTGCAGGAATGAGGAGTTACTACCAGTGGATATGTGGTTTGTTTTTGGGGTGGTGGAAATGTTCTAAAATTGATTGTGGTGATGGATGGACAATGCTGTGAATATACTACAGGCCAGGGAATTGTACACTCTAAATGGGTGAACTGTACGGTATGGAATTATATGTCAATAAAGCTGTTACTGAAGAAAAAAAAAGGAGGTAAAATAGAGATGTTTCTAGAAAATAAGAACTGAGGGAATTTGTTGCCAGTAGACTCTCACTAGAGAAATACTAAAGAGAGTTCTTTAGGCAGAAGGAAATTGTCACAGGTGGAAGCACAGAAACGCAGGAAGGAATGAGGCACAAGAAACAAAGCAAAAAGGTGGGTAAATTTAAATGAACATTGGCAGCCAGAATAATACTGTATCACAGGGTCCAAAATACATTTCTCTGTATGTCAAAAGGTATAGACCATATTAAAGTGGTCTGTCACCTCACACTAATCAGAATGGCCATTAAAAAGTCTACAAATAATGAATACTGGAGAAAAAGGAACCCTCCTACACTGTTGATGGGAATGTAAACTGGTGCAGCCACTATGGAGGACAGTATGAAAGTCCCTCAAAAAACTAAAAATAGACTTACCCTATGATCCAGCAATCCCACACCTGGGTATATATCCATAGGAAACTCTAATTTGAAAGGACACATGCAGCCCAATATTCATAGCAGCACTATTTACAATAGCCAAGACATGGCAACAACCTAAATGTCCATCAACAGATGACTGGGTAAAGAAGTTGTGGTATATTTATACAATGGAATGCTACTCAGCCATGAAAAAGAATAAAATAATGCCATTTCCAGCACCATAGATGGACCTAGAGATTATCATACTAAGGGAAGTAAGCCAGAAAAAGAAAGACAAATACCATATGATATCACTTATATGTGAACTCTAAAAAAAAAATCATACAAATTCTATTTACAAACCAAAAACAGACTCATGGACCTAGAAAACAAACTATGGTTACCAAAGGGGAAAGGGCAGGGAAGGATAAATTAGGGGTTGGGGATTAACAGACACACATTACTATATATAAAATAGGTAAACAACAAGGACCTACTGTGTAGCACAGGGAACTATATTCAATTTCTTGTAATAACATAAAATGGAAAAGAGTCTGAAAAAGAAAAAATATATATGTATGTTTGTATATATATGTATAACCGAATCACTTTGATGAACATCTGACACTAACATTGTAAATCAACTACACTTCAATAAAAAATTTTTTAAAAAAAGAAATAAGAAATGATAAATCAAGGGTTAAAAAAAAATAAAGTGGTTGAGTGTCTTGAAATTTCCTGGGAAGTGATAGCACTCACTCATAGTAGGTTCTGCTGAGTCAGGAAGCCATGTGATTACCTAGAGGTTAAATTACTGAAAGAATATGTAACTAGGAATAAATAGAATAATAGAAAGAAAATATGGAATAATGAAAAATAGTAGATTAAATCAAAAGATGCCAAGAAAGAAGGAAAAAGGAAACTAGAGCATGTAGATCAAATCCTAAACAATAGCAATCACTTTAGGTTAACAGACTTTGTTAAATACTTTTGTTCAAAAACTGAGATTGTCCGATTGGATAAGAGACTATATCCTACTTACAAGGGACACATCTTGAATATATGAGTACCAGATGTTGTAAGGAAAAGTCTGGAAGAAGATAAACTGCGTGGCTCTCACTCAAAGAAAGTGGTATGTCCGTGCTAGTAACAGACGGCATAATGTTTAAGGCAAGAAATGTTACTAGAGATAGGGAGGAAATCTCACGGTGCCAAAAGACTAGGAAATTGTATCTTCACTAAGAAGTACAAATCAATCAATCCGTCAATCAAATATTGTCAGAATTAAAAGGAAAAATAGAAAAATTTGCATTTGTATTGGGAGATTCACACACCTGTCTGTAGGGCAAGCAGGTTAAGGGCAGTGAGGAGAGAGGGGATTTGAGAATCTCATTTAACAAACACTGCAGCTGTGGAGTGTGCATCCTTGGCAGCAAGTAACTTCAAAGAATTGAAATCATACAAAGTATATTTTCTAACCATAGTGAAATTAAGCTAGCAATTAACAATAAAAGAGATGTTAGAAAATTCCTAAATAGTTGGAAATTACGTAATATACTTCTAAATAACCCCTGGGTCAAAGAAGAAATCCCAGTGGAATTTAGACAATATTTTGGACTGAAGATAATAAAAACATGGCATATTGGCTCTCGTGGTCTGTAGCTAGACCTTACTTAGAGGAAAATTACTGTCTTAAATGCACATAATTGAAAAGAAGAAAGACTGAAAATATTTAGATTTTATACAGTAGAAAAAAAGACAGCATATTTAACACAAAGAATGTGGAAGGAAGGAAATAATAAAGATAATAGAAATTAATGAGCTAGAAAATAAACTTAAAAAAAGCATTGCAATCAAGTGTTGGTTTTTTGAAAAGACTAGTAAGTGAAAAAGGACCTCTATTAAAGAAAACATGGGAAAGCACAACTTTTCACTATCTGGAATGAAAAAGGGGGACACCACTACAGATCCCCAAGTCACAAAAAGTTAGCTGTAATTATTAGGTTCACCATTGCACTTGTGGATTTCAACCGCCGTGTTTTTATTCATGCCCCAACCCCCAAATCGATTTCTCTACTCAACACCTCTACTTGTTTTAGACATAACATGTTAAAAACAAAAATCTCCAATTTTTATCCTATCTCCCCGTCCCCAACAGCTTTTTTGTGTAATGTTTCTTCTGTTGGTAAATGATGATTCCACCGTTGATTCATTTGCTCAAGCAAGAAACTCTGTGTTCAATCACCAAGTCATTCTGACTTCTCCTTCCTCCCTCCCCGCCTTTCCCTGTATCACCCCCCTCCCTTTTCTTCTCTCTGTTTCCACTGCTTCCACCATTGTCCAAGCCACCTTCAAAGCACCCCTAACCTCTGCAGTGGCCTCTTCATTTGTCTTCCCCCTTCTGTCCCCACACTGCAAAGCTAATCCCGCATGCATCTGTTTACAGCCAATTTCATAGCTTCTCGTTGCCTTAGAATCAAGTCTAAAATCTGCTGTGGTCAGGAAGCCTCCCCGTCCGGAGCCCTTGGCTGCCTTCTTTTAGTACCTTGACTACTCATACTCCTCCTATGTCGGGGCTTTTAAATCCATCCTACTTCAGCTCCCCATCCCTGCACTCCTCCCCCAATAGAAATAGGAACAGAAACAACAAGGTGACCAAATCCTTGTCCCCCTTATTTCCCTGTTTGGTGGCTGGTCCCATCCACAGCCTTGAGTGCTCCCTGGAACCTGGCCTGTCACGCTAGGACGTAGCACAGTGCCTGGCACTGAGAAGCAGCACAGGAGATGATTATTCATCTGAATGAGTAATAATGGGCCAGTAATAATCCTGACACTTGGTGCTTGATTGTTTTTCAACATGACTGAAGAGACACAGAAAACGGGAAAAGATACCTGTAAGCACAAGGAAATACAGCTCAGCCCTTTTAAGAGAGAAGTTTAATGCATTTTTGGTTTTTCAATTTAATGATAGAAAGGTCCTTTAAAATAACTCAAATATTTACTGGATTATCACACCCGCTCACTTTAAGCTCTTAATGGGAGAAACCTTGCCTTTGTCTCTTTCCTGTAGAATTTGGCAGAGGTCCTCGCCTTTGGTTGGTGAGCTGTGCAATTCTGTTGACTTAAATAGAAGTCTGGGGCTTGGTTTGGAAACTGCCTAAATCAATTTCAGGACGTTGCTTCTCTCGCTGAGGTTGCTGGCCATAAATAACATAACTTATTAAAGATTTCTGAGGAAGTCAAATCCAACCGCTTTCAAAGTAAATGTATTCATATTATTTCATAACCCACACATGCTGGATCCTCAACAATACACTGGTACTTCACCCTTAAACATTTATTAAATACCCATGATATACCTGTTGTTCTGAAGAGTCTAAAAGGGCCCCTGGAGATCTAGAAGTTTAAAGATGATTTATTAGGGCTCGCCAACAGGACCAGTTTCTTCTGATACCATGTAAATTCATTTCATTTGGTCTTTCTCTTCAGGAAACTGACCCAGTGTTGCTTTTATTTTTAAAATACATAAAATTACATCTTTATATGAAACTTCATTTTTCAAAAATTGAGGTATAGCTGATTTACAATGTTGTGTTAATGTCTGGTGTACAGCATAGTGATTCAGTCATACATACATATGTGTATATATATATTCCTTTTCATATTCTTTTTCATTATAGGCCATTAGAGGGTATTGAATATTGTTTCTTGTGCTATACAGTGGGACCTTGTTGTTTATCTGTTTTATATATAGTAGTTAATATCTGCAAATCCTGAACTCCCAATTTATCCCTCCCCACCTCCTCTCCCCTCTGGTAACCATAAGTTTGTTTTCTATGTCTATGAGTCTTTCTTTGTTTTGTAAATAAGTTCATTTATGTTCTTTTTCTTTCAATTCTACGTATAAGTTATATCATATGGTATTTATCTCTCTCTGACTTACTTCACATAGTATGATGATCTCCAGGCCCATCCATGTTGCTGCAAATAGCATTATTTTATTTTTTTATGGCCAAGTAGTATTCCACTGTATATATGTGTGTGTTTGTACATATATACACATACACACATATATATACATATACATATATACACACACATATATACATATACATACATACATATATATATGCACACACACACATCCCCCACAGCTTCTTTATCCATCATCTGTTGGTGGGTATTTAAGTTGCTTCCACATCTTGACTATTGTAAATAGTGCTGCTATGAACATTGGGGTGCATATATCTTTTCGAATTCGAGTTTCCCCAGGTATATGCCCAGGAGTGGGATTGCTGGATTGGAGGGTAACTCTATTTTCAGTTGTTTAAGGACTCTCCATACTGAAACTGTTCACTTTTTATTGTGAAATGCATTATCCATATGAAGGGAATGAACGTGGAAGGCATGTGTGGTTTGGAGGATAATGAAAACGCCCTGTCCTCACCACCCATCTTAGGAAATGACTGAGGGCAGCCACGGCATGGGCACCTCCACCCAGTTTCTCTGCAGTGGCCCATGTGGGGTGGGGGAACCATAGGCCACAGAAGCTTGAATGGCTGAGCCAGGGTTTTGTGAAGGTTTTATTAAGAATTGTGAAAGGCGTGTGTGGCCCTGCTGGTTGGAAAGCACTCTTTCCTGTCTTGTTTTGCTTGTCATCTAATCCCAGTTTCGAGTCACTGCTGCTTTAGAAGGAACCACAAAGCTGAGGGTGGCCATCCACTTTGACTGCCTGGTGGCAGGAGCACCATTTGAGGGGAAGCAGTGCAGCTCTCTCATAACTGACCATCTGATGCTCTGACTGCCTGTGGGCCGCTCTGAGAGCTGGGATGAGCCTGGAGTGGCGCTCTCAGGGCACCCACGGTGATCTGGGCCCCAGAACAAGAAGGGGCCCACAGCCGGGCTTCATTTCTGAGCCAGGAGCGGGGCTGGCTTCGTGGGTGTGTGACCAGTGCAGTCTGAAAGGCCCTGTGCTTGCAGCTGCTACTTTGAACAAGTCTTCATACTTTGGTACGATGGGACGATGGAACACGCTCGGGGACTTGGAGCCACAGCTCATGGGAGTTTCACCTCCTGCTGCCTCTCGCCTCCCTGGGAGCGGTTTGAGGGTGACCACTCCCCTCCTCCCTGGGGCTCCAGGCCTTTCCACCCAGCAAATGCTGCTGTCCTCTGTCCCTGGTGGGGGACTTGGGCTCCGGAAGGGGCAGGGCCAGGCATGCATGCTCTGTGGCCTCTGAGGGCTGGGCATGCGATGGCAGTCCTGCCTTGAGCCGGTCGTGTCATGGTGTGTTCAGCGAGCACCTTTTGGGGGTGAGCCCCTCACCTCCTACTCTTCCAGGCACTGAGCACTTGGGTGTGGAATTACAGTCCCGGGGGTGCTGCCTGTCTGCTGCGGGTCGAGGTGGCAGGCTTCTGGGAAGTGGAGATTGACTGAAAGCAACAACCATCAGATGTTGCTCACCAATCTATGGGTCTCCTGGGCAGTTCTGCTTTGGGCCAGTGTAATAACTGCTGGCTCTCTCCTGTGTCTGCCGTCTGCTGGTGGGTCATCTGGAAGCTTGGTGACCCAGACTGGCCTCACCCAGTGTGTGGCAGTGGGCGGGCTGTCGGCAGGGCCCTGCCCCTTCCGGAGCCCAAGACCTCCACCGGGGACAGAGGACAGCAGCAGGTACACCCAGGGATCCTGGAGGCCGGCTAACCCAGCTGTCTTCATGTGCTGGCAGAGTCCCAGGGGCAACAAGGGAGGCCAGCCTGAGTGAGCAAGGGTTTTTCAGGTCTCTATCAGGTCACATTTGCTACTGCATTGACCGAAGCAAGGCCAGCCCTGGTTCCGGGAGCAGAGAAGGAATCCACCTCTTGATGGAGGGAGCTGCACAAATTACACTGCAAGGGATGTGGGTGCAGGGACGAGAGGAACCGATGAAATGACATAAGCAAATGACATCTATTTTAGTTTTTTTCTTCCACAAAAAATCAGCATATATTTTCCCATTTCTGAACCCAAATTAGCTCAATGGACAGACCTCGGGTGTATTTATAGAACAGTTCCATGGAGATCTATTTCAGAGTTCCCCAGAACTTTATTGCCCAGACTAAGGATTACTTTAGACCTGCTGCCAAACCCAGATAATCATTAAGCCACCCCAGGAACATGCCACTTCACTGGATTAAGGAAAGAAAAGAATATATAAGTTGAGACATGACATCAGCCTTGTTTTAGATATTTTTCCTCCCCCAGGATGGTGTGTCTGCCGTTTCTTGAATGCACTGGCTTTGTGGGAACAGTCAGAAGAACCCCAGTGACCTTGGGCAAGCTGTCTGCAAGGAGTGGAGGGCTCTTTCCATGGCTCCAGAGATCCAGGGCCCATTTTAATGGTTGGTTTGGACCTGGAGGAGCAGCACCACATTCCAGCGTATTTGGAAGGGTCCCTCCAGTGGCTCTGTGACTGACCCCTCCTGAGCACCCTGTCCCCCACCAGGGTCCTGGCTACAGGTTTAAAGCCTGCAGCCTGGTCCTCCTGCCATGACTGTCACTGTCCCTAGCCTCCCCAAACTGCTGTCCTGTGGTCGCCCTGTAATGTTATCTTCCCGCAGGGCTCCTGGCTTTGTCCTGTGTCCTGAAGTGCCCGGCAGTGTCCTGGCCACCAAACCTGGAGCCAAGAAAGGAGCACAGGGGACATGCGGCCAGGGGATCAGGGCTGACATGAAGATTACCAGAGTCAGTAAATTCCAGGGCCCTTAAGTCATTTGGGAAGACATTTGACTTGAGAGGCCCAGGGAGGGGATCTGATTGCCTCTGTGTCCGCAGGAGCTGAGGTTCCCGTCAGGAGCTGGTCTGGCAGGCAGGTGTCTTTAGAATCCTCCACTCTGCAGGCAGGGGCTGGATAGTTCCATCTACCCCGTTGTAGTAACCAGACTAGGGTTAATCTCCACTCACTCACTGCCTGTTGGCGTTGCTGCATTATTTTGTAACTATTCCTTAGTTGTCCCTGACAAGATTGAAGGATGCATTTGGGGTACCTTTCAGTTTGTAAAAATGATGCCCAACCCCAGGGTATGGAGGGGATTTTACTGTTTCAGTGGGTCAGTCTAGCCGAGAAGTCTTGGATTTGTACCCGTTGGCTCATGTGATGGTTTAAATATTAATCGTGTGCATCTGGGGTGTGATGATGGCGGGGCTCGTGCTGTGGAATGGAGCAGGCAGGGTGTGTTGATTCATTTGACATCTTCACAGGCTGCCCACGTCCTTGGGGCCCACTAGTGCACATGTGCCCGGCTCGCCAAGAGGGGGCAGTGTCTGACCTTACCCCCTTCCTGTAGCCCTACTGGGAGGACCTCACACACACTTCTCGAGGGAATAAAAGGCGCAGAGTCATCGTTTCGGTTTTAGTTGAACGACTTGCCAGCACACATTGCCCAAATGTTAATTAGGGAGGCAGGGTCCTGACACCTGGCCATGGAAGTAATGGCAGCCTTCCTCCTGGCAGGGGCGGGGGCTGGGGCAGCTTTAGGGAAGATGCCTGGGTCTCCGAGGCCATGGCTTCTAATTATAGCAGAAGGAATATAACTGAGGATGAACGTCCACACATTTTGACGGCTGATTTGGATGGCTTGTTATTCTCTTCTTGTTCTGTTGGCAGGTCATGCTTACTTGACAAAAATGATCTTTGAGGAAAGGAAGTGTGTATGTGTTCCTTGGTGCCCAGCCCATGCCTGACATATAATTTTGTTAAAATCGCTATGGAAATGGCAGTAGTTAATGATGCCTTGAATGTGAGGAGAGGGATGATGAGAGCAGGCAGTCCTGCTCAGGTTTGGGACACTGTTGTCAGAAGCTGGGGAGATGGTGGGCTTCCTGTTGTGATCTGGGGCTGGCGGGAGCGCATGGAGACGGAAACTTGGTGCGGGGTGGGCATGTTGAGGCAAACCAGATACTCGCCCTGGTGGCTGGGAATAAAATCAGAAGGTATGGGGTGGAGATAATGTGGCAAATACCCATGGTTGCCTGTAAGGATGGGCTTACTGGTGGCCCCCAGGAATCCACCTCTGCCCCAAGTAAGGAGAGCATAGGGTGATGGGGGGGCAGTGAGGACCGAAAGCCCAGGACAGGGTCGCTCTGCTTTTCGTCCACTCCCTGCTCTTCTCCAATTAGGCGCCTCTAATTAATGATTTTCGAGGGCCAGGAGCAGTGTGTGCTGGACGCCTGGCGGCTCGAGAAGGCCAATCGATAAATCTCAGGAATATTGTGAACGAGGTGTTCAATGTAGTCATTATTAAAAATTAAATTATCCTGTATAAACGTGTAATGAATAAAAGTGATATTAGAACAAAGGTAAAAGTACTCGAAACAATATATGTATAAAACCGAATCATTTTGCTGTACACCTGAAACTAACAATGTTGTAAATCAACTATACTTCAGTTAAAAAAATACTCAAAACAGGTTGCTTCCTAACGGTTTTAGTACGTTTTACTTTTGCCTCTGCTTGGGAGGTCACTTCGGTCTCTTGAGTCTTGTCTGCCTCTGTGTTTTTTAGCTCCATGCTCAGTGACTTCACGTTGGTAGCTTGAAACCGGCCACAGTGGGAGTATGTGTACCACACACACGTGCACAAGCTGTCTCTCTCCACCCCGGAGCAGTGCTTCCTCTCTGACTGGGTTCTCTCTGTCTGGCCTGAGTGTGGACCACAGCCTCGGGTTACCTCGGACCTCCTGGAGAGGGAAGCAGAAACTCTCATCCAAAAGCTTCCTTCTCTGGGCTCCCACATTTGCAGGGGCGGAAGCAAACTAAATTGTTATGCTTTAAAGGGCTTTCATTATTCCTGTCTTCTAGTCTGTAGATTATATATGGGATTAAAAATAAGCAGAAAGATTAATAATATCAATGGAACAGACCAAGTAAGCTTTATTAGTTGAAAATGTCAGTGGGAGGTAAAAGCAAGAATGATCTGTAGTGATGTCAGCTCTATGCATGGTCCAGTGTACATGGTAACAGGTTCAGTTTCTAATGGAAGTTTCCAGTGAGGGATGATAAAGTCTGATTTCAGCCTACAGGAGACCCTTGGCCCAGGAGGATGCCTTTTGCAGGAAATCCCTCCTGTCTGCTGCTTTTGGGGAGCCAGTTCCCCTAGGTGTTCCCCCCAAACCCTGGGCGCACCTCTGGTACCACGGTACAGGGTGTTTGGCCTGTTTGGTTCCTGGTTTCACAGATCAGATAACCATCTGTAAAATGCCAGTCAAGAATGTCGACCCTGACCAGCACGCCTTTACTAGTTGGTTATTAGAGAAATAAAACAAGTGAATCAAATAGGATTAACCCCTTCAAATGATTTAACTAGGTATTTCTTACAAATAATAAAGAACAAATTCCTTTCATTCTGGTGAGGATAACCAGAAACACGGAACGGCGGGGTCTCTGCGAGAATTAGCCACTTGTTATCAATGCTGGTTCCAGACAAGCTGACAGAGTACGATTCTCTTGTTGAGGGTAATAAGCAAAGCTTTTCTATCAAAGGAGACTAATTCCTTGTTTGAAATCTCACTTACAGCGGGAGGATTATCCGGCATTTACCTAGATGTTTTAAAGTAGCCACGTATTTGCCTCCATTCTCTCCAACCTTCTGGTATTTTGGAATAAAAGCCTTAACTCACCAAGTGGATAAATAATAAAAGCCACACTTACAGCCTGAGAAATCAAGCATGAAGTTACTGATACGTTTGGATGAGCTCATAATGTTTATCTTTGGTAAAATTACTTTCCTGTATTTTTAAGTGTATTGATTATTCTAAATGTCATGTAGTGCTGGCTCATTGAAACAACCTCAGAACCTTAAGGACATACTCTGGCAGAGGCTCACGTCTTGTTCTTGTCATCGTCTGGGATGGGCCAGTGGAGGCTGGGCAGCAAAGTGCTCGCTTGCATGCAGTGATTCAGGAACCTGAGCTCCTCCTGTCCCGGGTCTGCTGGTTTCCAGGCTTTGGGATCCTCTCTGGCTCCTCTGCATCTGGCCACAGGCCTGAGAAGAAAGGTGGACAGTTGTGCGAGGGTGTGTGGCCAGGTCTGTCGGGAGCCTTCTTCCCTTTCACTGATATTCCAGCGGTCAGTACTCAGTTACACAGCAGTAGCCCAACTATAGGCCTGGGATGTGTGGTCTCTGTTCCCAGAGGGAAAGGGAATGGGGTTGGCAAACATGTGGCATTACCTTGACCACACCAGAACACTCAGATGACAGAAGCTGCATTTTGTAAACGTCTTTGATGGTCTCTGACCTTAGAAAGGATGCAGAGCGTTGTGATTGAGAATGTGACCTTGATTTACATGACCTGTATCCAGATTCCAGCTCCACCATTTACCAGCTGTGACATTGGGCAAGTACCTTAGTCTCTCTCTGTGCCTCAGTTTCCTCCTCTGTAAAAGGGGGCTAGCAACAGAAATGAATAGGGTTCATGTGAGAATCAAACGATGTAACATGGTTAGAATTATGAACGGAACATAATTAACATCATATAAGTATTTGTTAAGTAAATTTTCTAAAAATGAAATTAGTAACAAAGAGACCTAATGTCCTATTTGGTGTGTTGTAATTTGGATATGTTGCCATTCAGATGGAGAATGGTTTTTTTTTCAGTTCAATTATAAAAATATTTCATGAGCAAGAATTTTTAAAATTGAAGTATAGTTGATTTGCCATGTTGTGTTAGTTTCTGGTGTACAGCATAGTGATTCGGTTATACATGTGTATATATATATTCTTTTTCATTATAGTATATTACAAGTTATTGAATATAGTTCCCTGTGCTATACAGTAGGACCTGGTTGTTTATCTATTTTATATATAGTTGTTTGTACCTGCTAATCTTAAACTCCTGATTTATCCCTCCTCCCGCCCCTTCCCTTTTAGCAGTCATAAATTTGTTTTCTATGTCTGTGTAACATTGGGGTGCATGTATCTTTTCAAATTAGAATTTCCTCCAGATACATGCCCAGGAGTGGGGTTGCTGGATCATAGGATAACTCTATTTTTAGTTTTTTAAGGAACTTCCGTACTGTCCTCCATAGTGGCTGCACCAAATTACATCCCCACCAACGATGTAGGAGGGGCCCTTTTTATCGAGCAGCTATTAATTGCAATGTGCCAGGCAGGACCTGAATTAGTAGGCTTCTTACTGGGTCAAAGGAGACAGCATGTTTTCCCCACCAAATTTGTCTTTTGAACTCTTGGTCTCTGAATCCATGGACACATTGGCCTTGTGATCTTGGTTTCCACTCCCCAAATCCTTGGCTTCTCCTGGACGCCCCCGAGTGCAAAGTGGCATCAACCCCGCCCATGTCTTTTGGGCCCTGTCAATGCCATTTCCTCAGCAGGTGCCATTTCTGTCTATCAATTATGCAATTTGTGTCCAATCTATTTGTACTAACATGCTTCCTCTTCCAGTTCTGATCCAATTTTCGGAATAATGCTGCATTTTAAACAATGCATGAGGGCAACGTGAAGTGATCTCTCCGTGCAAATCCGGGAGCAGGCTGGGCCTAACGGGCTCTTTCTCTTGCAGCTGGACGACTGCACGCTGCAGCTCTCCCACAACGGCACCTACCTGGACTTGGAGGCCACGCTGGCCGAGCAGCGCGACGAGTTAGAAGGCTTCCAGGATGACGCTGGGTAAGAGCGGCTGTTGTCCCTGCCAGCCGGTCCTTCAGAGAAACAGGGCTGCACTGAGGCCTTAAAATCTTTTGAAGGAACCACCATAGCTTTGACCATCTTCACTCACAATCACACACAAAAAAAGGGGGCTGCAGGTGACTCACCAGCAGTAACTGCAAATGCTTTTGAATTTGAGCCACTCTTCTTGATGAGGCTACTTGGGGATAGGAAAATTTCCTGTATAGTTTAATTACACACATGGTGTTTACAGTCTAAGTTTTTAAAAAAATCAAATATGCTTAAATTAATATTAAGATTACTGTGGATTGACAACTGTTTTATACGTTGTTTTTAATGACAACTTCCTGGATGTTTAGTGTCTTTTGGGCAAATGCCCTTTTAGATCATCTTACACTATATCACAATCTTTTGAACTCATTACAGTAGAGAAAATAATTATTAATTATGTCAACTAACATCAAGTTATGTTTAGCCTACATCTAGAATTGTTTAATATTTCTGATTGCTGTGAGTCTGAATAAAGCAGTTCACACAAAAAAGTGAGAGATGTGCACAGAAAGTGAAACCACTGTGGAATACGCCCATACGGTCAGCCATTCTGATATTTATTAGATTATGTTTTTCAAGTGATAGTTTTATTCTTTTCCAGGTTTTTTTTTAACTGTTCATGTTGAGATGATTTTTTAACTTCCAGAAGGTTGAAAATAAAGCACTGATATTTCCCAAATACCCTTTACCCAGTTTCCCATAATGTTAACATATTACATAACCGTGGCAAATTTGTCCAAACCAAGAAATTAATATTTGTAAAGTATTATTATATGTTGATGAGATTATTGGAATGCCCTTTTGATGGGGCCCTTCCTCCCTTTCTATTCGTCATTCATCCAGAGCCAGGTTTATCTCTGGTTTCATCACCTTCCTATGGAGGAGCCTTCAGAGGCTTCCTGTGGCTTTCCTAATAACATCCAGCCATTTGGACCTGGTGTTCGGGGACCTACCCAAAAGTTGTTTTGAAGCTGCCTTGCCTGAGCTAAAAATAGGTTACAGTCAGATGAATATTATCTGAGAGTGCTGATTTTTCATGAATGGCTCAAAAAATGAGGAAAAATGGACAACTTCTTGGTGTGAGTGTCCCACCTGACACGAGTGTGTGTGATGACTTCTTGGGTTTCCCTGGCTTTAACGCCCATCACAAGTTATGGTCCTTCCCTCTTTAATTATCCCTTTTCTCTGCTGCCAGAATCTTGCTAGGTCAGAACTGGGCCTGGCTGAATATTCAGCCCAACATTTTCGATCCACGTTATAGGTACTTAGTGAGCCCTGCTGGCCAGGTAAATGGCAGGATCCCAGAATGGACTCCTGAGGGGCCTGATCTTGAGCGCCAGGACCAGGGTCCTTGGTAGGAACCAGTAAGGCTCCCTGAGGATGCCCTTCCTGTCTTCTGAGTGGGTCCAAGGGCCACACCAATAGCATGTGGGGAAGGACCCTGGAACCTGCCACAGGCTGGACACACGTAGGGGGGTTTCCTTATTAAGTCACATCAGACTCTCCTCATCATCATTTAAAAAAATTGACATTATTAGGCTGATAGATTTGGGGAAATCCCATTGCTGTAGTTTTTACCAAGTATTTGACAATGACATTCGTTTATTTCAGATGTCAGCATTCAGGCTGGGTGACACTCCAATGGGATGACTTCACGGCTCATTGATCAAACAGATACCAGGGGTGTTAAGCATAGATCATAGCCAATTTGTAAAACGTCTCTAGTGACATTGTGCTTGAGGACCGTGAGCTGTTTGATATTTTTTTCTTTCTTCTCAAAACTTGACTGATTTGGAGATGGCACCTTAGAAAAAAAAAAGTTACTATATTAGATCACAGTATTGAGTTAAGAGTAGGGAGGAAAGCAACATCCATGGAGCAGCTGCTGTCCCGGCCACCGTGTCATCTCAGGCACCTCATTCACAGCGTGTCTGTTTAATAGTTCATTCTCTTAGTCGTCACAAACGTGGGATTGCATATTATCGTCTCCATTTTGCATTGGAAACAACGGAGGGCCAGGGGTTAGGTTACATGTCCAGGGAGGCAGAGCCGGTAGATGGTGGAGCCAAGCTGGACCACAGATGTGACTGATTTCCAGGTCTGCACTCCTCTGCCACCCCAGGGGCTTCCGGGCAATGGCATTTCAGGTTCTCCTGAGGATGTCTGTTTGCACCCATGGTGACATGGTTGGTTCGTGCAAGGACGTCACCAGTTCCAGGCTCACACGCTGGCTCTAGTTGAAACAGCACCCACTGCAGGGTGACTCTCACCTGGCATGCTCTCCCTCCAGAACTCTAGTGGGTCTGAACCTGGTGGCCGAGGCAGGTGGACTGGGCTTGGCCCATTGGAGGAGGGGGAGGGATCTGTGAGCCTGGAGATGCGATACTAGTTGAGTAGAGGGGAACAGGAGGGAAAAAATGGACGTTAGGTGGGGAGTGTACAGCTGGTGGACCACTCCGCAGCAGGCTGTGGAGTTGGGGCAGTTTGGGGAGGGAGGGAAGAGGTTGACACATGTTCATCTGAGGTTGTGTTCAGCCAGGCTCAAGGTGTGAGGTGGCCAGGTGAGGAACACTGGCCTGGGACCCAGGGGAGAAACAGCAAGGACCAGGGAGACTGGGGGTGATCTCTTGGAGGAAAGAAGTTGAAAACCTAAAACTTCTCTAAAGAAATGAAGTCTATTAATAAAAAAAAAAAAGATGTGGTTAATTAGGCCACTTGGGGGACCATATGTTGATTACAAGATGCTCTTAGGAACCCGGCTTCTTTTCTTCTTCTACTCTGCCATCCTGAGGCTGTAGCTTTCATCTTTCATGCTTCATTGTAGTTACAATACGGCTGCTCTCCCTCCAGTGTCTTATCAGCGCAGGAGGTCATGTGCTCGGCAGGGTACAGCTTTCTCTGATGCAACCAAGAGATTCTAAATTATGGCAGTTTAGATATAAAGGTAAAAATTTCTTTCTTGTGTAAGAGTCCAAATGTAGGCCATCTTCCTTGGGACTGGTGGAGCAGCTATACCACCCTCAAAATGAAAATTCCATCTCTGTGTCCAGAGTGGTTGCTTTAGCTTTTACCTTCTCATCTGCATCCCAGCTGCCAGGAAGACGGAAGTGGACAGAGGGAGTGCGTGTCCATTCCTTGTGCACATGGCTTTCACTCACATACCATTGGCCAGAACTTAGGTCCATGATCCTACCATGGCAGTGGGCTTGTGTCCAGCTAACCCTCCACCTCTGTAGTCCCTGCCTTAGATGGGGACGATGAGGAGCAAACGTTGATGCCAGCTGGGTCTGTCCCTTTTAAAGGGTTTTTACAGACCCTGCACTGGCAACTTCCATCTACAGTTCACCGAAGAGAACTGTGACACACGGCCACTCTTGGTGGCCAGGGAGACTGGAGAATATAGTTTTTAGGTGGGTACATTGTCACCACAAGCAAAATCAGGTTCTTTTTATAAAACAAAAGAGGAAAATGGGTATTGGGTGGGTAACCTGCAGTGTCTGCCTCGGCCAGGAGAAAATTTCAAAGAAAGGGCAGTTAAGAAGACTGTGCTACAGAAAATTCGGGTTGTGAGAGGCCAAAGGCAAGGCCAAGGGAGTGGTACAGAGGAGCTTTGCGGTGTCCTGGGAAGAGAGGAAGCAGAGAGTAGTTTGAGGGGGGGATGCAGCTGGAGATGGGGCAGGGAGAGAAGGTGGGGCTGAGACAGCGGGGCAGTAGGACTGCACAGGAACTGGGAATTGTGGTTGAACAGAACCTTCTTTCCCATTAGGAGAGACCTGATGGGGAGAAGCTAAAACTATAAAACTCTTAGAAGAAAATAGGAGTAAAGCTTCGTTTCTTAGATCTGACACCAAAAGCATAATATTAGCCTGTGTCGGAGACAAGGAAGCTGAGGCTCATAGAAGCTAAGGAACTTGTCCAGGATCGCACAGCTGGCCTCGGAGTTTATGCTCCAGAACACATCTGGAGATGAGCGTAGTGGCTACTAGCTCCCTTAGCCTTTGAGCTTCTGAGCAAATCAATCTTCGCGAGTACCACCCTTTTACTAGCTGATGACTGATTCAGATCCTTCTTCAGCAGAGCGCTGGCTGGCACATTCCTGGGGCAGCTGCTGGCGGCCCCTAGTCTCTGCTCCTGCTGTATCATCAGACACGTGTTTTCTGCTCCTGACTGAAATGACAGCTGAGTCTGAATTCGAGTGGAGGAATATCTGGGGACATTGATTTCTGCTACTGATTGTGAGAAAAAGTCAAGCCTTTGGCTCCAAGCCACTCAATAAGATAATGCAAGTTACATTACATGTACATGTTACATGGTATTCTTATAGAAATATTTCCTTGAGAGATGGGGATATGGGTTTCTATGAGACTTATTTGGTTAAACCAGATCTTTTTCCCAAGGCCATAGACATTATGGTAGTTCTGAGAAATGGACGTTTTGGCCAGTTCCTTCAGCGCTAGTGCCATCACATCCCTGGCACGTGTGCCTTGGTAGGAGTCTCTTTGAACTGAGTGTACATTTTGGTGCCCTCACTGCTTGGGTAGCATCGGCCTAGGGGGTGGGCACCCCATTGCCTGAGGCCTGTGATGTTTCCCTGGCAGTGGCTGCACTGATAGGAATGGAATCTGAGTCTGCCTGGGGAGTTTTGGGTCAAACCAAACTGCCTTTGCCTCTGGGTCACCAGAGTCTAGTACTTGGTGCGTTCCCATTTCACTCCGCTGCAAACAGGCGGGTTTGGAAGGAGGGGCAGCTGTGACGCTGATCCAGCCTGCCGGTATCAGGGAGAGAAGGACCACTAACGTGCCTCGAGGGCACAGACATTGACAGCCTCTTACTGATTTTACTTTGGAAACACGGGAGCTCCCCTAAGGCAGACCCCAACTTGGTGTTAGAGTTCTCCAGAGAAATAGCTCCAGTAAGATACCTGTCTTGGTGTCCATCCATCTAGTCTAATCTAGCTTAATCTGTCCATTCCACCTGGTCTGCCCAGAGAGGGTTACTTCAGGTAATTAGCTCACGCCATTATGGGGCCTGGCAAACCTGAGATCTGTAGAATGGGCCAGCAGGCTGGAGATTCAGATGAGAATTGACGTTGCAGTCGTGAGTCCGAGATCTGCACGACAGCCTGGCAGGCAGGATTTCTGTGTTGCTGTCTCGAGGCTGACTGTCCCTTGGGCACCTAGTGTAGAGTCCAGCTCAGGGTAGACGCCAGTGGACACGTGTGGAATGAGAGCGTGCATGAGAACACCCATCTGGGAGGCAGCATTTGGGAGGCTCCGGGGTCAGGCTGCCCGGGTTGGGGCCGAGCTCCGTCACTTTCTATGTGACTTCAGCGATGTTGCATAACTCTTCTGGGCCTCAATCTCCTCACTTTAAAAACAGCAATAATGTTACCCACTTCATAGGAATTTTATGAAGACTGAATCGGTATAAAGTACTTAGAGCCTCATCTGGCACAAGATAAGAATTCTGTAAATGTTAACAGCGATTATGATTATTGTTTTCTGAACCCAAACTGACACAGTATCCCACTGGGGGCTGAGAAGAGTAGACCCGTGATTATTTAATTTTGCTCTGAAAGCTTTAGCCAGGAAACAGAAGACAGGCATATTTACTAGAAAAGTGAGGATAAAATGATTATTTTAAAATGGTTGATATGATTATTTCTGTAGAAGAAGCCAAAAGAATCAATCAGAAGATTTTTAGAATCAATATTAGCTGCAAGATGGCCATATATAAAGAGATGCATGACACTCAATCTTTCTCTAATGTGTCAGCATTAATCAATTAGAAAATATAGTAATGGAAGGAGGGAAGCTTTCTAATTTGGAGAGCCTCCTGATGTGCGTCCCCTGTACACTGATACTTGATACAGAGAAATAAAACATAGGCTTCTTGTAATTCTTCTTGAATTCTTAAGATAAACCGTATTTGGTCCTGTTTTATTATTTTCACAAATTGCATACTTTGGTTTGCCAACGTTTTCTTAGATCTTTGCATCTTAATTGTTCATGTGTCCTCTTTGTTAGATTTTAGTATTGAGGTTAAACCAGTTCCTTAAAAAACACCCAGGACACTTTTTTTTTTATCACTTTGTTTATTCTGATGATACACAGTAAACTTTCACAGGGACATACACATTTATATCAGTGTTCCATGTTATTTCCTTCTAAGGTATGTAACACATGATGGCATGCAGTAGAAAAAAGAAACATATATTTTGGTATATGCTATCTCAAGATCCCAGTACTGTTTTCAGTACTTACAATATAAATTTGAGCAAATTACTTCTTTTGACCCGTTTTTTCATTAATACCATAGGACTATTACTAAGACTATTACTATCGTTAATTTATTACTTTGTTACTATCTTTAAGGTAGTATTACATTAAATCATTATATTGATTTTTCTATTCTTTGCATAAATCACAATATTGGCAATGCTACAGAAACAGAAAATTCAGCCACAGAAAAATATCCTTTGCTCCGTGTATTTGCCCTCAGGATACTTTTTATCCTCAGTAAGTGCTGGAGAAGGTTCTAGAGTGAGGCACTTGTACAGCAAAAGGCAAGATGGTGTGAGTGATGGTGGAGACAGACACTCTGCTTTTAGCCCAGGTCTGTTTCCACCAGCCACATGACTTTATGCAGGTTACATCATTACTACAAGCTTTGCTTTCTTCATCTGCAAAATGGGCACAGCAGTGGTACTCACACCACAGGTGGGAGAAAGCGGGAGTCGGGTGGGAGAGGGAGGACAGCTTCTGTGGACCTGGCTGCACTCACCACCCCCTCGCCTCCACCTTGGTGGGCCCCCTCCTTTGCCAGGAGCTCCTGGAGCCTGGAGCCTCATCCCGTGTTAGGGGGCTTCCGCAGCCTTTGGCTCCCAGTTTCACTCAGGTTTCTTCCATCATCGGATTTTGCGTACAAGGGCAGGCAGGGAAGGAGGTGGAAATATTGAGGCAGAGGAATTAAAAGTGAAAAAGCTAATAAAAAGTAGACCTTTTTTGTTCTTGGAGCTCTTAAATTCCATTAGGGTTTAACTTAACCAGTCCGATAGCCTGGTTTCTCAATGCACAAGCAGAGAAAAGATGGCCCCTCCAGAGGGGTGGGGCTGCGTGGCTTCTCAGAGGATTGCCCTAGCTCTCATGCAGGTGTCTGAAACCCCACGTGACCACAGGACTGGAGAATTCTGTGGGAAAACTGAAGTACTTCCTCCAAATGCAACTTGGCAGTTGTTTGAAGATAAAGTGGGGGCTCTCAGTGGGCCCTTTCTGAACTTCTTCAGAACTTCAGGTATTCTGAAATATTTTCTGCTGCCATCCTGTGCTCCCCACCTCTGGGCATCTAGAGCATGCATTTTATCTGTTCATTTGCTATTTATTATTGACTCGTAACTGCTAGTAACAGGAGTTACAGAAAATCCTCCAGATTCAAGGGCTTTGGGTTTTGCTGGTTATAATAGTTCAGGTCTGGCCATCATCATCAGGGGTTCACTGGTTTCTGCCCCCAGCTCAGCCCCGGGCTCAGCTCTGGGTGAGTTGCACACCCGGTGGCGGCTGCCCCCATCCCCAGAACGCCTTTCCTGGCGGGTTCACACAAAAGGCTGCTCACTAACTCAGTTCCATGCACTGAATGGGAACTTTCTTCCTCATCTGATCACAAGAATTGAAGGAGTGTCAACACTGGAGCTGTCAAGAGAGAAGATGTATTGTGTGTGAGAAAGAAAGTTTTGAAGAAGACTGTTTACAGGAATCTCAAACTTGTCCTCTGGAGATGGGTCAAGTGTTCTGTATTTGTGTGAGCTCCAGACGAGTGTCTTGCACGTCGCAAAAGTGAAAAGGAGGGGCTCACGGGCGCTGGAAGGGGCTGTGACGGCAGATCCTCTCCCCACGAGGGGCTGCCGGGTTGCGGGCAACTGCGTGCCTTTGTAGCACTCTGCAAGTGGTTTTCCTTTCTCTTTTAAAATCACCCCAAAACCACTTTTGCAACCACGCTTTCCCTCTTATCTGGTCTCCAGAATAAAATGTAGAGTTGTCGCAGTAATATAATTCCTGTGACTTCATAGTCACGATACGGAGAGTCACGATACGGAGAGTTGTCGCAGTAATATAACTCCTGTGACTTCATAGTCACGATACTCGTGTCCCCGTCTCCTCCAGCACAACCGCAAAACCAGGGAGCAGGAGAGTGTAGGGAGACTCTTAGACGTGAAGCCCTGATGGGGAGAGGACTTCAGCCACTGAGAAACCTCACTGTCACCTGCTCCAGGGCTGATGAGCTGGCTCCCTTTAACCTTTGTCCATTGGTTCCCCCTTCCTCCAAACCTCAAAGCCTTTGTTACCCTCAAGTAGCCTGGACTCCTTTATCTTCCTCACCTGCTCTGGGCTTTGGTCCTTCCGTGCAAAAGCTGGCCGAGCCCTCGTGGGAGGAGAACTGGGGAGGGGCTGTCCTTTTTCCTTTCTCGTAAGAAAAGTGAAAAGGAAGCAAGAGTGAGACAGGGGTTGTGCCAGTTGACATTCCTGCTCTCTTTGGTGGTCTCTGGTCTTCCTGTAAGAGCAGAAGGGAAAAGCTGCAAGTCTTGAATTGATGGACTGCCCTACTGATTACCCCACTACGTGTGTCCTTCCCCTGTATCCAAAAACATGTGAAAAATAGCCATGGGAATGATCAGGCAGATCTGTGCTGTTACATGCCAGGGATTTCACTTCTCGGGCACAGATTTTAAAATTTTCCCAATACGGTCAGGCCCGAGTACGCACCACTCTGTGGAGCCCACTAGGTTTGGCAGTGAAATGTGTGTGCCAGTCCAAAGGGTCCAACTCTATTATTTCATTTTCCATAAGGCCCTGTGACGTCACGTTATTTCAGGGTAGGTTCCTGTTCTGTTTAGGTGCCTGCTTGTCTGGAGCCTCCCCCCGGGGGGGGGGGGTGTCAGAACCTTCAAGTTGATTGACAGCAGGCAGGCGCCCTCTTGCCCACTCCCCTGATGCCCTGAATGTTTTGTCTCCTGTCTCCGTTAGGCGCGGCAAGAAGCACAGCATCATCCTGAGGACGCAGCTGTCCGTGAGGGTCCACGCCTGCATCGGTGAGTGACATCTGCGGGGCGGGACGCTTGCCACCTGCCCTCAGCCGTTAAACACGTGATGAGAATGGCCTCTGATGGGAGTAAAATGTGGTGTTTGCTGTTAGGCTCCCCGCTTGGGTTAGCCCCGCACGGGTTGCTGGAGCGCTAGGCGGAGCAACGTCCGGCACTTGTTTCGGAAGCCCCGCTTCACTCTGACTTCCTTTGCTGTTTGGTCAGCGAGTAGAGCTGGAGGGAGACAGGTGGTCCATGAGGTTATTTTTTAGGCGATGCTCGGAGAGATGGGATTCTTCCTGGGGCTGTGACAGTGTGAACCTCCAGCCAGCTGAAGTGACCTTGGCGGGCCTCCTGGTGGCTCTCTGCGGCTCCTCGTGGGGAAGTGGGGTCTGAGGCTCCAGGCTGTGGTCTCAGGCAACTGAAAGGGAAATCTCGGGGCAGTGCTGGACGGGGCGCACGAGGATGAGAGCAGTGTGGTGTTGAGCAGATGTGTTTGTGGTGCTGACGACTTGCCTGTGGTCACACAGGAGCCCCTCTCAGCCTGTTCCTGCAGCCTTCGGGTTTCCTGGACCCACTGGTTTCCCCACCTGTGTGCACAGGTTGAATGGCAATGAAGGCGGTCATTTATGCTAAGTAGTTGGTCTCTGTTGAAGGTTTCCTCTTGCTATTGGGCCAGGTTGAGGCAAGTGTGTAGTATCATAAAAAAAGAAAGGAACTCAAAATCACCTTATGCATAGAAGTTTGCGATATCTGAGTCATTTTGCTTTTATTTAATACAGGCTGTGGTCTTTTTTTTTTAATGCTTTTATTTTAAACTTCTTTTTGTAACATTTAAAAATTTTTGAATATTTTATTTATTTATTATTGTATTATTTAATTATTTTGTTTTGGCAGTGGAGGCGGGGGAGAGGTAATTAGATTTATTTATTTTTAGAGGAGGTACTAGGGATAGAACCCAGGACTCATGCAAGCAAAGCATGCGCTCTGCCACTTAAGCTATACCCTGCCCCCCCCAGGCTGTGGTCTTAATTCAGGCCTCTGATCAGGAGAGCATCAGTCATCCTGCTGTGGCCCTGTCTACACCTGGGGCGTGGAATGCGCGAGTGGAGTGGAAGGAACCGTTTCTGGTCCCTCCTCCTTCCCCCAGTTTCCCTGTTGGAGACCCAGGGCTGGGGTGAGGGCGCAGCTGGACGTGCTGGGGAATCCATGTCGTTTTACCTCATTCTGGGTTAAGTCGTTGAGGCTGCAAGTGCCCTGAGTGATATCTTTTGTCTGACTCTGTGGTTGGCGAGTAATTGTGTAACCGACACACAAACCTGAGGGGCCAGAGCGTCCGGGGGTTGGGACGGTTCCTGATCTTGTTGGAAACAAGGCGAGATCTGTAGGACCTTCAGCCTTGACCGATTGCGTCTCTGTTGCCTGCAGCACTGAGTTACCTTCAGCTAGGCGTGGGCACTTGATTATATGTGATTAGTTGCTTTTTTATTACCTGCTTTATATTTTCCCAGTTATTTTATGTGCATAAGCCGTGTCTACCTGAAGAAAAGGCCTGTGACTTATGACTTTGGATAAACTCCCCTCCCACCCTCCTCGTGGCTCTAGAACAAATCCAGGCTATGGATTTGCCTGGATAAAGCATAAGGTGCTATGAATACCGTGGAAGTTAAGTATTGGTTGAAACGTAGCTGATAACCCATAGAGATTTGGAACATGAGTATGAATTGGTATTTCCCAGGAGCAGTAAGGCAGTGGAAAGCATATTTATACTAAAACAGGTTAGATCAAAAGCCTAATGAGCTAACTCTTTTTAAGAAAACTCACTCTTGAAGTCAGTCAGACAGACAAAGACAGATATCGTATGATATATCACTTATATGTGGAATCTAAAAAAAAGGTATAAATTCTATTTACAAATCAAAAACAGACTCGTGGATATAGAAAGCAAACTATGGTTACCAAAAGGTAAAGGGTGGGGAGGGATAAATCAGGGGTTGGGGATTAACAGACACACATTATTATGTATAAAATAGATGAGCAACAAAGACCTATTGTGTAGCACAGGGAATTCTATTCAATTTCTTGTAATAACATATAATGGAAAAGAATCTGAAAAGAAAAAATATATATGTATGTGTATGTATAACTGAATCACTTTGCTGTACACCTGAAACTAGGATTGTAAATCAACTGCACTGCAATAAAAATTTTTTAATAAAGGAGAAAAAAGAAAACTCACTCTTGCAGTAGACACTTAAAAGATTTCAAGTACAGGAGTTTTTCTAGCCGGCTTCCATGTTATTGACTCACTGCATTAACTGCTGTATCCTTCTACAGTCCCGTGTAGTACGTGTCAACACAAGTCTTGTCCCTGGGGCACCTGGGCACCAGCGGCTGGTACAGCCCACTCTCTCCCAGGACACCCATGTCTTCCTGCTCGAGGGGTGGAACTGGGTGCTGACAGGATCAGCGTGTTTGTTCTCAAACCTCCTTGAGCCACTTGCTACTGGAATTATGTAGTTTAATGAAATGGGACATCAGCATTTTATAAACTGATTAAATGCAAGTAGAAAAAGTCACTGCTGTGAGTATTTTGGAGAAGATTCAACACTGGTGACTACAAAAGCACGCCTGTCAATGTGAGTGGGTTGGGACAGCTATAAAAGGTGGGGGAATGTTGTAAAAATCCGGAGAGAGTCTAGTCTTCATACGTATCTTCAGTTCTTGCTCGACTTCAAAGAAACTGAGATTGGGAATTACGAGACTGCGTACTCCTAGACTGGGCGCCATTCACATAGGAAGGTCCGCGGGAGCTCCATCAGACCTCTGTCCAAAGAAGGGTCATGGCCCCCAGCGGTGTGAGGGTGCATCTCCTGTGCTGTACGCCTGGCCACCAGCTGTGTCTCAGCCCAGGAAACAGGACCATCAGTCACTATGGCTGCACGTTAAAGTCAAGTCTTAAGGTGTGTATGTATCATTTTTAAAGGATTTTCTGCTTTCATCAGTTTTCACCATCAGTTACCTCAGGCCCGAGTATGTCGGCTGAGAGGGTTTGACTGTGTGAATTAATGTCGGTACCCGAGAAGGCAAAGGTTTTCCTTTGTGTTAAAAAAAAAATCCTCTTTCTCCTTCCATTTCCTGTTATTGGCAAGATCTGGAATAGATTTATTATAATGGCACTAATATTATCCTTTGGTTTATATATGAAAGAGGAATGTATTCATCTTATGTGTGATGTACCCACCAGCCCCCATTGTGACGTGTTCTTTCTTCTTCCAAAGGGCAGTGTTAGATGGGATTTCTTTGGGATTTTAAAAAAAAACCAAAAAACCTGGAATCATCTTCTATTGAAATAACAAAGGAAAACATGACAAAGGGGAGAAAACCTATTTCTCATCAGTTGGTTGAGTCCTTATTTCTTTTCAAGATTATTTCCCCTCTTCACCATTTGAGAAATGGTTAAATTATTGTAGCCATTGGACAGTGGCTGCTGCCTTCTGCCGAAGACCATAGGCAAATCTCCCAAAGACCTTCCTCCCCACCGCACCACTGGACTGGAGGGATCCGGGATCCGCTCAGGCTCATGGGCTTCAAGTGCTGTCAAGTAAATTTCTCCAAAATACTGTTTTTTTCACCCTATGTTCTCTTTTCCTTCATTCCTGTTTTTATTAAGTATAGGAACGTTTAGAATCTAGGACTGCATGTTGATGAATTGGAGGTGACGTGCCTTTGGAATTCTCCAGTGTTAACTTTGGAACTCTGTACCCGTTGGGATGAGAGCAGATAGCAAACCTCACGAGCAACGAAGGCCGCGGGGCGCTGCTCCGACAGTCACAGCTAGGCGCCGAGACAGGTCTTTGCTGATCACGCAGCAGGAAGCTGGAGTGAGGTTTTGGTGGGGAGAGAGGCTCCCTGTACCTCTGAGCTCCTCTCCGCTGTAGTCCTTTGCACATTTTAAGTGTGCCCACTGATGTAACATAAGGTAGTAAACAGTGCGTGCCTTACCTTCTTAATCTAGTTTCAGTCACTCAAAAAAAAAAAAAATAAATAAAAAATAAAAAAGAAAGAAAGAAAAGAAAAAGCTATGATGGTCATACTGTGGGCATGAACTTACAGATATAAATTAAAAAAAAAAATCTATGACAGGCATGTGAAGTCCGCATTTCATGAAGTTAGCTAGAGAAAATAAATTTTTTGGTCCCGTCAAGTCATCCTATTGCCAGACACCAGAAGAATGTTCAGAGGGCCAACTGACTCTGGTGACTAAATCTCATTGTGAGGAGAAGAGGAGTGGGAGAATCGTGGGTAAGGAACGGAACTGAGAATTTAAAAAAAATAAGGTTTGATGTCTTTAGGGTCCTAAAGTTAATATCTGAGTGTTTTCTATCTGCTGACTTTGAAGGCAGTTTGTTTGGCTTAAAACCTCTGGCGCTTCGGTTTTCTGAAGCAGACCCTGTCTTTTCATCAAGAAAATAAACCCAGTTGATTGATTCCCTGGGACCCATAAGGCCGACACTTTCAAGTATCCAGCATTGAGTGAAATGAAAGGATAAAAAATTGGCTGATGATTCTAAAGTGTGATTTATACTTGTAGTCGGGAGGAACAACTTGGTGCAAAGAGTCTTTAAACCCTTCAGAGGCTTCCCTCAAACCTCTGTGAGGATGAGGTCTGCCCGTGAAGATAAGAGGTGAGCTCGGCAGAAGCTGGCAAGGAATCCGAAGTGATTAATCTCTCCAGATTAGTCTCATCGCTCATGAAAGATCAAATCACAGGGAGACAGACACTTTTAAAGGCAAGAAAACGACATAGGAAAAGGCCGCTTCATCCACTGATGCGGGAAATTAGTCAATTTCCAGCAACATCAACAGATGTAATTTTTTCCCCACTAGAACAGAAATGAATTTTAATTCATTGGGAAGTGCACCAGTGAACAGAGTCCTTTGAAGGGCACTTTCTAAGTCAATGAGTGAGATGACACAGAGTCAGGGCAGAGTAACTTCTTGGAACAGACAATACAAACACAGGAATTCACAAAATTCAGTGGGACCTAAATGGTGGTGAAACTAAAGAACCAAATATTCCCATCGAGTTCTGCTGGTGGATCAGTTTAAATACCCCTTTGCTTACTCTTAGTAAGGATCCTGGGACAATTTGTCTTCTTTCGTTAAAACATTATTCCTTACACTCTTAAAAATAAAATTTAAGAACATTTCTCAAAGATTAAGCTATAACCTTCCATGGCTTTCATTACTATTTTGTACAAAAACCCTAGTGTTGTCAATTAAAATGTATTTTGCAACAGCACCATTGGTCAAATTCAAAGATGCTCAAAGGCATTTCCTTTTTCGTAATTGGAGGGAATGTAACTGTATATGAGAAACATCAACAGAATGAGGCATCAGTGAATCATTTGCAAAGCATTTTCCAGTCACCAGCTAAGTCCTGCAGCTGTGTGCTTTGCACTGCTCTGCTGTAGCAAAGAGCGGAATGACCAACAGTGGAGCATCTATCTCTTCAAGAAGAACCCTCTAGTGCAAGAGTGGCTGTGGGGATTCAGCTCGTGTGCTAGCAGATGCGGAGGAGGTGGCTCCCTGGGCCACCATGTTCGGAAGGATCCTGAGACTGTGTGCGGTCTTAATGGGTCAGCATCCTGTCTCCAGGCCGGCTTCCATTGGTGGTGATGGAGGTGGTGTGTGAGTCTGTATGGTGTGGATGATGGCTCCCGGCGAGCTACAGATTCTGTCCAGTGTTGGAACCCCCTGGAGATACAGTGTAGAGGGCGCTGGGCTTCTGTATGCAGAGGTGTGGAGTGGAGGTGATCCATGAGTCCTGCCACCAGTCCCTCCTGGTCTGCAGTCCCTTTCTCAGGTTCTCCCTTTTTTCTCATGCCTGTGAGTTTGGCGTGCCTCCTCCATCCTCTCCCACCTTGCTGAGCGAGTACCTCTTTCCCTGCCTCTGGGTGTCTTTCCCTCTTGGCTCCGTGTGAGCTGGTTCTGTGTGTCTGAGCCCTCCTGGCCCTGCAGGGAGGCTCCCTCCCCTCCAGCTACCTTTTCTGATGTTACGTTTGCCCCGCAAGTGGGCTGCTAAGTGTTAACCGAGTGACCCTTACTGCGTCTTGATTCTGACGGTTTGGGGTTTCTGTTAAAACTAGACCTTTCCTTCTGGAGACATCAGAATGCCTTTTTGACACTCTTGAAGCTAATGGCACCCGCGTGGTGCTTCCGCATTGGCTTCTGCACTGTGGGCGCCGAGACGCCTGCGCAGTGACACGCGCTAGCTCGGTTGACTGGCTCGTCTGGGTGCCGGGGTAGGGGGTCCACACAGGTGCTGGTGGCTCTCTGTTGTCTGATGTGCTGCCCCCTGGTCCCCCCGCCTCCCCCCCCGGTCCACTGTGTATCTGCAGAAGCAGAGTGAAACAGGCTGTTCTCTGACAAGGAGCCCCCCAGGTCGTTCTGGCCCCAGTGGGACCCCCGCCCTTCTTTCTCTAACTCTGGGTCTTGTACTCGGGCTTCTTGTCCTGCAGCAACAGGGGGCCGGTCCTGTTCTGGTCCTGCCTCCGCAGCCGTTGGTTAGGACGGGGGTTCCCTCCTGCCCTGTTTGTGGATGTCACAGTGGCCAAAGTCACAGCATCCTGACCGTACTCTTTCCTAGTGCATTTAGGTGCCATGGGTCACAGTTCTTGTCTTCTGTCCTTTGATGTAGGGATCCAGTGGTTCTCCGTAAGCCCTGGAGCCCACCTCTCGTTTCTGCCGTCTTTCCGCGGAGTCCCGAGTGGCTGGCTGCAGTCTTGGCACAAGATGGGTTTGGATTTGAAATCCTGAGTCTCCTGTTGCAGAAGGACACTTCCAGGGCCTATTTATTTACTTTTTTAAAGAACTCTCTTCCCTTTTGTACTCTGTCAAGTCTGTGACCCATTTTTGCTCAGAGTTCTGCTCTCTAGGTAAAAACAAGCTCTCTGGGTTAATCAGATTAAACACCTCTTATCATCTGTTTCCTATTAATCTGTCTCAGCTCCCAGATAGCAGACCCCACAGAAGGTCCCCGTGTCTAGAAGGCCTTTGGGTCTGGGCTGGGGGAGACTAGCTTGGCACCTTCTCTCTGCTCCGTGTTATAAGTTGCCGCATGGTCAAACAGTGATTGACAGATGTACCCTCCCCCAGCCCCCACAAATGGAGGCAAGACACGGGAAGGATGTAAAGTACACCACTCAGTTGTCAACATGCCTGTCCCTAATGCTGTCATTGTAGGGTATGGAGATAGATCAGGAAGGATGTGTTGCCACAAATTAAAAAGAACAACTAGAGGATGAATTTAAAGAATGACTCCACCATCTGTAGACACTCAGGTAAACATAAATGTGGGGGTAAATAAAGAACAGAAGACACAAACCCATGAGAGAGCACGAGAACCTTCCAGATGCAGCTGGAAAGTCAGGTCAGCTGCAGAAATTAAGAGGCATCAAGAAAGGACATGAGCAAATGGGAACTGAAGCCCAGGAGAGAAAAGCAGGTGTATCCTGGTTTCTTACGGCAGCTTTCGTTCTTATTTGTGCTCTGTACCCCCGCACTCCCAGACTTTCAACGTATTTCAATTGTTTGCTCATCGTCTCTGTAGGACTTTGTTACCTCTCATCTCTAAGGAGCTCTAGATGTTGGATGACAGAATGTGAACGTTGCCTGAGAACCATTATCATTGTGTTGGTTTCGCATTATCCTGGTGATTGCTTATCTCCTTCACAAGGAGCATGAAATTCTGCCCCCCTCCCCGCAAATGGCCCTGGAGAATGTAGTCATATTGGTGGAGACACTCCGTAGCAGATGCTCCAAGTTTAAACCCTGTGCTGGCAGTTGGACTCCAAAGCTGCTGTCCAGCAGAACCTTACTTCTATCCAGAAAGCAACCCCTGGTAAGGAAACCAGTGTGCTTTTGACTTCTTTAGGAGAGTCCTTCCTACAAATGCTTTATGCTCGCAGGTCTGAGCTGCGTGTGGGGTCTAGTGCCTGGCTCTCTGCACCTGCACCGATCCCTATAAAGAGATGACCTCACTTTTGTCACCAATCAGTAAGAATGCATGTCAGGAAACAAATGCTTTGTCTCGTTCCTGGAGACGTTGATATCCAGAGGGCCTGGGAGCTGACAAGTAGGATGGATGGCTTGCTGATGTCCTGCTAAGTCGAAGTTCTTCAAGGATTGGGTGCGTACTCAGGTACTTCTCAGGTCTTTTAGAGAGACTTGGAGAAAACATTTCTGGGGAGAGGGATTCTTTGGGAAATTTCTACTAAGTTGGAAATACCTAAAGGGACATATTTTAACTTAGGGGAAAAAAATCATGGAAAGCTTTAGCAGTTCAGCAAGACATGCAGCCCGTTCAAGATTTAACTCAAAGGGAGAAAAAAAGATGATGGAGAATCTTTTACAAGTGCTGTTGGTCTCAAGTTCACGTAATAGAGTAATAGCAATGGAACAGCAAAGGAGAAAATTAAGAAGGTTAGCATAATTGAAATCTTGTTAGTGTAATTGAAAAGAAGCACGAATTCTATTGTGAATTACACCCCGAGGTGGCGTGATTTATCGATATCATAGTAACTGGACTGTGATGGTGTGGGCAGGAAGGGATCCGCTTTACAGGGATGTAGGGGCGTCTGTGGGATGAGGTGTAGAGCTGGGTGTGCATCTGGAACTTCGGTTATTTCCTCGCTTTTAAAAAAGGCTCTGCTTTAGATTCAATGGTCAACCTAGATACTGTAGCTAGATACTGTAGCTACAAGTATTTCAAAAGTTGTAAAATGCTACAATGATGACTCGTTTGAGAAGAACTCTACTAAATTGTAAATTGTTTACCTCGGTCATTTTGAAAAAGTAATGTGAACCGCGTTCAGTGAAAGACACTGAAAGATCTTTGCATTTTTTTTCCTGTTCTCAGCCACGTTTCATGGGCCCTCCCCTTCCCCCTGCCCCCAGCCACAGGAGGGGCCAGGGAGGTGGGCATTTTCTCCAGGCCATGTGCCTGGGAGGTGGGGGGGCTCAGGCTGGCCGCTCTGCATTCCCTGACTGGTGGTCTCTGCGCTGGGCCGCTGCTTCCCTGTTTAGGCCATTTTATGCACAGTCTTTAGCCCTTTTCTACATTTGTGATTGCAGGACTGATGCAACCCTTCTGCTTTGAAAAGTTTGAGAAGAGCTGCCCAAACACCTAAATACATGTCTTTCCAAACATTTTCCCTCCGTGACGTTTCACCAGGCTTCCAAGGAGGGTCTTCCTGCTGAGCTCCTGGGTGGTTCAGTTTACCGTAGGGGAGAAGAAACAGCGAAGAAAAATAGATTTCACCCTTCGAGAGCTGACCCTGTTTGGTAATGCAGTTAAAATCCCTGCTCCCGCCTTCCGAGCTGGGCTGCGACTCCTCCTGGAGGTGGAACTGGAGCTTCCGGGCCCCTGCCAGGCTCCATCCTGACCCACTGGACACACGGCCTCTACGGCCTCTCATTTGGGGCTGCGTGTTAGGAAGTCACTGGAAATTGTTGCCTCCTGCTTTAGGAGCTGCCCCAAAGGAACAGAAGGGTTCTGGGCTGGAGGCCATGAGTCCTCCTGCTCTGGGTTTGGAGATCTGGTTCTTATCTGGGAAGATCTGGGAGGTAAGGATTCTGTGCCAGGGAGCAGCTAGCTCTTGAATATTGAAGGTGGACTGTTTTGTGTCCAGCCCACAGAAGCAGGCCCCTGATATTTGTTGATTAAATAAAGCCTCTCCAATACTGTGGTTTCTATTAAGAAATGTGTATTTGTTTTTTGTGTTCTTTTTTTTAATTTTATTTTTTTAATTTTTTGTTGGAGTGTAGTTGGTTTACAATGTTAATTTCAGGTGTTCAGCAAAGTGACTCAGTTATACATTTATATTTTCTTTTCAGATTCTTTTCCACTACACATTATTACAAGAAACTGAATATAGTTCCCTGTGTTGTACAGTAGATCCTTGTTGTTTATCTGTTTTGTGTATAGTAATGTGTATCTGAAAATGCTAATTTTAAAAAGCACAGATTTATAATTAAGAAATCTGTATTTGATCTTCATCTGGCACAGAGCTCTTAAAACCTCTGAAATTTCTTGAGAGCAACAAAGATGTTTTTGGTTGAGATAATGAGGTGACTTCTGGACCCCCACCTCGGGATGGGGGCTGGTTGCCAGCAGGGCCAGCCATGTGATTAGAGGGTTGGAACTTTCCAGTTTACCCCCTTGACCTTCAGGGAGGTAAGAAAGGTCAGAGGTTGAATAAATCTTTAGTGGCCAGTGATTTAATCAGTTAATCATGACCATGTAATGGCGTCTCCATTAAAAACTCAAAAAGGATGGGGTTCAGAATGCTTCTGGGTTGGTGACCACGTGGAGATTCAGGGAAAGCAGCAGGCTTGGAGAGGGCATGGAAGAGCCTCGCCCTCTCCCCATGCTTTGCCCTGAGCATCTCGTCCATGTGGCTGTTCCCCAGTTACATCCTTTCGTAATAAACTGGTGATCTAGTGAGTGAGATGTTTCTCTGAGTTCTGGGAGCCACTCTAGCAGAGTAATCATGCAAGGAGGGGATCGTTGGAACCTGTGATCTATTGCCAGTCGGTTGATCAGAAGCAGGGGTAACAGCCTGGACTTGTGATTGGCCTCTGAAGTGGGTGGGGGCGGCCTTGCAGGACTACTTGTAGGGAGATAGGGTCAGAATTGAGTTGAATTGTAGGACACCTGTCTGGTAGTTTAAGAATTGCTTGCTGTCCAGGAACCCAAAAGAGCCACTCAGGAGATCGTAAAACTGACAAGTATTTAAGTTTAATTTGTTTACTTCAGAAATGAGTTTCTTTGGTATTTTCTCAGGAAGAAGAATAAAAGGCAGTGAATAGAATGTGAAAGTAAATAGAAAGGAAAGAAGCTGTGGAAGTGGGTAGAATGTCCTTTAAAGACTGTTTCTGTGGGGTATGGTGTGAAGCTGAAAATGCACAATGTGTGGTTTCCGGTGGCTCGGTGCCAGGCAGGGGGATGTGTGTGGGGTCCGGGGGGGGGGGGCACTCGCTACCCCCACCCTGGGTGGTCTGGGGTCTCCATGGAGCCATGAACCTTCAGTCTGGGTCCTGAGGATGGATGTAAGATGGTGGTGATTGGGGCTAATGACCTGATAGATGCCTGCTCTATGGAACAGAGACTGCTTCACTTCTTTGAGCAGTTAGGGTGGATGCTCTTGGCCCCAGAAGTAAGAAGTGGATGACAACTGTCGAAGAACAAATGAAGAAGCGCGTGAAGCATCGTGAAGGGCGATCCGTGGATCCTCCCATGGCTGGCGGTGGAGTGTGCCCCAATGGGGAGTGCTGGTTTTGATTGTTCAGAATGGGGTGTGGCCAAGGCCTGGTGGGTGACCTGTGTGGGCGGCATATGGAGGCTTTGAGAGCCCTCCTAGTCCTAGTGTCCCCTGTTCTTCTTCCTGCGTGGGTGAAGGGTGTGCCCTGGATATCACCTGGGGATGGACAGGTGGATGGATGGATGGATGGATGGAAGGAGCACAGGGATTTGGGTCTGAAGATTTTGTCTCAAAGCAGAGTTGGCATCATTATGAATCATGACGCTCTCCCTGCCACGGCACCTGAGTCCAGGGGAGGAGGACAAACACCGGCTTCACGGGGCGTTTTGGGGGTTTGTGCTGCACTGAGTCATCCTCCGGCCCCGTCAGCACAACTGAGCAGCTGCTCTGTGCAGGGCACTTAACGTAGGTTATTCCATTTATCCTCCTGACACATTCATTATCCTTACTTTACAGAGGAAGAAACTGATTCAGAGAGCTTTGGTAGCTCACCCAGGGGCAAAGAGCTAAACGGCAAAGTTGGATTCAAATCCACATCTGACTCACTGTTCAATAGAAAAGTCCTGTTCAGTCACTTTTGACAAAGTTTTCCAGAGCAGAAAGGGAAACTTCCACTAAGCATTAAATGGACTGTCTTCCCACCAGACCCTGAGCGAAGCCCTCTGCAGATATCATCTCCTGTAATCCTGACCATAACCTCTGAGGGGGGTTGCAGTTCCCATTTAACAGATGAGGAGACTGAGGCACTCATGCTCTGATTACTTGGCCAAGGTCTCTAGGGGAATGACAGTGTAACTGAGCAGGACTCTGTGGGGCTTCCCAGGACAGACCCCTCCCCCATGTCCTCTACAGCGGCTCCTTGCTGAAGTTCCCAGACAACAGTATCTCCTGTGTATTTCCTGAATTTCTCCAATGCTAAAAAACCACCACCACAGAGAAGAAATCAACTACTTGATGATCATGAGCACATGGCCCCCAGACCTTCTGGTGCCTAAGTATTGATCACCATCAGGCAGTCAGAGAATCGTGCACAAGCTGATCATGCCCTCTACGATCCCTCTCCCTTACCTGACCTTTAAATATGCTTTGCTGAAACCCTTTGGGGATTTTGGGGTTTTCTTGGGTATAAGCAACCCCATCCTCCTTGCTCGGCCCTGCAATAAACCTTTCTCTGCTCCACACTCCGACACTGTGGTTTCTTTGGCCTCATAGTGCATTGGGCACACGGATTTGCATTCGGTAACAACAGAGCTGAGATGCTCACTCAGGTCTTCCTGACTCCACGGGCCTTGTGTTCCACCCCTGTGCTCTGCTACCTGCACTCACACTAGCTGGGCACTCGCTATGCTCCAGGAGTCTGCTGAGTCCTTCAAGGGAACACAGCCCTAGAGTCAGACCTGCCCTCTGAGAAGCTGTGTGACCTTAGGCAAGTAACCTCACCTCTCTGAACCTCAGTGTCTTCATGTATCAAGAGGGGATGGTAACATCTCCTTAGAGCATCATTAGAGGATTAAATAACTATTTCACTGGCTCCAGTGTTTAAAAACAAAGCTTATATTGGGTATTGATTTGTGGGCTCAAAGAACAGGTGTGTGCTTTAGAATCAGACAAATTGGGCTTTGAATGCCAGCCCTGCCTCTGTGTGTCTGTGAAGAAGTTACCCAAGTCTTTTAGGACTGTCTGTTTATTTATGACAGTGAGGACAAGGAGGGTCCTGGTGCCTCCCTCCTGGTGATGATGTAAGTATTCTTGGAGATAGTGTGTGAACAGGTCCAAGCATGCTGCCTGACACAAGCACCTGGGGCACCTGGAATATCACCATCATCACAAAGTTTGTGTTTTGTTGCTTTACAGCTTGTTAGCGCAGCATCGAAATGTGATTATCGAGTGGCTCTTAAAGGGGACTACCTTTAGAGTATTTGATTCGTTCATAGATAGAACTGACTTGTATGAAATGCATGTCTTCTCTCCAATTCTTGAAGGACCCTACGGTCCTTGTCTAGAACTGGATCACAGAGTTGTATTAAATGTTAAACCACAGCCAGAAATTGTGGAATTCATAAATAAGAAACGCAGCTAACACCCAATCAATATATTTAGAGCATGTTTTACCAGCCGTCCTTTTCTGATTGGCAGACCGATTGGAAACTGCAGGGCAGTAAATTTCCGTGGACGTTGCCTTTGATGTTGCACAATGGAGTTGGCCACACCAAGACCTGAAGGGCCATTTGGAGTGAGTCCCTGGTTCCTGTTTAGCTAGTGGCATCGGGGTCATTTTTGTGGTTCCTCTCTCTTCATTTATCCTGGTTTTCATACATTTTAGAATGCTCCAGTTTTGGCAAGCATTGGACAGCATGTTTACTGGAAAACTCTCATCTTCACTGAAATTCAGTGGGTTTTGTAATAGTGAAGGCAGCCTCCCTCCCCCATCCTTTGTGTTCCCAGATCGTGTTCTCCTGGAGGCACTGATAAAGTGGAGGATGAAGCGTCTCAGAAAGCAAACAAGACAGTCAAATGTGTGAAAAGGAACAAAAACACGATGACATAAGGCCTAGGGCTAGTTACATTGTGTAGTAATTTTAAAGTTGAAACATTATGCTCTAAGCACTAAAAAGTAGTAAAAAAAAGTTCTATATGAGTTGATATTTACAAAAATGCTCAGAGAGATGAGCTGTTCCAATTGCACCTAAAAATACAGGCAATGTGTTTGTTTACAGCAACCATACTAGTGATGGTAAACTTCCGCTACACACATGGCAGTAGTTCTGTCCGATGACCCAGGATCTGGAGGATTTTTTAAATGACTTGTTTGACCCAAGCAGTCCCATGATGTCACACGCGGGTCTCTTTTGCCCCTCATCTCCCTGCAGTGAGTGGGCGGCTCAGGGCGCCTGGGCATGGGGCATGGGTGCTGGGGTTGGTGAGGGTCACGTGGGGGCCAAGGATGGGCTGACCAAGCCCTTGTCTCCTTCACCAGGCATTGGCTTCAAGGCCACCGGCAAGCTCTACAGGGTGCCCTGGAGCACTGTACACCTCATCAGAAAGCCGTGAAAACAATGACCAGCCCGTTAGGGACTCTGGAAAGGTGCTCCACGAAGCAGCCTAGCCAGGAATTGCCAAGGCCAGGGTGAATTACCCATAAAATTTGTGCTGTGGTTTTTTTTTTTTTGATGGAAGATAGCGAAATCTTAAAGAGACGTGTGTCTGTTGGGATGGCCTCACAGAATGCCTGCAACAGCTCAGGCTTCTCCAGGGCAGGAGTGCTGGGATGTGCCCCCTGCGGGTATTGGGATGGGGGTGCTCAGGGGCAGCTCGGCCTCGGCTTCTAGTTGCAGCCCTGCCTCCCCTCGACTGTCCTCCAAGCCTTGGGGTTCAGTCCTTTCCGGGGTCTGACTTGAGATCTGGCCTTTGTTGGGGCTCTTAGGAGGCTCCAGGCTGTGGCACCTGCCTCAGGAGGGCTGGGGAAATGTGGGGGTCTCACTCATGGTCAGGGCAGGAGACTGCTGACTTGGGCCTTGGGGGAAGGATTCGTGATGTCGCCTCCAAATGAGGCTGTGCCTAGAATCCAAGATTAAATATTTAAAACAAATGAGTTTTTATTTTCTGTAATCCTCCTTTGGCATGTTTTCATCTTTCTTAAACCCAATGGCTTAGAAGACAAAATAAGAAATCAAAAACAAAAGCAGGTGCCCTGGAGAGGTCCTGCTCAGGTCTGGGGCCCAGACTGTAGCTCAGGGTGTTGGTCCCTCTTCTGGGGAGGGTGTCCTGGTTGAGGGGCGGTGGGGGGTAAGGGAGGAGCCATGGGAGGCAGGATTCTGATTATGCTACCAGCATCGTCAGACAGCTAGACCTGGAACATGGCACTGACTTCTCCAAAAACGGAGACCCTCACGCTTCCCTTGGGAGCTGCTGAAGGACTGATGCGCCGGGAGGCTTTCTTAGGTCAAGAACCTGGCATCTGGCAGGATTTTGCATGAGCTTTGTTGCTGCTACTGCCAGAAATAGACAGCATCTTACGAGTGGGCTTGGAAACATCAGTATCATTTCTGTTACTGTAGTGTGAGAGATAGCCAGCTCTCCACCTGACGTAGACAATAACTCACCAGCATTTATGAAATGCCTCCTGGGTGCCACCACTGTGGTAAGTGCTATAAAGGGAATAAATAGGCACATGGTGAGTTCAGTAGAAACATGAGGCAGTTCCCTCTTCTCTTGATTCTAACTAGAAGCTGTGTGCTTCAAGTTTCCAAGTCTGCCCTGCGTTCTGGATCTGTTGCTGAGATGTGTGCTATGTCCCCTGGATTCCTGAACTTCATCCCAAGCATCTCCCATCCCCCATTGGAGGGGTTTCAGCCCACCCACCTCATGTCCCCAGGGCTTTTAGCACAATACGCTGACCATTTGCCTCTTGCTTCTCCAGGTGTGTGATCTGTCCATGTCCTGTTTCCCACTGATGCTGTGTGACCTTAAGGGCAGGAGTAGAGGACATTCCTCTCTCTTGGGTGGAGGAGTATCAGAAGAGGAAGGAGTCTGGGGCTTCTAGGAGCCAATCACAGAACTGCCCTGAGCCTCAATTTCCCCACCTGAACTTGGAGACATAGTTCATTTAAAAATTGGAAAATTCTCTGTATACATTTAAAAAGTATTTTGGGGAGGGTCTTTTTTAATAGTTTGGCTACATTGGGCTTTCTCTTAAATTTTTTGTCTTTATTGTTGTGTTTTTCTCCAAGGATATTTGCTCATAAAAGTTTAATTATACTCTTTATTTCTCACATCCTGACTCTGTAGCACACCATGTCTTTCTGACTTTTCCCTGATTCTTAAACTAGATTTAAGGCCCAAACTAAGCAGAGAAAAACCAAACGAAACTCCTTGAGATTCCACGTGCCTCCCTATTACCAAATACAAGTTTATGTGCCCAATGCACCGTGAGGCCAAACAAACCGAAACATTGGAGTTTGAAGCAGAGAAAGGTTTATTGCAGGGCTGAGCAAGGAGGACAGGGTGGCTTATCCCCAAGAATACCCCAAAATCCCCAAAGGGTTTCAGGAAAGCATATTTAAAGGGCGGGTAAGGGAGGGGAGTTGCAGGGTACACAATCAGCTCCTGCACAAATCTCTGATTGCTTGATGATAATCAATCCTTAGGCACCAGAAAGTCTGGGGGCTACATGCTCATGATCATCAAGTGATTAATTTGCTCCCTTTAGTGGTGGTTTTTAGTATCGGAAAAAACTCAGGAAATATACATGAGATAAGTGTTGTCTGGGTACTTCAGAGAGGAGCCACAGCAGAGGATATGGGGGAGAGGTCTGTCCTGGGAAGGCCCCACAGGGTCCTGCTTGGCTACATCCCTTGGTCTCTTGTTTCTTAGCTGGAAACAGAACACAGTGTGTTCTTAAGACTATAGCTCAGCCCCAGGAAAGACCCAGAATGACAGAGTGGGGCAGGCAGCCCTCCATTCCTGCCTGATCTTGCAAGGTGCCTGCCTTTCTTTCTTTCTTTCTTGCTTTCTTGCTTTCTTGCTTTCTTGCTTTCTTGCTTTCTTTCTTTCTTTTCTTTCCTGCTTTCTTTCTTTCTTTCTTTCTTTCTTTCTTTCTTTCTTTCTTTCTTTCTTTCTTTCTTTCTTTCTTTCTTTCTTTCTTTCTTTCTTTCTTTCTTTCTTTCTTTCTTTCCTTTCTTTCCTTTCTTTCCTTTCTTTCCTTTTCTTTCTTTTTTTTCCTACCTTATACTTCAGGAGGGCAACACTGCCAGAGCCAAGAACTGAGGAAATCACCTCCTTATTTCCAAGCAAACTTACCTAGTTACTGTCACTGTCCTCTCCTGGGGCACTGATTGTTAAAAAGGTATTCCTTGTACTCACAGCCCCTTGGATGATGCGGCATTGATTTGCATTTTCCTCTGATGTGAGTACGTCTCAGGGGAACCCTTGTGTCCCACTTTTCCTACTGCCAGAGAGAGCAGGGAATTCTGCTCAGCTCCCCAGGAGGACACTGTGGCCTCTGCTGTCCCCCTTCATGGGTGGGTGGGTGGGGAGAAGGCAGTGAGCGGGTGCCTCTCCCTCTTCTTTGAGTGTCCGATTTTGAGGATCCTCCAGGTCTTTGATCTGCCGTGGGCTTGCAGCCTGCCCCTGCGGTGGGCCAGTGATCTTTCCCTGAAATATTAGGAAGCCCTCTGGCCCCAGGTGCGAGGCCAGCTCTCTCCTGAGCCACATCGCGGTGCGGCTCCGTTAATCCGCCCGGTGTGCCTCTTTCCCCGTGTGCTTCTGAACTCGCGGGAAAGACCACACGTTATCCTGGACCCCCTTTAGCCCCAGAGAAGGCAGAGAAGGTCTCTGCTAATGGGGCTAAGGAGTTGGGGGTTTGAGTACCTTCTCCCTAACCCTTCTCCTGGGGGCGTAGACCTGCATCGTCAAGCGGCTTAGAGAGATGTGCTGTGTCCACGGAAGGAAGGGATGACGTGTCCAGAGCGCAGCGCACCCGCAGCTGCTCCTGCCTTTCTTCCCTCAAAGCAGTGAGGCTGCGCCAGGCCAAATTAAAACTGGAGATGCCCTGAGCATTGTTATTTTTAAGGCTGGAGTATTTGAGGTTAAAGAGAGGGAGTGAGTCTAAAATAAAATGTGACTCTGTCCGGGGCATGCAGCCAGAGGCCCTCTTGGTTCGCTGCTGTAGAGGAGGAGATGGAACCAGCTCCAGGGCTGGGGGTCCAGGGCTGGGGTCCTGCTCAGCGTGCGTGATGCCCATTGTGCCGAGGGCTGCTGGTTTTGACTTTCTGGGAGCGCGTTCTGTACCTTTGATATTTCTGAATAATATAACAAAAGCAATTCGGCACATCACACCCTGACCTCAGCTGCTTTGTGTATCAAGGTATGAGCAAGACATGGTTTTGAGACGAAGGCATTTTCCCCAAACTTGCTTGAGAAAAGTCCCTTTGAGAGTGACTGATGTAGCAGAGGACACACGTTCACCAGTGATGGTGGTTCTGTAACACCTGGCGTGACTCTCCACTTAGAGCATCCTGAGGGGGAAGAAGGGAGTTATTCAACTAATAAACTCTGGGACCTGGAGTAGTCAGGTAATAGAATTGATGGAGAGATTGCAAAATCTGGGGGACAATAACACCTGGACCACATGGATCAATCACGTGTCATTCATGAGTGAAGCCAACTTGGAAAGGTCAAGAGCCCACCTCCGTGGACAGGGAAAGCCTTAGCTTCCTTTCCTCTTGCCCGTGGAAGGTAGTCTCTGAATATTCACCAGTAACTGATTGTTGCCTCTGCATTGGAAACTTAGAAGTTGGGGGGCAGACAGCTAGGAACTCGTAGTCATCAGTAAGGGCTCTGTTCTGATGCTGGAGCCTCTCCCTGAGAGCACAAGGCCTGGGTTCACGTGAGGATGCCAGCATTTCCGGGAGGGGATGCCTCACTGCCATCACCAAGTTCAGGGCCTCTCCATGGAGTAGGTTTTGTGGACCACAGAGGGACTTGGTGCATGAAGGCAGACTGTACCCACTTTTAAAGGGGAGGGCTCATGGGCGGGTAAAGAGAGGCCACTTGGCTGAAGGTTGGCCCTCATCGTACATAGGGGCCTGGATTGTGGACCCACAAGGAGGCATGTGGGTACCTGGGCAGTGTCGTGTACCAGGTTGGGGCCACCTTGCCCAGGAAGCTTCTTTACAACAGAAGGTTCTAAAGGAGGGGTTGGGGACAGTGGCAAACTAAGGGAATTGGAGCTCAGGCAAGTTCAGAGTCTCCAGCCACAGGGGAGTGCCCTAGGGGGTGGCATGTCCTGGATCTTTGGAAGTCCTGGGAGCAAGGGCTGTGTAGCAGACATGCCCAGCTTGAGCCTCGATTCCACCACTGACCATAGTGTGACCTTGGGCAGGTCACTTCATCTCCTGAGGCCTCAGGTGGGTCTTGTCGGGGGGTGATCGTCCCTGTGTGCACCTGCCAGACAGGGCGGGCTGGGAGTCTGGGCATGGATGCCCTCCCAGGCAGGCCGGGGATCCCACCGCTCCGTGTCTGTGTCTGCCTTTGTTGATTCCTACTCAGACTTTGGGTCTCTACTGAACTATCCTGCCACTCCGCAGGGAAGATGGCTCGTGGCCGTCCGTGTCCCCCACAGGTGAGATAGCTCTGTCAAGCTCCGTCACAGCCTGGGGCCCGAGGTGAGTGCTGGTTGTCCTGCTGCAGGGACACTGGGCCCCGTGTGGGAGGGTGGATGTGGAGCCGGGTCACCTGTTTCATACCCTGGCTCCTCCACTAAAAGGCTGTGTGACCTTGAACTAGTTCCTTCTCTCTGCCCCTCGTCTCACCTGTTAAATGAGACAGTCCAAGGGTTGCTCGGGAGGAGTGGGGAATGAATTGATCCACGCCAGGTATTTAGAGCCCCACCGGGCACATAGTGACGGCTGTGTGAACGCGATGGGGTGGCTGTGATCGGCTTTCCAGCACAGTGCACAGCCGCGTGGTGGGTCTTAATATATCCATCTGAGTAGTAAGGGAGCAGAGTTTGAGATGATGGTGAGAGTCCAGCTGAAATATCAGACCACGGATTCATCTCCCTTTTCTTCCTGAATCCCTCTCAAGTTTCCTTAAAGTGCTGATAAGAGGTAGTGGCCAAAGCTGAAGTATCTGCTAAAGAAGCTTGCCCTGAGCAGAGGACAGTGGAGGATGGCTTCCTGCCTTCCCAGACCCTGGCCCTCTGGCTGCTGACTCCGCCCCCAGCCCTTCCCCAGGGACACGGCAGGGATGCAGAAAGTCTGCCTGCAGCCAGGGCCACACTTGACTGGAACCAAGCGGACGCATCTCTTGCTTCTTTGTCTGGCTTTGTCTGCATTTCATGCTCTGGCAGCTAATTTGTGCCTCACCAGGAAGCAGACTATTTCTTTTTTGGGTCCTGGAATGGCAGATGGGAAGGGCGGTTTTAATGAATTACTGTTTTCTTTTGGAGATTAAGCTTTTATTATAAATATAATTGCAGATGCATAACCTTCTGGTGCTTACATACCATTTGCCAATTAGGATAATGGGCCTGAAAAGTCTCTTGGAGAGTGACAGGGACAAAGTTGCCTGTAACTCAGCTTGGGGGTGCTGGCGAATGAAGTGCTCTGCCCACTGGAAGCACCCTGTATCAAGTCTGCCCATAATGTGCGTTTGCTGAGAGGTCTGAAAATACTCATGACCTTTGAGGACGGGAGATTAAAATGAGTAGGCAGCAGTGTGGCCGCCAGCCCCGGTCATTTGTGATGTGGTCACTCCGGAGCGTCTGCCACGCCCACCACGTGCTTCTGGGACGGCCGCAGGGCGGGAGGCTGTGCTGTGTAATTTTGGAGTTAAATCATTCACGTAATGTTGAAAGCATTTATGACGGATCTGGCTACTAATGTTGTGATGTTTCCATCACTTCTTTTAGAGGACCTCAGTCTTTGGGGCACTTCCCCCTTTTTTGTTGTTTTGTTCCCTCTGGAGCAGAATATCTCGGCCTCAGCAGTGCTGACATTTTGGGCCAGATACTGATTTATTGTGGGTCGTTCTGTGCATCCTAGGACGTTTGCTGGCAACCCTGGCCTCTGCCTGCTAGATATCAGTAACAACTCCCCTGCTTACGATGGCAAAAAATGCCTGCAGGTATTGACAAGTGTCCCTTGGGGGGCAGACCTGGCCCCAGAAGAGCCACAGAAGGACTGAGGAGCTGCAGTCAGGCCCACAAGAGCTGGTGCTGAAAGAGGAATCTGACTGATTAGACTGATCCACACCAAGACAATTGGTGACTCATCCCCTCAGGAAACCAGTAATCACAGAGCCCCAGTGTGTGACCGGCACCGTGTCAGACCCAGAGAATACGAAGGAGACTGAGGATGATCTCTGAAAAGTTTAAGAAAATGGGTGTTTTGATGGGGCCAGAAGGCTTCCCCTTTAATTGCACTAACTGGGCCCACTCCTAACTCCTGACTGGGTTGATATTATGGCCCCCACATTGGGCAGATCTGGGTTCTGATGGGCTCCCCCTCGAGGGCAGAGAGCTAATCCGTTTGGATTCACAGGCCTGGGATGTACAGATAAATTGGTCATAGGAAAGGTCTGGGAGGTGTGCCGCTTGATCAGAGCCTGGAAGGATTTTAGTAGGTAACACGGAGGGGCTGAAGGTGCCCCTGGTGAAAAGACACGTAGATGCACGTGCGCAGGAGTAAAGGCAGTTTGGCAGCAAAGAGAATCCAACCTACTTGGACAGAAGATCAAGGCAGGAAACAACATGGATGTGGGTCTGGCAGGGTTAGGAGGGTGGTGTGGCTGAGAAATATCTGGGTTTTCTGAGCTGTCAACTGGGGAGGATGCTGTCTGCTTCAAGGGTTCATTGTCAGTTTCAAACACGATGATAAAATACTGGGATGCCCAGATAAAGATGATTAATAAAGACTTTGTGTAGACAGGCTTTACAAGGAGACAGTGAGATTTCTTACTTTACTAAATAGAAAATAAGGAAATCATTGAAATCAGATTTTGAGCAGGGGAGTGATCTGATGGGAACAGGATTTGAGGAGGAATATTCTGGAGGTGGTATATAGGAGGAATTGGGTGAGGAGGAGCTCAGAGGTCAGGGTGGAGGAGAGGAGGCTGGTGTCGCTGGCCAGAGGGGGTCTTGGCAGTGGGGAGGGGCTCCAGGGTTATAATTGTGTGTGAAGTGTGATTGAAGGAGACAGTGGTTGACTCCGTGAGTGACTGACTGCGGGTAGACTTTTTCCTGTTTCCTAAAATGATTGGAAGTGATATGCAGTATTAAAACGACACAAAACAGTGTATCAGACAAATATGGACCATGACAGATGATACGGAACAAAGAAACAGAAGTGACCAGCATCTGGGATGAATTTGTTACTGCAACTGGTCCTCAAACATCCTGGTAGTTTCGTTGTAAAGGGAGGTCACTGCCTTAGAACCTAGAGGTTTCTCTTTGTTTGGGGTATCTCTTTGAGGTGGTCTGGAGGAAGAAACCAGTATTTTGGTTCTGATTTATTTAGATCATCATACAAAGGCACAGAAAATGTAGCTACAGGTTTTAAAAATCCACCCAAATCTTACGAAAATGGGTGCTTCTTATATTGAGCCTCTTTGGAAAAAAATGGAGGCCCCCTTTAAAATTCCACCCCATTGGTCTGAGTGACATCATTTCTGTTTTGACCAGACCCTTCCTGAGTCTCAGCTGATGCCATGCAGCATGACGGGCGTGGGTTCTGGTTTTGTCTGGGTTTCCTAAGTATTGGGGGGATATTATACCGGTGCACGGATATGTTTCAGTGAAGTTCATGTAGGCTGAATTCTGCAGAGAACCAAGCTCACACTTTGATTTGAAGGGACCTGAGTAAGGGACAGAGAAGCCAAGAGGAAGGGTGAATACACCTGCCCAGCTGTCTGTCTGCCTCCAGCCAGGGCTGAGGCAGGAGTTACTGCCTCCCTGGGCAAAGGCTGACTGGCTTGGGGTTTTGTTTTTTTCTAGCTACTAAAAACTGTACCTGGGAGCGGGGTGTAGGAAGGGATAAACTGGGAGTCTGAGGTTTGCAGATACTAACTGATGTATATAGAACAGATAAACAACAAGCTCCAGCCGTAAAAGTGCAGGGAACTATATTCGATATCTTGTAGTAACTTATGGTGAAAAAGAATATGAAAATGAATATATGTACGTTCATGTATGACTGAAGCATTGTGCTGTACACCAGAAATGGACACATCATTGTAAACTATACCAGTCAAAAAAAATATATATATGTATATGTGTGTGTGTATATATATATATATAAACTCATTCTGTCTTTTAATTGGTTTGTGCTTATAAATTGAGTTTCCCTAGAATTATTAACTAATTCTTTCTGTGTATAGGGCCATTTGCATATAATAAAACTGGTTTGATTTTGCAATTAAACTGTAATTTTATCCTTTTGATAAAATTTGATAGGTACTACAACAATTTGAAAATTAAAAGGCATAAAGGACAAAGAGTGAACAGTCCCCTCCCATTCCTGCCTGGTCACCCTTTGTCTTGGCTCGTCCGTGTCATCAGTTTCTTGTGTATCTTTCCCGGGACGGTCCAGGTGTGTGAGAGCAAGCATGAACACACCTACAGACGCACACAGAGTGCTGGACTGTGTGGTGAGACAGTGATTTACTCAACCCCACCTCCCAGGTCTACACACGGAGAGTGAATTATTGTGTGAGAGGACACACACTTTGAACAGGTGTCCGTAGGCAGTTAAGACAATGTTCTTTATGAATATTTTTGATGACCTGGAGAGAAAGCCAGTTGGGGAAAACCCAGCAGTTTCCAACCCCACACGGTGGGAGGACAGCTAAACCTAAAGGAGACGGAGGACCTGACTGGGTGGCTGGTTTGGGGAGATGGTCACGTGTTCAGTTTGGGGCCGGTCAAGCCTAGAATAAGGACCAGATATCTTGCTTGGAAAGATGGTACTAGAGGCATGTGAGAAGGGAGAGCTGGGATATGAGTTTAGGGTTGCTTCTGATCCTGCACACAAACCCGGGGGTGGATTGAATAGCCCATATTTACCCCTTTGCCTTCCCTGACACTCCGGGAAGTATGAGATTAACAAGACTGTTACCACCAGCAGTATAATTACTGAGAAGAGTTAAGATTTTATTTTTTTTTTTGCATTTGCTCTCCTCATTTTTTAGCAGTTCTGTATCTGCAGAGTCAGGATATGTAGCCATCTCAGACTGTCCTCTCTTCATTTTAGCCCTTGTTGACTCTTAGTTCTACAAGTATCTTCATGTTTAAAGTTCACCCCCAAAACTTATATTCTTGTCTTTCTAGTCATTTTGTGTGTCTGTAGCTCATCCTCCAGGCACGGAGTCCTTGAGGTCAAAGCTGTTCTCATGATCATTCTTTTTTTTTTTTTTTTAACATTTTTTTATTGATTTATAATCATTTTACAATGTTGTGTCAACTTCCAGTGTTCGGCACAATTTTTCAGTCATTCATGGACATATACACACTCATTGTCACATTTTTTTCTCTGTGAGTTATCATAACATTTTGTGTATATTTCCCTGTGCTATACAGTGTAATATTGTTTATCTATTCTACAATTTTGAAATCCCAGTCTATCCCTTCCCACCCTCCACCCCCCTGGTAACCACAAGTCTGTATTCTCTGTCTGTGAGTCTATTTCTGTCCTGTATTTACGCTTTGTTTTTGTTTGTTTGTTTGTTTTTGTTTTTGTTTTTTAGATTCCACATATGAGCGATCTCATATGGTATTTTTCTTTCTCTTTCTGGCTTACTTCACTTAGAATGACATTCTCCAGGAGCATCCATGTTGCTGCAAATGGCATTATGTTGTCGGTTTTTATGGCTGGGTAGTATTCCATTGTATAAATATACCACCTCTTCTTTATCCAGTTACCTGTTGATGGACATTTAGGCTGTTTCCATGTTTTGGCTATTGTAAATAGTGCTGCTATGAACATTGGGGTGCAGGTGTCATCCTGAAGTAGATTTCCTTCTGGATACAAGCCCAGGAGTGGGATTCCTGGGTCATATGGTAAGTCTATTCCTAGTCTTTTGAGGAATCTCCACACTGTTTTCCACAGTGGCTGCACCAAACTGCATTCCCACCAGCAATGTAGGAGGGTTCCCCTTTCTCCACAGCCTCTCCAGCATTTGTCATTTGTGGATTTTTGAATGACGGCCATTCTGACTGGTGTGAGGTGATACCTCACTGTAGTTTTGATTTGCATTTCTCGGATAATTAGTGATATTGAGCACTAAATATCAGGGCTCATGATCATTCTAAGATGTTTCCCCCTTTCCCACCACTTTCTCCCCCTCACGAGGGTACAGCTCTGGGACCTGCGATACCCCAGCCGACTGAACGCATAAGCAGACAGGTGAGTCTGGCTGTTTGTATCAGGAGAGATAGTGAAGCGATCTAAAACAATGAAAACAATGCTACTCTGTTCGCTAATTATTTTTGTTTAGGGAAACAGTTGTTTTTCCTAAAATATGCTATTGATGTTGGCATATAATGAGTTTGTTACTTTTGACTAATTAAAAATACATTAAAATTTGTTTTAATTCCTAAAAGGTAAATGATGTGTCTAGCACCCACATAAACAAAGCTCTTTGGGCTCCTTAGTAATTTGATGAGGATAAGGAGTTGAAGATAAAAAATTTGAGGACCCTCGTTCTAATAGATTCTTTAGGAAAACCTTCAGGGTTTTGCACAGTTAACAGTTTATTGATACAGTTTATACTTAAGTTTTACTGTATGTCATGTCCTTGGCTCCCATCTTCTTTTTATCACCCCATTTTCTTCTATGTAAAGTGTTGCTTTTGAAGAGTCTGGTGCTGATCCACTTTTCTTTCCCCTATAAGTCACTTTTTTTTTTTTTTTTTTTGCTAAGACTCCCAAACAACTTTTTTTTTTCTTCTCCTGTGAAGTTCAGTAATTAGACTGTGTCTTGGGGTGAGTCATTCTGGACCAGTATTCTCAGGTACACAGCATGCTCTTTCAATATGTGTTTTCAAATACATATATTTTTTAATTTTAGGAAAGTATTCTTGTATTATAGTTTTAAATGTTGGTTCTTTTCCCTTGTTTTGCTTGTCTTCTTCAGGGACTCCTATTTTCTGTGTGTTAGAGCTTCTTTACCTACCAGGAATAATGTGCTTTCTTTTGAATTATTTTCTTCTTTTTGAATTAAAAGACATAGCCCCAATTTGACTTTCCCTATAACTTAAAGGATTACCTGTTGTGTTTATTTGCTTCTGTGTTTATTTCACTTTAAGAGTCATTTCTGAATATTAGGAATTTTCTTGTTTTTTGAAGTGCCCGAGTTCTCATGTCTGAGTTTTCCTATTTCTGATTTATATTGTTCTTCCTTGTCTTTTATCATTTCACTATATATTTTTCCCATTTTTAAAAAACTGGGGTACAAATTTGATTTGTTCTTTAGATGGGTCCTTCTGGCACGCTTTCACTGTCTGTAAAGATGTTGCTCAGCTCCTTATTCACGTTTTCCCTCTAACGACTCTGCATGTAGTTTGACCTTTATGCTTTTGTGTTGCTCATTTTTATGTGAAATAAGTTTTTCTGAACTTTTAGGAGGAGGCTTGTTTCAGAGTTGTTTTTCTAACTTCACAGAGCTTCCTTGTCTCTTTTGATAGCGTGTTCAGAAACACGGCTGGTTGCATTCTGAGATTTCTGGGCTCTGTTTCTGTCTCTCATCTTTAATTGGACCATCACTTTCCTCTGTATTATTGCTCCTGTCTTGCTCGGTTTTGATTCCACTCCCAGCAGTGACTCCTATCCTGGAGGGGTGCCCTGGGGTCCAGTTTCAAGAGTTCCTAGGGACTAGACGGCCCCACGCTTTTAGTCCAGCAATGGGCTCATGACCTGCCTCGTGCTGGATTGGTCAACACCCCTCTCAGTTTCAACTGCTACTCTCACACTGGCCTGCCATACTTTCCAGTGAATACCTGTCAGCTATTTTGGTTTCCCCTGATCTCACGTCTGTCAGATGCCTTATTGTTTCCCTCTGTTTTCTGCTGAGCAGATGACAATATGATGCGTGCCTTACAGCAGTTGTGGTGTGTCCTCACCCACTTATGTTTCAGTGTTTGTGGAATTTTTTTCCCACTTAGTTGTACTTGACGCTTGTCATTTTCTTGTAAATGTTGTGTATGGGTTGTTTGTTTTTTTTTTTTTTTTTTTTTTTTTTTTGCTCTCTGGTTGATTTTTTTAAAGATAGTACTTAGAAATTAAATATATTTTGAGATAGAGATTCACATGCAGTTGTAAAGAATCGTACAGAGAGATCCCACATATCCATAGCTCACTGGTTTCTCTGTTTTTATGTGGAGTTTTGGAAGATTCACAAAGTATTCTCTCTCACTATTGCCATCTTCATAGACTCCTCTCTCCATGGGGGATTCTTAAAAAAGTTTCCTTAAAATTGTTACTTAAAATCAGTTTACCATTGCATAACAAAACCCTCAAAACAATAATGAATGGTTTAAAGACAGAAGATTCCTTTCCTATTGTGTGAAGGACAGACATCTGGGGGATACATTCCAGAGTTAGTAGGGCGGTTCCAGGGTCATCAGGGATGTGATTTTTTTCTCTTGTTGCTCTGTTGTTCTTAGCACGTTGCCTTGCAGTCCAGGATGACCATCTGAGCTCTAGTCATCACTTCTGTGTTCTAAGCTGTAGAGAGGAGGGGGGCTGAGAAAGAGCTTGTACCATCCTCTGACTTTCCGAAAGTTTCTGCTGACACTGGATTGGCCTGAATTTAGTTCTGGAGCTCCTGGTAGTTGCTAAGGAGTCATGGAAATGAAGGGTTTTAGCTGGTTGCATGGCCACCCTAAGTAAAACCAGTCTTCTCTGCCTGAGAAAGAAGGGGAGAGTGAACACGGGGGACAGGCAGCTCAGGAAGCAACGGACTTTTCCTGCTGTGTGCTTGAATGTAAACTTAGAGAAAGTGAATGAGTATGTCAGAAGTTAAAAGGACATTTTGAGTGCGATTTTAATCTTAGCGTGTTTTTCTTTTTAAATTTATGCTGTTTTGCAAATTAAAACAATTCAGCGCTCTGAACTGAACTTCTTTGCACAAATCTTGGGATCCTCATGGCATCTCAGTCAGCACAGACCTTTCCTCTCCAGGCAGCAGTGGTGGGAGGGGACACATGGCCCTCTCCGTCTTTCTGGCAGTGCTTCCTGAGTCACTGTCTTTTTTTTTTAAATTGAAGTACAGTCAGTTACCATGTGCCAGTTTCTGGTGTACAGCACAATGTCCCAGTCATGTATATATATACACACACACATATATTTGTTTTCATATTCTTTTTCATTATAGATTATTACAAGATATTGAATATAGTTGCCTGTGCTCTACAGAAGAAATCTGTTTTTATATCTATTTTTATATAGAGAGCTGTGTTGTAACTAACATCCTATAACAGATTAGCAGGTCTTTCAGTGGCAACATAGATAAAGCCCTTTAGTCAGAAACACCGAGAATCTTCAAGAGGAAATTTGGCATCTTTTCCTCAAGAAGACGTCTTATCTCTAACACAACAATGTGTCTTGGCTCTCAGTTTCTCCATTATTTCTGCTGTTTTGTCGTCCCCCTTGTGCCCTGACTTTCCTGCTCTCTCCCTGTGCTTGTTCAGAATCTTAGCATTTGGAAATACCACCCTCCCCTTCAAACCATGCTTGTTTGCAAGCTGGTTTCAAGTCACACATGTCTGCAAGCAAGTTACTGACTGTTTCTCCCTTTAATCACTGCTTTAAAAAATTGTGGTAAAATATATCCACATAAAATTTACCATCTTAACCATTTTTAAGTGTACAGTTCAGTGGTACTAAATACATTCACATTGTTGTGCAACCGTCCAACCTCAGAACGACTCTCATCTTGCAGATCTGAAACCCCATACAAATGACACAATAACTCCTCATTTCTCCCTCCCCCAGCCCCTGGCAACCACCATTTCACTTTCTGTTTCTATGAATTTGAGGACTCTAAAAGTGCAATCACACCAAGTGCGGCCACACAAAGAAAAGATAGAAACACTTTTCCTGCCCACGTCCCTTCTAAATGAGCAGGACCGTTTTCTTTTAAATTTGGCTGGTTGCCGTCTGTCTGTCTCAGCCCCAGTTCTTCAGTGGAGGCCGCTGGAATGTGCCACTCCAGGTGTGGTCTCCATCACTGGCGTCACGTGCTTAGAATGCAGCATCTCAGGCCCCATCCAGATCGCTGGGTGAATGGTGAACGCGTTCAAGTCTGAGCATGTTCAGCCACTCTGGTGGCTCTGAGAGGGAGGCCTCTGTGAGGCGGGGCAGTGGGCCTGCAGCCTGGGGAACCGACAGGCACAGGGGCTGCTCTTCTCACCCAGCCTGTCCACAGAGGTGAGGACAGGACCGGCCCTGGGACAACAGGAGTGACCAGGGGGCGGAGGACTCAACAAACGTGCCCAGGAAGTGGGTGCCTGCAGCCATCTCCCTTGAGATGCAATCTTTGTTTTCTCTCCATGGACAGGGGAGGAGAAGATGTAGCCCCAAAGCAGATGGTTGGAAAAGAAAAGGGATTGTGAAGACATCTGATGTTGAGGGAGGGGTTTTAGGGAGAAGAGCCAGAGGGAAGTGTCAGGGCCATAAGCTTCCGTCTCTGTGTCTCAGGTCTGAAGGTGGCAGTGTAGTTGGCCTCTTGCTCTGGGCGGGGGGGCAGGTGGGGACAGATGCGCGACTCTTCATTCCAGGGGTGAGCCACTGAGTTCTAGTTATGGAAAAGGACTGTTTTGGACTACGAGGTGCATGGTCTTTCTCAACTGCCAAGTATGTGGGAAGGACGGGCAGGCAGGTGTCTTAAACAGAGCGCTGGACCAGGAGCCCGGATGCCAGATTCTTGCCCTATGCACCATTTCCTACTAGTGTGTGACTTTGGGTGGGTCATCGTGCCTCTCTAATCCTCAGTTTTCCAGTCTATAAAATGGGCACAACAACATCCTGCGCTCTCTGGGCTCTTGTGAGTCTCAGATGCGATTAAGGAAGTAAAAGGGCTGAAAATCTGTGAGTGCCATCCTTCACCTGGCCTCAGCTTTTGTGGATGAGGCTTCTCATACAGGAAATCTCACACGGGGTGTACCATGGGCTGGCTGTAATTGGCTAAACAAATCCAATTTATTGATTTACATCCAGAAATGTGTTAGTTGCCCAGGAGAGGATGCTCAGAGACGGAGCTGGCTCCTCTCTCTCCTTGCAAGTGGGTGAGAGGGGGAGGGATTTGATGTGCCAGGTAGGGGGAGCCCACTGTGACCAGCCTGTCTCATGGGAGCAGGAGGCCGTGGGACAGGGCAGCTTTCCCTCAGTGATGCTGCCGGAAAAGTTGGGAAGATTTTTACACTAGCGTCCCACACATCTAGGTACGTAGGCTTACTTTTTTATGAGTTTATTGAGATATAATTCACATACCATAACCCTCCCCATCCTTTAAAAAGCATTTAGTATTCTCCCTGGCTTTTCAGTGTATTCACGGAGCTGTGCAGCCATCACCATATCTAATTCCAGAATGTTTTCATCACCCCCCAAAAGAAACCTTGTGCCCATTAGCATTTACTCTCCATTCCACCCCACCCCCCCCAGGTCCTTGGCAGCCACTAATCTACTCGTTGTCTCTATGGATTTGCCTCTACTGGCAGTTTAATATCAATAGACTTCTGTGATATGTGGCCTTTTGAGTCTGGTTTCTTCCCTAAGCATCCTGTTTTCAGGCATCACCCACACTGCACCATGGATCAGTACTTGATTCCTTTTAAGAGTAGAATATTATTCCATTGTTTGGTTTGAGCATGTTTTGCCCTCAGTCGATGGACATTTGAGTTGTTTCCACCTTTTTTGCTGTCAGGACTAACGTAGCTGGATGAGTGTTTAAGTGAACATAGGTTTTCAGTTCTCTTGAATATGTTCTTTTAGCCGCGATTTAAAACATCCATTGGTTTCTGTAGACAGGACTCTTTTAAACATGGTGCTTTTGAAATTGTGCTGGTTCATTTCCGCCTCGAGAGGAGGAGGAGATGGCAGGGAGCAGGTCCCTCTGGGGCCGGCAGCGTAGGAGAGAGGACTCAGGGTGGCAGGGCTTTTACCTTTTAGTTTTTTTAAAGGCAGGAAACCTGCCGAAGCTCCAGGGATGGGAAAGGCCAGGAATGTCTTGTTTTCGTTTCATCATGGCAGCTGAGAGGCCTTCCTCAGTAAAGACCCAGAAACTCTGATGACCGCAAAGAACCTCAGTGCATCTCTTGATCAATGTCCAGACATCTTGGTTGGCATCTAGATACATCCATGAAAATAGCCGAGGGGAGGGGTGACTCGTCCAAGGTCCTGCAGCTCATAACCAGCGAGGCCAGGACTGTGACGTTGGATCCATCCTCTTTCCCTGACAGTCCCTGCTTCTCCTTTGAGGTGACATTGTGGGAGCCCTTTGAAGCCCCTTCCTTTGTGTCTGAAAGGGAGATGGCTTTGTGCAGAGTGCAGTTTCATCTCGCTCTGAATTTTAAGGCCTCAACAAATAGGTTTCAGAGTGTCTAAACCCGAACCACAGTGACCTTTCATCAGCTGCAGAAAACCCACCATTTACACCCGGCAGCATCTCCTGTTTCACAGCTGCCGAGCGGCGGGGCTGCCTGGCCTGAAGCTGCGGCCAACAGTGACGCAAGGCAGAAACTCAAGCTGGCAAGGTGGTAGAAAAGTTCTCCTGGGGTTGACTTTGCTAAATAATGACAATGAAGCAAAAATCCACGAGGACGGTTTTACTGGGAAGGGGCTGTGATGGTGCAGGGCTCCGGCTCCTGAGCTCTTCGTGACCTCCTGGGTGGTGTCCTCCAAGGCCAGAGCTGGGCAGGTCCTGGGCCAGCTGAGGGTGTGGGGAGAGGTCTTGGGCCGCCCTCCTCCTGGCTTCTCTGGGGGCTGGCCAGGGTTGTGTTCCAGCCTCTGCAGCCTCCCTGTAGCCCCCACTGTGGAACGAGCCTGACAGAACAGAGCAGGACACCGCTGAAGGTGACTCGTACCGAGGGGTGTCAGCGTAGAAAGAGGGATCCTGGTTAGTTCACGGAACCCCGAGATTCTCTTCCCGCCTTAAAAAAAGACATCTCCAGTTATCTACCCGATGCGTATAAATGAGCCTACAAGTCTTTTTTTCTGTGTCGCCGACTGAGACTGGAACATTAGAAGTCCTCCCGTGTGCCAGGGCATTTTTATAGATACGGGCTCTTCCAGTGGAACTTACCATTCAGGGACCAGCCTGTTCATCTTAATGCTATGCTCCAGGAAGGAGTTACAGCACTCAGCTATCACAAAAAACAGTGGAGAGTTTGTTAAGAAACACAAAAAGTCTTGAGAAGACCTTAGCACAATAATTATGGATTTCATTAGAGTAGTTCACTTTGTAATTGATTCCGCACTTTTCCCAGCACCTGTCAATCAAAGACACTTCAATTTAAGGCAGGAATAGTAGTCACTGTTTTGGGACACCCGAGCAATTTCTAAAAAGAACTGGTACCTGGATTCCACTGCAGCCCAGTGGGATGTGACTTCCTGGGGGTGGGTCTGGGCATCCGTGTCCTTTAAAAGCTCCCCCAGGTGATTCTCAGGGCGCTGACTCATGCCCCAGTGCCTCGGGGGAACTGCAGCCGAACCCTTGCTCTATGCTCCACCTGTGCTAAGCCCTCGACTCATGGGAACACATCTCTTCCTCATTACTGGGGAGGCTGCATTATCCCCTCCATACAGAGGCAGAAACTGAGCTTGCTGGGTTCAGTAACTGGAGGCTTCCCCACCTCCAGGCTGCCCCGGGGAGGTCTGGGCAGTGCTGGCCTCCAGCCCAGGCCTCCCCCACCCCCTGAGCTGTACTGCCTCCTGCCCAGTGCCCTGGAGTGCCAGCCCCGGGTCAGGCAGATCTGCTTGGGGTGCTGGTGACACACCTCTTGGAATGGAAGCAGGGGGGTCCCGGGCTGGCCTCGGTTCACAGCCCTGGCCTCTTGCTGCTCTTTGACCTCACATAACCTCTCCAGGTCTGTAAATCAGGGGCTGTAGAGCCCACCATGGAGTAGATGGGGGAATTGAATGAGACAGAAGCGGGGAGGACTTGGCAAGACAGCTGACATGTAAGAAGGATGAGGGGTGTGTGTGATGCGGCCCCACCCCCTGCCAGGTCCCAGGTGCCTGAAGGGCAGTCTGTGTGCCTTCTGTGTGCTGGAGCATCACCTGGAGACATGGATTTGGTAGCTCTGGGGCGGGGCCTGAGCTCCTGCATCTCTGACAAGTTCCTGTGGGATGCCAGGGCCCGAGTCATCAGTTCCTGGGATTCTTGTGCACCCATCGTGGTGGCTAGCAGGGTGCCAAAGGCGTGACCACGGGGCGAGTCGAGTCGTTCCGTGCTCCGTGCGTGCACAGAGTTCCTCCCAGCCCCTCTTGTTCCCGGGTCCGAGGGCTGCCGTGCTTGCTCTTCCGGTGTGGCTGTGAGTGCTTCTAGCTTTGTGCAGAATTCTTTTCAGTTCTTCCAGTTACCAGTCCCTAGAAGACTGATAAAATCAACGATGTATTAACACCCTGATAGAAGACCAATGCACTGTTGAGTGATAACGCATTAATGTTCTTTTCCATTTTCCTGCTTTCGTGAAGTCATTGCTGTCTATTTCTTGTGTATAACACATCAGCACATCAGGCAGGTTGAGAAGTGGGGCTGGAAGTTGAAGGCTTGCTTCCTGGCACTGCCATTTGGTAGCTGTTTCTCCAGCCCTCTGCTTGTGCACCTGGGAAGTGGGCCGAGTTAGTGCCCGCAGCCCTGGGCTGTTCAATGGGAATGTTCCAGAGGCTCAGTTTATACGATTTTGTCTAATTGTATTTTGAGGAAAAAAAGTTTTAGTTTACAGAAGAATTTAGTTCAAAAATCAGAACATGGAAAACAGTATGGAGATTCCTTAAAAAACTAAAAATAGCCTCACCGTATGATCCAGCAGCCCCCTCCTGGGCATGTATCCAGCAGGAGCACTAATTTGAAAAGACACCTGCACCCCGATGTTCATAGCAGCACTATTTACAATAGGCAAGACGTAGAAGCAACCTAAATGTCCATCGACAGATAGATGAATGGATAAAGATGTTATACACACACACACACACACACACACACACACACACACACACACACACACACACTGGAATATTACTCAGCCATAAGAAAGAATGAAATAATGTCATTTGCAGTACCATGGATGGGCCTAGAAATTATCATACTAATTGAAGTAAGCCAGAAAGAGAAAGACAAATATCATATGATATCATTTATATGTGGAATCTAAAATATAATATAAACTTATTTATAAAACAGAATCAGGCTGACAGACATAGAAGACAAACTTATGGTTACCAGAGGGGGAAAGCGGGTGGAAAGGGATAAATTGGGAGTTTGAGATTTGCAGATACTAATATACTATATATAAAATAGATAAACAACAAGTTTATACTGTACAGCACAGGGAGCTATATTCAATATCTTACAGTAATTATAAAGAAAAAGAATATGAAAAGGAACATATGAATGTACGTGTATGACTGAAACACTATTCTGTACACCAGAAATTGACACAACATGGTAAACTGACTATACTTCAATAAAAAAAATCAAAACATTTTTAAATCTCTGGAGATGTCCCTTTTCCCTTGCCTTCTCTGCTTTCTTTGGTGGTAGTGGGGTGGGGGTTTCATGCCAGGAGCAAAATTGATGGGTGTGAAATGCAGTGCTTACAAGATACAATTTAAACTTTCAAGTTTTAATTGTTTTCCCTGCGTTATTTGTTGGATGTGAGACATCTGAATTAAGCATTTCTTGAATATATAAAATGCCAGTGAAAATACGATAATCAAAAACCGAAGAGGAATAAAAGCTCAGGACCAAAGTTTATAGAACTCAGGATAAACAAAGAATGCGTCTTCACATGGTTCCCAAGGAGCCAGCTGTGAGGACGTTTTTATGTGACCGTGAACATGTCAACATATGGAGCAGATGTCCTTCTTGTCCACGTGGAGGAATAACTCTTGTTTGTGGCTGTGAGGTTCATGTAGGCTGGGAATTGCCTAACAATTATTTTCCTTTTTCTCCCCTTTTTTGGTTAAATGAGGCGAGGCTGTTTTTATTTAAAACATGGTACGTCAGATTTGCCTCTGGGTGCCAGAATTTGAATCAGCTGTGCAGGGGTCTGAGCCCAGCATTGCTAAGCACGTAGCAGGTTCTTTCCATGATTTATTTTTCCTTTTTAAATGGAGGTACTGGGGATTGAACCCAGGACCTCATGCATGCTGAGCACATGCTCTGCCACTGAGCTATACCCTCCTGTAGGAAGTTCTTGATAATGGCCAGATGGCAAATCCATTTCAGGAGTGGGGACGCTGATGGACTTTGATCTGCCCCAAGTTCACACTGTGGCCTTGTCTGGTTTTTAAAGCGAGATGGCATCTGCAGACGCTTTTAGGGGCAATGGGAAATGAGTGCTGGCTTTCAGGGAACGCTTACCAGCTGGTGCTGGGTTGCATGTCCGCTGTGCGTGGCATTTAATGGGCATCAGCGCTGCAGATGGACTTGCTGGCACGTGGACAGAGATACGGATTTAGGCTCTATTAGCGGGACACCTCCCAAACCCACCAGTGCTCCTGCCTTGTTTTATTATTCTCATGTTTTTGAGAGCTGAATGTTACACCTTCGCAAGAATTTTCCTTTCAGAGAGTTTCTGAAAACCCAGCCTTGGACACGTGTTGGGATGAGAGTGGCATGTTTGTGTGGGGACCTCTCGTCAAGGATTTGGAGTGGGTGGGTGGTGAGGGAAGAGTACAGATACCTCTCCCACGTGACACTGAGAGCAGGTACGTTTGGATTAACTCTTCCTTCTGAAAATCTGCCCCTTCTAGTCTACCAGTCATCCTCACCTTGGAATGAGTGAGTTTGATCTGAATTGTCTGTTACCTGAGATCGGCTGCCCATCGGGACTGGGCACTCTTATTTTTGGAGTGTTATTGGGGAATTGTGGGGTCCTTGCTGGGATAGTCAGACCACATGTGGGCTCCCATCCTGGCTTGTCACATCACCCAGGCACTCACCTACCTGTAAACACTGACTCAGCACACGTGCTTCTGTCCTGCGGAGGGATGCGGTTGCGTGTGAGTCCAGGGCTTTGCACATAGCAAGCCGTCAGGGTGCACTGATACAAGTCTAAATGCCTGGTCCGACTGGATCACTCAGCAATAAGGAGAGTCTCCCATCCTCTAGGTTTCCCTTCCCTCTTGACCCACCCTTCACCTTCCTCTCCCAGGGCTGTTCTTGTTCCCCTTCCCCAATCGTGCAGGAGCGCGGTCCAGAGTCACCTGTGGAGGACTTTGAAAAAGCAGACATAGGATAAGCCCGAGGTGCTCTTGTAAAGCTTTCTGGGTGATTCCAATGTGCAGCCAAATTAAGAACTACTATTTTCCAGATTCTCCTTTTGCTCCAAGTCTCCACCAGTTCCTTGATCTGCCCTGATGTTGCATCTCCCCACAGTGTTCTCCCTGCTGTCTGACCTTATGAGGGCTAATGATAGCGTAACAGCCCTGATGCATCAGGCACACATCTGCATGTGTTAGGAGCCCCACACTCATCATTTCAGTCTAATTCAAGTCTCACAGGCTTGCAGAATAGGTGTTGTCATCCTCATCTTACAGATAGGAAGACTGAGGCTCAGAAAGATTCGCGGACTGCCAAAGACACGGGTTTAGGTGGGAGAGCAAGGATTTGAACCAAGGCCTGTCTGACTCCAGAGCCATGTCCTTTCCATAAGTTAGGCTGCTTCACTAAACCCTGCTTGCAGCTTTGCGGACACCCTATATTAATTCACATTCTACCAATGGTGGGATTCAGAATGTGGACCCCCACGGTCAAGCTGCCTGGATTTGAATCCTGGCTCTGCCACTCATTAGCTGGGAACTTGAACGTCCTACTTATATTCTGTCCCTCCGTGTCCTCATCTGTAAAAAGGTGACGATAATACTTATCTTGCAGAGTTGTTGCCTGCTGAGTGGAGTCTGGTAAAATCAAGTCAGAAGGGAGCAGTGAGTCTCCTTTGACAAGCAGTCCCAACAGCAAGAAGAAGGCGATAGGATGAGAATTGATTTGGCTGTCAGCAGGAGGAGGGGGAAGAAAAGACTGAGAAGAAGCGAAGTTGACTTTTAGAAATCTTGGTGTGCAGAGATGTATTCATCCATCATTAAGACTTAGGTGATTCAGTCTGTCACTGAGGACAAACGGTTCCTTTTCGGCTTCATTTCATTTGAATCGTTTTATCCAGGCAATAAATATTTAATTGGTTGATGTTTGAAAGTTTACCAGTCTGCAGTAAATCTATATTTAGCATAAGCCCCAGTAACGTTGTAAGTCCTTTCCAATAGGATGAAAATAATCAGCATGCTGCTTAAGTCCTAAAAGAAGTGCCAAGCTCTGGGGGACATTCAATGGTGTATTTTTAATTTCACACGGACCTTCTCGTTCCACCAACAAGTGATTGTTTTCCCAAGACTGCATAGTAAGGCTGATCTTTCTTTTTTCCATGCCACAGCATCCCCACAAGAGAAAGAGAAAGGGATCTGGTCTCTCTGAAATTTGATGAGCAAACAATCATCAAGTGTTCTTTTCCTCTGTCATCCTGTTTTGCTTGTGAACCAACTGGAAATGAATTCACTTTCCAAACAAATCTCGAACACCTGAATGTCTGAACATCACAGATATAGGTGTCATTTTATAACCATCTATCATTTTTTAAATTGAAGTACAGTCAGTTACAGTATATCAATTTCTAGTGAACAGCACAATGTCCCAGTCATGCGTATACATACAAATACTCATTTTCATATTCTTTTTCATTAAAGTTATTATAAGATATTGCATATAGTTCCCTGTGCTACACAGAAGAAATTTAAAAAATCTATTTCTATACACAGTGGCTAACATTTGCAAATGTCAAATTCCCAAATTTATCCCTTCCCACCCCCTTTCACCTGGTAACCATAAGATTGTTTCCTATGTCTGTGAGTCTGTTTTCTGTTTTGTAGGTGAGTTCATTAGTGTCCTCTTTTCTTCTTTTTTTTAGGTTCCACATATGAGTGATATCATACAGTATTTTTCTTTCTCTTTCTAGCCTACTACCTTCACTTAGAATGATGATCTCTAGCTCCATCCATGTTGCTGCAAATGGCATTATTTTATTCTTTTTTATGGCTGAGTAGTATTCCACTGTATAAATATACCACACCTTCTTTATCCAGTCATCTGTCAGTGAACATTTAGGTTGTTTCCATGTCTTCATAACCATTATCATTACTCTGAAATATGAGAAGATGGGTTGGATATCACTTAGGAAGTGGGACAAGTCCTTAACCCCTGTCCTGGGCACCTTTGTTTACCCAACACAGGTGACTGACCGAGCCATCACCTATGCATTCATACACCCCCCTCCCACAACTCTTTGGTGAATGGCACTTATTTTGTTTGATCTCCAATTTCTACTTCTTAAGAATATATAATTTTGACTTGTTCCCATGAGCCCTTTCCACTCCAGCTGCTAGTACCATAATTTGGGGTTCTCAACACCTCTGTTTTGGACTTTTGTGACACTCTCCCTGTGGTCCCTCTCCTTCAGCAAGATTCTCTGCCAGCCCTTCACCCATTTTGCAGCATGATCTTCCTGAAGTGCAGATCTGACCAGGACATTCTGCTGCTCAAAGCCTTTCAAAACCACCCCCCCCACCCCCCACCCAGAGTTGCCCTCCGACCACTGTACAAGCTCCTCCTCCTGCTGACCGGGCTCCTCTCTCCCCTCCCCTGCCCTTCCCTCTGCCTGCCCTGGCCACCCCACCTCCGGGCCCCTTTGCTGCCCAGTTTTCCCTTGTTTGTCAAGAAGCAGTTCAAATCTGAAAAGGTCTACTTCTTTAATTCTATTTCTATTTCTTTCCCCTTGGGTGAGAGGTACTGGAGGAACCTCTCCTTGTATCAGGAGACTATATGCCTTAGAAACTTCTTTCTGTAACATGCTTTGTCTTTTACTGATGCTGTGTGTATTTCTGAGCCAGCAAGGGATTGTCAAGAGAGGATGAAGACAAATATGAAACTTTCAGTGACATTCCCTCCCCAGATATTTGGAAAAATATTAAGTCACTCAGCAAACGAACTGCCTTAGAGAAGATTATAATGTTGGCCTTAACTTCTTTTACCAACTTTCCATTTCCTTGAAATGCATCTAATCAACTACTAAGTATCTTGGAAAACTTTTTTTTGTTTACAGAGTTTTTTGTTAAATTAATGATTACCACTAAATTGAACAAATTTAATGTGAAAAATGTTACTTTTAACAAAAAAGGAAAGGCACAGGGCATATTAACGCATATAATGATACATAGTATAAGATGCAATCTTGTTCTTTGGTTTTCCCACCAAAAATTGAGACTCGTCAGTGTTCACCTCAATGATTAATTAACATTTTGGAGGTGGGCTTTCATATGGAATTTGGAAATGCCCCACCTTCAAACCACTGGACAAACCATTTCTGATTAGGCTCAGAGTGGTGGGTGGCTATCTCAGAGTTGAGATTTTCCTAACAGCTCTACATTTTCATGTATTCTGAAACGGAACTTCACAGGGAGTAGCTTTCAGAATGTTTGTCTAAGTAAAGACTTTAGGGGTAGGAAGACTGAGTAAAGTGTTTTATCCTCTGTTGTAGTTTTTTAGAAAGCACCGTGTTGCTTTTGTAAAAGCACTTTGAAGATATTCCACATTAATTTGGATGCTTTGTACTCGAGAACCAGACCGTTTGGGGTTTGGGAGTATTACCATGGACCTGAGGTGACAGGGGAGTTTGGGTTTATGATGAAAAAAGGAAAGGCGTGTTGACTTCTGCTGCCTGGTTCTTAGGATGCGACCCAAGTCAGACCCTTTTGTCAGAATCCACATCCTCTTGCTAAATGGGAATCTGACTTTGACAAATGGAACTGAAACGTTGGTCTGGGAGGGAATTCTCAACATCTGAGGGCGAAGAAGGGTAGAAAAAGCGTAGGGCTGGGAGAAGAACTTGCAATGTTAGAATTGTGCTTTCTTAGTTTTACAATCGGTCTGGCCATAAACATATTAAATCCTTACCAGTATCAAATTCATGGAAAATGTTGTGAAATAACACTGCATGCAGTAAAAGGAATTTAAAAACAATTCTAATGTGCTATCTTCTCCTTAGTCAACTGGACTTTGGAATCTTACCCCGTAGCTGTGGCGTCATCAGGAACTCTCAGTCTTGTCTCTGAGGGCTTGGCTGTGCTCTGTTGTTGACTGTCTCCCCTTCGGTTCAGGGGGTGGCCTCCTGGGCAGCTGGTGGCCAGGGCAGCTGCGGTAGCCTGACCCAAGTGGGCCCCTCCCGTGGACGCAGCTCCCAATTTAGCCATCGGGTTTGTGCATAAACATGCCACGGCCCGGCAATCTGAGCTCTTGCTTTCGGTTTAAATAAAAAGGCAGATGCTTCACACATGTTTTCCCGAATTGACATAAACCATGGAAGGAAAGAATGCTGATACTCAATAGTTACCCTGTAGCAGCTTGTTCCTTTTAATTCTTAGGTTTCCTGTAAGAGCACACGCTGAAGGCGCACCAGCATCTGTGCTGACACAGCTTAGGAGTGATGCTCTTCTAAGTGCCTGAGGAATGGGTGAACGGGGCGTCTGTAAATAGCCAGTTAGTGAGTCTGACGGACCTCAGCGATAAGAGGGCTTCCTGGGGCCAGCGCGGTCTCGGGTGGCCCGGGAGGATCCCAGCCTGGGGAGGAGGGTATGCTCTGTTTTCTCGTTCTTTTCATATCAAGAGGAGCAGATGCTTGAATCACAGGAATAGCCTGCTGGGGGAGTGTGGGCTCTGGAGCACAGGCTACTGGGAAGGCCTAAAAATAAGACCGAGAAAGAGTTCGCGCCTTTTCTTGAAGAAGACACTGGCCTACATGACTTTCAGAGGCGTCAGACAGCTTCCAACAGACTCTTGAGTCCGGTTACACTCGGTTAACTCTTCTGCCTCCTCCCAGGCTCACCCCTCTGCGAGGCTGATTTTCTCTCTGGATGCAGAGGCCAGGAAGGGAGGATGTAGGCCCTGCATGTTCTCATACTTGTCGCAAGCTTATACCAGTCTGTCCTCACCCATCTTGGTCCTCCATGGCAGGGCCAGGCCCCTGCCACTGTTGAATTAACTGATGGTGTGGAAAGCAGACAAGTCACAATTCCTGAGTGTCTGTGGTCACCCAGTCCAGTCAGGTGTCACACAGACTGAGACCTTGCAGCCTGCGAGTCGTGGACCAACTCCACCAAACACTTAGGGAAAGTCGGGCACCCACCTAGAATCGCATCTCCTGCTGGCCACCTGGGAGGCCCGGCCCCCTCCAGCATCACTGAACACGTGTAAGTGCCAGCAGCTCGGTGGCCGTCGGGGTCTGACTGTCTGGTGGCAGTTCAGGAAAGCACGTAGGAAGCCACACGGTCGGGGTAAACGGTGAGTGGAAAGATGTCTTACCGGCCTTTCCTTTCAGCTGATGACTCCAGTGCTGCTGGGCTTTTGATGTTTACCACCATCTCTTTCACCCCCACCCTTTTCCTACCCAAAGGACAAATGGTGAGGCTAAATACGGCCGTGACTCAGCCCAGGCTCTGCAGGAGCCCAGCAGGGGCCATCGGGAAACACAGTGTCACCGTCACAGGCTGTGTTGAAACTGGCATGCTGACCTTTCAATTATCTTCGTTTTCACTAAGGTTTCGTTGCTTGTGATTGGAACTGATTCAGGTAATAAGCTAATAAAGTTTTCCCGGGCATATTTCAAAAACTAACACTTTTTAATGAAAAGGTGGATCAGGTTGATTTGCTGCATGACATTCATGTGTGAGGAAATACACACAATTGAACTAAATCTAACTTTTATACTTTGATAACAAAAGAGAGATGCTTTTGAATTTCCAAATACTTAGTCAAGCAGTACTGGACGAGGAAGTTGGATAGCCTCCTTAGTCAGACTTTTCTCATCCCTGTAAATTAGCTGGCCCTGAAAACTTAACTTCAGTTGAACCGAGAGTTTGTGGAGCGAATACTGCAAAGATCTTAAACTTTACGGTGTAAAGCAAGCCTGAGATTGTACATAGTTAATTGTTTGTATGGGCTAAATTTTAGAATGGAGAATGAAAGTAGAGTGCTGACTGGCTTAAACGGTTTTCTCCCTTTAGAAAATGTTTCAGAGCCATCAAGGGGAGGTGTACTGTTGAAAACATGAATGTGGGCCTGAGTCCTGTCGGGGATGTGAGCAGATTTTCTGGGATAATTCTCCAGAATCAGTAGTCAACAGGAGGACAGCAGTGATGTGCAACCTTGATATCCAGCCAGGGCTGCCATGAATGTTGGTGGTGGTTTGGGGTCATATGCCAGTTCTAGGGGTCAGCAGGGCCATGCTGGCTTCTGGGTGGAAGCACCTGGGATAAGCAGTCTATAATGGGGAAGGAGCATGCTACGAGAAGAAAGAGAACTCTGAAGGAGTCAGCATAGGAATCAGTGGGGACCCTGCGGGCCAGGATGGAGACAGGAAGAGAGGGTAGGGGTCTCACAGGTCCCAGTACACCCCAAAGCCTCTCTCCTCCTAGATGGGCATACAACCATCAGTTTTGGAGTAGGGATGGCACTTCAACAAGATGTATGGTTTTTATTTTAATTTTTTAAAGTTCTTTAATTAAATCCTGTATTTAATTTTTTTGACAAATTGACATATCCACATGGCTGCAGCTTTAAAAAGTATAGAATGATGTGTGGTAAACTTTCCTGCCCTCTTACCCTAGCCATGTTCTCCACTCCCACTCCCAAAGCTCCCCAATTTGCCACCGCTTGTAATCGGTGTTATTAATTCCCTGTGTTTCTATGTGTGAATAAAAATGCATAATTTATTCCCCTTTTTAAAATAAAAGAGATACCATATCATATCACATGCACTTTTTGCATTTAGTATTTCTTGAGGGTCTTACCATATGGGTAAATAGGGAGCTTCCTGTTTCTTTTTGACAGCTGCATAATATTCCATGGCATGCATTATAGGAACCTTTATTTAATCCATCTCCTATTAATGGCTAGTTGGTCTGTTGCCTATTGTTGGCCGTAGTAAACAATGCTGCAGTGAATAACTCTATATGCCATTTTGCACATGTGCAAGTTTACCTGTAGGATAAACTCCAGAAGGTGGGATTGCTGGGTCAAGTGGTCTGTGCACCTATAATTTTGATAGATTTTGCCAGATTGCCTTCTACAGAACTTGTTCTCATTTGCCACCAGCAATTTGAGGTTGGTCAATTCAGATGAAAGGAATACCTCTTTGGGCATCAAACTGTGATGCAGAAAGCATATTCTATGTGCATGTCTGAAAGCACCATCAGAAAGGTGAGAGCAGTGCTTCCCAGCAGAGAAGGGGATCACCGAGTCCTGGCTTCCTGTAAGACTGACCCACTGGGGACAGCAGAGCTTTTGTATCCGGCCCAGGGCCCCTGCCTAATGGTGTGTGAACAGGTGTGAGATCCAAGTCACCCTCCAGGCCGCCCAGAGGGGTGCCTTGCTCTAATCCCCCAGCAGCAGCCCTGGCTGAAAAAGCCTTTTGAGAAACAAAGAGGATGTAGTTTAGGTTAGAAAACAGTGTCCCTGAGTAAGCCCTTGGTGAATTAGATTAAATTAAACATGGATGGGTCGCTGTCTTTATTAGATGTGCAGGAAGGGTGTAATCAGAGAGAGGAGCAGTCAGCTTGCATTTTGAGTGTTTTTAACATTGAACAGAAAAGAATTAATGTTGCCATTATTTCAACATGAGGCGTGAAACCACCAAGCTAGAGTTGCTAGGTTGGGGAATATAGCCCAGGGGGCCTTTCTGGGTGTCTCACTGCCTTGGCTTCCCCACCATTCCTTGCTTCAGCCTCCTGGGGATTCCCAGTACACCTGTCCGCCTCACCCCTCTGCCTGCTTCTCCACCTCCTGAAGCCTCAGGTCCAAATCCTTCCTCTGCTCTCAATTTACAAATTTAACTCGTGAAAATTTTTTTTTCTGGTAATAAGAGCCATACATGTTTATGATAGAAAATTTGCAATGTTAGTGATTTCAATCTGGAATTCTAGTTTTGGAATTTGTTAGAGATTAGATTGAGTTGGAGATAAAGAATGAGCAGGTGTGGGAAAGGAGGTTGGAAACGGACTGAGTTCAATTGGGGTGACATTCTCAAAGGATAGGGTGCAGCAAAAATCATCTCACCACATTTTTGACCACTAGGAAAGTGCAAAGCAAAGGCAACCTAACAGCATCTTGCTGGGCTGAATCTGATGCGAATTCCTAAACACACAGTGAGAATTAGAATGATCGTCGGTGCTAAGAATGTGTTCGGGGTCACTAATCACACAGAGGGGCTGATTTGGAAATACTGTGCTGTCTTTTCAATGCATTGAATCATACTGCTTTATAAAGTGAATAATAGTGAAAAGTTCCCGGGGACCCCATAGAAGGGCTTTGCTCAGTGGGCACAGTGTCAGAGGCCATGTGACAACAACACACACTTCTGCACGTGGAGAAAGCACCAGAATGATTGCAGGCTCGCACAAGGGCACACCCAGGTTTCTATGAACGGTTGGTATAGGGTGAACACAGTGGTGTACGATAATGCAGTCAAAATTTAAACAAAATCCCCCTTCTCACTTTCCCTCCTCTGGCTATAGTTTTTCACAGCAATTATCTCTTTATATTATACATTCATTTCTGTATAACCCTTGTTTTAAAAACATATATTTGTTCTAACACGACTGACATCTTTGGAAACAATTTGAGCATAACATAGGTTTCACATTTGCTGATGGGCAATTTTCTTTGCAAAAGCACCAGATAAACGCAGAAAACGGCACCCAGCCGAGCCAAGCCACACGGGGATACACAGAACACACACGTACACACACCTCAGACGTCTCCCAGCTGCCTCAGTTCTTGTCTCGTTGTCTGAGGCACACCCTGTCCACGTGTGGTGACTTTTGTCCAGTTTCTGATAACCTTCCTTGCCGCCCCACAATTCCTCACGTGCTGCGGTCTTTCTGGCGCCTACATCCATCGGCCAACTTAAGGTTTCTTTCCTGTGTAAAGTGTCCTGTTAGCTGTAGTGTTGATGTATTTCATAACCGTTCAGCATATACAAAATTGTGCTTTTTTTTTTTTTTTTTTTAGGTTCTTGTCTTTTTTCCCCCTCATGCCCTTTGGTTTTGGGTGAGTGATTTTTGCATAGCGTGGTGATTTGCAGGAACGTACATGGTGTCACAGCAGCACTGACTACTTGAGGACAATTACCTTGTGTTCACTGTCTGTTGTCCTGTCTCTCTAGCCCCCTACCCCCGCCCTGTGTCAGTTGACGGCGGGCAGAATCTCCTGATCATTTGCTTTTGCATGTATAGCATCTTCTCAGTATCTGGCCCTGAGCAGGGGCTCAACAAATGTTTGTTGAATGACTGAATCACCAGACCTTTGACTGAAAATCACATTCTGGCCATACTCTGTTGCAGATGAATGGTTCTGTTAAAAAACGGGTTATTACAGTTAAGGGATTGAGGATAGCAGTTGAGTTTGGCAGACACATCTGTCTCTTTGGCTGACACAGCTTATCAAGGGAGGCAGGAATGGAAATGTGGGGTATAGGTCACAGAACTTCTTAGAATTTGAATTCTGGAAGAAGCGTTCTGATAGTGTATTCAAAGTCAGTTAAAGGAAAAACAATCAGAATAATAGCCAACATGGCCAGACCTACCAAAGGGGCAGTTATGTTCATTTAGTAAAATCAGAAAAAGAAGAGATCCTAATGATGGCGTGGGACCCCAAAATAATTTAATAAACAAAAAAGGGAATTCTTTTAAATTCAGAAAATATTTTCGATCAGTTGTTAGGAAGGACCTCAGTGTGTGTGTGTGTGTGTGTTTTCCTAACTGAATTTCTTAAGTCATTGCATCATTGCTTCACCACCTGTCAGGTATATTTAAAATATGTATATGGTTAGCACTTAGTAAATGAAGGCGTGGATCGAGTGTGCATGTTAAACTCTTGGCTAGAATTATAGATGGGGATGTGTGTGCAAGCACACATGTACCCGTATGTGTGGAACTTTGTGATGCGGTGATGGGAGCAGTTTCTGTGCATTATTTCATTTCATTCTCACAACAGCCCTGCAGGGTAGGAGCTGTTAGTCTCATCCTGCAGATGAAGAAACTGAGGCCCAGGGAGACTAAACAACTTCATGGTGAGCGGTGGACCTGAGATTTGAGGGTTTTGAAGGCAAAGCCAGTGCCTCCATGCACTGAGAGCATTTCATTAGGTCCTGGTGGTTTCAATTAAGAAAACCTTCTTCTGCCCTCCAGGAGCCGGTGATGGAGATGTAAGGAAGAAAGAACAGTGCGATTGGTACCCAAGTGAGGAGAGCATGAGGAATCGTAGGGGGGCAAGTGCTTGACTGCTTTATATGATGGGCACCCCATCCACTGACTAGGTGCTTTGGGAGGTGCCCTTGACATCAAAAGGAGGCAAAATACGTGAAGAAGCAGAACGCATAGACACGTGCATAAAGGAAGGAACTGCCATTTATTCAGGTCCTACGTCACGCTAAGCATTGGACTGGAGGCTTTTTAATTCCTCGTGTTAGTAACTAATGCTTTTGGGGCTGGATTTTGTGGATATGTGCTTTTCCTTGTGTCTCATTTAATCTTTACAGTGCCTACCCACCCACTCCCGGTCCCCACGGTTGGTTCTCTTATGATCTTCATTTCCCATAAAACTCGAAGAATATGTGCAAAGTCACACAGTCAGTGGCTTTGTTTAGTCCTCACCCACCAACCAGTGTGGTAGGAATTATTTTTAGGAAAGACACACAGCAAGGAAGTAGCACAGTTGGGATTTGGACTCAGATCTGTCTTCACAGCGTTTGCTTCTCCCATTACAAATAAGGTACATGTTGTGGTGTGTTTCTAGAAAAATTATGGGAGGAGATCTGAGACAGAGGCGATTAAGTTCCTAGAAAGCGTAATAGAAATATATGTGTGCTTAGAATAATGGAGACCTTTCATTTAGAAGAAAGAGAAGATTATCAAGTTGTCACAGTTTACAGAGACGTGGCTTAAAATATGGTAAATAATGAGACAAAAGTGATCACGGTGCCTGCAGAGGGGTTCTTCTCAAAATCAGATCTGATCCTGTCTCTCTTCCAAAACACAGTCCTTCCTGGCTCCCGCTGTCTACAGAGTATGGTTCTTGGCCTGTCTGCCGTTGTGGTCAGTCTCCCGCCACCTCCCCAGGCAGCTCACACAAACGCTCCTCTCTCCAGCTCTGAATACCCTCTGTGTTTTCATATAATAATACAGTAAGGCTCTTCTTTCTTCCCAAAGGCACCAGCTCTTTCCCTCTTGCAAAATCTAGTTCAGTTACCTTGAGGAAGACTCCTCCCAACCCCTTAGTTGTCTCATCTTCTGTTACCCAGATCTTTGCTGACTTTACTCTCATGAATTTGGGACACTGGTTTGCAGCCATCGGCTGACTCTCCTAATGGTCCAGGGATTTTCACGGATTGAGGCTATCTCTTCCCCACATTCATGCTCCTGGTGCCCAGGTTGGTGTTTGTGGAATGGGTAGGTGGCTGGATGGATGAATGGGGACCATACTACACTGCCTGACTTCAGTAGACATTTTTCTCACTTTCTGACTTTCAGTGTAAATTGTTTTCACTTTCTGACTTTCAGTATAAGTTTTTCATACTTTCTGGCTTTCAGTATAAGTTTTTCACACTTTCTGACTTTCAGTGTAAGTTTTTCATGCTTTCTGACTTTCAGAATCCATTTTTAGGAGGAGAAACTTGATTGGTTCCCTTAGGTCAGGGGTTCCCTTATCCTCTCAGCTGTGGCCAGAGAGATGGAGTCACAGGGTGTCGACATCTTCAAGCAAGGTTGGGAGAGCACGTCACCAGAAGAGGCTGTGGGCTGACCAGGCATGCCAGGCTTCTCGAGTGACATTTAAAATCTGATTCAGGAGGAGTCAGTTGAGATGAGCATGTTGATTACGGGGCCACGTGCCAGCATTGCTTGGAATAAAGAGAGAGACCTACCATGCTGGTGCATGAGGCTGTGGCCTAGGAAGTGGTGCCTCATGAAGGGTTTTGAGGTCCAATTAGAAACTGAAGATGGTTTTCCCCAGAAGCCCGTGCCACCAGGAAATCTGGCCAAGTCTGACCGAGCAGCGTGGCATGCAGGGGCTGGAAGTTCACGCAGGTGGCTTACTCTGCGGTGAGAAGCAGCACTGGCAGGGGCAGGCTCTTCAGGGTGTTCTGTGCATCTGCTATGTCTGCTTACAGGAGGGGGATGGGAGTGACACCTTGCAGAGTATTAATTGCTACCAATCTGAAAAGATCAGCACACTTTAATGGGAAAGAGGGGCTGAAGAGCTAAATAGACTTACAACTAATGAGATATAACTTTGTCATATAACATTAGGTGTTCCTACTAGCTTTCTGTCACTCGAAATTGTTCTGAGTAAGACCTCCAGATACAGGACACTGATGTTTTTGTAAGTGAAGACACGGCAGCCTTATGATATCCAGTGCGTCTGCCTGTCCCTTGTTGATGACCCAAAACAAAAACAAAAACAAAAACAAAACACACCAGTCACATTGTTTTTAAGCAGATGGTGACTTCATCTAACTAATGTCTAGCCCACAAGAATGGCTCTCAAGGATCTCTCTCTGCTTTTTGCCTGTTAACCCAGATTGAGGAATTCTTAGGATTGGAGAAATAACCAGGAGTCAAGGTGAAAGAGGACCCAAGGCTTGACAGACAAAGGCCGTGCAGGGGAAGAGGGGGCGTTTCAGTAGAAATGAGGGCGGGGCCACAGGAAGAAGCGAGGGGCTTCTTGGGCGAGAGGCATCCCTGTTCCCTGGAGCATCCCGAGGTAGCATGCCAGTGCCAGCACTGGGGGGGACCCTCGTTGCTTAGCAGGAAGGGGAAGGAGAGAAGCAGCCATCTGCAGGGCTGACTGCCCACAGACCTGGGTGTCTCCTTCCCCTGCTCATTTCCATGATGGAGCAGAGCCTGACCAGTCCCCCCAGCTCCCAGGTTGCTCACCGACGGGAAGGGGTGCCTGTTGCCTCATCCAGGCACTTCACCTCAGGCTTTGTCTCCAGAAACCTTGAGATTCTGGATGGGAAGCTGAAAGACCTCAAAACACAGGAGAAACTTTGATCTCTTCTGACGGCTGAAGGATCTTGATTTCAAAGAGACCACAGCTATGGGACTTTGACGGCTGTGCTGAACTAAATTACAGGTTATTTCATTGTACGTGGTCTCCATTTGCCAGAAGGCTAGGCAAATAAGCCAGTTTTTTTTTTTTTCAAATGGAAAATAAACAAGGTTAAAATGTCTATTCTGTTTTAACCTTGGAAGTGTGACAGTAATCTGTAGTGAAGTCTGTTCTACCCAGTACATGGTTGATAATCAGTAGGGTTTGGTTTTTTTTTTAATTAAATCAGAAGCAAAGATTTGGGACAAGTTGATAAGGATATTGTGAGAATTTCCAAACAACTGCAGAATTACTAGGAGCCAATGTCCTGGGTTAGCTGGAAGTGAATGGAGGTAACTTTGGGCTCGCAGATCTTATTTTAGGAATACATTTGGTAGGGGTTCTTTAATCCTTGTGGGCTAGACGTTAGTTAGATGAAGTCATCATTTGCTTAAATACAATGTGGTTGGTGTGTTTTGTTTTTGTTTTTGTTTTGGGTCATCAACAAGGAACAGGCAGACGCACAGGATATCATAAAGCTGCCGTGTCTTCACTTACAAAGACATCAGTGTCCTGTACCTGGAGGTCTTACTCAGAACAATTTCGAGTGACAGAAAGCTAGAAGGAACACCTAATATTTATTATATGACAAAGTTGAGATGTCAGTGGGTTGAAACCAACTAAAAAAGATAAAACAGAATTGAAATAAATGTTTTACTTCTTGGATAAAACTTTTTTTTATACTGTTGTGCTTGCTTAATTTTGTATTTTTTTAAAATTTTTATTTTTTATTGAAATACAGTTGATTTGTAGTGTTTCACGTGTGCAGTACTGTGATTCAGTTGTACATGTATATTTTCTTTTTCAGATTCCTTTCCATTATAGGTTATTATAAGGTATTACAGTTCCCTGTGCTCTACCGTAGGTCTTTGTTGGTTATATTTTATATACAGTAGTGTGTATCTGCTAATATCAAATGTGTAACATTTTATTACATAAGAATAAAGAGAGACTGGAAAAACTGCATTTCCGTAAAAGATGACCTGTGTGTTTTAGTTGACCGCATTTACAGAACATAAAGCTTTGTCGGGTGAGATGGCCTGTAAACTTTACATTCCGTCAAAGGGGTTCAAAGGCCCTGGCTGCAGTGCTCTGTGAGCCGTATCTTAGGAGGGCCCCTGACTCTTTGGAGGGTGTCCTGTGCAGAATGCAGGAGAATACTGGGCTGCCAGAGGCCTTGGGGAGGCCTGGCCTGGAAACCCGGCAGGGTTGTCAAGAGCCTTCTCCTGACTTCCACGACTCTCCTGGGGACGGAGCGGCCTGTTCTGGGTGGCTCCAGAGGGCGGCACTACCTCTGTGGGTAGAGGTTACTGGGGGCCGGATGGGGCTCAGGGTTGAGCAAGCTTGGTGGCTGGCTTAGGGCAGGTCTTCAGTGGGTGGAGAATAGAACCTGGTGCCCTCTGAGGGGCCTTCCAAATCTGAGATTCTGCAGTCCTGGACAATCTACATTTTGTTTTAATTTCAGAGTCACCAACATATGGTTTCGAGATGAGTTTATCATTATAATTTAGGTTGTGTAATACTATAAAAGGAGACTGTGATGGGACTGTCCTTTAAGTGGGAAGGCTCAAGGAAGTTTCCAGAGCAGCAAGAGGACTGTTTTGCATAGAGCGAGTCTTGTGAAATGTAATTGTGATGATAAAATCAAATTTCTCACTTGAAAAATAGGCAGTGACTGGAGGGAGTCCTTAGCAACTGTGTGGCATGGGCAGTGTGTCCCCAAAAGCGTTTTGCATTCAGTCACTAAAGGTTGACTCCATTTGATAAATCTGAAGTTTTGGTGTTTTTTTTTTTTCCTAAAGTCTCCTTTTTCCCTTTGGTGATTCTTTTTGAGCATTTCTACTTTCCAGTAATCATAGCTTTGCTGTACCAAGAAAGCTCTGCTCTCGGGGAGCTGTGATTTTCTGAGCCGTTATTACAGCTGGCATGGGCGGCCGAAAACCGTCAAGACCATGGCCGTCCTGGGGATTTTCTGCAGAAAGAGACCCTGATTACTCTTTATTTTTGCTCATGCTGTTTTACTCTAATCTGTAATTTAAAATCCACTATACAAAGCGTCTATAGAGTGCCAGCTGGATGCCAGTCTAAAGACTTTCTTTTCTTTCTCTACTTTTTAAAATTTCAAATAGGACAATCAATTTTGATGTTTGCTGTTGAGAAACTGTTGAGGTGGAGCTTTCTGCTTCCTTAACTTCAGTGGATGGGGAGGTTGAAAATCAAATCTCCAGTTGAAGATTTATGCTAAACGTCTTTTTTTCTAGCATAATACCTCTGCCAGCTTCATCTTCCACAGACGAGGGAAGGAACCGTGGGCCTCTGGAGTTAGTCCTCTGATTACAGCCTGGGAAGGAGTGTGTGCTGTTTGCCCTGCTCTGCTGGTCCTTCTCTGGGCGTGTCAGGGTCACGTGTGGAAGGGAGGAAGGCTGGCAGGTGGAACCGACCAAGACAGTACTTGGACTCATGGGTCACGGTCAACCGCAAAGGGCAGTAAATGGCACCTTCTTGCCGCTTTTGAAAAGCAAATGCTTACCTTCTATATAGTAATGGCTGAGTCTTGACTTTTGCTTGGCGCTCTTTATCATATGTTTGGGCTGTAGTTTTTGAGGGGGATGGCTTTTTTCTGGTCTTCTGATTCTTTGCCTTTTCCATTTGAATTAAAGCCTTATCTTCTGTTTTCCATTCCCTTTAATTGTTCAAATATCTTAATGTCTTAGGCCTAAACAGTGCCTTTTTTTTTTTGGTATATATATATTCTTATTGAAGTATAGTCAGTTTACAATGTTGTGTCAATTTCTGGTGTACAGCACAATGCTTCTGTCATACATGAATGTACATATATTCAGTTACTACGAGATATCAAATATAGTTGCCTGTGCAATACAGCATGAACACGTTTATCTATTCTATATATATCAGTTAGTATCTGCAAATCTTGAACTCCCAGTTTACGCCCTCCTACCCTCTTCCCCCCACCCGGTAACCACAAGTTTGTTCTCGATGTCTGAGAGTCTGTTTCTGTTTTGCAAGTAAGTTTTTCTTTTTCTTTTTTTTTAGATCCCACGTGTAAGTGATATCTTAAATACAATCACTGTTACAACCCAAACTTCATAGGACACTGTGAAGTGGATGTTCTCAAATTGCTGTTGCTTTGAAAGCACAGTTCTTTCAGAAAAGAAATTAAGCAACATGTTTTTATCTATTCCTTTTGTTGTTCTTAGAAAAGACCTTTACAAATCTATTCTTTTGTCCCAGTAATTGTCCCAGGAATCAAGCCTAAGGAAATCTAATGAAATGCAACACATAGACATAAAACATTATTTATAATCATGAATTCTACTAATAAATATAGTAAATAAGTTATATGTCTGATAGTAGCAGGGTTGGTACTGTTTCTCCTTTCTACCTGCCGGCATTTTTCAGCATCTTTAAAAAATGTGTTCATTTGACTTATTCCAGCTGCTGGTGGGTCACAGGATCAGATCTTTTATGGATGAGAGGCTAAGCTAGATGGGATTTAAATTATTTTGCATGCATAGCTAGTGTATGAAAAAAAATGCTTGGTTTAAGACATCTCAAACTTATTGATTGTATATCCTGGGGCTTCTGGTCCTGGCAACATGGTAAATGGGGTATCTGGGAACCCTTTGTCTTGTAGAACACGTAATACTGCTGGCTGTAAAACTCTGAGCATCCTTTTAAAAGCAAGGCAGAGATGACAAGAAATCACAGGGACTCCCCAGTGCCCAGAAACCTTTTCATGAGTGAGAACTATGTGAGCAGATGCTAGAGCAACCTTGGGCTAGTTGGCCAGTCTTGGTGACCTAACACGACCTATGGGGGCGTGGGCATAGAAGATGAGACCTTAGGCTGGAGGAGGGTGGGGATTCCTGTTTAAAGCCAGGCTCCTCAGGACCACATCCTTGGTGAAAGAATGGACCACAGAAATTATGCCCCCTGGGGGAGATTACCACCCCCTGGGTTGGGGCTGGGTCTGGTGGGATTTGTAATCTCAGGTGTACCTTCTCTTGGGTTTGGGGTTTGAATGATATTACTTGTGTAAGAATCTTCAATCTTACTAGCAGAAGAGAGGTCTCTAGGTGGTGATGCTTTTCTTGAGGGTCACAATATACTCAGCTGCGCAGGATTTCCACATATCAAACTCCTGAAAATGGGCTCACAATCCAAAATTAAAGATCCCCTGAGGGAACCATCCACTGCACCTAAGGTTTAGTACACACAGTCAGCAGTGGGGTTAGAGGGCCATAAAGTTAGATAACAGACTGCTGGATGGAGAATATTAAATAGGTTTGTTTCAAACTATTGGAGACATAAAAGAAGAAATTTAAAGCATAAGAATAGAAAGATGTTATCAAAAAAGAAAAGGCAGATGTAAAAAAAAAGTCAAAACCAAAGTGGAGTAGTTAATTTAAATACTCAGTGGACAGGTTAGGCATCAGATGAACAAAATTGGAGAAAGAATTCTGTACTGGAAGATGGATATTACTGAAATTGCACAGAGCTGCACGCTTCATTTAGGATATATCCTGGGAGTTTTGGAAAAACACAGAAAATAGGCCTAAAGAGATAGCCTGCAAATTATAAAAGCTAATAAGTATTGTTGAGCAGCATACAACCTTAATGCACAGTTGGATTATGTTTCCAGGTATAGTTTATCTTAGTTTCTGAGACATTGGCAAATTGAGCGAGACTAGTAATTGCTGCTGCTGTGAGCACTTGCCGTGTGAAAAACATTGTTTTCATGCTTTGCGTTTGGAGAGGAGGTGTGGGGGCTCTCTGCTGTTTCCATCTGTCCACCCCCTTTCTCACCTCTCTCTTTCTGGTAGCTTCTCCTAGTCCTTTTCTGGCTCCTGGTGTGACACCCCCGCTCTGGCCCTTTCCTCAGGTCTCACTCTGTCCACTCTCCTCCAGCTGTGGCTTCAGCAGCCTTTCTGCCCGGACCCCAGTCCCTCCCCTCTGGCTTGTACCTGTCTGTCTGCAGGGTGTCACGTCCGTCTTGCAGCCCCTCAGACTCAGAATATTCACCGTTCAGTAGATCTCTTATGTGATGACGGTCCCCAACCCTGAGGCCTGAGACCTGGTCAGCTCCCTTCCCCCACCCGCTCATGGGGCTTGGAGGCCATGCCTGGCGTCCACTGCCTGAATCCTTCCAGCATCGAGCTCTGTGATCGGTCCTCGCCCTGCCTGGGCTCAGGCCCTCTCTCATCTGCCTCCCATTCCTGTCTCCAGGCTCTCTTCCTCCAGCTTCTTCTCCACTTGGGGACCCACATTTTCACTTAAAAATCCAGCACTGATCTGACGTCTCTGTGGCCTTGGGGTGTGGCACAGACCCTTCGCAGCCTGGCCCGAGTGTGTCTGGGCTCAGCTGGGACAGCTCTGTCTACCCTGAACGCCAAGTCATGCTGAACACAGTAAGATGCCGATGTGGGCTGTTTAGGACCCATGTTATCTGCAATAAAATGAAGTTAATCTACCAGCATCTCACAGAAGTTTCGGGCAAGAGAGAATGTGGAAGTTTCTAGCCAGCAGGGCACACAAAGTGGAAAGAATAGCGCAGCACCTTACTGACTGACAAAAGTTGCGTTAACGGTTGATGGTTTTTATTAAGGATGCTCTTTCATTGCAATTAATACGCAGGTTTTCTAAAGACTTTCATTGATCCATCCCCAACCTTGGACTCTCCAGCTTCCTTCTCAAAAGATCTTAAGCTGTGGATTTCCTCTCCCTGGGGCTGCAGAAGGGCAGCTGCATCACCTGCCCACCTGGACCTCTAGGTGCCTGGTCAGGTCTTTGGATCTGAGGATTTAGCACAGAAGTCAGTGAGTGAGTGAGTGAGGAGTGAGTAAATGAATCCTCCTGTGCTCTAGGAGTCAGTCAGCACTTCTCAGATCGCAACATGCACGGGACTTTCCTGCGGCCCTTGTTAAAATGCAGGTGATGCTTCAGTAGGTCTGGGTGGGACCAAGCTTCTGTGTTTCTCACAAACTCCTGGCTGATGCTGGTGCTGCTGGGTCCAGAATTCACGCTTTGCAGAGCTAAGGATTGAACCCCTAACCTTAAAAAATAGTGGGGCCGTTCAGGTTGAGCCGGCCACCTGCACTGAGGACTGGCCAGCTGTCCTCTTCCGTGGTGGGAGCAGGCTCCAAAGTATTTCAGGAAGGCTTTCCACATCCGCCTGGGGGAGAGCCTTTTCTTCCTGACGGAGGATGTGGTTACCCGCCAGATCTCCAGCCTCCTTCCTTATTTGAGGAACCCCTGGAAAGGGCCGCACGTGGGACGGAAAGGGCGTGAGGCACCATCCCAGGTGGGTGCTCTGACCAGCCGACTTTGAGTCTGCATCTGGAAAATGACGGCTCCGTTGGAGGACCTCCCAAGCGCTTCTGACGCTCCTACTTTGCCACCAAGACCCCGAGGTCACCGGTGCCGCCAGCCTCCAGGAGTATTAAGATGATCTTGAGACAGGAGTGACTGGGGCTGAGTTCCAAAATTTTTGTTAATGAACCTAAACACCTCTATGGTAGAAAAAAAAATCCAATCCGTAATAAACTCTATTAATATCTTCCCACATATCAACATAGTCCACATACTTGTCATTTTTAAATGGCTCAGTAGTTGCATTCCCTCCGGTTGCCTGGCTAAGGCCATGTGTGGCTGTTCCCCTGAGGCTGCCGCTTGGCTCATCTCCAGTTTTTTTCCCTCTGTTTTATACAGTGAGCTTATGCCTGTCTGCTGAGTTTATTCCCCTCCCCATCCAACCTCCCCAACCTCTGTTACTGCCTGGGGGAAGCTTTTAAAATTCATAGCTCACATGGTCAGGTCATCCAGTTACATGATCTTATAAACCTGCTATATACTTTTGGGTTTGTTTTTTAACCATGTTTTTCCCAGTCTGCATGGATGTGTGTTTAAAGTCGGTCTCCCTCATTAGATTGTCAACTCCAAAGGTTTGCCTCTCCACCGTCCTTGTCCCTGCAGCGTTCTCACCACCTAGAACACTGCTGGCACGCAGGAGCTCAGTAAGGTGGATGAGCCCTGTAGCTGGACTGCAGTGCGTCAGGCGTGCCTCCCACGGGCTCCACCTGCCCGCCAACCTGCATCGGGCCAAGCATTGCGTTGGACGCTGGGGACGTACAGAAAGGTGTGCGTGGACCCTGCCTTCAGGTCGCTCAAATCCAGCTGGGAGAGAGGGAAGGAAAACGGCCAATTCTATTTCATTGTGTGAAGTGCCAGCAAATGTGGAAGCTCAGGGTTCTCTGGGGACATAGAAGAGGAGGACTGGACTGAGGCTGGGGTCTAAAGGAAGTCCACCTGGAGACAGGAAGGCCTGAATTGGGGTCCACACATGTATGACAGCCTTGCCTCAGACTGGATGTCTGATAGCCATTGCAGTGGGCAGAGCCCTGACTGGCAGGATCTATGCTTTATGTTTGCTGGTGGCACCTTGATTTGACATCTGAGGTCACTGTAGAGATGGTACACTGGGGAACCACATGTTACAGGGCAAGTGTCACTCAAATTGCACAGCTGGGCTGTGCAATTGCCCTGATGTGCCTGAATCCTAGCACAGTCCAGCGCTGTCTCTCCATCACATTTTAGGTGCAGCTCCTGCCTGTGGAACAAAATGTACCCACTCAAAGAGTTGTGGACCCAGTGAATTTGTTTGGTAGTGTTAGAAGGGACCTTGGTCAACTAGCAGTGACTCGTTACGTGATGGGAAATTGCCCTCCCCCCGCATCGGAAAGGCCAAGTCAAGTTACGCTAAGTGAGGCTTTTTTACTTCGGCTCATGGAAGTCAGTGAGTAAAGCAGAGGAACAGAATAATAAATTACTGATTACAGAGTGTTTCCTCTGTGAGTCATGGTGTGAGAGTGTCATTATTTTTCACAATTCAGAATTGTCATTGCCAGCGACTGGAATACTCAGCAACTTCCAGACGCTGGACGGTGCATGTGTTCTCGGAGCGCCCCCCTCTCCCTCCCATTCCCCCGTGGCCCCCTTCCTGTTTGTTCTTTATCATGTAATATGTCTGTAAGATCGTGGTTCAAACATTCCTCAGAGTTTGTGACATTTTTTTGAGCAGAAAATAGTTTGTGGAGGCCAACAGTTTTTTAACTTTTCTTTGAAGGTATATCCATGATAACACGTTTTTCATACACACAAATGTATTTCCGCATATACCCCCAAAACTAGTGGATTTTACCCCTCATCTCTTTATAAGTGGATTTTTTTCTACTAGATTTTTTTTAATCACATGACTCTCTCATGTTGGCATTTGGATTTCTTACTTTTCATTCAGTCTGTTTCTCTGTCTCACCTTACGTGGTCGCATAGGAAAAAGGCAGGCAACTTCCCAAGAAATGAGAATTTGGTGGGAAATTTTTGTTTTTTACATTTACTTTTACATTTTAACTTTTCATTTGAAATAACTGCAGATTCCCCCTACCCATGACAAAAATAGGACATAGACTTTAAGTGCTTTGCCAGCCTTTGCCAGGTGTTATCATCTGGTAAACCGTAGCACAGGCATCCACACCAGGAGATTAATATTGCTGCGATGCTGTTCACTGTGCCATGCAGATTTTGTCAGTTGTCCCACTGTTGTCTTTTTTTCAGTTCCAGGGTCCAATTCAGCATCCAGTCCAAGGTCGCACATTTCATTTTAGACGTTGTCACGTCTTCCTCGTCTCTTCTGGTTTGTGACCATCCCTCAGTCTCTTTCTTTTATGACCTTGACAGTTTTGAAGAGCACTGGCCAGTTATTTTGTAGGCAGTCTCTCAAAATGGGTTTGTGTGATGTTCCCTCAAACTTAAATGACGCATTTTTGCAGACACAGAAATGCCACAGAAAGGTTGTGTCCTCCTCAGTTCATCATACGAGGAGGTACGTGATACCCATAGGTTTCACTGCTGGTGATGGTAACTTGGGTCACTTGCGTAAAGTGCTATCCGTAAGCTCTCGCCACTAAAACGTTATAGTTTCCCCCTTTTAAATTAATCTTGTCAGGAAATGCTTTGCGATTGTATAAATACCCTGCTTCTCCTCATACTTTGAAATCCCTTGGTAATTCTTACCCTTGACAGTCATTACTATGATGTGTGCTAAATGGTACCTTTTTATTTCTATCATCCCATGTACATTTGTGCATTGGAATTCTGCTGTAAGAAACAGCTTCCTTTATCTATCTATTTATTCATTTATTTGTTAATATCAGTATGGACTCAGGGATATTTGTTTTAGTCCATTGGTTTATTTTGTTGCTCAGATTGTTCCAGACTTGCCAGATTTGACCATTCGGAGATCTTTTGAGATGACTCCTGTGTCCTTTAGATATTCCCACATCATATTTTTTTTGGACTTTTTCATTTATGGCACTTTGAGATATCTTATGCTTATTCTGTACTTGCCCTGTCCAGTCCTGGAAGCAGTTTCTCCAAAGAGCTCTGTTTCCTTTAGTGGAGAATGGTGTTTAGAAACCAAGATCTTAGAGGCTAGATGTGCTCATTCATATTGAGGTGTCATTGGTTTTATACCTTCTCAGAGCACAGAGCTGGGAAATATATAAATGCACACACATGTACACATATACTTCCCTATCTCTGTCGGATTATATATATCTGTCTATATATCTATGTTTCTGTCTATCAAAAACTTTGAATTTGTACTGATATGACTGATTCTAAACTACCAGCACAGGGCTCATTCTAGTCCTCCCCCCTTTTATTATTTGTAATTCTTTTCTCCATCAGAGAGACACCTGGCTGCTGTTGGCCACAATGTGTTTACTTATGTACTCAGCCTTAGATATGCAATAAAGTGCAATAGTTTCCAAATTGTTAACCCTTGTGCCTGTGGAAAAAAAACTTAACTAGAGTATAGATTTTAGCCTTACAGTATCTGGTCAGGAAAGTAACTGTTTTCCAAAATTACTTAAGTTACTCCTATCCTTTCCTCACCCCCTTCAATGAGGTTGTATTATTCATTTGTAGTATCGTTAGATTCATTTGTTACTCTTTTTATTCCATTTTGGGTTCCCTTCACATTCTGGTTGATTTTAATTGTTTATTTTTTGAATATGTCGGAAACATAAGCAAGGTTTTAAAAATCCAAACAATACAGAAGGGCATAGTCAGAGAAGTGCTGCTTCCTCCTTGCCCTACTCTGAAGTTCCCATTTCCTCCTTCTTTCCACCTTGTGCCCAGCTATACTGCGTAGATGACTGACCTCCTTTGTTTCTCGATTCTCGTTCTGTATTTCTGGTTGCACAAATGAGCAGATACATGAATGTTTTCATATCTCTTCCTTACACGAAGGGCAGCATGCTGTGGGTATTCTTCCACGCTTTGCTCTTTTTACTTAACGGAATGTCCTGCAAATCACTTCATCTCAGTTCACAGAGATCTTCCTCAGTTCTTTGCAGTTGTGATGTATTTCATTGTGTGGAGGGACCGCAGTTTATCTCACAGCTCTGTCCTGTGTTGGCATGTAAGTTGTTTTTGATGTGTTGCAATTACAGACAATACCATGATGAATAGCATCATGCTTGTATATTTCATGTTGTGAGAGGTGAATTGTCTGGGTAAATCCCTAGAAGTAAATGATAAGCCAAAAGATAAAGTGTCTCTACAGTTGAGAGGTTGCCAAATTCCCCTCCGAAGACTGGGGTTGGATAATTTGAATAGGACAGTCTTAGCAAACTGTGACTTGTGTTTGCCAAAAGTGGCGGCTGTGACGATATTCACTGGTTGTAGAGATGGGTGAGTGGTTCCCTCGGAGAGTGGGGAGCTTGACCCATTGCCCTGTCCCTCTCCTGTCTTCTAGGGCACCAAAACAGTATAGTGGAAGCAGAAGAGAGGCCAGTTTGAGATTTAGATAATCTACGCTTTTCCAGGCTACCAGGGGAGCCTGCTGCTCGTGGTGGTGAATGAAATGATATCATTTTTTAGGGAAAGAACATGGGGTGGGGGTAGGGGTGGGAATTGGGTTAAAAACTTCTGGGTTTGAGTCCTGCCTTGGGTTTTAGTGGTATAACTCCTAAGCAGATGTTTTATTTAACCTCCCTGGGAAATTAGAATAATAAATACTAATGTATGGAAAGTCCACGTCAGTGTCTGGTGGGGTTGATGTGGTTGATCTGAGGAGTAAATAAATCATAAACGGAGTGGTACATAGTGAAAGTTATTTCCCCTCTCCACTTCCCAATCCTGTCCACTTTATTTGAAGAAAGAAGAGGGATTCTAAATTATTCCACTGACTGACCATGAGGCTGTGTTTAAAATCTCTATAAAAATAAACTTTGTTTAACCTCAATATTTGACAGCTTGGCTAAGGGTATGATTATGAAGGTTTGGGCCTCTGCCCCATCTCAGGTTTCCTCTTTCCAGTTGAGGATGCCCTGTTGGCAAGTTCCAGGGACAGTGGACCTTTCCAGGTGGTACCACCGAGGCTTTATCTGGTTAGCCACAGCGATCATGACTGTAGTCCCCTGGATCTCAATACAAGTCAGACTGAAACTAAAATCACAATTTTTTTTTTCTAGGTCAACTAATGGAGAGTTCTGGACCCCATTCCAGGGTTCTCCAGTGCTTTCTGTTGCATTCAAAGCACTGAATCCTTGGGGAGGGATAAGTTGGGAGTTTGAGATTTGAAGATACTAACTACTGTGTATAAAACAGATAAATGGCAAGGTCCTACTGTAGAGCACAGGGAACTATATTCAATACCTTGTAATGGCCTATAGTGAAAAAGAGTATGAAAAGGCATATATACATAACTGAATCATTATGCTGTATACCAGAAGTTAATACAACATTGTAAAGTGACTATATTTCAATTAAAAACAAAAACGAACAAACAAAGAAGTGAAGCCTTTCTCCAGGCTTCTGCTGATGAACTGAGACACTGGTTCCTGTCCTGGGTGAGGCTTCAAGTACGGGGGCATGTTGCTAGGACAGCAGATGTTAAAGGGTTTAGAACAGCTGAAGACTCATCCACAGTTAATTTTGCTGCAAATACAGGACTGATCCATGTGGGGTAAGCAAAGTGTTTGAAAACCAAACCTCAAAATGTGATGTTGTCCCTCAGGACTGGTGCTTGGGGGTCCAGAATGCTGGGGACCTAGTCTTCCTGCCACGCAAAAGGGCCCTGGGGGTTCTCAGAAGGACGGCTCATTGTCAGCGACAGCCTGAAATCACCAGCAACACAAGAAGCCAGCAACAGAGTCAGGCTGTCTTTTAACAGTTTAAAAAAAAAAAAATCTCCGTATTGATTTCTCTTACTCAGCAGCATAAGCCTCTGTGGGCATTTTCCTTTTCCAACACGCTGTCTCGTCAGCGTTGGAGACTGCTCCCCGGGGAGGTCATGGGATAATTCCTATTGGCAAGTTTTGCCTCACTTTAATCCACACGTCCCAAGTTGAACCCTTTTTTTGAATGGAAAGGCTTTGCAAGTCGGTAAGGATCTGCTAGTAAGTAGGGAGAATTGAGGGAGGCGCCCAGGCTGGGGAGGTTATGAATTCACATCCTGTCCTAGGTCGGTCCTGAAGGAAAGCTGCCTGGTGGTGGCCAGCTCAGACACAGACGCAATTCACAGTCTTGCTTTGGCCCCGCCCCCACGCACTCCCTGCGCCCTGGGTGCGCTAAGAGTTGTTAATGTGCCCGTCTGCCTCCACGAGAATAGTTATTGAAAGCTGAACTGTTTTATTCCTTTGTTTATCTACTGTGTATGTCTTCCTGGATAAGAACTTAATAAAATGAGTAAGACGGCGACCGAGGTACAGAGAAGAAAGCCTGCCTGGTTCTCCTTTGCTGGGGAGGTGGACCGTGTGGCAGAAAGCCCTTGGGTGCTTGCCCTGGACCTGTGTGATCACCTAAAAGGCGTTTCCACACGGCACCCGTGGCAGCTCCATCTCTTTGGGGTTCGAGATGCAGTTCTATCAAAGCCCACAGTGTCTTTATGATCCATCCAGAGGTCAGAGTGAGCGGGGCACAATTAGGCAGCATCCTCAGGCTGGAGCTTCAGCGGGCAGCGCTTTAGCAGCCTGCCTCTACCAAAATGCTGCTGAAATCTTTCCTTGTTTTCTTAGCTTTATTTTAGAAACTCATTTTGACTCTGCCTTCCACATTCTGAGGATCATGATTAATGTAAATGTACTAATACTGCATCTTCCAGACCTTTGAGTAAGACTGAGGCACAGGATGGGGCATGTTAACCCTGTGGATTAAGCCCATGTCACTGCAGATCCTGGGGGTGTGACCAAGTGTTGGAGGGGCCCAGGCCAGAGGACCTCGCAAAATGCCGTCATCCACGTGCCTTTGGGCCTGGTCTGGGGACGTGATGTTTGATTTGGCTTTGGTGTGTGATGACAGGGTCTGGGCACCATCAGCTTGACCTGGCCCAATTTGATAGATTTTGTTTTTTCCACATGAGCTGATCTTTCCAGCAGGGCAGCGGGGCTGGTGCGGACTGTGGACCCTAGAGCTTCATATGGTGTGGACCACATGCTTCTCTTTATCCTCAGTGTGGCTGTCAGAAAGGCTGGTGGAGACAGGGAGGGGCATGGATGGACAGCTCCAGCCTCACGAAATAGTCCACAATATGGCAAAAACTAGCCAGTGTCCCCTGATGACTTTTTTTTTTTAACTTAATTAATTTTTTCTTTTCTTTTTTTTTTTTTTTTTTTTTTTTTGCAGGGGGAAGTAATTAGGTTTGTTTATTTATTCAGTTTTTTGATGGAGGTACTGGGGATTGAACCCAGGACCTCGTGCATGCTAAACATGCGCTCTACCACTTGAGCTATACCCTCCACCTCCCTGATGACTTTTGCAGCACGATTTATAATGAAAATCTGAGAGCAACCTTAATGTTTAATTGCAGTAGGATACGTTTAAGCAAATTGTTGACTCGATGGGATATCACGCAGTTGTTAACATCATTTTTTAGTGTAGCAACCTGGAATGAGTTGTTTAGGCAAATAAAAGCAGGTTTCAGACTTGCTTTAGAGACACAGTAAATGCACATCTGAATAAGAAACTGGTTCCTTTGGCTGCCTCTGAGGAGGGGAATCCGGCAGCTGCGGGGACAGGATGGGGAGAGGTACTGCACCTTTTCCACCATATGAATGTATTTCCTTTTCAAAAATAAACAAGAAATAAGAGATCAAAAATAAATAACAAAGAAGAGAGAAATGTGTAAGAACTGAAAGGAAATATAGTAAAAGGAGGGCAGCAATTGTGTTAGGTGGTACCATAAAGGATACTTTCATTTCATTCCAGGTTTTTAAAATAATAAGAAATAATAATAGTATAATAATAATAATAATAAATTATAATATATTATTGATATATTACTTTATTAATTTAATTTTATTTATTAAATTTTAATTAACTTATTAATTTATTATTATATTAATATATTATTATTATTATTTTGAATTAAAAGAGCAAATGTGCATTTATATGTGGCAAAAAAATTACCCTGAAATTGTGCAAATGTTGGAGAAAGTAGACAGAGTCCCCTGTAGACTTCCTGTGTTGGTACCTGAAGGCTGGGGTAGGAGCCATCTCCTGTCGTACAAAACGACAGGTGTGTGACAGTAATTTGACTGGAGCTCTGGATCAAATTTTTAATTTGTTTCAGAGCTGCATGTTTATGATCCTAATGAAGACCTATTTTTATCATCATCGAGCCCTCTTCCGCAGAGCCATGGAGCCCTGATCAGCACCTCTCTCCTTGTCAACATGCTTCTGCCTGGGCCGGCCCACGTTAAAGCCTGAAGGTGGACAGTGGTGGACCCAGCTTTTCCCACATGGCTCACTGGGACCAGGCTGACGTGGCTTCCCAAACATTTCATACACAGGTTCCATGCCTTCCCCTGCACGAGGGAGCGTTTCTTTAGACAGCCCCCTGCCCACCCAGGCTGGGGATAGGACCTCAAATCACTGGCCCTACTCCCACCTCTTTCTGAGCTCAGTCCAGCTCCAGGCAGAGTATGTGGAAGAACTCAGGATGGGGCACTTGACACGGTGACCTCTGGCTCTCCCTGGGGGCTACCCACAGATGGCCTTACAGCTGGAAAATTTTTGTTGGGTGCCTTTCCTTGCTGTCCTCCCAACCCCTCTGAGGTCTTATTCCCACTTACCTCCTGTGCTCTCTGTGACCAAATGCTCAGCCTTTGCCTGTTCCCCTTTCCTCAACTCAGGGCTCCCTGTTCTACCCTGTCCTCCCTACTCCAGCTTGCCCCTTTAGGACTGCCATTTCTCAGGGTTCTCTTTTCTGGGAGTAATGGGAAGAAGTCCTTTACTCTGAGGCCTCAGTGGGCTATTTGTGTTTAAAAGATTCTTGAGGAATACAGTGTTTTAGTGAAAGCAATTAATCTCTAATGGTAGAATTTCAGGTTGCATTGCAAGAACATGCTGGAGATATATTTATGAGTCCTGAATTCCTTACAGAGGCCTTTAAATCACTTGGAAACTGCCTACATTTCCTGTGTTTAAAAGTAAAGGTCTTGACCACTAGATAATTGAAAGGAAATGGTAGGTATACATATTTTAAGTGTTTATTATGTCTATTAAGATAAAGCATACAGGAAAGGCACAAAAGATTAAGTATATGGCTTAAATAATTTTTAGTACTATTTAATTCTTTATTTTCTTTACATGGCCACTTTACATTTATGCTGTACCTTGTTACCCTGATATTATAGGTGTCAAGCAGAGACTCTGAGAGCTTAAAGCACCTGTCTACTGTCTCAGAGCCAGAAAGCTCTGGGGTTGAAACCCAAGTCCATCTGACCCCAGAACTTTAGCCGCTATGTTAACTGTATCCCTCACTTTTTTACTCCCCTCTTCCCCAGCTTGCTCCACAGAATTTTACTACAGGAGATAATGAAATGCATTCTAAAATAGCAACAAAATCTAGGGCCTAAAAAAGCTCTTAACATTTTATTCTTGGCTAGAATTCTTGGAATTTTAAAAATGACATTTCTTGCCTTGTGTTCTGATATACATAATACTTTGTTTAGTAAGTTTTTCTTGATACATGTGTCTTAAAATACAAATTATTTAGGGAAAAATGCTTTCTAAGTCCAATTTCATTGTCGATTCATTACGGAACAGGTGCCCAGGGTCGGTGAATAAGCACTAAACATTTTGTGTGGTTGATAATCATGATGAAAGTGACCGCGTTCTGGTTTGGGGGGATTTTTAGAGTCATGTTTTTATTATAGTTTGATAAATGAAAAAAAGAAATCCACATTTGATGAACAGCCCGGGGTAAATCTAGAAGAGAATTAAGGGCAGAGGGAAGGCAGCCAGTGGGGCTCCTTGAGGAAGGAGGAGACTGGGGGCCGCAAGGGGTCTGAGCTGAGATCATCTATAGTGTTTTGAGGTGAAGCAGTTAAAACGGGAGTGTTTGATCAAGAGTTTGAGATTTGCAGATACTAACTACTATGTGTAAAATAGATGAACAGCAAGTTTCTATTGTATAGCACAGGGAACTATATCCAATACCTTGTAGTAACCTATCATGAAAAACAATATGAAAGTGAATATGTGTATGTACATGTATGACTGAAACATATACGCTGTATATTGACACAACATTGTAAACTGACTATTCTTCCATTAAAAAGAATTTATATATAAAAAATAGGGGAATATTTGGACCAATATCATTCACAACTAGTTTTTTTTCTTTTTAAGAAAATTCACTGTATTTGAGAATATTTAGAAAACGTGTTTTTTTCATTTTAATTAACTTTAGGTATGTGAAATAACCACTTAATGGGCAGTGACCCCAGGAAACTGAACCTACCTTGTAATCTCTGGGGTCTTACAGAAGAATAGGTTACCACCATTTTCCTTCACTTACTTGTTCCTACTACAGAAGTCTTTCATTTTAGTTTTTTTAAACAAGCTAAACATACCAACATTTATATTATGAATTTTCTTAGCAAACTTCTTTGGTTTCTTTCGTGACTTCCAAAGAAAAAAGAGAATACTCAAATCACTTGAAAAACAAGACATGTATAACCTTGTTAGGGCAGCCCAAATTAATCCGATGCATATCTCTTGGCCCTATGGTCGTCATCATGAACTGAAATGTGATGGGAATAGGAAAGAGAAAATTAATTTATAGACGATGTTAAAATATGCAGGCATGGTCACAGATCTCAGAGTTTGTTAGCTGGGGTTGTGTGTCGCCTCAGGAAGCCAGCACTCAGCAAGTCCTGTCTTGGAGTGGCACCATGGTAAGGAAAGAACCCGGCAGCCGAAAGTCATTTTGGCAGAGCTAAATTTGGTTCTTTACGTTCTTCAAAGTCATTGCAAATCCCCCCGTCTCTTCTTTGCATGTCTGTCAGAACTCAAAACTGCCTAGGATGAAAAAACCAGAAATCCTACCCTTCCTCCCCAAAGGCAACTATGGTGTCTTCCATCTTTCCTTTCCCGCTTTGCTTTGGTACAGCATGAAGAAGACATAGCCAGTCTGGTCATTTGCCTCCCTCCTCCTTTCTTCTCCTCCCCGTGTCCGGGATGGTGCACATCAACGTTCAGAAAGCCACCAGGCAGGAGCCGAGCCCTCCCCAGGGCAAGGTGCAGATTCTTTAGGGGTAGGGAGCAGAGCCAGATTACTCACAGTTACCTGCTAACGATTCTACCCATCTGCATGTAGCACCTGTTTGTCTTCCTTATCTTCCTAGCCTCCAAAAAAGACAATGCGTGGGGAGAAACCCCTGGCCTGCTCTCACCAGCCCTGTTCCAGCCCAGTGATCCTTGTGTTTCTCCAGCCGTTTAAAGCGCGTGAGGAGCATGGATGGGAGATGTCACGTGGACAGAATGAATCAGACTGGGTCAGACTGAAATTTGCTCAGCCCACCCCTGGCCTTGATGTCAGCTCCCTTTTAGCCCACCCTGCTCTTCAGCTCCTTTCTTCCCTGCCCATGATTCCTTCTCCCAGATTTGCCCCGTCAGTGTCTCTTTAGCCCCTCCCCAGTCAGCATCCTCATTTGCTTGTGAGTTCCTTCGAGCGAGGCTGGGGGCTGTTGGTGGGGGGTGACTGGCTGCCATCATGAACTGAGATTGCTGCTCACTGCCATCAGGAATTATGAGAATTATGAGAGTGCCTCCTGGCATTTTTTTGCTCCACAAATGCTGAGAACATGAAGACATTAATCTTAAAGGCATCTCATGAGCCTTTCCAGTGCTGGTGCCCCCTTTCAGAGCTGTAAGATCGAACAGTAGTTTTGCCTGGAGAATTAAGGAAGCATCCACCTACAAAGCAAGCCTGCCTGGCTTGGGATTATTCACCATTTGTTGTCAGCGTGAGTCAAGAAGAGAAGCCCAAAGAATCTGAGAAGTCAAACAAATTCCAGAGGTGGCTCTTCCTGCACCTTAACTTTTACAGATTAGTTTTAAAAATTTTTGTAATGAGAACATTTAACATGAGATCAACCCTTTTAACAAAATTTTAAGTGTACAATTCGCTATCGTTAACTGTAGGGGGAACGTTGTACGGCCGATCTCTAGAACTCATCTTGCGTACCTGAAACTGTATGCCCCCTGATTAATAACTCATTTCCCCTCCGCACGGCTCCTGGCAACCAGCATGCTACGGCTGCGTCTATGAATTGGACTATGTTAGAAACCTCACGTAAGTGGCGTCACACAGTATTTGTCCTTCTGTGACTGGCTTATTTTGCTTAGCATGATATCCTCCAGACTCATCCATGTTGTTGCCTAGTGCAGGGTTTCCTTCCTGTTTTTAAAGCCGAATTGTATCATATACCACATCTTCTTCATCTATTCATCCATTGATGGAGACCTGGGTTGTTTGTACAGCTTGGAGATTGTGAATCACACTGCAGTGATCATGGGGCTGCAGGTGTCTCTTCAAGATTCTGATTTTAATTCTTTTAGATCAATACCCCCAAGTGAGACTGCTGGATAAAATGGTACATGTGCTATAGAAAACGGTAGGGAGGTTCCTCGAGGAATTAAAAATACAGGCTGAATACTTTGACTGTAGTTCCTGATCGAGCTCAATTCTAGCCTAGTGTTGCCCTGAGCACATCACCACTTTCCGTTAGCTTTTTGTATCAGGTCACATTGCCACGGAGATGTCAGGATCGAGGGATCAGCTGCATGCATCTCTGGGTATAAAAACACCTTTTGTCTGGCAAAGGTTTTCACCTGCAGGATGATTTGCTCCTCCACCAATGTGAGGTGGGTCAGGTAAGAATTAAGGAAAAGAGGCTCGGAGGAGAGTCAGCTCAGAGGATACAGAAGGGAAGGGAGGGGCTGGGTCTTCAAAACCATCCTGTGACCCCCAGTCAGATTGTCCCTCACTGCACTCAACTGTGGCAGTGAGTGTGGGCTCCCTCAGTGTCCCTCACACGGGGCCTCTTAAAGAGGCTTTAGGCCCAGGTTTTGCTTTCACGGAGCATATACCCCTGAGGGGACATGAGTGTCATATACATGTGTCACCTGCCCACAACCTTGAAGTAGGGTCCAGAGTACAGGCTGTGATTATGGGGCTGGAGCTGGGAGCCAGGGGCTGTCAGGACATAGAACATCCTGCTTGTTTTTCTGTGCATCTGCTATGAATTTATCCCTGAATTCTGACAGAGCTAAAAAAAATTTCTCAGTCTGTTTGGATGCACCAGAAATTCCGCCAGTTCAATTTTTTTTTTCTTAAGTTTCTTTCCCCTCTGACCTGTCTGTTCTGCCGGCACAGTCCCCACCCTTTGGGTCTTCTGACTGGGGCATAGTTGGTTTCCTGGCTCTTTGGCGTGGAAGAGGGCATCCCAGCATCTAACTGCTCCTTTTTAAACTCTCAACCAGTCCTCTTTTGTTCAGCTCCAACCCGCACCCACTTTTGTACATCGTGCACTGACTTGCTTCTGCAGAGTCAGAACACATGCCTGCTTCCCTCTGTTTAACCTTCAGACTCTCCAATGTGAGGGCCACTTTTTATGGAACCAAGGCATAAACCCGCAAGGACAAAGGAAACTGGAGAGGACATGACAGCAGGACAGGTGTGTCAGGAATATTTCTAAAACCAGGCTGCATGTGTTCAAGCCACTGGGTTTAGCTGCAAGTCACTTCAGTTTCTTATTGGTTCTCCCGTGTGTGCCTTGAAGCAACTGTTCCAGAACCTTCCACCCTGCAGCATTTCTGCAGCAATCTTCTCTCCCCGCTTCTGGCATGGAGCCCACCCATGGTGCTAGTTTACTTTCAGCCTTATCAGCCTTGAGCCTAGGAAGAGCCTGCAGTCAGGATTCTTTTGGATTTGAGAACAAAAATTGTTAGGGCGCTATCTTGGGATGGAGGGTGGAGAATGAGAAGGGGGTGAAGTCTTCCGTGTGTCATAGTCAATCGTTTGTTTTGTTTTGATCATATCTACACGACGACAATATACCTATCCCAATTCTTTTGGCGGAAAACTTTTAAATCAAATTTTATTAAGAGAGATTTGTTTTTCATTTGGACAGATGCTGGCAATAGTTGTTAAACTTCCATCTTTTTAAAAACCTCTCTAAGGATCACAGGGAAATGTATTTAATAGGGGAAAGAACCAAGGAATTAAAAAAAAAAAATGCTATGAGTCCTGCGTTGCCCAGGCTCTGAGATGAGTCAGCAGGTGTTGGAGTACGCATTTCAGTATTTACTGCACATACTTTGCTTCTGGCTTCAGCTACCATTTGGGGCAAAGATAGAAACAGATGGGGCTGTGGCCTTCAGGAGAGGCACAGAGTCAACCCTTTCCATCTGCGGTTTGGTTCCACCCTCCCCTCCCCTACCCATCTCTCTCCACGGGGTGTGCTAACAGCTGGAGCCACCTGCCAGACCTCAGTGGCTCCTGGGTGCTGCGCCGCATTGCAGGAGCCCTGCGTGTGAACACCGCCAAGTCCACGTGCATCCCGGCTGTGCGCTGGTGTTTGGATCCGCCACCCCTGAGGGCCTGTACTTTTCCAGTGTTTTCAAGGCCCCCTGTGGAGTTAATGAGGCTTCTGTTCCTGTTGAACTCCTTTTGTCCGGAGCAGTGAACAGTGACAGGTGAGTCCAGCTCCCGGGCCCCTGGTGCAGTTATCATTAACCACGGGCCTCCAACAGATCCTTTAGCTATGCATGCTTTTCCATCTCTGTGTGACCTTTGATGGTCTGTGATACATCAACTTCTGACAGTGATTGGAAAGAAGTAGTTTTTCCGACAAATGCGAGGCTGCCCAGAGGGCTGGGCTTCAGGTGCAGATTTTAGCAGCTGCATCAGCTCAGGAGGTCGTAGGTTGGAAATCCCGATGGTTTTCCTTCTCAAGAGAGAGGTGGGGTAAGAAAAGGTAGTTGATTGTAATGCTTTCGAAGGTATTTTGAAAAGAGACGGTCATTTCTTGTAAAAACAAATGTGTGTTCTTAGGTCATAGGTAAGGATGGAAAAGGAGGAGAGGGCTGAGCCTCCTGAGAGAGGCCTGCTGGAAGCCCGGGGCTTGATACACGCCCTGGCTCTTGCTTCCCCGGGGGAAGCAGGGCCTCAAAACTGCCGCCACCCCCCTCCCTGTGTCATGAGGTGACTTGTCACGGCCTTTTAGTGCTGCTGAATACGTCTGAGAAGGAAGACACTGGTGTGTATTCTCCTTAAAGGCGTCTTCTTTTACAAGATTGCGTGTTTCCCTTTTTAGCATCTGCACCTTTGCTTTTATGGGATGGAAAAGAGAAGAATTAGATCTGAGAGTGGTGAGATGGAGCATGGAGCTGCAGGCTACATCCAGCTTGTGGGGAAGCGGGAAGTGAGACCAAGGGTCAGAATGTTTTGGGAGGAGAGAGGTTTTAAGGGGACAGCTGGCAAGATGGGTGTGACTTGGGTGAGAGAGACAGGTGAAGGAATCCTTGGGGATGTTTGCCTGTGTGTTGATGCCTGTTCAAGAGATTTCAGTATGGATTTAAAAAGCCATTGAGGATTCCTTTGATGTTGGACTTACTTTTTTTTTTTTTTTTAAATGAGTACAGCGTCATGCTGGGCACAGCTGTGGCAGTTACTTGTCTTGGCCTGGGTTCTCCTCTGATGGGTCATCATTCGGACCTCCTGGTGAAAGTTGTAGCCATCAGCACTGGTGGATTGTCCCCTGGGAAGGGCGTCTTCAAATGAGGTAGAGTGCTCTGTAGTAAGCACAAGCTTCTGTATAGAACATCTGGTTTGTGCAAGAATTTTGGCTTCAGTTCAAATAGTAAGGGTGTCTGAATCCAGCAGGAAAAAGGCGGAGTATTCAAAAAGAAAGAGGAAGGGGCAGCTTTTGTAATTTGCTTTCATTGGTAAAGTCGGTATAGGTGCAACTGACTCCATAGAGTCTGACGGTGTTGCTTGATTGGGATGAGAATGAAGAAAACCACAGTGGCCGTTGCAGCAGGTGGGAAGTGATGTGTCCGCCCCAAAGTGTTGTTTCTCTAAGTCAGTTCCTGCTCTTTCTTGCTTTCACTAAGCTCTCCAGAGCCTAGTACAGGTAACTTAGCTCAGCACATCACATCCTGGAAATAGTAAGAGACGGAATTTTCTTTCTGCTTAATCATATGCCAGGTGGTAAGCCAAGATCTAAGTAGACAAGTTGCAGTCTCATAGTCTTATTGCTGTTTATTTCATTAATATCTTAACCATTCTTAGTATTTGGATATGATGGACGGGTAAGTTTTGGAGTCCCCACGAAGGAGGGGAATACTTGAGAATCCTAAAAAAGAAGGAAGAAACGAGAGGAGTGGATGGCCACTTCCACCTCCTCAGATCCACCTCTTCCCACCTGCTGTGTCAAAGGTGCTCCGTCTGCGAGACAGGATTAAAGCAATCATGCATGTGGCGTGAACAATCAAATGACAAAATCCCCTCTGTGGGTGGTTGGAGGTTCAAAGAAAACTTACAAAGAATGCCCAATATGGCGGGCATAAACGGGAAGGGTGAAAGAATGTCTTCACCCTGTTCTCTTTTTGCATTAGATTCTTAACTGAGAGAACAAAGCCCATAACCATCAGCTAAAGTTGGGTGAACCTGAACTTGAACTCAGGCTGGTCTCATCCCAAAGCCTTTCTGTTTACCCACTTTGCCCTCACGGCAACTTGGCTCGTGAGTCAATGCTTGCCCGGCATCGGAACCTCAACTATAGAGACTGAAGGCATCTCAGAGGGCTCAGAGAGTACCCACTTCCACTTCTCACAGCTTCTTTTTTTGGGGTATATATTTTATGCTGTTAAATTTTTATTAAGGATAGTTGATTTGCCATGTTTCAGGTGTACAGCAAAGTGATTCGGTTATACATATATATTCTTTTTCAGATTCTTTTTCATTATGAATTATTTCAAGATATTGACTATAGTTCCCTGTGCTGCTTCTCACAGCTTCTAAATTCGCTTTTGTGGACTAGCATGGAAACTCCTTCAACACAGGCATCATTGCTTTCACAGGGAAATTTCTTTCTTTTTAATTTCAAGTAACTAACTTACCAATAAGTTCTTGGAACGTAGCTAGTTCGCCTCGCAGACTTGGGGTTCTGCCTGTCTGTTGTGTAAGAAACAGCAGGATTCCAGCAAAGGAAAGGAGGATGTGGTGGAAAGAGTGCTGCCCCGGGAGCTGGAAGACCGCGGCCTTAGTCATGGATCTGTCACAAATTACGGGGAACCTGAGCCAGTCCCTTCTAAGCCTGAGCTTTTCAATGTTTTTTTTCCAGTAAAATCAAGATGGCCTGAGGATCTAAGAACTTATGTGCAAAAGTGAAAGAAGTTGTGGTCATTTTTAGATGATTTTAGGTAAACCTGTTCTCATGAGAGTTGCTTTATCATTTTTGTTTCCAGTAGAAAGTGTTAGGCTGCCTTAACTGTTCCTGTACCCTGGCCCACGTGCCCAGTGGGGTTGCTCACCGGTCAGATGCTATAGAAAAAGGGGATGGACCTTCTGGTGGCTTTGGTGGAGCTGTTTGGGTGCAAGCAGGTAGATTTCCTTCCAGCTGCCTTCTTTCAGGTCTCTGATCTTTGCTGTGTTAGAGGGCCAAAAGTAATTTATACCAGATTATGTCAGATGATCTGTTGCTGACCCTACAAGCTTCCCAGCAGTTTAAAGACAGCAACAAATAGTAATCTGTCCATTGTACAATAATCCATCGCAACTCTGATTTGCGTGATTTCTGGGTTTTTTTTTAAAAGACTGACAGCTTTGTTAATGGGATTTTTTTTTTTTAAATCTCCAGAGGTTAACTAGTTTTTATCTCCAGAGTTAAACCATTCCAGTAAAATCCAAATTAGTTGGGTGTCTGTCTTCAGTTTCCATTATCTCTGTACCGTCAGAATTGAATACCTAAGAATGCCTTTCTGATAGCCTTGCAGTCTGTGACAAACATTTAGCCCAAGTGCCACTTTGTCTGCAGAAAATATAAATGTTCTCAGTGCTTTCTTGTTGTGTTTAGGCTTAGGAGACACTGGAAGTTGGGTAAATGAAAATCCAGTAATTTCTTAAAAGTGCTTCATGGGTAGATAGCTTAACAATATAATTATGGTCTTTAAAAGAATTTGGTTTTTTACTTATTTGGGTTTACTGTTAAGATATTCAGAGACACAAAATTCACTCAGAAAAACGGGTTCTTAAGCTAAAAGGAAATCCATAATATTGATGGAAATGTTCTCAGTGATAGAGCAGGTAGTGTTTGCAGTAAGATTAGGAGAAAGAAAGCAACGGTCTTTAATTGTGTTTAATCAGAAGAGCCTTCTGTTTTCAATAGCTGACATTCGACTGAGCCCGTATCTGTGGCCAGGTTGATAATTCTCTTGGGAAACATGCCACACTACTTGAGTTTTCAGGTGATTGTGGTGATATTGACGTGTGGAAGAAATGAACTGCGTGCCTGTCTGATAAAAGATATCTGGGGAAAGGATTAGGAAAGGACAAGCCAGTTACAGAGCAATAAACATTCCTTTCATTAATAACGTTCGAATGGTTCCTAAGGACATTTTGCTGCCCTGAAAACTCTTCCAGGAAAGGCTCTGAATGGTAGCAGCAGGTTTACTGCTGTTTGAGATGTGCAGCCAGGCCGACCTCTGGGCACTTGCCGGGGCTCAGCACGTGCTGGGCTGTGTGACGCTATGGTGCAGCCTGGGCCCCCGCACCCAGGAGGCTCGGACCAGAGCGGGATTGGTTCCTGCTGAGTGAGTCAGGCCCCCGCTAGGGAAACTTGGGTCGAACAGATAAAAATTCCATCAACTCACAATGAAGGGACATTGTGTTTCTTTTCCTTTGGAGACTGCCAGTGTGATAACTTGCAGAAGTGGAAAGGATCTGTGTGCAAGTGGAGAAAGAGAATTTCCAGAGATGCAGAGTCAGGGAGGGAGATGTGGATGGGTCCCTCTGGGGTGGGAGGTGGGGGAAGGAGGACTGGGATGAGTCGTAGAGGGGGAGGGAGACCCCAGGGAGCAGGTGGTGGTGGTTTGGCTTCAATGGAAACAGGAACAAAGACCCATTTCTGAGCCCTCTACTTTGTTTCTCTTCTCCTGCCTCCTGTTTTTGGTACCATAGGTCCTGAACATACACAGGATAGCTGCCCTTCAGCATCTGTCTCTCTCTGTCTCATACACACACACACACACACACGCACATGCACACACACACGCACATGCACACACACAGGAAAACTACCATGGAGTGTTTAAAACTTTTAAAATAAAAGTAAAGTAGAAATATATAATAAAAGTGGTGTGACACTTTCAGGCAAAAAATAGACAGACATGGATGTCAGAACGTGAGAGGACCTCATGCAATTTTATTGGTGGCCACCTTCCTGTAGTTATGGGTCCAAGGATAACCAGAGGCCTAGGCCAACAGGGGGCGAGACTGTGGCCTGAGCTTGCTTCTGCAGAGCCCTGGGGTGGGACCCAAGGGTTAGCACAGGCAGAGTGGTGCCACCTTCCAGCTCTCGTAGAGGTCCTTCTAGGTCATTGCCCCATCCCTGACACCGTCACCCAGGCATGCAGGGGGAGAAGGCTCAGCTGATGTCCTCCTAATGTTTCTAGATTCATCAAACCTCTGTTGGAGATTGACCACCCACACGTTGATTTAAACCCAGGATCCCAAGTAGGTTTTATTTTAAGGGCAGCACCTATTGGCTGATACTGGATTCCCAAGATGCTGTGTTAAGAATGATTCTGAAGTTGTGTCTGGGTTTGGTAGGTTCACTTAAGTAGTACTTACCATGAGGATAGTGGGGGAGAGAGGTCATTTTTCCCTTTCTCTAATCTGAATCCTTCTCTACCACATTAAACTTAGATTTTCCTCCCCTCTCCTCCACGCACTGGTACATTTCACCTGCTCAGACGGCGATTGGATCTGACCTCAATTTGAAAGCATGAAGTTAGAGCAGAACTTCAAAGTGGAGAGTACTTGTCTGGTGCTTGTATACAGTCTGGCCCTCTCACCCTGTCTTATGCCCACTGCCCCCGCCATCTCCTCGCCCCCCAGTACATAGACATCTTACCTAATGCTGGCATTGCTGAAGAAACCTCTCCTGCCCCGGGAGAAGAACTCCCTCCAGGGAGAGGGGGACCCTCAGGCCAGCTGCAGGGGCGGGGTCCCTATCGATGGCTGAATTTGCCCCGAAGCGCCAATGAGCCCTTGTCTGGGTGTGGCTCCCTGGGCTGCTTTTCCCCGATCAGCTCCATAAAGAAGGTGCGGAAAATACTGCCTTCAGGGGAAGGGACCCTCGGAAGATAAGAGACCCCTTTCCCAACCTGTCTTGGGTGCTTCCTGCCTTCACCTTTGTTTTACAAGACAAAAGTGTCCTCCTTGGTTTTTTTTTTTTGCTCCTCCAGTGATCTCCTGATTCTAACGGGCTTCTAACATGCCACAGAATGATTCTTCCTCTGGGGTGGATGGAAAGTCTTTGTGGGAAGACTCTCATCAACATTTTGCTAGTTATGCCCGTTCCCATGTGCTCTGTGTTGCTGAGAGCGAACCGCCCTTGCAGGTGAAGAGGGAGAGCCCCGCTCTGTCCCCGCCACCACCCCAGAGCCCTCCAGCTGGGGGTGCCCTCTCCCTTCCAGCGCCGAGGCACGAGGTGGTCCAGCCCGACCCCCACACGGCAGCTGGGAGGGAGCAAGGGGCCAAGGGCAGAGAAAACCCCATCCCTCCTCACAGGATTCAGAGCACGTGTAAAAAGCCCTTGTCACACTGTCCTGCAGCCTAGGAGTGCTCCGTGCTGCGTGAACAGCCTCCCTGCTCCACTTGGCTAACCCAAACTGCTTAGAGCACGATTCAGGGGCTCTCCTGCTTCGGGCAGGTGGGGAGATGACACCAGGTGTCCTCTATGGCTCAGATGCCTGCACTGCAGACCCGGCGGAAATGGGGATACACGTTAAAACAAATCCAAATGGCAAGAAACCCCAACGGATTTGCCCAGTCTGAAGGCAAGGAAGAGGTCTGGCCCCTGACCTGTACTCAGCTGGCCAGTCAGAGTGGCCCCGGGCTCCCACTCGACACGGGCGTGAAGACCGACACTCCTGTGCTTCTCCTTCTGTTGTTCCCCCAACACCCAGAAGCAGCAAACATAGGCCTTCAAATGCTGGCTGGGTAAAAGCCGTGCTCATCCCCTGCGGGGCCGTGGTCTGGCTGGATTGTCTGTGATGTGCCTTTCACCTTAAAGAGCCCGCAGGACCCAGCCACATGGACAGTGGGGCCTCGGCCTCCCCTGGGTACTGCGGCAGGGAGGCCCAGATGGGAGCAAGGAGGACGGGGCTGCTGGGGGAGAACAGGGTGCTAAGAATAGCCATCCAGACATGGTGATAAGGGCCCAGAGGGTCAGGGACTTTAGTTGGGGACAGGGAGGGCGGAGGTGGTGGGGAAAGAACAGGGTGATAAGATAGGGACTGCGACACAGGAATGCGCAGCTGGGGCTCCGGAGATGGCTGTGGGGCCTGGTGTCGACAGGGTGCCCCCACCAGCTGAGAGAGACGGAGCTGCCCGGAGCCCTCCTGGGGAGTCTGTGCAAAGGAAGGGCGAGCTGGCTGGTGAGCCGTCCTGCATGTCCCAGCCAGCAGATTTTAGTGACCTTAGAGTCTGTCCCCCCAACCCCCACCCACAGGACTTTCTAGGGGAGAAATCCTTGGCTCAGAGATGTGGCGGGACCACTTCCAAGTTGGTGGCAGAGCTCAGTCCAACACCAGCCCTTCTGGCTCCTCCCACCACCAGGCCAGGCCCTCCGGGGGCTGCAGCCTCTGCTCCACCCCTGGAGCTCAGGTCACCTCCAGGGGGGCCGGTGAGGGTGTGGGCATTACTAATCCCACAGACAAGCCCTGGGCACCTTCTGGGGCACAGGTCTGGACATTGTCACTGGGGGGTATAATGGGAAATACAACAGGCAAGACCTGTGCCTTCCTGGAACTTGGGGAAGGAGCAAAAACAGACAGCACACAAGTAAACAGGCAAAGCTGATGCTGGTTTTGGATGACGCTGGGAAGGAATCTGGTAACAGGGACTTGAGCTGTTACCACCCCTCCTCCCCTAGACTTTGACATTGAACTTGAAGGTCTTTCCTCTTAGAACTGTGACCAGTCTGATACTTTCTGAGAATTGGAGTGAAATTTTCTACTTTACAGCGCCCCTGTCCCCAACCCCAGCCCCCGGCCTAGCACCAGGTACAGGGCTGTGCACAGGGATTTCTGGCCCTCACGGGGCTGGATGATAACTGTTTACTCTGTCTACATGAAACTTAAGGAGGCATTTCTCCCATGGTTAGGTTTGGTGGATTTAGGTGTAGATTAAGGGGCGTCATTCTCAGAAATCCCTGAGCCTGGCTGGCCGAGCTGGCTGCCCACCCTGCGGACGGGACAGCTCTCCTCCCCGGTGCTGCGACTGGGAGGCAGGCAGCAGCTCTGGAGCATTTGGCCCTGCCTTGGCCCCACGCCCTGCGGGCTGGCTGAGCTCCCCTCACTGTATCCACCACCTTGTCTTTCAGCAGCAGAGTGCCAAGTGGCCTGTTTAGGACACAAAACCCAAACTGCTTCATAAGCTCCCAGAAATCACACCCTTCCTACTCAGTGATCGTCCAACCGACAGGCCGCTGATGCTGGCACGAAAATAGCTTGGCAGGGATGTCAGGCTTCACAGGGGGCTGCAAGGCCTCGGCGCGTTTGATGGCATCATAATATGAAACCGGTTGGTGCTCCGATCAGCTTTTAAGGGTGTTCAAATGTTCCAGAGTGTGGGCTTCAGCGGGCCTGGAGGGAAGTTGTCGGAGGTTCAGGGGGTGGCAGTGGGTCTGGGGGGAGCTCCAGCGCTCTGTGGCTAAGCCAGAATAAGCATTATTATTTCCACAAATCAAGCCATTTTCATGCCCATTTCCCCTGGTGTCCCGATCTGTGTAATTATGGAACGCGTTTGTGTGGGAAGGAGCCTTTGGAAAACTTGTTCCTGTTTTTTGTCAAGAGGCTGACCTAAAAGTTGAGGAAATTGGTTCATGAGGAAATTCTGGAGTGGAGAGCTGGCAGGAGTTCCAGATGGTAGGAGAAGGTGGGGTGCCCTGAGGCAGGCGCCTCCTCTGTGTGGCTTTGTCCCTCTGGACCCTGAAAAGGTCAGATGCAGAATGCAACGCACAAAGAACAGAGATGAAAGTGGGCAGCAGTTGTCATATGCTTTTAAAGTCAGGAGACCCCTGGACGGGGTTCCTGTTCTGCCACTGGGCAGGACCTGCACCCTCTTGCGCTCACCACCGTCTCCTCAGTGCTTAACAGGCACCCGGCACATATTAGATGCTCAGTAAAAATCAGCACGTTCAGTGAATGAACATTTATAGTCTCCCTGGCCTCGGTTTCCTCAGACATAACACGAAGGAACTGAATTAGCTTGGCGCTGGCAAGGGAATTCATCATTCAAGTTGTGACAGTTGTGTTGCAGGACAGGAGAGCTTTTTTGAGAAGTTTCTGAGGCACAGATTTGGCATGGAAGTGGGGGAGGGGTGGCAGAGCTTGCACTTCCGGGACTTTCTCATGTTTTGGGCTCTCTAAAACCTGTGTGGGTCTATGATTACATACCATTAATTTATTTTAACATTGACGAGACTTGTCGCTGGGATAGTGCCCAAACCCCTGTATGGACCCAGGATCCGCTGGGTGACTCCGCCTGTTCCCTGGGGAGCTCAGTGACTGAAGCGCCTTGTTTCCCGGGGATGAAACGCGGCAAAGTTAGCCGGGTTCCTGCTGGAATGTTGGGCAGAGGGTCGAAGCCCTGGGAGATTGATGTTCTCATTGGCAATAAGGGATAAAAAGGCCGAGGTCATGGGGTTGGAAATGAAGTCACAGGTGGTAAGTGTTTAGTGAGTGGTGAGTAGCTGGCAGCTTCACCCCTGGACTGGTGACATCTTCCCATAGATGGCGTGGCAGCCTGCTTCACCTCTCTGAGGAGGGCCCAAGGGCTTTCAGTCCTGGCTCTGAACGCCCCACGAGCGTTCCCTTGTGGCTCACATATGACAGCATCCCAGAGTTGACGGTGTTAATGCATTTCTGCTGTAAAATGAAAAGGCAGAGGACGCAAGCTTTTTTGAGTGGATGGATCTGAGAGGCGAGGGATGCTGTCCCTTGTCCTCTGTTCAGCCGGTGCCGTGTGGGTGCTGTCAGGAATGTCAGGAGCTGGGAAAGCCTCACTGCTTCCTGGGAGCTCACAGTCTCACAGCCCAAGCACATGCTTCACGATGCATGCTCTTGGGGTTTCCTGGAGTTGCACCTTCTCCCTGACGGCTGCAAGGTTGTTACGGGTAGAAACCACCCCTCCTGCGTCCCTCAGTCACCCTGTGCATGGCGATGGTTGTCACCAGCTGCCCTGCACTAGTAGCCCCCGGTCTCCTCCAGAGCACTGGCTTCGTTCAGAACAAAGAGTTGTCCCTGCATTTAGGACCTCAGCAATGGTCTATTCAGCGCTTCTCCAAGTAAAGTCCCCTTTTGTCCAGATTGCTGACTTTGAAAAGTTCTTCTGGAGGTTTTGCTGTAGGAGATTAGAATCACCAGGGCAAAGACAGTAAAAGGTCATTTTCCCTTGGGGGAAAAATGACCCTGTTTCAAGGTAGCTGGTTTTCTGCTACGCCCACAATTGCTTGTCCGTCCATCCACAGTGTAAGGGAGATTTTCTTCGCAGCACCTGGAAAGGTTATTTGTTTTAGGGACTGAGCCTCCAGAGTGCAATTTTTTTTTCCAGCCCAGGGAGTTTTACACAAACTAGATGATATGAATAATGAATTTCATAGCTTTTGCGGGCAGTAACAAAATAGCTGTGAAAGAATCCAAACCAGGTGGAGACATAACTGCTTTTCCAATCATTTCAGCCCCAGAGTTCTCAGGACCTCAGCAAATGTCACTTGAGAGGATAAAATCGTCAGACTCAGGCAATGATGTTGCCTTGGGAGACAGAAGGAAGTCTTGATCAAGAATGAAGAGAGTGTTAAGAGCAAATCTCATTTCTCTCTGGTGCCTATTTTATCACGGTCTTCAGTATGTAGACGATGTGCTCTGTGTGATGACCAGCAGGGATGCAAGTGTTACGAACTTTCAGGCACAGGTTAATGTCTGGTAGTGTTTTGGCTAATCCGCTGAGGGCTTTGTGTGAGCAAATTTGGGGTTGCTGGTGTTACTGTAACAGCAGTCAGCTTCACAGCAATTCAGTGTGGGTTGCTCTGACATCACCCCTGTTTTATGGACGTGAAAAAAAATGATTTAACTTGTCCAAGGTCCCATATTTCGTAAGTGGAGGAACTAGAACATTTAAAAATAGCTTTATTGAGATATAATTGACACACTATAGAAGTTACCCTTTTAAAGTGTACAATTCAGTGGGTTTTGGTATATCCGCAAAGCTATGTGGTCATCGCCAGTGTCTAATTCCAGAACATTTTCATCATCCCAGAAGGAAACCTCATGCCATTCACAGTCCCTCTTCATGCTGGCTTCCCCTCACTGGCCTCAGGTAACCACTAATCTACTTTCTGTCTCTATGCGTTTGCCTATTCTGGGCAATTCATATTATAGTAGCATATAATATTTGGTCTTTTGAGACGGGCTTCTTTCACATAGTGTGATATTTTTGAGTCTCATCTATGTATCAGTACCTCATTACTTTTTATTGCTGAATAATATTCTCTTGTGTGTGTATGCCACATTCCATTTATCCATTCATCAGCTGGTGGACGTTTTGCATTATAGCCATTTTTTGACTATTCTAAACAATGCTGCTGTGAACATTATTGTGTGGGCAAAAGAAGCTAGAATTTGAACCTCTCTTTTTAAAAAATTTTTTATTGATGTTAGTTTCAGGTGTACAGTAAAGCAATTCAGTTTTATATATATATATATATATATATATATATATATATATGTATAGATACACGTACATATATTTTCAGGTTCTTTTCCATTATATACAAGAAATTGAATATAGTTCCCTGTGCCATACAGTAGGTCCCTGTTGTTTATCTATTTTATGTGTAGTAGTGTGTATCTGTTAATCCCAAACTCCTAATTTATCCCTCTCCCTGACCCCGTTTCCTCTTTGGTAACCATAGTTTGTTTTCTGTGTCCGTGAGTCTATTTCTGGTTTGAAAATAAAATTTGTATCTTTTTTTAGATTCTACAGGTAAGTGATATCATAGGATATTTGTCTCTCTCTGTTTGACTTACTTCACTTAATATGATAATCTCTGGGTTCATCCATGTTGCTACAAATGGCATTATTTCATCCTTTCTTATGGCTGAGTAATATTCCATTGTGTGTTTGTGTGTGATGTATATATGTTTTCACATCTTCATTACCCATTCATATATTGATGGACATTTAGGTTGCTTCCATGTCTTGGCTATTGTAAATAGTGCTGCTGTGAACATTGGGGTGCATGTGTCTTTTCGAATTAAGAGTTTCCTCCAGATAGTTGGCCAGGAGTGGGATTGCTGGATCACAGAGTAAGTCTATTTTCCGTTTTTTAAGGAATCTTCATACTGTTTTCCATAAAAGCTGCACCAGACTCCATTTCCGCCAATATTGTGGAAGGGTTCCCCTTTTCCCACTCTTTCTCCAGCATTTATCAATTGTGGACTTTCTAATCATGGTCATTCTGACTGGTGCATGGTGATACCTCATTGTAGTTTTGATTTGCATTTCCACAGAGGATGTTTTAAATAGTCAAGTCAAGCAGTTGAAATCTCAGAGAGGGGTGAAAAAACACAAAGGGAATGGAGAATTCTAATAGGAAGGACTTGCCAAAGAAGTAGAGACTGACCAAGTGATTTCTGAGAGACTGTCTCTGACATAGTTGGTGCAGTAACTATTAGTCACACTGCTCAGTATAAATGTATAAATGATGTTAATCTGTTAATTTAACAAATCTGGACGCCTATATACCAAACTCTGTAGGGGTGAGATCACAGGAGACATTTATTTCATATACAGATCTATAATTCTAGTGTTTTATTATTTTTTCTGTATAATAACAGCATTTTTTTCTAGTGGGAATGTATTACTTCTGTTATCAGAGAAAATAAACACATTAAAAATAATAATGACCTTGATAATGTTATCTAAAACCTATGAGTTAAAAAATGTGATTGTCAAAACTTATAATTCACTAGGTATGTTAGGAAAAACATGATCCAAAGATTGGTTGAGAGAGATTTATTTTTAAAGGCATTTGACTAATACAGTGATTTATAGTTTACAAAGTTTATTCCTTCATTTACTCATTTGGTCCACCCATCACCCCATCTGTCCCTTATCGAGCCCTGTTACTTGTCAGTCACGGTGCTGGGTATGCCTGAGGATGTTAAGTGTGCCCTCAGGATGCTGTGTGTGCCCCAGCCATGCTGCCTGCCTCCTACAGTGCATGGGTTTGCTGACTGTGACAGCCCCACTTCCCTGGGTCCTCCTGTAAGGAGAGTCTGCTCAGGCTGCCGAGGGCTGGAAAGCCGTGCTCATCTCTGCCAGGGGTGAGAAAGGGGATGGCATCAGATGGCAGGAAGGAATCTCCATCCCCTCCCACAGATGCCCCTGTCGGCCACAGGATTTAGGGCTACGGGACAGAGCCCATTTCTCCACCAGGGCAAGCTGCTCCGGCCCATGTGGCGCAAAGGGCAGGCAGGGCAGCAAGACTGAGAGAGCAGAGACCCTGGCGTGTGAATGAGGGAGGGCTTCGTGCTGTAACGTCCCTCATTGGTTAACGGGGCCCAGCGTCGAGAGTGAGGAGAGCTCACGAAGCTGGAGTCATGTGAGGAGGGATCCTAGAAAGGGGCCACCTTGGCAAGGGCTGGCTGCGGGGGGAGCTCGACCCCGGGGGAGGCCTGGGAATGGCCACACTGGTGGGGCCCTTCTGCTTCCCCTCCTGGTGGAGACCTCACAGTTTTTTCCTGATTCTCTTCTGTTTCCATTGACTCCCCACCTTGGCTTGGCCCTGGTTGTCATAATATTGAAATACATCATGTTTTATTATTTGCCATATTTATTGAATAATTGATAGGCTCTTATTTCTTAATTCAAAATAACAGATGTGTCAGATGCTTTCTCTTTTTTCCACTGAAAGATTTCTCGTTATCAGAAAGAAATCAGTTTTTCCTTTAGCATTGTGCTTGTTTTTGTGTGTTAATGACCTTTAGGGCTTTTGGGACAGAATAAGTGGTATCATTATAATGTGGTGAATTCCCTGGGTGTCCAGATCAAGGCTGTATGGCTTTGCTCCTGACTGGGAACCTGCAGGAACAAGTTCTAACTCTCACACTGAGCCTCTAAACTAAGGAGGTGGTGAAGCCAAGATACTTTATGAATCGCTGACAGCCAGGCGGGACATGGGGGAGGCCAAACCACTGAAGGGGTGTGAAGGAGTGAGCTGGGAGGCCAGGTCAGGTCCCCCCACTCCCAAGAGTGGACCCCTTGCCCACAGCTGTGTGGCCTGCGCGTGTGTGGGAAGGGGATGCAGACCCGGATTCTGGGCTCCCTGCCTGCAGTGACGGCAGAGACGCCACAGAGGCAGCAGCTTCCAACGATGGTACGATCGTATTTTGCTCCTTCCACGCCCTCTTCTGCAGGCCCCCAACTGAAGATGAAAGGACCCGGGTACTCAGTCTCCAAGGTGTTGCTCGGGTCAAGGTCTCTGTCTTTCGGCCCCCATAGCTAGGAAAGGGCTGCAGAATACTTGGCACTTTTATGTTTAAGTCAGAGCTTAAGCCGGTTTGAGTCACTGAATCCCCACGATCAAAGGCGGTAATTTCACATCTTTTAGCTACTTCAAAGCAAGTTGTGGAAAAAATTAGGAATCTGGAAGCAAATGGAATTATACATGAAAGACAAACAATCTCTTGACCTCTCTTCCTCCCCAAACCAACTGTTCCTAAGTGTAAAGGGCCAGACTGGATGTGGCCCACTCAGCGTGGGGGGGGGGGGCAGCTAAGCCACAGGGCCAGCGTGGGGTGGGGGGGGCAGCTAAGCCACAGGGCCAGCGTGGGGTGGGGGGGGCAGCTAAGCCACAGGGCCAGCGTGGGGTGGGGGGGGCCAGCTAAGCCACAGGGCCAGCGTGGGGTGGGGGGGGCAGCTAAGCCACAGGGCCAGCGTGGGGGGGGGGGCAGCTAAGCCACAGGGCCAGCGTGGGGTGGGGGGGCCAGCTAAGCCACAGGGCCAGCGTGGGGGGGGCAGCTAAGCCACAGGGCCAGCGTGGGGTGGGGGGGCCAGCTAAGCCACAGGGCTCGTTGAACACTTTCTTTACCAGGGAGTGTTCCTGGAGCTGCCAGAATATGGAAGAAGCCCAGGATGAGGGTTTTATCAGAGAAGTACTTACTGTTAGGGGGGAGCAAGAATGGTACACGGCACACATGTCGCACAGGGTCATAGTTAAACGGGGAATTGGGTGATTCAGGGAGATGCGCCAGGAGGCTTCAGAGAGAAGGAGCAGCCTGGGAGGAGCTGTCGGTGAGGACAGATTTCACTGCAGTTCTCGAGTTTGGTGACAGGAGGAAGATGGGCTCCAGGAGGAGGAGAGGCAGGATGGTGGGGTGTGGGGTGTGCATGAAGAGAGGCCAGGCCCTCTTCCCAGTTAGGGAAAAAGTGGGGAGGCGGGTGAGGTTGGATCGGGGAGTGGTCCCACTAAAGATGGGTCCCTAAGGCTGGATGAAATGTCAGAGATCAACAAAGCCGGACCTAGTCAAAGTGGCCAGGGCAGATGTGGTCAGTGATACATTACTGTGACAGGGAGAGGGGGCCAGGTGGACGGACCCAGCTTAGTTCCACTTGTACTGAGATGGGTTTTCCAACTGGCACTTACTTAATTTAAGCTAGGCTCCTATCCTCCTGCAGAGGTTGGAGACGGGGTGCGGGGGGTGTATTCAGGTGTGGGCTGGAACAAACAGAAAATTCTTTGGGCAGCCTTGAGTTTTCTCAGGCAGGCACTTTAAGGAGGTGGGGAGGCGGTGGCACAAGTCATTCTAGGGACGTGGCCTTGAGCTGTTAGTGTTTGTTCTTAGTGTTTGTATCTTAGTGTTTGTTCAAGTCTTTCTAGGGCAAGGTTGAGACCTGGCCAAGCAGAGGGTTCAGAGGAGCCTGGATAGACTTTGGTCAAGGGAGAGTCTTTGTCAGGAGGCATCTGATTTTATGGGGCAGGAAATGGAGTTAAAGTGGGAATAAGGTGGTGAAACGGATATTAAAGGAGATGAGATTGGCTTTGAATATTAATCACTTTTCATTGACTCTTAGGGCCGCACGTGACCAAGGTGCTCATTCAACTTTTAAAGCCCTTCATTTACTGAGGACATAACTGGGATCTAAGGGATCAAGGGATTTTTTAATCCCGTGACATGAAAATGTGTGTGTTACCAGCCGTGTGTGTGCTGAATACCAGGAATGGACCAGGCACTGTGCTACATATTACGGGAAGTGCTAACATCTGTCCTAAACCCCTAGGGGCCCCGAGATGCTCACAGTCCGATGGAAAGAAAGGCACAAACGTGCAAAGAGTTGGCAGCACACTTAGAGACAAGGGGCTCACGTGGCAGGATGTGGCTCTTGGTACAGGAAGTGACCGCAAAGACAGGAGAGTGCCTGGACTGCAGGGGTCCAGGAACACAAAGACTCATGGGATGCCCGAGCCAAACAGACCGTAGGGATGCTGTGATCCAGCAAACTCTCTTCATGGGTCTTGACACGTGGGCAGGATTTTGACAAATTGAAAAACGAGCAGAGGCTCTCGGGAAGGGAGGAGGAGACCCCAGGATGATGTAGTAGGATGCAATTGTCATTGTGATAAAGTTCAGGTCCTAGGATGAGGTACCTTTTTTTGGGAGGTCCTTTTTGTGTAGGGATTAGTTTTCCAGATTTACTTATTTTCCTTAATCCTTGTTACGTTTATAGCCACTTGTGCTGGTATTGTCATAAAGTTTATAGTTTGAAAATTTCTTTTTGATTGGCTTGCATTTGTCGCAATAGCAGCATTTTAAGGAACATTCAGATGGTCCCATCGTACAAGGTCATTTTAGAAATATGTAACTTTTGGAATGTATTTGATGAAAATGAATATTCACTTTTCTTAGACATGCATTCTTAAGAACTTTTAGGCTATATTGAATGAATATATTAGATATTTGTTTATTTGTAGAAAGTTTAAATCAGGAGGGAATACCTGTAATTAATCAAAGGACTAGATGCATAAATGTAAAATGTGTGACCCCCGCCCCTTTTCCACCTTGGCCCACCCCTCCAGTTGACTGCCCCGTTAGGCAGTGCTGATGCTCTCACTTCCTTCCCCCTCCCCCGTGGCTCTTCCCAGCTGTAGCTGCAGGGAGCTGGGTCAGAAACAAATTAACCATTCCTAAAACCAGTCATCCAGAACTAGGCAGAATTAGCTGTTAAAACATCACATCCAACCCAGTTGCTAAAACTTCATAAATAATGAATAGAAACCAATAAATTCTGCACGTTGGGTTTAGGCAAATAGACATTCTGCAAATTGACCTGCCTCCATGTGGTGGCCCCTTGATGGACCAATGGAAGATGGTTTTTCTCTGAGCCTTGGGCAGTTCCGAGATCCAGTGGCCAGGTGCCTCCTCTTCCCTGTGCTGCCCTGGACACCCTGGCTTCCCAACCCATACCTCACTTTGTGTACTGCTTCTGATTTGCTGTGTTCCAACACCAGGTCATCAAGCACTTGAGAGCCATGGACAAAATTTGATTTAATTCTGTAGAGAAATATTTGCACATATGTATGGAGATGTCCACTGTCCAATGTCCATCAGAAGTTTCCATACTGGAAAACTGGGGGTAGCCGAAATGTCCACTCAGGAGAGGGAAGGCAAGCTTAATTGTGGTCCTTCTGGTCAAGGAACGTCGGCTTTTGCTGATGGCTTTAAGGACATCATCACTGTTGACAAATATTTTAGTTATTCAAAGGCCCTTTCAACTTATTTATAGTTTTTTTAACTTTTATTCTGGAGGTTTTCAGTTTCAGACTCTAGAGCTTTCAGACTCCAGAAAAGTGGGGGAGTGACTTTAATCGTTTTGCTCACTCTTATGACCAGATGTTGTGTACAGACAAATTATAGCAGGCAAACAGCATTTGGTCCTTAATTTATGTAATATATAGTATTTATTAATAATAATAGTAAATATGATTTATTAATATATCTTTGTAGCAACCAGGTTCAATAGAACAGACCAACTTCAATATTAGTGGATGGCTTGCATTTCATATGCATAAGCAGACATTGGTAAAGATCTCAGTTAAGTATCATCACAACACCATGAATTGCCCCCGTTTACCTACTCTGCTTTTTTCTCCCATCTTGGGATTCCTGCAATTTCTCTCTCCTGTTTTGAGCCCTTTCTCCCTTATGGTATTAGGAGAGCATTCAGACTTCTCTGGAAACTCAGCTTCTCACTTCCTATGATAGTTTTCTTGTGCTGCATTGGGCAGGAGGCATTGATAGTCTTTTTGCTTTTGAAAAGCAAATTCCTTTTTTAAAAAAAAAGAAAAAAAGCTTTCTTCAGCTGGTGTTGGAAATAAACCTTAATTTCCTTCAGCTTTTTTCTTCCACGGAAGGAGAAAAGCAACAGGACTTGAAGGAAAAGGGGAGTTGGGGGGGGTGGGTTGAATCATTGTTGCTTTCTGTGTTTGCTCTCGGCATCTTTTTTCTGGGTAAATTGCCTCAGGAATTTCTGCAGTCAGCTCTAATCTGCTCTTGAAAGGCCTTCTTTTGGACGAAACTCTTCAACTGAGCCAAAACTCTCTCCAGGACTCAGGGTTTGGGAGAAGACAATGAAAAGAAAGAGAGTATTAACATGTGGCCCTTCTACTGAGATTGTGAAATTTCCTTAAGTAAAAGTGGCAGAGGGGAAAAAGGCAGAAAACTCTGCTTTTGGGGAGGCAGAGTTTATCCCTCTCCCCTCTTCCCTCTCTTTTTTCTTTTGCCCCTTCCCACCCAGGAAGGTTGCAATAGAGAGCTTTTTGCATGTTTCTGAAAACAGGGACATTTGTGTCCCACTGGTACCATGGACAGATACCAAATAAATATTTTTGTCTCATGATATTTTGAATTATCATTTCTCCTCAAAATAAACACAAAATGCAAATGATAAAAATTGGACTTTTATTATTGCTTCCAAAGTCAGTTAAACATGGACATTTCGAAAACAGGTTGAACACCATTTTTATATAAACCACCAAAGACAAAGGTATTTTTATCTGACAGCTGGCATTTTAAACAGGCATTCTTCCCCTCCTACCCACAAGGGAAAAAGTCCTTATGTACCAAATCAGAGTCAGTCTTTCTGAACCCGTGACTTCTGCCATTAATTTAGATGAAAGAACAAATTAATTCATGTTTCCTTAATTCCAAACCAGGATGTGAAGCAAGCTTGTGATGATTTTATGCCTGGACCTAGGTGGGAGTTTTAAAGAGTTAGGCAGAAGGTGGGTGTGTGTGACTTAATCTGTTTTAAAGAGCCTGGAAGTTATTCCTAGCTCTCGGAAATTATAAAAAAAAAAAAAAAAAAAAAAAGAAGAGGGTGGAAACAGAGTTCAAACACTCTATTCATAGGATAAGAGGAAGAGGAGGGAGGGAGGGACCCGACTTTCATTCACTTCACAAAAATGGCCTCTGTACCTATTATGTGCCAGTCACAGTTTAAGGTCCTGGGGCTACAGCAATGCCTAAAGCAGACAAAAATCCCTGCTGTGGACCTTCCTTTGCAGTGGGGGTGGGGAGACATGGATAATAAATAAGGTCAATATATAAAAGATAGAGTGTGACAGTGGTCAGTGCTATGAGAAGAAAAACACTGCCAGGGTTCTGAAATGTGTGTATCTCAGTGCATGTTGGAGATTTTTAAATAGGGAGCCAGGGGAGATCTCGTCCAGAAGGGGATGGTTTCGTACGGCGGGAGGCCATGTAGGGGGGCAGCGGGTGAGCAGGTCGGAGGCCACTGCATGGCCCAGGTGCGGGATGATTGCTTTAGACCAGAGGGGTAGCAGGTCAGCAGTGAGAAAGGTTGGATGTGGAACTCCTTGCAGGATGAGATGGGGTTGGGGGCAGCGGCGGGGCATGAATAGAAGAGAGAAGCAGGAAGCCTGGCCATGGGGTTCCAGCCCGAGCATATGCTACAAACCCCGTGGTCCCTCTGCTGTGGTCTCTGAGGCTGTCACCTAAGGTTTTCAGTTTGTGCTGTTTTATACTTTGTGCCACTGCTTCCACACTAGGTGACAAACTCCCCAAGAGCAAACCTAGCTCCTTTCTTGTCTTTCTTTCACACCTCAGAGTCCAGCACAAATTTGTTGGCTTGAACTGACTGTTCCAAGATCAGCACTTTAGAAACACAGAACTGTGTAGAATACCCAGCAGGTGCAGAATGGATGATTCATGTGCGGTAATGATCACCAGGGGCCATGATGGCCTCTTCTCTAAGCCAATCAGATGTGCTCATGAACTCAGAACGCCAGGAGGGGAGGCGGGGCCTCACTTCAAATGCAGCACAACCCCCCCCCCCAACCCCCCGCCTCCGTCTCCCCATCCTGGCTCCAGAGCCACCTGGGGTGACCGTGCTTTGGGAGGGGGGATTGGAAGAATTTGGGATTTTGCCGGGCAGTGTCCTCTGGTTGGAAGGCCATTCACTGAAGATGACTCAGCATTTTTAGTGTATTCTGAACCCAGGACAAGGCAGCAGGGCAGTGCGGCTGCTGGACGTGACCAGGCTCAGCTGGATGCTCCGCTCAGCACAGCCAACCAGTGTCTCTGAACTGAGGGAGGAGAGGGGACGTGGTAGTTGGTTCATGTCTCCCCGCTACTCTTTCTAGCCTCTCATTCTTGTGTGTTTTGCCAGAGTTTAATCTGCTTGTTGAATGCAAGAATCATGGTGTGTCAGAGGGGCCACTTCCCACTGGCTCATTTGGTTTCATTCCCAGGTGAAAAAGGTTGTCATTAATGCTGATCAAGGGGGCGGGTATATAGCTCCGTGGTAGAGTGCCTGCATAGCAAGGACAAGGTCCTCAGAACCTCCAGTAAAAAGAAATAAGTAAACCTGATTACCTCCCCCCAACAAACAACAACAACAAACATGAAAACTAAAAAAAATTAAAAAGACAGAAAATGCTGATAAAATACATCCCTGAGTATTTTCACAGGAGCAGGCGAGTTTTCTGTTACCCTCCACTTTCCGATGAAGGGCTGGCTCAGAGTTTTTCCCTAGTTAAAGGGGGGCGTGCCTCAGCCTTTCTCAGTCAGTGACATATCTTGAGTCACCAGACCTTTCCCCATTGGAGGAGTGTTGTATCATCTCTGATGCTGGTTGCTGCGCTCTGAGGAGGAGGTTCAAGTACCAGGATTAGAGGCCCTTGGGGTGGCCCCCTTGGTGTGGACGCCTTCAAATTCTACTGGCCACCCCTAGTGGGGGATGGGCTCTCCTAGCATTTTGGGTATTAACCCGCCCAAGGTCGGTACTTCTCCCAGTGTGGTCCTGGGGCCAATGAGTCTGGTGGAAGTGCAGCCTCGTGTGCCTGCCCCAGGTCAGCTGAGTCCACTCTGCGCTTTACAAGCTCCCCAGGTGATTTCTATGCGCATTAGGGCATGAGACGATTAAGGGTACCGTGCATCAGCTGGTCTGTTTTAAACTAAATCACGTCACGTGACAACCCCCACTACAGTTCATTCTCAGTCCTGAAGGCTCCTCTCCTGCAGGCAGCTACGTCTCTTACGGCTTCCCTTTCGTTGCTAATGTCTTGAATTTTTTTTTTTTTTTCTGTTCACTCGTCTGGTTCCTTCAATTTATGTCTCAGAAAATCTGCAGCCCGAGGCTCTGATGCTTTGCCGCTGAAGGTAGGCTGTGGCCGTACCCTCTCTCTGTCCCTCACATGCCACGTAGGGACCTGGACGGCGGGCGGGTTGTTCTTTAAATTCTTAGCTCAATTCGTGGAGATGCTGAACGCGCTCCTCCGACTTAAGGCGGGCTTGGCTTCCATAACCTCTAAATACAGGTATTAACTGGTGGCATGAGGCTAAAATCGTCTTTGGTCCTGGCGAGAATATAAACAAACAGGCCTCATAATTTTCAGACTGGGAGAAGAAAAAAACGAAACAAATCTCTGCTTCCTTGCAAGGCAAAGCAACAGTCTGGGCGCTTGGTTTGTTCTAACGGCACCTTTTATCGCGAGGCAGTGTCTGAGGGAGCCTCTAAGTGTGTGTAATGATGGGAGTTCATGTCTCTTTCCTGAGGAAAGAGCTCCAGCCCCTCGGGGGGTGTGGTGACGGCTGGGGCCCTGCTGTCCGACCACAAAGATTACTGAGGACGTTTTCCATGCCTGTGGCTCTGGTCTGCGTGGAGTCGGGCCCGAGCCCAGGGGAGACCGCACTGGGGGCCCGGAAGAAAGCCACCCCTGCCAGCTCCCCAGTCCTGGTTCTGCTGCCACCCCCCCTCACAGCCTTACTCCTGGACTTGGCACCTAGAAAATGGCTCACACAAGCATGTGACCGAGCCAGCCCCGTACCCCCCATCCTTCACTCTTGTTTTGACTCCTGGAAGTGCTGTCTGCCCTTGGGATGGGATGGAGGCCGCCGTCTGCATCTTAGACGGAGTGTGTGTGTGGAGACTGGGCCTTGGTGGGGGGGTGTACGTCACCACAAGCCAAAGAGAATGTCAGCTCTTGCAAAGGTCCTTTAAGCCCTTCTGGCCCACTCGCATGTCCTCACTATTTGTATGAGAGAGAAGTTTATTCACTTTCCCTGCCTGAAATAATTCAGCAGGGTGAGAGGCCTGCCCCAGTTCATGGTGATTTGACGACTGCATTGTGGCGCTGGAAGGGCACGCCCTTTTGCTTGCCTTTTCCTCTCAGTGGCCTGTGGTTGTGACTCTTTCAGAGGCTCCCTTGGCTCCGACCCCAGTGTGAATTGATGGTGGAGGCCCTGCGAGGGCGAGTGCCCGCCCTGGGGCCCGTCATGGTCCACAGTCTCCTCTCTCAGCTGCTCCCAGCCCCTGCTCCCCATCACTCCTTGGAAATCCAAGGCTGCCCCAGGGCTTTCCCTTTGAACTGAACCAGGTGAATGGGGGGGGGGGCTCTGGTGTGGAGCTGTTCCTCTGCAGGCAGGGGCCCTGTAGGGGCAGGGAAGTCAGAATCAGCCCGATCCAATACGAGAGGTGGGCCTTCTAGGCAGGGAGTGGGTGTGGGAGAGCCTGTTGGAGCGCTTTAATTTGCTGACACATGGCGCCCCCATGGCAAGTCACCGTGCACACCGAGTGAGCCTGAGATGTAGCCTGAGCCTGCTACGTAATGGAGTGACCTCGTGTTGGCTGGGTGAATGTGGGAAAGTGTCGCTCATCTGGCCTGCCACGAGCATGATGATGACTGCCGGGAGTCAGCCTGTGTCTAATCCAGAGGGAGGAAATGGTGCTGCCCGCCCATGGCTCCACTCCTCGGCGTCATAGGGCTGCAAAGCGTCCCCAGCAGCACCAGGCTTTCTCACTGCTTGGGGTCTGTCGCACCTGTCCCCTTGGCCTCATTCACCCGAGTAGCTGACTCATTTTCCCCGTTTACCTGGACTGAACATACCTAACTGTGGGTCTCTCTCTCGTTAGACTTCAAGTTCCTCCCGGGAGCACCGTGTTGTGTTCATCTTTGAGGCTAGGCTGCAGTGCCCTCCCCCGAGTGTAACTGCCGTGAGTGGCTCAGAGTCACAAGTCCCCCTCTCTGTACGATGTCACTCTGTGGCTCCTTTGTTCCATGGGAGAAGTTACAACTAGGCAAATGGCTGGTTTCAGCAGGAAATATGTACTGATTTAACTAGCAGGTTTGGAAATACTGATTCTACAGGGGCATCCAATCCAAGGTGTTCTGGTCCTCTTCTCTGTGATGGAGTCCTCCAGAAACTCACAGTTGTGTCCACATTGTTTCCTAGGTTCTTCAGTATGTTGGGCTCACCTGGCTGTTACCACCGAGGGGATGAGCAGTCAGGATTGGTTCATTTCGAGGTTTCACCTGGATGACCGGCCGCAGCTGTAGGGCACCCCTGACTGGCTCAGCCCTCCTCAGCATAGACCTTGGCACAGCCTGGAAATAATCCCAGAGGGAGTGTTTGGGGTGCAGCTTGTCCAAGATTTTGACAAATAGAAAAGTTGCAGTTCAAATGTGAATTTGCTCCACAACAACAAAAAATAATATTTAAGGTTTGCTACACTTAATTGTAAAAATGCAACACGACGTCCTCTGACTGTGGTTCCCTCTCCCCCTTGGTTAGTGAACAAACTGATCAGCAGTTGTTTTCACAACCCTTTTCTCTGGTGCAGTTTCGTTTGCGTTATGTGATACTCACCATAGATGAATGGCTGTTTCCACCTTGAAGGGCCTGGCCCCATGGGGTGGGTCAGGTGGACTACTGAGTTTTGCCAGCTCTGTTGGGTGACATGATTGATGCCAGATTGTTCCCCTTTGACCCCAGCTAATGATCCTTGTCTTCCCTCCAGGGGTTAGACATTCACTTTTTTTCCTCAGAGTGTTTAGGGCAGGGATGGTGAACATTCTCCCTGTGAAGAGCCATTGACCCTAGGAAGGGAGAGGCCATCTCTTTGAGGGAGTGATGGTACCTTGGAGAGACACCCCCTGGGCCCAGCCGGGGCTGTCTGAACTCAGGCGACCTTCTCAGCACAGTGAAAAGGTCCTGACAGATGACAGGAGGTGCCCGGCAGCCCAGAGTGAAGGACCTGACTGTTCACTCTGCAGAGGGTCTTGGGTATTTTCTTAGAAATGTCATTGAAGCCTTTGGTGCTGGCGAGAGAAGGGAGTCATCTGTACTGAGTGGGCCAGGTGCTTTGCCAAAATTATTGTGTTCATTATCACGTTGCCTCAATGTTGGAATGTGGATTTTTAATTCTGTTTTACCAATAAGAGAACCAAGGCACAGAGAGACATTTCTTCTGAAAGGCACCCATCGATTTAGGCGTCTGGAGGGTGGTGTGGTCCAAGACTCTGGTGGGGTGGTGCAGAAGGCACGAGCAAACCAGAGCAGTGCGTGGTGCAGGGCGAGGGACTGGCCAGCTGGGCTTGCAGGGGGAGTGGGCACAGCGCCCCCAGCGGTGGGCAGGAGAGAAGCGGGGAGCTCCTAGTGGCCGGTTCTGTGAGCTGAGGCTGGGGTAACCGGGTGCTTCACCGAGGCCAAGACTAGGACAGTCCTGGCTGGAGTCGGTGCCTGGGTGAGGGGTTGAGCGGTTGAGCGGTTTGGATGTGCGTCCTCAGGGATGGTTGGGGGTGGGGCTATGTGGTTTGGGGCCTTTGTGCTGGGGTGGTTCTCTTACAAATTTTTCCCCCCGGAGAGTAAAGCAGAGTTGGGCCACAGACCTGACTGAGAGGGATGGTCTCCTATGGGCACTGCTGGAGACTCTGGATGCTTCCAGAAGAACAGAGAGAAAGGCTCGTTTGATCAGGAAACCTCTCTTCCCTTTGTGCCCTGCCGGGAGAGGAACCCAGCTGCAGGCCTGACTACCCTTGTGCTGGGAGCATCTCGGGGGAAAACCACCCTCCATTCCAGCAAAACTGCTCGGCAGTACTTTCTCTATTGTGGTTAGAACTAGAAAGAGAAATATACGTCATTTTTGAAAAAAAAAAGCACACATCTAAACGTTTCAACTTAATTCTGAAGTAAAGGGAATGATAGAAGCCATAAGGAAAGTAACTATTTCGAGGGTCTCTAGGTTCCTCATTCGGGGAGGAGAGAGCAAAGGAAGAAGGTAATGTGGAAGGAGAGGAGGAGACAGAGACGGCAGGAGGCGGGGCCAAGCCATTTGCTGGAGAGACGGATGTGTGGGTGGAGGCAGAGGAGCGAGTTCTGACTCGATCGGCCCCATAACCTGTTCTTCACACCACTGATTGCCTCTGGGTGTTGTTTTTTGCTGCTATTCAGATGCTAATGACCTGATTACCCCGGGACAGCAGCCTTTTTAGCAGCCCCTCTGGGCCCACGTGCGTGCGGGGCCCAGTAGGCAGGTGGGGGGTGGGGCTGGATGGTCTCTGAGGACCCTCCTCTCTCTGCCATTCTTCGATTCTGGGGGAAGACAAAAATGAGTTTTAAACAGAATTCCCATTCATTAAGTGGCCTGCACTAGTTGACCCCGGCCTTTTTGCCTCTAAGAGACACCTTTGTTAAAGCAGCGATGGGAGCAGACGCAAGTGCCCTTTGCTGGGGCCCAAAGCTAGCCCTCGGTTCAGAGGGAAAGATCGTTTCCTGCGAAGGAATCTGGAACCAGAGGTCCTTGGCGCTGCCTGGGCTGCCCTCCTCAGTGAAGGTGAGGAGGGTGGGGGTGTGGTTCCCAAGGTCACAGAGCTGGGTGGGGCTCAGCAGGGCTGTGAGGACAGACAAGCCGTCGGGCACATAATTGCATGCTTTCAATTCTGGTGCAGCTTTTTGGTCACAGCTCCTTGGAGGCTGCTCCAAGGGGGGCCTCCTGGGTTCCTCCCTAGCTCAGTGCCCGCAGTGTCTTCTGTTGACACGTCTTCTCCACTGACTCTTGAGTTTCGTGAAACCGGGTCCTGCTTGGTGCGTCTTTCTTACTCCCCTGCCTGGCACTGCCCTCGATACACAGTAAGTGGCCCGTGATTGAAGGGAGGAAGGAAGGAGTCAGCATTGGCTGCTGAGGGCTAGGAAGCAAAATCCTGGATTGTCCAGGGTCCTGAAGTTCTCTGGGCCCTGCCCTTCAGAAGGCAGAGAAGGCTGCAAACCTGGGCCAAAAACACATGCACAGACGGACCCGAAGCTCATCCGCGGACCCTCATTTAGGGACCCAAGGCTAGCAGACCCGTAGCCTTTAGCAGCAGAACATGTGCATCAATCCATTAGCTGTGCATACCCGGCCCAGGCCCCATGCCAGGGGCTGCCGGGGCTGGAGGGAAACCCGTGTGGGTGAGGGTTGGTTCCGGTGCAGGGAAAGTGCAGGTGGGAAGACAAGTGATGCTTTGTGACAGGATATGCCGCATCTCAGGCCTGCGGCCACATGTGCACAGAGAGGTTGTGAAGAGCAGTGTCCTCCGTAACCTTTAGGCTCACAGCCTTTCACTTCCTGTGGGCTCTCACCTTTGGTTATGCTTTTTTTAATAGACATTATTTTTGAGGGGAGCAGTTCTAATGTTACAGAAAAAATTAAGTAAGAAGTGCAGAGTTCCCAGGTGCCCCTCCAACCTCCCCCAACTTCCTGTTATCAATATCTTGCATGGGTGTGGTACCTTGCTATAACTGATGTACAAATATTGATGCAGTTTTATTAACTAAGGTTTATCATTTACATTTGGGTTCCTTCTTTGTGTTATGCATTCTCTGGGTTTGGACAAATATATTTTGACGTGTGCCCACCATGAGCGTGTCACGTGGAATAATTTCACTGCCCTCAGCATCCTCCGTGTGCCATCTAATTATTCTTTCTCTCTTCCCGTCCGAGTGCCTGGAAACCACTGATCTTTTTATTGTTCCCATGGTTTTTCCTTTTCCAGACTGTCCTATAGTGGGAATCATACAGTGTGCAGTCTTTTCAGATTGGCTTCTTTCACTTAGGAACATGCACTTAAGATTCCTTCACGTCTTTTTGTGAGTTGATAGCTCATTTCTGTTTATCGCCAAATAATATTCCATTGTCTGATGTACCACATTTTGCTTATCCATTCGCCAGTTGAAGGACATCGAGGTGTCTTCCCAGTTTTGGCGGTTGTGATTGTCGATATACTACTTTTCATGTCGTCTTTGGCAGTGTGGCCACAGGGACATGGCAGAGTGGGGTTATGTCTTTTGGGGGCTGGGTCTATTCGTGGAAGGCAAGACTCTAGCATGTTCTTAGTTTCAGCTAACCTGTAAAGCTGTAACCAGGGCAGATGTGGGGGAGGTATTAGGAATCTGGATGGGAAGTGTTCCTTCTGAGTTCTTTTTCCAGCCCCCCGTGGCCAACTTGGTCAATTTGTGGTCAGTCATGGGGATATAAAGTGAAGTTATCCACAGGCCCTGACAGCAAGGAGCTCACAGTTTAGTGAGGGGGGGGGAGAATTGCAAAAGGATCATTACATATTGGAAATATTTCAACCAACACCGACTGTGAAAATTTAAGGACAGTGGCTGATTTGTAGGGTTAAAAATAACACCATCATCAGAACTCACTCCAGCCCTAAGTGGCAAGTGTGACAATATGGGTGGATACTAGGAATTTACAGAGAAGCTGGGGAGGTGAAGGAGGTGTCTCCAGGAGGAGGTGACCCGGCTCACAGGGAGGGGAGAGGTGGCTGAAGCAGGAAACCCCTCTTCCAGGCCACCGCATGAAGGCAGAGAGCGAGGCTTCTGACCCTGGGTCACCTCCCATAGTGTCAAGGATGGCATTCAGCTCTCTGAGGGCATCCATTTCGAGGCAGGGGGACTGCTGGCTGGCAGTGAGTGCGCACGCTCCTCCAGTGTCCCATCTCTCAGGGAGCGGCCCCTCCCAGGGGGCCATGCCAGAATTTGGGAGCCCACCACCCACTTTGTCCCGCATTCAGGTCTATCCCTAAAGCTCTCTCAAGTCAGCCCCTCTTCACCATCCCCACTGTTCTTGCCCTGACCCATCACCCCTTGCTTGCATGATTCCAGGCATTTCCTAACTGGTTTCCTGCTCCGTCTCCCTTCCATCCACTTGCCCTCACTGGCCATGCTGGTCATGAACTTAATGAAACCCTGTCTCATTGGATTCCTTCCTGCCTGAGAGACAGAAGCCAAAACCCCAGGGCACAGCAGTGTGGAGTCGTCAACCTGATGCTCACCCTGCATGACCTGCCCACGGACTGGCCATGCTGAAGTGTTGTGCCCTTTGAAGGCACGCTTCCCTCTGCAGCCGTCCACGCTGCACACTGACTCGTTCGTCTCCCTCAGTTTCCCTTCTGCACAGCCCTTCTCCGGGTTCTTCATTTTCCCTCAAGCCTTTGAAGTCCGTGTCCCCGCATCTGAATCTCCATCTCCAGTCCCCTGCTTCACAGGGTCTTCCATTCCTTCCTCTGTGTCCCCCAAGTATCGCCATCTCCCGCTCATATGACATTGGCATTATTGGGGGCCATGTCTGTCTTCCCCATCTCTCGGCCATCAACCCTTGACGCCTGAGACTGCCTTCATTTACCTCTGTCCCCAGGGTGCTCAGCATAGTCCCTGCACAAAGGACAATAAAGGATTGTTAAAAGGATGACGTTAAAAATGTCTAAAGGGTGATAACACTCCAAGGGAATTTGGGATTCAGCGAGGTCGTCTTAAGCAGTCCCACTGCCTCAGGTCTTGGGACCTTCTTATCATTCACATCTAGCCTCTCCACTCTCGGGTTGAGGGGGCCGCCCCTTGGCTGATGGGGGACCCTCATACATCCCTCCTCACCCTCGTCATCACTGGCACTTGTCCCTGTCAGCCCCCCCAGAACAGAAGCCCTTGCTTTTATAGGTATGTATTTTCTCCCTGAATTTACACACTGACAGGGGTGTCCTGGTTAGGATGTGAGTTTCAGTGGCCCAGTTGTTTATTTTTACTGTATACACAGAACATACGGTCATCTCATTTCCACAAGGCATTTTCTTTTCAGTGACTCTCCCCCACTTCTGAGAGCCTGCAATCCCAGTGCTGGAGCCAGTGGTGATATCCCTTCTCAGGCTTTAGTTTTTTCACCTCTGAGACGATGATGTTGGCTTGGATCAAGGATTCTTACTTCTTGGTCCATAGACTCTCCTAAAGTCCCGTAGGAAGCTTCTGGGTGCTCATTTCCCCTGAAATTGTATTAACATTTTGTGTGTCTGAACGTCTCTTTATGACCTGTATCTGACTTTCAAAAGAGTCTATGATTCCAAAAAGCTTAAAAGTCACTGGAAAAAAAAAAGGTTTCCAAAATCTGACTCAGTAGTTTTTTCACTGAAGAACAAAGTTTCTACTCTGCCACCTTTTTTTTAATTAAAAAAAATCAGCGTGTAATAATGAGTAATAGTTTCAGGTTGAAATGGGTTACACTTCCCGTCATCCGTGTATCATGTGACCCAGTTGAATTCATGGGAACAATTTCCAGAGCAGATTTCTTTGGACTCGGTGCTGATGGTAACTTGGGCTTGGGCTTCCTGACTGGGGAGAGAAGGCACCGACCGTCTCCAGGCTGTCTTTTGTCACATTTCACAGGGTTGTTCTTTGCCAGTTCTCACTGGGATCCTGAAGGGCAGGTGTCCCAGCTACGTCCGGGCAAAGCGGGAGCTCTTTTCTCATTACTGCGCCTGAAAAATCGTGCCGGTTGTATTCCCTGTAGCTGGTGTGGATGGAGTTCTAAGTGTAGGCATGGCGTTCTGCCGATGAATAAATTTCCTCTCTACACGTGATGCCTTTCACAGCAGCCCAAGGGTAGGAGGAAGGTTATTGTCTCCCTGTGCAGAGGAGGGACTCCGGGGTCTTAGTCCCGCCCCCCCCCCCCCCCCCCCGAGTGCTTGGTTACTGAGTTTGCCTCTTTGTGAGATAAGGCTGTGCTGTCATGATTAAACTCAGTGATTTTCTGGATGTATCTTTCCCTCTCCCGCTTTGCTAGACACACTCACAGATGCCTTTGTTTCCTCCCCTCCACATTCTCTCACTGATGTAAGTTGGTTCTGTTTTTTCCCCTGGTCCCTTCTGATGCTCAGGTCTGTCTTTCCCCCCACACTGAGGCTTTTCTTCATTGTGCTCTTGGCTGAGCAGGAGGCATGGGACCTCTGCGGCTGTGCTTCTCAGCACTGAGATTTGTGAGCCATGCAGGTTTCCTCCCCAAGGACAGAGCAGGAATTGTTCCCAATGGCCTTTAATTAATTTGCCCTCTACTCCTTGTTATTATAAGTGAGTTTAGCTTGTAATACACTAATTGCATCTTTCATTTTAAACGGCATGAACCATGGAGAGAAAAGATGGGAGGGATTATGAAGACTTTAAGAAGTGATGTTCTGATTACACTTCTGTTCCCCACCGCTTATAGGCTCCTAATTGCCCTTTCCTCAAAGGCTAACACCACACAAATGACTGCCCCCAGGCAGATTCAATGTGGAAGGGGTGGGGGAATAAATGGGCACTTTCATTTACTGGCCAAGCTTGGGCTGTGCTTGACCTGAGAATAATGAATGTATGATCGCCCCCACTCTCAGCGTCTCCCCAGCTGCTGGGACCAGCACTGCCAATTCCATTCCATGGGACCTTCCGTAGCCTGAGGTGTCGTCAGCTCCCTGCCACCCGGGGGTGTGCTGGTGGGCAGGGCATCTCCACACACTTGGGACGTGGCAGTCTCAAAGCTTCAGGAGAATGGCCAACCTTTCAGGCTCCAACCTGATCCCAGTCCTACATTTTACACACGAGGATTCCGCTTTGAGTTTTCCTGCTGTGCTCTTTTGATGTTTGCCAGTCTCACTATTTAGTCCCCCAGGCACCCTTTTCCCTAATGCTGTGGCTTAGGACCCTCAAGCTGAGTCTTGCTGGCAGGAACCGTCTTTTCCCCTACACGGCCCCCTGGGAGGGGCTGCACCATCCTCACTGGCATGCGTCCACAACCGAGGTGGACAAGGAGTAGAAAGGAGCTACCTCTGAGTTCCTGGGAGAAGTGTGAAGTTCACAGACAGGTGAAGCCTCAGGAGCTGCCCTCTTGCTGGCTTAGGGTGGGCTCCAGTTCCCTCCTCCCCGTTCAGCAAGCATTGGGGTCTTTTTTTCTTTTGCATTGCCTGATTTTCAGGCAATGTGCACGCATAGAATTCCCTTCCTTGGGACTTGAGGCCCATTGGGACAGTCTACACAGTGTATCGGGTGTAAGTGGAGGGTCAGAGGGCCTCCAGGCTCTGCCCCACCATCCATGGGCTTAAGCCAAGGGAGCATTGACACCCACACGTACAGACCCAGAGACACACCTGCAAGACCCACACAGAGCAGTCGCAGACGCTCAAGGCAGAACAAGGGCGCCCCGAGGCTATCAGTCGCCCTGCACTGAGGAAGCCTTGGATTCCCCATGTCACTCAGGACTGGGACTCACTCCTGAAGTTTGCACACACAGGCTGCTTCTAAAGGAGTGAGTGATGTTCAGTAGGACAGGCACCCATGAAGCATAGCCTTGGGAAGCCGGTAGACCGTCCTCTGTTGCTATGTGAGCCCTTCACACTCGTTTAAGCTAAAGGGGAGGCCAGCACAGCCCTGGTGAGCCTGACTTTCTGCTTGATGAGGCCTGGATGCGACATAAATGGAACACCCAGGTGCTTGAACTCAGGGTGTCCCCCAGCAGTTAAAGCTCCAGACCACACCGCCCGTGGATGCTAGCCCAGCAGCAGGGAAGCCAGGACTTTGGCTGCGGGAAGGAGTACCTCTCTTACGGCCTGTGTAGGACCCTTTTGTACCCCGTCAAAGGGCCAGTAGCAGTCTTTGGTTTGGGTGTGATACTGGATGTGGTAAAAACACCTGCTGGCTCCTTGTCTACCAGCAGGAGTTGTACCTCTCATAAAATGACAAATCATACGTCATTTACAGGCATCCTTCGTCCCTAATCCTTCCTAACCTCTTGGTAAACAGTGGTGTCTCTTAAAATGTACGTTTAAAATCAAGGGAACAAGTCAAGTAGTGCATAGAGACTTTTTGGTACCACTATGTTTTTAAAATAGATGGCAATTTTGAGTTTTAATTCAGCACTGTGATTACGTTTTACATCATGATATTGGTTCTTTTGAAAGAGGTAATATCAATTGCCTATTCCAAAAAATCAGTATTCTAGAGTATTTCTTTGGATGAATATTTGATCATTTTAATTTCGATTCCAGTATTATTCTCATGAGATACGGGGACAGAGCCATAACATTTATTAAAATGTTTATTGCAGAGAAAAAGGAAACGTTTGCAGTATGTTGGGAGAGGGTATCTTTGACCACAAAGATGAAATTTCACTGCCAATCACTTTTATGAAAGATTGAAAAAAAAAAAAAAGCTAGAATTTAACAGATGCCAGATGGAAGGATTTATGATCTAGACCTCACCTCGTGCTTTATGGCTTATGGAATTAAAAAGCAAAATATTTTAAAGGACATTTCAGCTGAAATAGATAATATTCTTATGTAAGTTAGCTGATCTTTTGAACTTTGTTATTTAAAAAATAACAAGTTTATAACTTGTTCTCTGAGGTCTGTAGTGATAATTTCCTCATATTAAGGAAAGAATTATTATTTGGAAATCATACCACTTTATTATTCAGCTTTGTTTGGAATAGACAATTATTTAAATAAAACATATAACTAAGTTTTTAAAAAATTAAAGACAATTGGAATGAACAGTACTTATTCCTCCAATAGAAATTGTTGTTTGTTTTAATTAAGACACTTGGCGAAAAAGGGAGGGGGAGAGATTTTTGGCACCACTCTGAGATACCTTTGGCATTTGTACAAGGATGTTTCTCATCAAAGGGTGAGGCTTCCCTGAGGTCTTCTGTTCTACTGCCACAGAGGAGTCTTTTGTGATGTCCTAGAGGTTAAAAATACAGAGAACGCATTCCAGTTAAAAGACAGATTGTCAGATTAGACAAAAACAAGTTGCAACTGTATCTACAAGAAACTTTACATAGACAGGTTAGGAATAAAAGATTGGAAAAAAGATGCACCATGCTAACACTAACCAAGCACTGACTAACTATATTAGTATTAGAGAAGTAGACCTTAAAACAGGGAATATCTCCAGGGATGAAGAGAGACATTACATAATGATAAAAGGTCGATTAACCTAAAAGCTGCAACCATCCTACTTGTGAGTGTACCTAACAACAGGACTTCAAAGGACCTAAAGCAAAACCTCATAAAGTTAAGAAGAGAAATAGACAAATCCAGTATAACAGAGAGTTCAGTAGTCCTGTCACAGAAAAATGCTGAACAGACCAACGGAAGCTTGGTAAGAATAGAAGACCTGAACAGCACTGTCATTTACCTGTTAGATATTTATGGAACAGTTCCCCTCAATAATGGCAGAATACACATTCTTCTCATGTGTACGTGAGACCGTCATCAAGAAAAAACCGTATTCTGGGCCATGAATTAAACCTTAATAAACTTAATATAATTGATATCATACAAAGTATATGTTCTAACCATAAAGAAATTAAACTAGTAATCAGTAATGGAAAGATACCTGGAAAACCCCTAGTGTTCGGAAGCTAAGTGGATACTTCTAAAGAAACCAGAGGTTAGCAATGACAACAAAAAACCCCATAAAATTGAGTTATTCCCTTTTGAAATGAATGAAATGTTCAACTCTTACTCAATTTTGAACCGAATGAAAATAAAAACACAGTATGTCTTAAGTTTGCAGAATGCAGCCAAAGTAGTACTTAGAGAGAAATGTGTAGCATCAAATACTTATATTCCACAAGAAGAACGGTCTCTTAAATCGATTAAGTTTCCACCATAAGAAACTGGGAAAAAAAAAAAAAAAGAGCAAATTAAGCCAAAAGCAAGCAGAAGGGAGAAAATAATGAAATAGAAATCAGAAAAGCAATGAAAAAAGGAATGAGCTGAAAACTTGATTCATTGAAAAGATTGATAAAATTGATACATCCCTAGCCTGACTGACCAAGCAAAAAAGAAAAAAGACAGATTACCAGTATCAGGGGTGAAAGAGAGGAGATTGCTGTAGGCAGTAAAAGGATAATATGGGAGTGTTATGAACAACCTTATATCCATACATTTTTTTTTACAACTTAAAGGAGATGGAGAAATACCTCGAAAGACATAAATTACCAAAGCTCATTCAAGAAATGCGTAATCAGAATAGCCCTATGTTAACTGAAGAAATTGAATCCAGAGTGAAAAACCTTTTTTACTAAAGAAAACTCTAGGCACAGGCAGTTTCACTGGAGAACTCTGCCAAACATTTAAGGAATAAAAAAATTGCCAGTCTGCACAAGCTTGTTCCGAAAGTAGAAGAGGCGGGAACACTCTCAGCTCATGAGGTGCCTCAGTGTCCACATTACAAGAAACGAAAACTGTAGGTGAATGTTCCTCAAGAATAGGGATTAAAAACCCTCGACAAAATGTCATTCTCATCTGAATTTTTTTCTATTAATACTTAATCCTAATTTGAAAAAAACCAGTATTTTGATTATAGCACCAAATACTAAAATCTGAACAGTCAGAATACAACAAATCATAATCCTTATTCAGATGAATTTCAATCCATGACAAATCGCTAGTAACTACAGGAGACGCTAACTAGGAAATTGTGAACCTATTTAAGACATATTTCTGCCTGTCACCTGGTGGTATATAAGCCGGAAAGTCCAACACAAGCCTTGTTAGCTTATAAGGAGGTACCTGGAATTGGCTCTCTTCTGCTGATCCTCTTGCTGGATACGCTAAATCCGGCCCTGTTCTTCAGGGTGTTTGTAGCCCTCTGCTTGCATCTGAGAGCTTTATTCTTACTTATTAGAAGTGGTACTGGCAAAAGACAAAGTCCATTCCTCCGGAATTTGAACATTCCAAGATGTGAGCTGTAGAAACTGGAGGAAGAAATGATCGCCCAGGGACTCAGGTACTACAGGGGTGACTCAGCTCAGTCTGTTTATTTATTACTTATGTCTTTCGAGGCCACGCAGACACTTTAGAGGTCCCTTGCGAGTCATCAGGCCTCATTTCTTGCAATCTGTGATAAATTAGACGTTTAGTTTGGGGATGGTTGGTTCTTTTGGAGTCTTCCTGGCTCCTTATGTTCGGGAAGGTGAAGGGTTCTCTCTTAATTGAAACGTCATAATTAACAAGTGACTGTGGACCATATATTGTATTTACAGGTGGTGCATTCCATGGTGGGCAGACAACTGGGAGGCCTTGGGGTCAGATACCACCCCCAGGCCCCGTCCTCACAGAATCCCACCTCTGCCCCTTAAGCTGTGTGTGTAGGTTGTGAGTCTGGAGGAGCCTAGCCTCCCAAGGAGCCAAGAGACTAGGGTGTCTGCAGCGCACCAAGGGAGCGGGGCCAGGGCTGTGTGACCAAGGGTTTGATGGACCACATAAAGGATTTTGGATTTCATGCTCAGGGCAGCCACTGAAGGATTTAAATGGGCGCAGTGATGTCATTGGGTGGTCATTTTCGCCCAGTGCTTCTGGCCTTGGTCAGGAGAGCGGATGAGAGGAAGGGAAGAGGGCAAGATGTCCATAGGGAGGTCTCTGAGGATGCTACTGCTATTCAAATACTGAGCCTCACCCCTCTCCATCATTTTAAGTCATTCTCAGATGGGAGCCTGTTTGCCTCCAGGGTACAAAGTGGGCCTCTTCTCATAACTAGACTTATGCTAAGTCTCTTAGATCTGTGTGTTCCAGACCCTTCCACTCAAGTCCATGCCGCTCACACAAGGGGAGAATGTGGCTCTGCAGTTACCACCCCCTTCCACTGGGGGTGGCATTGAAGCTCAGGGTTGCTGGCCATGAACGTGGTATGGCTTTGAACTCTACTGTTCTAAGTATTTTAAATAATTTTGCATTCCACTTCATCATATCAGAGCGGGGCTCTGCCATCTTCCTTGCTCCTGGCCAGGACCCCTCCTTGAATCCATCTCACATGAGTGAGAGCCCAGGTGCAGGCAGAGCTAAGGTGGGGCTCCTGCTGGAAGGGCCGTCACCACAGGAGCCAGTCAGCCCTTAGAGCCACCATGCTTCTCCTGGGTCTGTCGAGGTGAGCCTCAGAGCCCAGGGAAAGGAGGCAACTCAAGATGTCTGAGCCCAACTGCAGAAAGCATGGTGGTGCCAGGGCTGGGAGTAGGGAAGGAGAGAGGCAGAAGGACCACTTCTGTCTTGGCTGCGTTAATTTTCTGGATATAGTTGGCGATCGAGTACAGTAGTCTAGGAACAGCTGGACCGGAGAGAGGGAGGGCGAGGGCTGAGGGTTCAGACCTGGGCACCTTTCCCACGACTCACACCTCCCCTCCTCCCGCCTCCTGTAACAGCCCGGACGATTCTTTACCGTGTTGGGGGTGAGGTCTGTATCCTAAATGAATTTGTTTTGCGTACTTTAACAGTGGAAATTCTAGCATTGTTGTGGAACTCTAGAATAAAAGCATCCTCTCTGTGTTTTTACCATCTGTTGCGTCAGTTTGATTAATTTTTTATGTTGTATTCTTTCTTTCAGAAAAACTGTACAACTCCAGTGGACGAGATTTAAGAAGGGCGCTTTTCTCCCTGAAGCAGATATTTCAGGTAAAAAAGAAAAAAATTCTCTCAGGTCTTGTTTTTGCATGGCTTCTCAGATTAGATGCAGACAAGTTTCTACCTTTTGCTGATTACAAAAATGGAAAGTCTCTTCAGGGTACAATGTAAATTTGGCCAAAATATTGTTATGTGTTTTTACCATATGGAATATTTCAAGCAAAATGAGAAGTAAAGGAAACTATCAAATCACAGTATTTTCCCATATTGACTAAAGATTTAAAAAAATACCTGCTACAGATACAATTGAAGTCTTGTGTTCTCCTCTTCAATACTAAGCACCCTCTTCACACCCCACCCTGGGCCCCCTCAGTGTCCTGTGTCGTGTTTATCATGCAAATGCCCGTTTCCATACTCGTGGTGAATATTCACCAACCGCATGCAATGTTCCTCTCTATTTACTTTGCATGCACGTTATCATGCTCTGTGTATCCTGCTTCCTTAGTGAGAGCAGGGTAGGTCTGGACGCGACCGAGGTAGCTCTGAGTGAAGATCCCATTGTATGAAGAAACCACAAGTTGCCTTGTTCATTCTTCTGTTGGCGGACAGCTGGGTTCATTTCCAGGGTTCTGCTGTCATGGACTGCGCGGCAGGGACGCGCCCCCGTGTGCCCGTGCGCGCGCATCCCTGTCGGGTTCTGTCTCCTCTCCTAAGCCTTCCCTCTGCTTCTCCCCTGCGAGAGTCACAAGCTTAGTGCAGAGGGTGAGGGCATGTGTGCAGACAGATTCCAAGACCGTTACCCACAAGAGACTGCAAAAGAAAGAGTTTGGGGCGGAGGGTGAGCTCGCCATGCCTGGGCAGGGTCAGGAGAGGCGGGACGCGACTCCATGGAGAAGATGGATTTGCACTGAGCTCATGTCTGTGTAGATGCATCATTCTTTCTATTATGATTTTAGACTCTAGCGTGTATACCGTTTCTCTTCAGTTCCCATCTCCTTCACATTCTTAAGACTTTCCTTGTCGGTGATAGTTGTAGCCAGGGGCAATTCCTTTCTTGGGTGTTTTCCTGTCTGAGGGGGTTGGCAGAAAGTCAGGCCAACAATCCATCCCACCTGCACGTTCTTGTCCCATTTTTAAGCATGTTCACCCATGCCCTCATCCTTTTCCCAGGGCAGAGCCCTTCTCATTGACATTTCTAGAGATGAGTCCTTCTTGTCTTCCGACAGCTACAGGTGTGAACCTGAGTCACCATTGCACCCTCGTGTTGCACGTCTCAGAAGTGCCTTGGGGTCTGGGGTCTGCCTTGGTTTGGGCCATTTCTTCTGGAAAAATTGTCACTGCCGTCATGGGCAACACCTGCTTTTGGTCCCCCCCAACTCAATCCATGCATTAGCTTCTCACCAGAGGGGTTGACAAGGTCCTTCTCTTGCTGGTTCTGCATAGCCTTCTGGGTTACATCTGAATCTCTCAATGTAACATTAAGGTCCTTCTGGATCTGGCCTCTGCTGCCCACCTCTCCATCCTTGGCTGCACCAAAGTCTCACCCGTGATTAGGTTCTGGGGCCAAGCTGTGCCCTTTCTCTTCTGCACCTTTGCCCCTGGACCTGTTGCTTCTTTGCCAGGATGTGTTGCCACCCCCGATCCACTCTCCGTGTCTCTCAGTTGCCCACCTGGGATCTCCTGCCAGGGATGCTCTCCCTAAATGAGCCCTCACTGCAGTCAAGAGATCTCCAGATGCCTCTAAAGCTCTCTGTGCTCATCTATGGGATAGAACTTAGGACACTGCAGGGTACTTGTCTGAGTCCAGACACCTGTGAGCTCCCTAGGTTTCATCACTGGGTCTTTGGGGCCTCAGACTATCTGCTTAAGCAGTAGATGAACAGACTGGGCGAACTGCATACTCCTCTAGCAAATGTCGGTCTTCAATCTTTCCTGACTTTAATTTAGTAAATACTTCGCTAGTTACTAGTCCCAGAGTTTCACTTCCCATGTATCGCTCTGTGTCTCCCTGCTTCTTAGCTGAGCCAAACTTCTTCACCCTCCACGATGTCCTCCTCTCGAACTCACATCCCCGATGGCAGTAGGGCTGGGCCCTGACTCCCACCGCTCCTCACCCTAACTCACTTGTGTAGTCCCTCAGCCCACCTGCTGTTCCTGTTGTTCAGCTTCGGCTTCTTTCAAAACCTGTGTTCACCTCATCGAGTATCCAGTTGGTGGCAGAACCACACAAAGAAGAGCGATTCCAAGTTACTTTTAAAACACTGCAATTGGTGCGCCCTGGGGAGGATATACTCTGAGAACAAAAAGAACCACACACACACGAAGATCCACTGTTTAAAACAATCCTATTGCTGGTAGTGGTGTTGGTATTGCTATTCTGATACTGTTGTGTGTGTGTGTTCTTATTTTGTCATTCTGAGAGTTCTTAAGGGTTAGGATTCTTGGTGTATGGAAGGAAGCTGATGAAAGGTAGAACAACTGAGTCAAAAACTCTGGGTTCCTGAATTTAATCGGAAGTATCAGAATGAACCCATGGTGTTTATTATCTTAACAAACTTGCAAAAAAAGCATATTTCTAGCTCTAAGTTTATTGAACAGGACTAGCAGCAATGATCAAGCCATGAGCAAAAGGCACCACTAGCACTGAGATTGTGGTCTTAAAGTACAGAAAGGAACCAGCGCTCCTTGGAGAAATAGCTGATTCCAAGTCTGGCATGGGAGACGGGTAAAATAAACTTGGAACATCTTATCCTATCGATAGCAAGGAAGCTATCAAATACGACTAGGATTCTTGCCAAAGGAAGTCAGGAGCACGTTGAAGGGTCTCCCACTGGCTGACTAAAGATGGACAACGTGAGCACCAACAAGGGTGTTAGTTACGATGGATCTGCATTGATGAGTCATCATGACGCTAAAGAGTAACAATGATTGGTCGCCACTGGAAGGAGATGCTGGTGAACCAGCTCTTTATTTTGAAACATGGGTGAAGTTTTAGAATCATACACTTATCTTACCTTTTCCTATTTGGACTTTAGGATAATCAAGCCGTTGTGGAGGGGAAGTTTTGCTTGTAAAAATACTCTAGCTAAGAAGTAAGAGGGAGTGATAGAATTAGAATATCCATTAGAATGTCAGAATTTTGCAACCCTGAATAAGTTAAGCGATCTAGGTATTAAGCATCAAGACCTGCTGACGTGATGGAAATAAAATATAACCAATTACATTGCTTCCTCATGGAAACTCACACTGCCGTGGAGGACGTGGTCAAGCCAACAGAATCAACCCTGGATCTGATCATGCCTCTTACATGCAGTAACCAATTTATAAATGATCTAGGACCAAGGCACGTGTTGAACTACACCACAGGCATGTAGTCAACAAAATCCAGAATATAGGCCACTCTATAGGACAAATGATCTCGTTTCTTTGCACAAATTTCAAGGAAAAAAATAGAGATGAATTAAAAGACAATTAAAAGTTCTATCAGCTAATTGCCATATGTGGATCTTACTTATATCCTAATTCAAAATGTGAAAGAAAAATCTATTTTTGAGACAGTTGGAATTTTGGTCACTGACTAGACTTTTGATAATATTGAGAAAGTATTAATTTTTCATTGTGAGCACATAATTTTAAAAAGAGTTCCTATACTTTGGAGGTACATATTGGAATATTTATGGATTAAATGATGTGGTGTTTGAGACGTGCTTCAAATTAATACGGCAGCAGACAAGATTGAGATGATAGAGGAGACAGGGTTGATGTGAGATGATTGGTACCTAGGGTTCATGAAATTATTCTGTCTTCTTTTGTATAGGTTTAAAGTTTTCCATGGTGAAAAAGTTAAACATGTGTCAGGTCTCATTTTCATCCCCTCACCACGCTTGTTCTGTAGTGTTGTCTCTCTGAATTCTGAAGGATGCGGTTTCCAGCAATTACTCACCAAACAGATATTTTAGAGCAGCCTTTGTTGGCATTATGTAGGCAAGGAAGAAGGTGTTTGCTACCAGAAGTTTCATCTCTTTGGAAGACCACAGACCCGTGCACAGAACAGCTCTAAACCACAGGGCAGGGATGCTTTGGGTGGATTCCACAGGCTACAAGCGGTCTGGGGCTTAGATCACCTTCTCCACAGCCCCGGGTCTGTATCTCCATCATCTCTTACATTTTCTAGACGTGGAGGTTCTTTTCGGAACTAGAGGATAAGGGTGTAAAGAAAGAGCCATTGGTCATTTGGATTGAGATGAATATTAATTGACCAGTAGGCATTTAAAAAAAAAAATGACCACAGGTTAAATTGTGGCTTTTATGGAGAATTCTGAAAGTCGAGGATAATCTCTTATCAGTTAATGTTAAAATTTTGATTTCGTTCTAGTCAGAAACCAGTGTTTTAAAAATCATGTATTAATGCCCATATATTTTAGGATATGTGTTCAAAATCTTGTATGTTGCCAATTCGGAAGACATTCTCCACATTTATTATCCATATGTTTTTATTTCCTAAGCACCTTATCTATATATGTGCATACATTTTAGTTAGGGCACTGAATTATTTTTGTAAACACCGTCTCCCCTGTCCAGTGTTTTTTCCGAGGACCTTGGCCAGGCAGTCAACTCTGCTATATTGATATTAGCGATTAGCTTGAGTGATTTCTTGAGAGCTTGTTCGTACTTTTTCACCATGAAGTCATGTGTGAATCTAGTTTTAGTTAAAGTAATAAACATTTGTTACATGCTTGGAAAACCTTTCTGACTAGACATGAGCTCATCTAAATGTTCGCTTTTCACATATGCTGGTGGAAAAGAACATGGATGGAGGGAGAATTATTTTTATTTCCTTTATACATATGAGTGTAAAGTAATTTTCCAAAAGCTCATGATATTGTCCCGTTTTCTCTTGCTTCCTAAGCCATGATTATCTTGAAGTCTGACTTAGCACAGCTGTCTCTCATTACCTTCGGGGCACAAGCATCGCTCCCCCCACCCCGCGCTGCACTCCCCACCACCACCCCCCGTGCCCTCTGGACCTCAAGAGTGTGTTCTTGATTCAAAGGGAGCTTTTGCCTGGCTGCCCCCACTGAACTCAAGTCCTCCATCCATATAATTGGAAAATGCCATAAAATCAAAACGAGGAGCTAATTTCAACGTAGAGACAAGAGAATTGTGCCAGTGCGTGTAAATTATGTTTTTCTTTTTGGAGAGAAATCATGGTTTGCTGACCATTCCTAGAATAATAACCTTTCATTATTCCATTAAGCTTTCTGCTATTTACATCACTGAGGTTTTTTTATTTTTGCTCTGTTGTTATAATTGAAGATGAATGTGTCCTAGCTGCATTTGAGACAAGGCACAATCCAATGAGGCAGTCTCCTGAAACAGGAGTGGAAATATCCCTCCCAGAGAGCTCCATCGAACTTGGTACTGCCGGAAAGTGACTGGAGCTGGGGGCTGGCTGGACCTAGTTGGGTCATCTTGGCCAAAGTTTTGCCACTCTGGAGTCTTTATCTGCAAAGAGAAGGTCGGATTAGATCAGTGGTTCTTGAGCTGGTTGCCCTTTAGGATTTCCTGGAGGAATTTAATAGCAGAGCCTGGGCCCCACCCCACAAATTGATTAAATCCATCTGGGTAGGGACCTACTTCCTGTTCCTTTTCAAAGCTCCGCGGATGATCCTGATGTGAGGGAGGCAGGGGTGAGAAGACTGAGCATTGCTGAATCCCCCGCAGGGCTTGCTAAGCACGCATTGCTGGGCTTCACAGTGGAGTTTCCTATCTAGTAAGTCAGGATGGGGCCGGTTATTTTGCATTTTTTAACAAGTTTCCAGGTGATGCTCATGTGCCTTGTGGGTCTGGAGACCTCTCTTTGAGAGCCACTGGATTAGACGGCCCCTGAGATTCCTTCCATGTCCTGCCTGCTCTGATCAGGTCTGCAGGCCGACCAAAGTGGCTCTTTTGAGGGGCAGTGTGGCTGGTTCTGAGCTCTGCCTCCTTGCTTGTCCTGCAAGCAGCACGACTTGGGAGGTGGAAACACTGCTCCCTTGCTTTCGCAGATACCGTTTGCAAGCCCCTGGTAACCATCCTTAGGGACTGTCTTTTGAAACATGCGAATTGCTTTGAATCCTTCCCTCGATGATCTGCGCTGCAGCCCAGTGTTTCCTGTGCTCAAACCCAGCCAGCTTCATGTGGCTGGTCCCAGGGACCGGCGGGCGAGCGGAGCATGGCGATTTCTAAAGAATGAAAAACAGATCGCTATAAATATTCCTGACAGTCAGGGGGTTCATTTGCTTTATCTTTATTAGATTGCCCAGAAGGCAATAATTGGTCTTTGGCAAACAACAACGTGAAGACTGGTTGTGAAATTCCTCTGGCAACAGTTAAGATGCTTCATTTGAATAGAGCAGAGCAATCTTCAGAGGTCGGTCTGGCTTCAAAGGCTTGTTCGTACTTTTAACAGCACAGCCTGGGTAGAGGATGGACTGGGACAGTATTTGAAGTCTCTTCTTTCTTTTTTTCTTCCCGTTTCCTGCCAGGATGACAAGGATTTGGTGCATGAATTTGTAGTGGCTGAAGGCCTGACATGTTTGATCAAGGTGGGAGCTGAGGCAGATCAGAACTATCAGAACTACATTCTGAGGGGTAAGTTATGCTGGGCCTGGGGCGGCCAGCCCCTGCTGCAGGGGAGGTTGCGGGTCGCCTCCAGGAACTCCAACACTGAGAGCTCTTTAAAAGACGTGGATTACGGAGTAAGGTGATGAAGATGTCTTGCAGCAAAGGATGACACCTTTGTCAGGTTTTATCAGTTCCTAGTAACTAGTGACTGAGTTCATTTTTTTTTGACTTTACCTGAAGTCTCTTCCCAATTATTAAAAAAGAGCACATTCTGCACATTCGGTTTTTTATAATCTCTTTAATTGATGGGGAAAGGGACATACCAAGTGGCGTGGGTAATGCCTCCGTTTCAGCAGAAAGCCACCTCAAACCAAAGAGGTCAGTTTACTTCCTGGGAAAAATACTGTCTCCAACTTGGATCATCCCTGGGAGTTCCTGTAAGATGTGCACGTTCCTCACCATGTCCTGTTTCTGACTAGGTAGGTCGTGGATGGGCCCAGAATCTGCATTTTAAAGAAGGATGCTGAGAGCTACCTCCATAATTTCATTTTTTTGTAAAGTGTTGCATGTGCGGCATCTGAAACACTGATTACGACTCCAGTTCATAAAGTTAATGCTCTTTGCAGAGTTACAGTGTTTTTCTGCACATTCACAGAAATAATTGTATTTATTCCCGTAAAAAAACCTGTAAATAAGCAGGGCAAGAATTATTAGGTTGGATCATCAGGCATAGCGGTTGTCAACAGTTTTGACCCACCCAAGGAAACATTTAATATAGTTCAAGATTATTTCCATCTTACAGTTGAAACATTTGAGACTCAACGAGATTGAGCGTTTGCCTGAAAAAATCACTTCCTCTCGTGTGTGGTCAAGTAGGGGCCGTGCCCAGGCACTGGGGCACAGCAAGGCTGATCCAGGTTCTGTACCCTGCCTGCATCTTTGCCGTAACCCCACAACTCCCATGTTCATCTAAGGAAAAAAAAAATACCCCCTTTGCCTTTCCCTTGGATGAAGGGAAAATATGCAAAACGTGTGATTTAATATCAAATGTCCATGGTTAGAGTTGAATGAGACAGGTGAAAGGAGGCAGTCCCGTGGTTTCCTGTTGTGTTTTACCCTGAGAAGATTCCTTTATGTTCTGAGTTGTGACCCAGCACCTCGAACTCTCTGCATCCTTCCCCATTTTCCCTGCTCCTGGAGACTCATTTCAACACAGGCAAGAGCAAAAGAGAAAACTTTGGGCTCATTCAAAAAAATTTTCTTTAGGGATGTATTTTCAAGTCAGTGTTAATTATTTCTGTCCAAACGTGTGTGAGAGGGGCTTCCTCAGCCTCAGTTTCTCTGCTCCCTGGTGTTTGCGAGGCTGGGAGGCACCTCCCTGTGTTCACCTTGCGTCTTTTCCTGGGCAGGGCGGATCCTCATTACAGGATGAGAGTAGAGATGCTTTATGGATGAATTTTATGGTTTCTCTCCTCAATATCATGAAAACATTTATATGGAAACTTGCACGGTGTGGGTAGACAAATCAACCATGAACTTTGTCCTGCCGTGTGGCCTCTGAGTGCCGCTGTCCTTCTGTGTCTGCAGAGGCGTGTGCAAGTTTTGATTCTCATCCTCAGATTTCCATCCTCATGGGTCCAACACCTGGAATGGGGAACAGCACAGAATTAAGGGTGGGAGCGAGTCCTCTAGTTTACTTTCCGGGTCACTTAGACTATGGACGCTCGTAAGTTGAACCACGTGGAAGGAAATATACCTGAAATTGCCAAATTCTGAATAGTGGGTCCAAACTAAGAGTATTTATTGTTATGTTTAAAGTAGACATCGTTTTAACTTAAAAAAAAGTCTTCCCCAGGGGGTGCTGGCATGAATGCACGGACCTCCACACACCTCTGTAGAACGAATAACCATCTACAGGTTTATCTTTATTCTTCTGACCCTTGCCTAAGAGTGTATATGTGCATTTTTACAGAGCAATTATCAATGTAAATGTTTGCATTCATGTCCACTCAAGGCTCGGGAGAGGAGAGTGGCTCTGCCGGCTGTGGTCAGCTCCCTCTGATCAGGAAGGTTTAATTCTTGTCAGGAGCCCCCTACAGACCTCCTGTGGGTTAAAACTGGGTTGTAGGACCACCTGTAGCTGTAAGGGAGGTGGGCAGAGGGGGTGTTTGGTTCCTGGACTCTTAAGAGGAGGCAGCAAAAGAGAAAGGCCTGGCTTAGTACCTCGGGTTGCTAGTGCCTGCCACTCAGTGGGGGTTGGGAAGGAAAAGCAGCCTGGCTGGGAGAGCCCTCTGGTCAGCAGCTCCCTGGGGGCCCGGCTGGAGGGACTGAGGGCCTCCATGCAGCGGAGGGGCTTGCGGGGTAAGGCAGGGTGAGCTCAGTGGCTGTACAAGGTCATGTGAATTGTACTTGCTGGAAAAGACGGTGCTGACATGGAATCCCTCAGCTAGACTCTCCACCCTCGTGTGTGCCTGTCATTCAGCTCGCAGTGGTTTATTAATTGGCAGTGTTCTGATCTGTGCTAGGAAGTTACCAAAGGCAGTTACCAAATGCTTGAGAATCATAACTCCCCAGCACAGCCAGGGGAGGCCCTAACCTCCTGCTGCTTCTGTCTCTGCCGAAGATGCCTCTGAGGTAAGACCCGCACCGTAGATGGCGCTTCCTGAGCTGTGAGGGGCCTGCGTTCCCATTGCTGCACCAAGGCCTCGCCTTCTGATTTTGACTTTCCATTAGGGTCTGCTTATTGGAGGCCAGGAGGCTGCCATCTGTTACCTGGGACACGAGCGGATGCTCAGTCCCGTTCAGGTGACTACAAGCCATCCTGCTCTCCACGCAGCCCAGGGCCTTCCGGGCCCGCCCGGCTTGTGCTCAGTCTCAGAAGACTCGGGGTAACTGGGGCGCCGTGTGCCAGCGTCCGCACATGTTGACGTATCTGACTGAAGCCCGTGCTGGGAAAGTGCACCTTTAAGGGACGTCCCTGACAGATTTCTTAGGCTGAGACGTTTGTGTCTGATGCGAGGAAACGATCATTTTCCCTGGTCCGTGTGCTGAGTCACCCCTTCCTGACCTTGAAGACGTGGAGGCTTTTTTAGGTTGTGATCAGCTGTCAGCAGCCCCCAGACCTTTGCCATCAAGGAGTGAGGGATGGGGAGGTCAGACACAGATCAAGAGGGAGAAACCAGAAAGCCTTTTCCAGTTTTGTACCCACCATTCCCTGGGGAGGACAGCATGCCCGCCCTGGGCCACTCGGGAGAGGCGCGCACAGGGCACAGGCCGGGACCTCTGCTGTGCTTTGCACACAAGGCGGGGTGAGCAGGGTTAGGAGGGGCTGGTTTGCATCCTGTTGGTGGGCCCTGGGCGGCTAGGCCTGAAGTGTGGGGGCTGACACGGCAGGTGGTTAGGGGTGTGGACCAGAGCTGCTGGAAAAGAGGACTGAGTGCCTCTGACCAGAGCCTCAAAACTAGGTCAGGACGGTGCTTAAAGACCCTTCATACAAACCACCAGGGGGGTGAGCCGTCGCAGTGCCTTCGTGGAGTTTCCTCAGGAGCCCCTCTCTCTGACCATGTGTGAGGCCCCCAGGTCTCACGGAAGCCAGAGCATTTGGAGAACCCTGTTCTTTCCACATCTGCTTTTAGAACCACTAAATGTTGCCTTATTATTGCGTTCAGCCCTCTGACAGCTCTGTTTTTAAGGCCCCAGGATCTGTTGCTTTGAGTTTAGGATGTATCTACTGAGAGGGAAAGACGGGTTGTGAGTTACGGCGTCACCAAGCACTGTCCAAAAATATGAGCCAGCGGCTGGGAAGAGGTCTTAAATGCACAACATGTAGAAATAATATTTATCTGACTTATTATTTTTGGATGATTATAGCTAATAACCTAAAGTTTTTTTTTATGGGGAGGGCAATGTGCGGATAGCCAGTGTTTAATACTAATCTCCTGTGGAATTTTGTACCTTACAACTATTCTTGTTGAAGTGGGACCTTGAGAGCTGTATTCCTGGGAACTTACACCTTCCACGCACAGATGGAGCCTTCACTGTGGGCCGTGTCAGGCCCTGTGGATGCACCGATGAAACCAAGACACAGCTCTGTCCTGGAGAAGCTCCCTGGGAGGTGCTGCATGTGGCCCACTTTATATGTTGTATCAGAGACATCTGACACGTTTAGAAACTGCATGTAGGTGATATGCTTTAGGGGAGGAAAGAGAAAGAGATCAGTAGAATCATTGAGACCAGCTGCCTTTTCTGGCTGTACCTCAAGGGAAGGTGCCTCTTAACTACTTCGTTTTACATGGAGAAATTTGATTTGATCATTTCACCTAAAGCAAAGTACCCATTAATCATAGAATATCTTAGTATCAGAGCTGGATGAGATCTTAGAACTCCTTCAGCTCAGCCCTTTCATTTTAAGAGAAAACAGCAGGTGTTTAGTTGGCTCCTGTGTTTTTAAAGATGTTTTAATGGTTGTCAACATTTAAAACTTGGAGAGATGTGACATTAAAAAAAAAATCCAAACTTCGGTTGTCTTTGGAAAAACTGGAACCAGAGAATTTCAGCGCCTTGCCAAATGTGACTTAACTATAGGGGGAGAAATGCCTTGCACCTTAGGGAATCTCTTAATGAGGATCAGGACTTCTGGTCAGATAGATTTATTTTGTCGGCATCACTGGGAACCAGGCAGTGGTATGAAATGATCAAATGGTAATCAAACGATAATTAAGCCAGCATCCTCCATCCCGGGAAAACGTTAAGGTTTGTGTTTTTGTGTTTCAGAGCAAAGGAGAGCGGAGGTTGGGTTCAGACTGTAGATGAGGGAGGGGAGGGAGGTGCCCAACTGTGGTACTAAGATGAGGAGATGAGAACAGAAGAGGGGAGAGCTGTTTAACGTCCAGAACCAAAGTCACTTCCTTGACTGGGTCTCAGGAGAAGCTGCCTCTTTCTTACCTCTTGCTGGGCATGCTTTCTGTGTCGGTCAGGACTTAGGGATCAGTCATGGCAGCCACGTGGCCAGCTGTGTGGGTGACACACAGCTCAAGTGTCCTGGTCGTGTCTGTCACCAGCCCTGCGATCGGAGGGTAAGGGGAGTTGAGAACTGTGTCAAGGACAGAGCCCTTCACTCGATGTCTCTTCTTGCTCAGTTGGTGTGACGGGCTGTTCCCAGCGGGGAATCACGCTGGCCAGCACAAGTTAGCAGCCAGACTGAACATTCAGAGATGAGAGCGTCAGAGCATCCAGGCCGGCGGGATGCAGGTGGACAAGGAAACTACAAAACCTGAGCGATATAGATATTTTTCTTAAAAGAGAAATAGCTCTAATTGTTTTATTATGTAACTTGTGAACACACAGTTGTCTGAAAAGCAGACAACAAACAGCAAAAACATAAAGATCACTGAAAATCCCACAAAACAGACCGTTTTCTGCCCAGCCATGTACATGCTTGCTTTGCGCATGCCTGTGACACAGATGAAGTGTCCTGTACATGTGCTGGCAAACATGTCTCCCGGAAGGGAGCTGGGGACCCTGCACGCTGGCTTTGTGACATCTCCTAGACTCGGCACAAGTATTTACTTTAAATTGCTGCTCCCTTGCCTATAAAAGGGAGGCAATACCTTCTTTAAAGGAGTGTTCTGAAGTTAAAGAGCTCACAGAAAGGTCTAAATAAAGGACTGAATTGTAGACATTTATTATCAATAATAGTCAATGATATGACTGCAGTAATCACCCATTATGTGCTGAATTATACACCCCTTCAAATTCATATGTTGAAGTCAAACCCCCTAATACCTCAGAACATGACTGTATTTGAAGAGAGGGCCTTTAAAGAGCTAATTAGGTTACAGTGAGGTCACTGGGCCCTGAGCCAGGATGACTCGTATCCTTATGAGAAGAAAAGATTAAGACACAGATCTGTATGAGGGGAAAGGATATGAAAATGACCATCTGCAAGTCAAGCAGAGAGGCCTCAGGAGAAACCAGCTCTGCAGACACTTTGAACTTGGACTTCCGGTGTCCAGAACTGTGAGAAGTGACCATCAGTTGCAAGTGGCACGTGTTACAGCGGCCCAGGCAGACGGATACGCCCCTCGGGAAGTCGCTGGGAATTACCTCGGGTGAAAATCCTGGGGACAAAGTCGTTGGCATCGAAGGTGTGTACATTTTTGTCTTGTTTTTGGTAGAATAAATGCCCTGCAGAGGGGATGTGTGAATCTCTGCTCCCTCTGGCGCTCTCCATTTCTGCTCGTTTATGGTGATCAGGACACACTTATTCCTACGGATGAATATTTTTAGTCATTTTTATAAAATGGTTTGTACATTTTGGTTGTCATTGTGTTAAATTTGTCGACGAACTGGGGACGAATTGACCTCCTTATTTAAAAATTCAAAACTATTCCTTGCATGCACTTTGTGTTACGGGACAAACCCTTTGCAGGGACACGTTCTCCGTCTCACTCTTGTGTGCAATGTCCGTTCTCCTGGCTTTTGTTACAGAATTTGATGCATCTCCCCCCAGGTGTTTTTGTGTTATTTTTTTGTTTATTTGTTTATCCATTTTTGAGTTGAGTCGGATACTTACCACATGAAAAGATGAGAGGGTTCCCTCGAGTCTCTTTCCTGTTTGGTTTGTAAACTTAGTTTGGGAGTGTCACCTAAGAAAGGCCTTCCTTGCCCTTTTTGGTGGGGTTTTGCTTCCATTCTGTGTCTTGGGGCCTGGGTTCCCCAGTTGTGACGACCACTTGGCTGAGACAGGAAGGCTCGTGGGTGAGGTACCCCTTCCCCGAGGGAGAGTCAGCCTCCCCTTCCTCTGTGTTCACACTCGGGGAGCTCTCCCTTTGAGGACTTAGAGGAGTGGGAACCTCTTCCTGTGAGGACTTGGGTGAGTAGCGTGCCTGCTGGAGGCCTGGTCTGTCAGTGCTGGGCCATCACTGGCTGCGGCGTGTGAGCTGGGGTGTCTGGAAAAACTGGGCCGCTCACAGCCTTGGGATGTGGGCTCCACATTTTGTTTATTTGTTGTTTCTTCTTTTCTGTAGTTTTCAAAACCTCTGCTTTTTGGGTGTCTAATGTTCTTTATGCCCTGGTGTCACTCTCCTCGGCCTGACCTTTCTGCTCACCCCCTTGGCACGCTGCTGGGGATACGGCCTCCAGGTGGGACCAGCCACAAACCTGCCGAGGGGTTTGGTCAAGGTGGGAAAGCCGCAGCCCGCCCTGCTTGGGGAGGGAGGCTGAGTCACTCTTGCTGCTGGTATGTGGTGGCAGAAAGGTCATCCCTGAGTGCTCTGAGGGTCCCATCTGGGGCCCCTCTTGCCACCCCTCTAACCCCCACCCTGCATGAGGCCTGCACCCCTCTTAAAAAACTGGGTTAGGGAAGAGCCAAGAGCTGCCCTGTGTCCTGCCTCTCCCAGCCCGTCCAGGCACAGGGGCCAGACGTGGGCGCTCACCGGGCCTTCTCCATGGCCCGTGCAGGCCCTGGGAGACTGCGGCCTTGCCCAGCTTGTGTCCGTGACTGTCTCCCAGGAGAGGGAGGCGGCGGCTGGGCCCAGCGTCCCCCGCGGGCCGGCACCTTCTCAAAGCCCACGGCATGTGGTCGGCCATGCCTGGTCTCGGGGCTCGTGGGCCCTCTTCCCACTTCTCATTGGTCACTGGGGTCGATCGGTAGGAAGGGGGTTTGGAGGCCTCTTGCGCTGCCATCTTTCTGGAAGTGTGAAATCACAGAATCATTGCTTGTGGTCCGTGTCCCGACAAACCCTCAGGCAGTCACACTGTGTGCAGGAAGGCGATGGGTCGGGGGGTGGGGGTGACGGAGCCCGGGAAGGCCAGAGCCGGGTCCTGAACTTTGATGGGACAGAGTGCCCTTTGTTTTCCCTCTGGGCTCTCAGGAGAGAGAGGAAGGGGCTGGGAGAGGCCGCAGCTAAGGCCGGCGACACTGGCGACCTGGAGACCCCTCCCTGCATTTGGCAGCAGGTACGACACTCAGCCTTCAGAGTCTAACTCTGAGAGGGGGGCACTTCCAGCTCTAAACATGACTTTGGTTTCCCTCTTCACTCCCTTCCCGGGTACTTTTCCCCTGTAATTAGAAAATGCTTTTCTCTTGGTGACTTTGCCTTTGAACTAATCAGGCTTTTCTTCCAAGTTTTAATTTTTCTGAACTAAAAATCAATTATTAATTCTGTTGAACGAAGCAGGAATTAAGTGGTCACAGACACACTCCACAGGGTAGTCTTTATAAAGCAGTACACGGCCAGGTCTACCTGGCAAACATTATCCCCAGCCTGCAGCAGCATTCGGCCACATCGTATGACATTGCTGATAGGTGACCATTTTTACTGTAGAAATGGTACAGTTGAGTTGTTTAACTTAATACAATTATCGTAATTTAAACTTGACTCTGCTCTAGACCGATCCGATGCTTCTTTAAAATTCACCTTGCATTCCGCAGAGAGTCACAGCCCTCCAGAAATTCAGGCCAGATTGCAGACAAAAAAAATAATCCCCCCAAACCCAAAACACACGCACAAAAAAATCCCAAACACCCAACCCCTCGCTATTTTGTGCAGCTGTGCCTCTGAGCACTTCGACCTGTCACAGCCTCAGCCAGAGAGATTCCTCCAGAATTTTCACCTCCACTGGCAGCCCCCATGCCCTCCCTTCTATCTGTGATGAGAAGGAAGAAAGAAGCACAGTGTTATTTGGCCATTCCTCTGTGTGGAATTTTCCACGACTGAAGCTCATTGCTATGTGTTCATCGGGAATTTTTCCACTTTATACCGAAGATGTCCTCACTCTGTCCCTCTCTCCTTGTTCAGGGGACTTTTCCAGAGGCCCTGCTGACGAGGTGGATCTTGAATCATGATCGTTACTTTCTATCTCACACGTTGTCTTCTTTTATAGGGCTTCTGCTTAGAAATCCAGGCTTACGATCGAACAGGCTCTCTTAAGCAAATTTTAAAAGTAGCCCCAAACGTGGCTTAAAATGATTTTTCTGGCTGGAGTTTACTGGGGAAATGTCAGTTGCTGGGTTCAGAGACTGTTCTGAGGGCTTTTGGTAGATTGGGCCAGCCTCCTGCAGGATGCTGCCACCATGGCTTCCCCTGCTAGTGACGTGCACAGGGTCCCCAGCCTAGGTCACTCTGCAGTGCTTCAGAGCTGCGGAGCTGGCTGTCCTGGGTGTCCCCAGTGCACCATGTCCAAACCCCAACCTGACATCCTCACCCCCCGGTCAGCACCCCCACGGCTCCGTTCGTCCCAAACAGTGAAGAGCACAGTCTCCCATCACTTTCAGGTCAGCTCCTTGGGGGCCTCCTAGACCCTCTGTCTCACTCTCTCTAATCATCAGCTACCATATTGGGCTTTCCTACCCTTCACTCTCTTTCTCTTTTCATTTCCTGTTTTAGTTTCTGAGGTCAGGCCATCATTCTGTCCTGATCTGCTTCCCCAGCCTCCTAACTCCTGTCTCTGCTTTGACCCCTGCCTCCCATGGTCCATTTTGCACCCTGCTGCCTGGCTGACCTTCTGCAGTGCCCAGCTGGACTCCTCAGGCCTTGGCAGACATGGCTCAGTGGCTTGTCTCACCCTCAGATGAAGTCCTGGGCCTCCTGCATGGGTAGCGCCCACCTCGGTCCTGCCCTAGTGGACCTGTTCACCCTGTTGCAGGCCTCTCCCTGGCCTCAGCATCACCCCTCCTCCCCTGGGTCACGCTTTATCCCTTGCTTCCTGCTTGTCCTCAGGATGAGGTCAGAGACACTGTTCTGCAGCAGACCTTCCCTTACCCCCCTGATATTTTGGCTCCCTTGCACACCCTGGTCTTGACACTTACCTCATTGGTGATAAGTGTTTGTTGAGCGTGGACTATGGGCCAGAGACCCTGGGCTAACTCCCTGCACCATACTTGGCTGCCTTCATGTCAGTTTCCATCCTCGATGCCAGGCACATTTTAGGAGCTCAGTAAAAATTGGCAGAGGGAGAGAACAGATGAATGATAGATCGCCTGCGGGGAAGAGAACCCCCAGCTCTCAAGGAAGCTGCTGGTTTGTACTAAGAATCCCAGAGCGCCTGGGCTCGCTCACCCTAAGCTCTAGCTCACCAGGGCTTGTTTCGGAAGCACGGTTACACAGGCTGATTTGGTTTTGGTCCTTAGGGAAAAAAATGCCGAACAATTGCGTTTTTCTTTTTGATACGCTTACTAGATCAGGAGATCAAGATAGTATATATCTTGATTTTGAATTTGTCATGATTTCTGCAGATAAAATACATGCGAAAATGGGTTATACTTTATAACTGGTTTTGTACCTCAGGAAGTGACTCCAGTGTCACCAGAACAGGTGTGCTGTGGGTTCCTTGGTGCCAGGAGCTCGCAGCCTTTGTGGCCCCAGCTCCAGCCTGCTCTTTGGTGTCATGCAGATATTCAGGAGATATTTGATGGGAAAAAAAGTGAATGAATGAATGAATGAGGAGTCCCCAGAGCCATGACCCGGAGCTCTGTCTTGGTCTTGTTCAGTGTTTTATGAGTGACTGAGTAGTAAGCGCAGACTTCATGACCGAGAACTGGTGTGCGTGACCTGAAAATACGGAATAACGGCAGGGCAGCGTCATATAATGAACGGTAAAGTGCAATTCGGAGAGTTTTCATTTGGTTGGTTCTTGGTAGCCTTATTACGTCAACCGCATTATTCCTCGCTTCCCTTCCCCTGCCTCTTCTTTCCCCAGCTCCCTAAAGCTGGACTCTGCCAAAAGCCACTCCTGCTCTGGGTTGGCCTGACTCCTTTCTGGGGTCAGTTCCCGCAGGCAGAACTTTGCTCCGTAGCCCCCCGCTGCACACACTCGTCTCTGCCTCCCATGCCTGCTTGGCCGCCGGGTTCCCTGAAACACTTCCAGGGCACCCAGATCGTCCCAGGATTAGAGCCCTACTCCTTTGTCTCCCAGGGACCCCTGTCCTTGGAGCTGGGCTTGAGCCCGCCAGGATTTAAGTAGGAAAGAAGCTGAGATGTCGTTAGATAAGTAAGGGGTGGATTTTGGAGGAAGGGATAAAACTGTTGCTTTTAAAGGCAGATTGGGAGCAATGAGCAGGAGTCGCAGGAAAGTGGTTTCTGACTGAAGACGAGCTCCAAGAAAAGAGTTGGAAAATTAGTTTATTTCTCTTGCCAGTGTAAACTGATCAGGGGTGACTTTCTGGAGCATTCTGTTGAGGATTCTGAAGCCACATCCAGCATCAGCAGGAAAGAGTGCCATGACTGGTTAGTGATGTCTGTCAGCAGCCTGGGAGGTGGCGAGTGAGCGGAGGAATGCTGTATACGGCATTTGCTGATTCTGGGGAATATCTGGCATTTTCAGAATGTTGGGTTGATTTCAGACAGGTGTGTGCGATAATTCGTTTTCCAACCACAGAACACACTACTCTGCACTGGGAATGTTCCAACAGAGCCTGGGGTGGTGGCCTTTTAGGGCTGCTATGATTGGGGTAGGGTCCTACTGTGTGAACTCTAATACCCCTTCCAGCCCTGAGATTCTGTAAATCTAAGTAAATTATAAAAAGCAGAAGGGATGGAAGCAGAGCCGTTTGACTCTCCCTCGTCTGTGTGTCCTGTATCAGCTGTTGTAGGATCCCCAGGTACCACCAAACTCATATTGTCCTTTTGCAGTTTCCAAGAAGGCCATCTGGTTACATGGCATAATGTCCAGCCAAGTCATTGAAAAGGAAGGTGAACCGCCCTTAGTCACTTAGGGGCTAGCATGCATAATGATCTGCAAGATTCTGAAGGATTAGCAGGGTGAGTGCTGGTGTATATGCAGGAATTCATCTGCATGTGGTGAGGTCAGGAGCACCGTGGACATGGATGGGTTTGCTCTTTCTCCAGAGCCTGCAGACCAGAAGCCAGGAGGGCTCACAGAAACACCGTGGGGTTGGACTCATGGGTCAGACAAGGCAGGACTGGAGAAGCAGATTGGGGGCCATGAGGAGAGGCCCACAGACAGGGCCGCCTCCCTTGGCTGCTTCTTGACTTCCTTGGTGTCTTTCCGCACCACCACCCTAGTGCCAATGGTTTCTATCTCTATGTGCAGCTGGCTACCCCACGCCCTTCTTTCCAGATCCTCTTCTTGTCTGTTCCAAATCCTCCAGGTCTCAATTGGAGGCTTGCAAAAAGTTTGACCTCCCCCTAACTTGAGATTTCATTGCCTTTTGTCAGTCTGTGGCCCTAGTTCTTCTGTGATCGGAGGCCTCAATAAATAAAGCTGGGTTGGTGGGGTGGGGGTTCGTTCATTCATCAGTGCCTGTGGCCTGATTGCCTTCCAGGAGTCAGTCACTTTGGGGACTGAGTGTAGAGAAGCAGCGAACAGTACAAGCTAAGTAATTTTTGTTAAGTCCAAGAATAAGGTGCTGAGGAGAGGAACCTCCAATTTAGTTGGGAAAGTGACATGCGTACTGTGGCAGGCTGAGTTCTAAGATGGCCCCAAAGATTCCTTCCTCCTGGTGTACGCCCTGTACAATCCTCTCCCCTTGAGTGCGGGCCAGACCTGTGACAATGATGGCCTTGGGGACAGCACAGAGCTGTGATGATTCACACTATCTGGCAAAGGTGAAAGGACTTTACAGGTGCAGTTAAGGTCCCAAGTCAGTTGAATTTGAAGCAGTTCAAAGGGAGATCATTCTGGGTGGGACAGGCGCAAACACAGGAACCCCTTAAAAGGGGGTCTCAAAGTCAGAGCCGCTTTCTTCTGCTGACCTTGGAGGAGCAAGCTGCCAGAAGCTCTACAGCTGCAAAGGAGGAAATGCTGCCAGCGACCACATAAGCTTGGAAGGGGATCTCAAGCCTCCGAGGGGACTGCAGCCCCAGCTGACACCTCAACTGCGGCCTTGAGAGACCCCGAGCAGAGGACCCAGATAAGCTGTGCCTGGACCACTGCTCCACGAAGTTGTGAGATAACAAATAGCTGTGGTTTTAAGCTGCTGCATCTGTGGTAACTTGTCACATAGCAAGAGCAAGAGGAAGCCAGTACAGCGACGTACATGCAATCGCCATGCAAAGCCACCTGGATGGGCTGAGACGGGTGTGGAATCCTGTGTGACCTCACAAGAGGCAGAGGTCTTGGTGGGGGGGAGGGTGGTTAGGGGGAGGCTTCATGAGGACAGTGGCTTTTTATTTTCTTGGGCTTTAGAGGCAGTCACATGCCTGCCAACCATTTCAGCTGAGTTCGCCTGAGACCCCTCGCTTGGGTGCTGGTTGCTCCTTGGGTGACGATGACTGTTGGTGATGTCCATGCTCGTGCAATTAGAGGGCTCTCTGTTGCAAACAAATAGGCAGCTAAAAGGAATTTTCCAGAAGAAAATTCAGTGTGCCAGCGTCAGGAGAGAACATGGGGGTCTGCAAAAGATGGGGCTGAGTTTTAGGGAAAAAAGGAAGTTGGTAAGCAATCACGTGGGTCATCTTACCTGTGAATTAGAGATGGGGAACGGGGCTCAAGGGCTCTGGGGCAGGTCTTCCAGAGGTGGTTTCTGCTCATCTTTCTCTGCATCCCCGTTGTGCACTCCTTCACGTGTTCATGCATCCAGCACGTGCCCTGTGCAGAGAAGGGGGAGGGGGAGGGCTCCAGCTGAGGCCCCTCACCACAACTTGGCAGTGGCCTGAGGATAGGAGCCACCAAGTAAGGATGGAGAGACACAAAAACACTGTATTAAGTTAGATTTTGGATGCAAATCCTGAAATCCTGTTTTTCCTTTCCTCTCCACTTTGCTTGCATCAGCATTATGTTTCTGAAGGTGGTTGATAAATTTTAAGTACTTCAGTCTTATAGCATCCATTTCAAAGACACAGGAAACCGTCTTTCGGTTATTCTTTGCTCGCTCAAGATGTTTGCTTTTTAGAATTCAGCTTTTCTTTTTTTTAAAAGAGTCAGCTTGATGTCTCATGTTTCGTGGGAATTTCATGCAGTGCGTTACTTGAATCGTTCTCACGGAGGCAAAGCACAGCACAAAGCTTTCTAGGCATTATCAGGCTTGAAAATAAAGAAGATACGGAATTTTACGGTTTTGTTTCTAAATTCCACGTGGATTACAAAATCCGTCTGATAGCAGCTGAAGTCCTACTGTGAATAGTGCTTGGAACGAAAGAATGGCTGGCCTTCTTTCGAATTGTAGCTGAGATAGGAACCTTCCAGACCTACTAGGAAGCAAGATCTGCTCGCCCAGGCAGGTGGATATTCTGGGGAGGCTGCATCTGGACATCTTGGCACTGAGGATGGACACAGTGGTTGACTGCCCTTTGGGTACCGGCGGAGGGCTCCTGGGGGCATAACCCACCTGAGACCTTTCCGGCTGTTCCCCAGGGGAGCTGTGCCCACCCGGGTGGTGGTGAGCAAGGTGGTTGCTGTTGGACTCCTGAAGCCAAAAGGCAGAGGCATATTGTTGTCATCTGAAACATCTGGCCTGAAGTAGATTCTCTGAGTAGTTATGCACTGAGAAATGAGTATAATTTCTCATAGAAAGGGATTCCTTTAGATGGTACTGCAAGTACCAACCTGTGAGTGTTCCTCTCATCTGCCAGATCTGGAGAGATGGGGGCGGTGCCAGCTGTCTCGTAACCTGAAGGACTCCTTGAACAGTAACTAGTGCTTCTTCGCCCTTTGTCTTTGCAGACTTGCTGGCTGCGGGTCGCTGCAGAGGGCAGTGGTTTGGGGCTGTTTCTCCCAGTGCTGCTGACAGCAAGGGTGGTGGGCCTACGGGAGCGTCCGAGCCCGCTGTCTCTGTTAGCCTCTGGGTCTTCCATCGTCTGTGTGTAGTGGTGTCTCCTGAAAGGCACCTTTATGAGCAACTTTAGGGCACAGCACATAGGCCAGCCATGAGGCTTGTTTACTTGTTTGGCTCATGGCCGTGGAATTGAGAAGATAAATATTTGTATCATCAAAGAGTTAAGACGGCTTGCACTCTGGCCCTGTGCTGGGAGGTACATAAGGCTGAGCCGCATGGAAGTGTCTGCACCTACCGTGTACTTGACCTCTGTGCATGCTGATCCTCCTCCCTCCTCCTGCTTTACTGCAGGTTTCTCTTTACCCTTTGTGACACCTTTCCCTGACACCCTTCCGGGGGCCCTCCCTGAAGCCCCCTGGGGACATGGCCTTCCCACCTCACAGAATATTCGTAACCATTTGTCCTCTTGGCCTTCTCCCCAACTGGGTGTGGTCTTCCTTATGGACCAGATGCTCTGATTTGCACCACATCCTCCGAGTCCCACTCTGAGCAGGCAGCTCATAAAGAGTGAGGTCCTTGCTGGGCTTTTCAATAAAGGAGTCAACCAGTAACTGTAGTTCAGAGAATCTCAGGGGGAACTAAATCTGTGCAACAGGGATAAAGCAGAGAAATCTCAGAATCAAAGGCTTGAGAAACAGAAGGAAAGATCCACAAAAGATGAACGTGATCATAACCAAAGCCGTGTCCATGCACATGTGGGCAGTTAGATGGAACCTCGGTGTTCTTGGCTTGTGCTGTTCAGGCTGCCATGTTATATAATGGAAACCTGGAGGAATGGGCTCCATCCTGGGCATTTGAGATGCTTTCTTGGGAGTAAAGTGCTCTGGGTTCCTGATCAGAGCCCTGTTTCCCAGGAATGAAGTCTGCCTTTCTGTTGCGTACTTTCATCTTTCCTGTGCAAAGGGCACAGCTAAGAGATGCAAAGGGCAATTGTAGAAGGCCCTAGGTGCCAAGTGGTCTCATGGGCTCAGTTTATGCAAAGCCTGGACCATATGCAAAGCTCAACTGAATGCCACTGGCTCTCTTTGTTAGCTAGACTTCTCATGGTATTCAAGAGAACATGGCTGATTTGTCATACGAAGGTTTTGGGTGCTGAAAAAGTTGACTTCATTGCATAGCTTCTGCCCTTTTGGAAACCTGGACTTTTGTGACTGAACCCAGGCATCTTGCATTCAGATCAGTTATTTGGGACTTGTGTTCTGAGTCTTGTTCTCCCTGAGGTCCCTGTGGTGAGTGACCATGTGACTGCAATGGCTAGTGAGCCTAGTACTGGAGTCTTTGGGCTGGAAGAGACTTTTCTTTGGCCCCTTTCCACTGGCCCCCAGGGGCATGTTCACCTCTGTGAACATGCTGCCTAGTTCAGCGTCCTGTCCGGTGGCTGGCCCACCTGGATGTGGAATAGTACAGCCAGATGATGCCTGAGAAACTGCCTAGTCAACCTGTAGAGAAACTGAGGTCCAGAGGGCAGAGGTGGCTTGGCCAGCACTTGGTGACTGAGCTGTGGATGTTACAGACCAGGGTGCTTTTTACAACATTAATGACAGCCTGTCAAGGATGGGCATGGATAGCTGCTGTCCCTGTCTCTGCCTCCGTCACATCTTCCACATCTGTAGCCTGACCTCATATAAGCATGTAACCTGCTGCACACAACCACCCCTCACTCCTTCCCCTGGGTGATGCTTTTCTCTTTGATGACTTTGCTGTCACAGTTTGTTCCCTTGCTTTTCCTTTCAGCCATGACCCTTGTTTCAGTGCTTATGGTCATTCTGGCTGTTGGGACCCATCCTGTGTTCTGACCAGCTACTCCCCACCTCTTCTTGTCTCTGAAAAGCACTTCTTTTGTCTTAGGAAGAACAAGATGCCTCTAGGATGTATTTGCAGCACCTCTGGTTACCTGAACTCCTTGGTTTAAAAGAAGCCTCTTTGATAATTAAAAATTGTGCCTTTAAAAACAGACATATGGATTGAAGGAACAGAGAGCCCAGAAATAAACCCACACACCTAGGTCAGGTCAATTAATCTACAGCAAAGGAGGGGAAAATATATAATGGAGAAAAGTCAGCCTCTTTAACAAGTGGGAAAGCTAGATGCTACATGTAAATCAGTGAAATTAAAACCATACACAAAAACAAATTCAAAATGGCTTAAAGCCTTACGTATAAAATATAATACCATAAAATTCCTAGAAGAGAACATAGGCAAAATATTCCCTGACATAAATCATAACAATATTTTCTTAGGTCAGTCTCCCAAGGCAAAAGAAATAAAAGCAAAAAACAACAACAAAAAAAAAACAACCAAATGAAACCTAATCAAGCTTAAAGGCTTTTACACAGCAAAGGAAGTCATCAATAAAATGAAAAGACAACCCATGGAATGGGAGAAAATATTTGCAAATAATGTGACTGACAAGGGGTTAATATCCAAAATATACAAACAGCTCATACAACTCAATATCAAAAAAAAAACAAAACCAAAAAACCAAAAAACCAACCCAATCAAAAAATGAGCAGAAGACCTAAATAGATATTTTTTCAAAGAAGATATACAGATGTCCAACAGGCAGATGAAAAGATGTTCAACATGGCTAAGTATTAGCAAATCATAACTGCAATGAGGTTTTACCTCACACTGATAAGAATGGCTATCAAAAAGTCTACAAATAATAAATGCTGGAGAAGGTGTGAAGTAAAGCGAACCCTTATATACTATTGGTGGGAATGTAAATTGGTGCAGCCACTATGGAGAACAGTATGGAGGTTCCTTAAAAAACTAAGAGTAGAGCAAAGGAGCACATATGAATATGATCCAGCAATCCCACTCCCAGTACATAGCCAGAAAAAACAAAGTCTAATTTGAAAAGATAGGTGTACCCCAATGTTCACAGCAGCACTATTTACAATAACCAAGACATGGAAACAGCCCAAGTGCCTATCAACATATGATTGGCTTAAGAAGACATGGCATACATATGCATATATAATGGAATATTACCCAGCCATAAAAAAGAATGAAATAATGCCATTTGCAGCAACATGGAAGGATCTAGAAATTATCATACTAAGTGAAGTAAGTCAGGCAGAGAAAGACAAGTATCATATAACATTTATATGTGGAATCTAAAAAATAAGACAAATGAATCTATATACAAAACCGAAACAGACTCACAGACACAAACCAAATTTAAGATTACCAAAGGGGAAAGCGACTAGGGGGAGGGATAAATTAGGAGCTTGGGATTAACAGGTACAAAGTACTACACTTAAAATAGATAAGCAATAAGGATTTACTGTTTAGCAAGCACAGGGAATTATATTCAGTATCTTGTAATAGTCTATAATGGAAGATAATCTGAAAATATATATTATATAACTGAAAAAAAACCCAGAAACCAAAAAACAAAACGAAACAAAAATTGTGCCTTGACTGCCCTGATGATGCAACAAAACTTAGAGGAACAGATATACATTGATGTAAATCAGGAAAATCTCCCAAATGGAAATCTCCGATTGACTCTTCCTCCCCGTGAGTTTGGTCTCATGCCCATGTGCTCCCAGTGCCAGAGGAAAAGGGAAAGATTGGGGGAGAGAAAGAGTAAGAGAGGGAGAGAGGAAAGTTATATTTCAAGTCCAAGCATGGGGTTCAGGTGTGTTGCTAGTTGTAGAGAAAGAATGAAAGATGCTGTTCTGTTGCCTCAGCTCAGCCAGCCTGTCGTTGGTCCAGGGGTGCTGCTTCGTCAGGCAGACTTGGATCCTGAGGGGCCAGTTCCATGATGGGGCGGGGTGGGTGGTGCAGTCGAGAAATCTGTGACCTAAGGGAACCATGCAGGGTGGAGGCTTCTAGGTCAGGCCCTGTAGAGATGAAGGCCACTCACAGACATTTGTTGAAAGCCTGCGGAGCGCTGGGCCTGACGATGAAGAAATAAAATGAAGACCCTGCCTGGGCTCTCTGGCAGGGGAGTTGGAGAAGTCAGAGATGGGTCATCTTGTCCCCAGGCAGTTGGTGTTGGGACAGCAGAATCCCTCAGGTGTGTGGGCCCCAGGTGGCAACCCTCCCCGCTGGGGGTGAGGAGGGGGAGCGGGAAAGAGGTGGCAACTGAGTGGTCTGGAGGAGCATGATTGGCAAGGGGACAGCATGGAGCCGGCCGAAAGCCTCCAGCTGCCTGGAGTGAGGGGCGTGGAGGCGGGAGGGGGAGCAGGTCTCAGGGTGCAGGGGGTTGGATGTCCCGTAGAGGACCTTGGACTCGGATGTGCAGCAGAGGGCAGGGCATCCAGAGGGGACCAAAGGGGGCGTGGTCGGTCCATGTTTGGTCTGGGGGACCCCTAGGGCCTGTGGTGGCTGGAGAACTGGGGAGAGCAGGTGAGGATGTAGTGAGAGACAGGATGGTCCTGACGGAAGCACTGGGGTGAGAGGAGCGGCTGCTTCCCACACGGAGGAGGTGGAAGCGTCAGTGTCTGTGGGGGTGGAGGGGGAGCGAGGCGTCGGGTGACTAATAGGTTCCCAGTTGATGTAATAAGGCAGCGGTGATGTCACTAAATGAGGCAGAGAGGGCAGCCCGGGGAGCAGTTTGAGGGATGTGTTTGAGTCAGAACTGCTTGTGGACATGGATGTAGGGACGTCAGCAGGCAGGAGGGTATCTGAGTCTAAAACTCAAGAGGAAGGTTGAAGAAGGTCCTACAGGTTTGGGCAGCAGCCAGGTTACCTGGGGGAGGGAGAGGCAGGGTGTGGGCTCTGAGGGCGTCCCCGGCCCTGCCAGCCTGGGCTCCAGGCCTTGGACCGTGGCCACCTCTGTGTCCTGAGGACTGATCGGGATGGGGGTGTGACTGATTTAGCCCAGGGCCAACTGAAATCATCATTAGGCCCCAGGCTGAGCAGGTGCCGTGTGTACAGCACCCTAGAGTGAGAAGCAGGGACAAGGACACAGCTTGGCGACTCCATCAGGCACAAGGGGAACCCAGAGGCCATGAGGAGCAGAAGGTCATGGTCAGAAACGCGGGAGGAAGCGGAGGCTTGAGCTGTCCCAGCAACCCAGAGCCCTTGCACTCTGAGCGCTCGCAGTCACAGGTGGCGGGGAATGCTGGTGCTTTATCAATGGAAACTGCGAAAACTTTCCAGGACCTTAGAATAAGGGCTGGGCCACTTACAGAAGCTGCGCAGCCAGAGTTTAGCACCAGGAATTTAAAATTCTCAAGGGCATAGTTTCCTCACCTGGGTAAGACAAACATCCCTCTACCAGGATGCTGTAGGATTGAGTGAGTGTGTGCGATGCACTTAGACCCATCCCAGCGCGTAACGAGGGCTGTGGAGATGCTCGCTCTACTGCTGGCACTTCTGGAGGAAAGGAACAGGCCGGGGTGGAGGATGGGCTTGGGCCAAGTCCTGCAGGCCAGGCTGCCTCCTTGAGTCTTACTGAGCACCTGCTTTTCTGGGGGGCAGGCCGCTGGAACAGCCCATTCAGAAGTGCCTGCCCTCAGAGTGGGATGTTAGCTGTGTCCTGTGCGGGTGGCACAGGATGGGCTCGGGGACAAGCTGCTGGTCCACGCCCCATGGCCCCTGAAAAGGCCTGCAGGCCTTGGTGGTGGTCCCCAGATGGGCTTCGCAAGATGAAGAAGAGGGGACTGAGGGATCAGTGGGTAGTTCGGGCCCCTCATGGTAGCCGACCACCCCGCGCGGTCTCCTGGAAGATGACTTCGTGTCTTAGTTACTGAGGAAACCGTGGCTCAGCCTGGCCTGCCCTCCAGACTTGCAGACCGATTGTGAGGTAAGAAAATGTGACAGCCAAGGCTCCCTGAGTGTGTGTGTGTGTGTGTGTGTGTGTAAGGGAAAACTGAATAGTGGGCTAGGATATCTGAAATGCCTGTTTACTGTTGAGAAATACTTTACCCATTAGTGTGTAGAATCTGAGAATGCCAGGATTATGGGGTCATCTGGACTAATTCCTCATGCAGGGCTCCTGGGCCTCCTCCCTCCAGTAAAAGGAGACTTCTCACCCCTGGAAAGGGACCCATCCCCTTTTTGGACACTTCTGACTAATAAAAAGTCTTTCCTTTCTGAAGCCTGCTCCTTTGTAGCATCCTCCTCTTGGCCCTGGATGTGGGACACTCCACAACTCTAATCCCCATTCCAGTGACAGCTCTTTCGATATCCAGAGCCAGGGGTCACAGACCTGCTGCCTCCTCTCCTCTAGGGTTTAGGAGACGATAGATCCACAGCTCAGTCAGGGTGTGGACCTCCTGCATGTCTCTAGTCAGCGCCGTGCTGTTGTTTCCAGCGGTGAGGAAGGAGGGGGCCTCTCACTGCCAGCTGTGTCTGGGGCCGGGTGAGTGCCAGAGCCTGGGTGATGTGGACAAAGGGACGTTCCTGCAGCTGGTCGCGGGAGGGGCTGTTCCCCAGCCAGGGTGACTGTCAAAGGTAGAATTTGATTAATGGAGCTCGTAAGTCCAGCATCGGCCTATCTGATTGCCCTGGGTGATTGATCTGTTACTGTTGATCAATTACTGTTGATCAATACCTTCAAAGGACGTGAGGGAGCTGAGTCTGGTTTATTCGTTTTTAACCTTTCCCCTATTTTGCAGAGCTCTCCCAAGACACCCGCAGCACGAGAAGGGGCTTGTTTCCCTGGTGCTAACTTGCAAACCCCAGGTCTAGCCTTTTCTTGACTGTATAAATTCGCAGTTCTGGGAAAGCCATCAAAGCACTCAGGACCATCTGTGAAAGTTGACCCCTGCCATGGGGGCAGAGCGAGGCACAGAGACCCTACTGGGCCACTTTGATGTTTTTATCATGTTTTTTCTTCTTCTTGTGTTTCTTGTTCCATTTGTCCCTTCAAACTCCACCCCAGTGCTACCCTAGGAAACCTACTTTTTTTCGGATAAAAAACATCAGTGTTACAAACAAACAAATTTAGCATTACCAAAACTGTGTTGCCTGTGACATCGGGCTATGAGCTAACATACGCGACTCAGTGGGTCGGTCAGTTGCTTAAATTAAAAGTGCAGTGAAAATGAAGTGCCCTAAACCGACCACTGCATCCCAGATTAGAAGGTTCAGAACGGGTCCCGGGTCCGGCGCGCTCACCCTGCTTGCCCAGGGCAGGCAGCCCCTGCTGGTGGCTTGCTGGCAGGAGCCTGCTTACCCACCCCCGGCTCCCTGTCCCTCCCCACGTTCGCCCCTCTGCCTCCCACAGTCACTTCCTAGTTGCTGTTGGGAGAAGTAAATGGTTAATCTGAGGTCTGAACCCTTGAAGGTCATGAAAAGTAAAAAGCTGGGTCAATGAGGAGCACGGTTAGTGGGTATCCCTTTAATCAGGTCTCATGTTATTTTATTTTCCCTGAAAACAGAAGGCCCTTAGAGGGAAAAAGTCTGAATTAGAGGATAGTTTAAAAGAAATGTGCCTGCCCCTTTTAAGTTATAGAGTTACAGAGGCAGATTGAGTGCCGCTTAGTTGTGCTTTAATGAACGAGTAATTATTTAAACACGTATTTTGTTTGTCTGGCAGCTTTAACAATATTTCAAAGACTCATTTTTGCTATTTTATTTATATTACTAATTTATGCCAGAGGTTTACCCGTGTTTCCTGGAAGGGGCCAGAAAGTAAATATTTTAGGCATTTCGGACCAAGAGGCAAAACTGGGGGTAGCGAGTAGTTACTTCTGTGATGAGAGAGAAGGCAAATTTGCATAGATTTTTTATTGATTAAGTTCAAAATATAATGATAACTGAGTACAGTGTTTTTATAATTCAGGTTTACTAATGATACAAATGGAATTTTGGTAGGGAGAAACAATGTTTTGCTTAATTGTGGCTCAAAAGTAGTGTTTTCTGACATCAAATTGACTGCCAGTGTTTATCTATAAAAAACAGTGCTTAGCTGTACAAAAACAGGTCATGAACCAGATCTGGCCTGTGGGCTATGGTTTGCCGACCACTGGTTTATACAAAAGATTTGCTTAGAAAGTTCATGCCCTTCTCCCCACGAATGGAGCAAAGATAACTGTCTGGTCTTACAAAGTACAATTTTATCTGAATGTAATGGTCTCTTAACGTTTGTGAACTTTGTGACACTTTGATTTTAAACCTTTGCTCTGCGTGTTTGTGTGATTTTACAAATAAGTCTCGGTGACTTCCTGTCATTAACCAACTGGATTGCAGGCAGTCGGTGTCCCACTTGGGCGTTTTATAGTCGCCTGTGAACAGGGGTCACTCCCTGAGCTCATCCTGCTCTGTCCACGGGTGGCTCTGTGTGTGTTTTCCCCGTCCAGGCCCTGTGCTGGCCCCACACCTGTGCAGGTAACTGCAGCTGTCTGCCTGGGAGGCTGCCCTGAGCACAGACTTTGTGCTGGAGCAGAGTCGGCCTCAGCGCCATCCTGGTGAGGACCGAAGCAGGGAGGAGAAGGGAGGCCGTGTTCCCACACTCTTGTCTGCTTTTACCGCCGGGAGGCTCCGTGACACCCAGCCAGTGGGGACACACTCGCTCTGCCAGCCATCCTGGCCCCAATATACATGCCCAGGAGATAGGCCTTTTTACCCTTGAGTTCAGCTAAAATACTGTTATTTTTCCAATGGATGCTTTTCTAGAAATAACAATAAAAAAGGAAAAAAATAAACAAAGTAGAGAAGGGTAAACTTACAGAATGAGGGTGGAGCTTGATTAAAATGTCCTCACCTGACCAGAATCTGAGGTGGCCTTGGTTTCCCCGAGTGGAGGACACCCCACCTCTCGCGGCCTTGGTTTGAAGCTCCGGCTTCTGCTTCTGACCAGTCATGCCCCCAGGCTGCTGCTTGTGTGAGGGGTTGTCAGACTGGCCCATCTTCACTGCAGGCACGACACCACTCCCCAGGTTTTCACTTCAGGGTGGGGCTCTGGCCTGGGAGGTCCCTGGAGACGTCCCATCGCTCACACTTGCTGTGGGCCGAGGACCCCAAGTCCCCCAGCTTTCTTGGCCTCCCCATTTGTCACTGTCAGTCATGCTGGCTGCTGCTCTGGGTTTCCCCGCTACCCCATCTGGTCTCCTCTTCACCTTTCTCTGTGCTGTTCTCACGTAGGAAGCAGGGGTGGGCATTCCTTTCCCGACAGTAGGCGGCTCCCTTTCCCCTGGGGGTCTGTGGAGGCCGCGTGGGGAATCTGGACAGCCACCCCTCCCTGGGGGCAGTGAGGTGCCCTTCCTCCTTCTTGCTGGGGTGGTGCCAGAGCAGGCCACGTGGACCGTCACGGCTTCCACTGCTGCTCAGCTGAAATAAAGCAATGAAACGACCAGAGCCAAAGAGGACATTATATAATGATAAAAAGACCACGAAGGCATAGCAGTCCAACCTCCGTTTTACAACGGAGCTGTAAAACGTGTGAAGCAAAACCTGATAAAATGAAAGGAGAAATAGACCAACACATGGTTATATTTTGAGACTTCAATACCGCTCTCTCAACAATTGGTGGAACAGAATTAGACAGAAAATCAGCAAGGATGTAGAAGACTTGAGTAGCACCATCAAACGTTTCTAGAACAGTCCAACCAGTAAGAGCAAAACAGATCATCTTTTCAAGGGCTTACTGAATATATACCAAGCTGGGCCATAAAACAAACCTAACAAATTTAAAAGAACTGAAATCATATAGCACGCATTCTCGAATCACAGTGGAGTTAAACAAGAAATGAATGACAGATAACAGGCAAATCTACAAACCCTTGGAAACTAATGGTACCCTTCTGGATAATCCATGAATCGAAGGGGAAATCTCCAGGGCCGGTGGATGGAAGGTGTCTGGAGTGAGACTGGGCCTCCATGTGTGGAAGTCCGGTCACTGTCCATGGAGGTAAACAGGCTGTGGCTCTTCTGTTGCTCAGACAAGCTTGGCGTGGTGAGCAGAGACTCAGTAGACATCCGCCGGGGATGCTGTCAGGGTGGTGACGGCAGTGGCAGAAGTGGGGAGTGCTAGGTACCTTTCGATGGTACCCCAAAGCCACTGGTCAGGTTGTGATTAAAGAAACCCCATCACTCGGTGGGTGGCATTGGGGGTGACGAAAGCTTAACATGGACCATTGCACTATTTTGAGAAAATTAAAGTCAAAGTGTAATTTTCTGGGATGATTTTTGGTTCCATTAGAATTACTAGTTCCAGAGTAGGAAAGGCAGTATTTGAGGATAATGTGCTCATTAAAGCTCCCCCCGAATGGAGCAGTAATGGATCAGTAATGTGAGCATCTTGGGGAGAGGTCTAGCTCTGATGCGGTGATAAGGGTGCAACTCCACACCCCCTGCAAAGCCTCGGACTTGAACAAAGAGAGACCCTGCAGAATGTTCTCTGCTGCCTCTGGCTTCATGTAGCTTGCATTTAAATAATAACCCCTTTCATGATGTTGCTCCAACAAGCACACTTTCCACAGATCAAAGTAGATTCCTCAATGACACACGCACAACTGCAGGCGTGGGGTGGAGTTGCCGTGAGATGTTAGGCAGGTTTGTAGGGCCTTTAAGAAAGGAGGACATTTGGTGTCTCAAGGATGTCCGATGGGGCCAGGTTCCAACTGTGGTGGTGAGGCTGAGTGTCAACGCAGTGGTATCTAATTATTCACTGCATTTATCCCCATCAGCATGCAGAGCAGCCCAGTATAGTTTCCATCAGCATTTCTTCTTTTCAGAGTGGCTCTCAGAACCTCAGAACCATGGTGCTGATTAGTGTAGATAACTGATAGAACAAAGAGCCCTACAAAGAAAGATCATTCGTTGCCATGTCAGGCATCTCCATGGCCAGCCTTTGGGGGTTACCTGAGCTGAACTTCCCTAGACAGTTGGAAGGTGCCCTTGGGCAGAAGGATGCTCATGATGCCAAATGCAGCTTTGAGATGTTGGAGGGTTCGCTGATTAAATGAAGTTAATGCATTTGAGGTACCATAATTGACGGTACTGCTGTATCCGGGCAGATTCTTGTCTGACAGAGTTCTGTTCACTGAGTGGTACCCAATAATTTACACAGGCATGGGGGAGAGGATGGGATGGAAGAGTGTAGAAGCAGAAGAGAGAGTTGTGCATATAAAGTGAGAACAGGAAGGGCTGGTTGGCTGGAAAGCAGCTTCCAGGGGAGGAGCTGGAAGTGGCCCTTTGCAGCCCCAGCCCTCTGCTCACTCCGTGGGGCATCCCTGTTTTCAGGCCCCAGTAGTGGGGCAGAGAACACTTAATCCCATCCCAGTTCACTTGTCTTCTGTTTCCCCGGACTCTCTTCTCCAGGCTGGCTTGTCCTCACCAACAGGAAGTATTTGGTTCTGTTTTGTTTCTTTTCCTATTAATGTTGATTTTCAAAGGGAGATCGTGAAAAGACATGTTGCTCTAAGTTTTCTTTTTTCCTTCCAATTTTAGCAGCCAGAAATCTACAACAAGACCTAGATGTATATGTGTGTTTACTCATTCCATACAGAGTGGGAAGTTAATCAGGTAGTCAGGAAAATGTAGGTCTGTCTCCAGGACATTAGGATGAGAGGAAAGTTGTTACATAGTTGAGGTTCTGGGCCATAGTCTCCTAAATTCTTTTTAAAGTTGAGCCTTTTTAAAGTTGGCATTTGATCTGACATGTCTCTTTATGGGACAGAGTTGGAATTGAACCTCACATTGAGCTGAGCTAAATCCCCAGGTTATCCCCCTTGAGGATTCTGAGAAATTAGTGCCCTTTCTTGTAAGTACTTAGCGATCTTCAGATAACAATACTCTGTGCTTATAAAGTACCCCTTCCTAGTACACTAGCCTGAGGGGGACGTGGAAGGTACATGCCAGCATCTGAAGGCTCACAGGAGATACCCCCTGCCAGTCCTGTCCTCACCAGCCCCACATCAAAGCTGTTTAACAAATGGGAACTTGGATCCCAGTTTATAACACTGGAATTAAAAGGCTGACATACCGAGGGTAGAGCTATTTATGATGAGGTTGATTTTAATGGGTTTCCCCACAGCTCTTTGTAGAGTTAGTACCATCCTTGTCTTTTTATGATGACAGATGCCTTGTGAAAGTTAGATCAGAACTGGAGCCCAAACCGGAAGTACAACCCATCATGGTTTCCACGGCTAATGTACTTTTCATCTCATGGATGTCAAGGGGGATGGGGTGGATGTGCCTTTGTCCTTTTTACAGACTCAAATCTCTTCAATTTATTTTTATTTTTAAGGATTAAAAAGTAGTGTTAGTGTTTGGTTAATTCTAAGAAAGATAATAGGCAACCGTTTCAGCTAGTATCTTTTAAAATTAACAGCAAAGAAGTTAAAGGAACGGCCACTTACTTATGCGGGTGTTCTGTGTTACATTCCTTGGTTTTGTCATGTCCTCTTCCATCTGATAAAAATACATGGTGCGCCCTGTGTTTTCATCTGTTTCCCAGAATCAACTTGCTGAAAAGGAATTATGTTGGAAAAGCATCAAGTCTGTCTTAAAAGATTTTTTCATTTTCAAAAGTTTGATATTTTTTCTCCAAAAAATTGGCATCTTTAGAAAATAAGTTTTGAACTTGAGATTTGTGTGACTTTCTCTGTAAAAGGGTAAAAATTTTTTTAAATTTATTTATTCATTTTTTGGAAGTATAGTTGACTTACAATGTTGTGTTTCTGGTGTACAGTAAAGGGGTGTGTAAGTTTATAAGTTGTCAAAAATGGTTTATAAGGCTTAAGAGTTACTTGGGCACCTGTATTGCTAAAGGACATGTTATTATATTAAAAAAATTTTTAGTACATCTGGAAGCACAAAAGAAGCGAGGAAGGGGAGGAGGAAGGAATACATTAGCTCCCTGTGCTGGGTATTTTAGTGTATTTACCTTGGCAGGGCCACAGGGCCCAGATATGTGTTCAAACATCATTCTGGGTGTTTCTATGAGGTTTGGGGATGCCGTTAACATTCAAGTGAGTGGACTTTGAGTAAAGCAGACTGCGCGCCACAGTCATTGTGTGGGTGGGCCTCGTCCGATAAGTTGAGGGTCCAGACAGAACAAAAGACTAGCCTCCTTCAAGCAAGAGGGAGCAGTAGTAGACGGGCTTTGGATTTGAACTGCTACATGGGCTCCTCTTGGACCTCCAGGCTGCCAGCCCACCCTGCAGATTTTGGATTTGCCAGCCTCAGTGAGCCAGTTCCTTAAAATAAATCTATATGTATGTATACATACATACATACATACATACTTGTGTGTGTATTTATCTCTAACATATATATGTATGTATGTATATCTTTATATAAATAAATATTTATATGCATATTTATCTTCCCTTGGTTCCATTTCTCAGGAGAACCCTGACTAAACACGCCCCTTTTGGAGAAATTCACCAGCAGAGAGATCTCTGTAATCACAAATTTAATTGCACGGTTGAGAGCCTGGTTGGACCGCACACCATCACATAGGCACCCTTCCTGCTTGTGTCCAGAGAAGGGAGGGTTCAGGGCACCCAGGAGAACAGCAACCCACTGAGCCAAGAAGAAACTCTAATCCATTAGTCTACCCAGGATGAGCAAAAGAAAATGTTCTTGAAGTTTCCAGATGCTGAAAAGCTTTCGAGGCCAAGCTGGGCTCAGGTTCTGAAGACCTAGGAGCCCTGCCAGCCACCAGGACTCTGCTGGAGGTAGACGGATGGGCCTGGTGTGTTGGCTTGAAGGTGAAGTCCCCTTGAGTGCTGTGGAGACAGGCACTAAACTGTAACAACGTACTGACTCTCCCCAAAGCTTGCTCTCTGTACTCTTTAAATTAGTATTTGGTAACATTGCCAGCACTTTGTGTTTCAAAAACAGTTCTACTTCTTAAAATAAGAGTGTTTATGGAAAAAAAGATCATGCTTCTAATCTCATTTAGTTATCTCTGTGATGGAGGCTGGGCAGTTTATGCCTACAACCCAGATTAATTGTCTAAGACAGTGGGGGAGGGGTTTGAATACAGCTGTAGCTAAATCTTCATGCCAAACATAAAACAGTTTTAGAGTCTTTTTATAGTCTTCTGGCATATAGTAGCTGTTCATTAAATATGTCACGTGAATTAGAAATTCTCTGGCTTTTCCCTAGAGGTACATCTTTATGCTTGTTTCTGTAGTGCGGTCCTTGAATATCAGAGCAGTTCGGGTGTTACACTTGAAGACAGGCTCCTGACCAGACCCTTACGTAAGGAGAGATGCAGGTTGTGGAGTCAGTGCCGGAAGCTGGCACGGGGTCCCTGCCCGGCGCCCCTACACACGGTCCTCACTGTGGTGCTGCCTTCCGCCCACGCGGGTTGTTCATAGTGGAGATGATACACATGGTGATGTTTTCTGAATCATCACGTGTCGACTTTCCTTTTTACGTCTCCTTGTTTGTTTCCATCTAATTGCATCCAGTCTGTGGGTAAATGCTTTATGAGTTGGGGCCAGGCATCCTCTGGGCCTGATGAATCAGATTCTGTCTCGAGTCAGCTTTTGCTGTGAGGTGCCTGGGCACCTGAGTCACTCGGAGGCTGGGTGGCTGCAGACGCTGCGGTGCCCCGTCACGGTCACAGCCACCGTCTACTCCAGTGCCTCCGGACTTGCAAAAGTTTTGGCGAGCTGTGAAGTTGGCCAGAGACTGAAAAGAGCCAAGGAGAACTAAGCAGGGTAGTGGAGCAGTAAAGGCGTGTTGGAGGAATCCTGAAAACCAGGTGAGTGTTGGCTGACAAGTCAGGGCTTGACAGCCAAGCGCCGCTCCCCACTTCCTGCCGAAGCTCAGGTGTGTCTCCTCCTTCCTCAACGTCTTCCCCAGGCGTTTTCTTTGAACAGAGTGATGGGTACATTTCCAGCTACAGAGAAACCTCTAAGCAGAGAAAATTTACAGATGATTTTAACTTTAAAAATTAAAAACAGCCTGTCTTCAGAAGTTGGGATTTATCAGATTAAAGTGTTGGGCAAGTAACTTAAACTTTCTAAATCTTGTTTTCTCATCTCTAAAGTTAGAATAATAATATTATCTGCCTGTGTTGTCGTGAGGATTCAGTGAAGCAATGTTTGAGGGTAGCCTTGGTGTCGCAGATACTAGAATGATACTGAATTATAATGCCAACTCTTACTCGAGGCTTCAGAATTTAATGTTTATCCATGCTCAGCCTCTCTTCACCCCTCTCCTCCCCAACTTTAGTCCAAAAGAATTCATTTTGTGCCTAGTGAGCCAGGACCAGGGCGTACAGTGGAGAACAAGACAGATATGGCCGTGCCTCATGGAACTTTCCATCCTGGCCAAGGCCATAGATGGGAACATGTCAAGGGTATATGTCATAATGATGGTGTGAAGAGAAATCACGTGTGACCTGGGGATGGAGGGTGGCGGGTGTGAGGTGGGGCAGACTCTGCTTTATCTAGGGTGACGTCTTCTGAATCCTCAGCAACCAGCCATGCTACTGATAGCATATTAGCTCAGAGATGTTTATCATGAAATGTTTTTAAATTCTGGAAACAATGTCTGCTTCTCTGTGTATGCATGTGTGTGTGTGTGTGTGTGTGTACATGTGTATTTTTGATGAGTGTGGGGAAGCCGCCGTTTCCTTGGCATAAGCTATGCTTTATCTTTATGAAGACACTGTTGAAAGAAGAACTTGGCCCAATTTAGCAGAATTTATGGAGAAGGTCAAGGTTTTGGGTCATGCTGATGTTTGGTACTCCTTGAAGTAGAGATTGGAAAGAACAATTGAATTGTTGCTTCTTGGACATGTGGAAATAGGTACAAATGTTAATGTCTCTTTGCATTTTTTAAAAAAATCTGCTACTTTGGTATATAAAAAAATACTGTTTAAAAACAGTTTTCTGCCCGTGCGACTGCCAGGAAAGCAGGGTGCAGAGATGATTGCTTGTGGGTTGTCGCTGAGTTCTGCACTGGGCTCCTGTTCCCTGGCAGGATCTTTTTGGAATGCAACTCTGTGTCTCCCATCTATGTGTGTGTATCATGGCAGGTTTTCCTCCTGGAGAAATAAGTGTTGGGGCTGAGTGTACCAGAAGCCCTTTTTTGTAGGCGTCCAGGAAGAAGAGATCCCTTTCAGGCTGCATTTCCTTAGGCGCTCCATCTTTAGATGTTGCTGGTAATCCTCTGCTTTCAATGCTACTACAAGTCGGGGTTGCTTACCACTCCCAGTGTATACCTACTGCTCAGTTCTTAGTGGCCTTTGGGCTGTTTTTATGCCGCACTGTGTGTTACTCAGCAAGGTTCTGTTTTTTCTGCACCAGTTCCGGTCATTTGTGCTTCAGAGTTTTGATACTTGAAAAAAATTGACCTGAGCAGCCTTAAAGCAACTTTGACCTAAGGAAATTGACCTGGGCAGCCGGAAAGTGACTTTGTGTGTGGTGGTTGGCGAGTTTCAGCTCCGGTGCATCCACAGAGGTGAGCCTAGCAGTTTTTCAGATGTTGGTCTATTATTTTCTTCAGGGACAGTGGCATTAATGAGCCATGCCAGGAAGTTCCCCGTGTTCCTTCTCCTGCAGCAGGAAGGGAGGGGGCAGGCTGGAATAGTCATTAAGGAGAGTTCAGGTCCTCTCGCAAGATGTAGTGAGTTGTTTTTAACTTGGACTTTAGGATATCAAGTGGATCGACTGTGAGGATGGGTGTATTTGCTTGTGCACTGGTGTCTTCACTATACGCAGTGCATTTTGGTATAATAACTAGGTGTCACTGGGGACACCAGTATGCATGGCATGAAGCAGTTAGCAATGGCACTGGGTATTTACTTAATCCTTCTCTTCAGGTCTTGAATGCTGGCTCCCTCATGCCTTTCGTTCTTTTTTCATTTATGGAGACATCAGTATAGAAGCTCAAAGTGAGAAGTGTGCTAGGACTGCAAGGTCAGTCCTGCTCATGGACTCCAGAGCTGATCTCTCTCTGCCCTAACCCAGCCTCCTGGGGAGAGCTCTACCCCGACCTCTGGATCCTGCAGTGATGCTGAGGGGAGTGGCTTCCTTGTGGGGCTGGAGGACACAGGAGAGTTTGGGAAGGGAAAGGCCAAGGCCCCATCAGCATAGGGCCATTCATTGTGCAGGTTAAGTCCAAGATCTGATGTGCTGACTGGGATGGGAGAGCCTCCCCTCTCCCTTCTTTCTCTTTACCATCGTTGTTTCAAAGCATAACAGCCAAGACTTAGAGGAGAACAACCAAAGATAGAAAAGAATACTGTTTTTTTCCCCCCTGCTGAGAGAGAGATTTCTAACATGCTAAAGCATCTGATTATAAAACCTAGGACAAAGACCTTGAACATTTATCTCCACAGATACAATAAGACAAAAGGGGAGGGAGAGAGAATGTGAAATGGCAAAACCCTAGAGAAATTCAGAAAGGAAAGTAACATTGATGGGAGTTGATCACCTGCTAATAGCTTTGTACATTCTGTGATCTTTCCTTCCTGTGGTGACCTGTCAGCCCCCAGGTAACCCTGGTGTAGGGGCACCTGGTAGCCGGTTCCTTCATGAAGTAGGGAGTTTTGAGCTTAGGCTTTGGAGACAAAAAAAAAAAAAAAGTTTAAAGCAGAGAAGTGAACTTTTGGGTTTGATGAGTGTTTAAAACTAAAGTTTGTTCATTCACTGAGCTGAGGTGAGTAGATATATTACACTGTTGTGTTCTTTCAGTTTTGTAGAATATTCCTTTTTCTATTTTGTTAGGTGCAATCATTGATATTTCAAAACTGCTCTTGTGGTGGAATTGACATACAATAATCTGCACATGCTTAAAATGTACAATCTGATACATTTTGACATATGCATACATAGGTGAAACCATCACCGCAATCAAGGTAGGGAAGTTATCCATCCCCCAAAAAAGTTTCCTGGTGCCCCTTCGTAGTCATCCTCATCCCCAGTCCCACCCAGCCCTTCCCTAGGCAAACACTGATCTACTGTCTGTCACCATAGATTAGTTTGTAATTTCTCAGATTTTTATGTAAGTTGAATCATATAATATGCATTCTTTTATTGCTTGGCTTCTTGGGTGCAGCACAATTAGTTTGAAATTCACCCACGTTGCACATTATTAGTACTCATTCCTTTTTATTGCTGAGTTAGCATTCCACTGTATGGCCATACCACAATGTTTATCCGATGTTGGACATTTGGGTGTTTCCAATTTTAGACTATTTAAAATAAAGCTGTTTTGAACATTTGGGTACAACGTTTTTCAGACTGAAGCTTTCATTTCTCTGTGGTAAATACCTAAGAGGGAATTGTTGAATCCTAAGATTGAGGTATGTTTGACTTTTTTGAAGCATTGCCAAACTTACTCAAAGGGATTTCACAATTTTACATCCCCATTGGTAGTGTATGAGTCCAGTTCATCCACATCCTTTCCAGCACTTGGTGTGGTTAGTCTGCTTAATTTTAGCCATTCCAATGGGTGAGTAGTGGTACCTCACTGGGGTTTTAATTTGCTCAGTGATTAGTGATGAATATCTTTTTTATGTGCTTATTTGCCATCTGTCTTCTTTGGGTGAAAGGTTTGTTTAAATCTTTGGCCAATTTTTAAATGGGGTTGTCTGTTTCTTAGTATTTAATATTTATTTTATGTATATTATCTCTTATTATTTCTAACTTTTTTGAGTTTTGAGAGTTCTTTCTATGTTCTAGATACAAGTCCATTACTGGATATGTTATCTACAGGTATTTCCCTAGTCTGTGGCTTATATGTTCATTTTCTTAATGGTGTCCTTCAAAGGGAAGGCATTTTAAGTTTCCAAGAAGTCTCATTTATCAGTTTTTTTTTCTTTCATGGAATGTACGTTTAGTGTCATATCTAAGAAATCTTTACCTAACTCAGAGTCACAAAGATTCACTCCCATGTTTGCTTCTAGGTTTATAGTTTTCAATTTTTAATTTGTATCTATGATCTATTTTGAGTTAATTTTTGCACATGATATAGCTCAAAGTTCTTTTTTTCTTCTGTGTATAAACACCTGTTCCAGCATAATTTGTTGGCGAAAAACCTAGCAACTGTATTTTTTATTGAATTTTACCAACTTTTGTTAAAACATCAGTTGTCCATGTGTATATTGCTCTATTCTGGACTTATTCTTCTCTTCCATTGATTATTTGTCTATATTTTCTAGGTTTTTAAAACTGAGGTATAATTAGCATATAATACTATATTAGTTTTAAGTGTACAGCATAATTTATTTTGTATTTGTATATATTGCAAAATGATCACTATAATGAGTCTAGTTAATATCTATCACCATACATAGTTACAAGATTTTTTCTTATGATGAGAACTTTTAATTTTATTTTTAAAATTTGTTTTTTAAAAATACTATATTTTTTTTATTGTTGTATAGTCAGTTTACAATGTTGTGTCAATTTCTGGTGTCCTGATGAGAACTTTTAAGATAAATTGTCTTAGAAACTCTCAAATATACAATAATTTATTTGTCTATCTAGGTTCCAGTACCACACTGTGTTGATTACTGTAGTTTTGTAATAAGACTTGAAGTCAGGGAGTGTAAGCCTTCCAGTTTTGTTTTTCTCTTTCAAGGGACCTGCATTAGATCCTTCACATTTCCATGTGAATTCTAGATTTAGTCTGTCAATTTCTAGGAAAAAAAAATCCTGCTTAGATTTTGATTGGGAATGCACTGAATCTTTAGATCAGTTTCCAGGAAACTGACATCTTTAAAGTACTAAGTCTTCTAATCCATGAGCATGGTATATCTCTTCATTTATTTAGGTCATTAATAACTCTCAGCAATATTTTGTAGTTTTCAGTGTACAGGCATTACATATTTTTTGTGACACCTATCCCTAAGCATTTTATATTTTGGTGTATTTTTAAGATTTTAATTTCTAATCGTTCATTAATACTACATAGATATCCCACTGACTTTTGTGTATCAGTCTAGTATTCTGCAATCTTGTTAAAGTCATTTATTTGTTCCCATGGAAATCCCATAGGATTTTCTACCTAGATGATCATGCTGTCTGTGAATGATGACAGTAACGTCTTCCTTTCCAATCTAAATGACATTTTAATTTTTTCTTTCCCTATTGCACTGGCTATAAGGTTGAATAATGTTGAATGGAAGTGATGAGTGGACATTCTTGTCTTGTTTCCCATCTTAACAGGAAAGCAATCTTTCACCATTAAGTATGAATGTTATCTATGTGTTTTTTGTAGATACTCTTTTAGTTTGAGGAAGTTCCCTTCTTTTCCTTGTTTGCTGAGAGCTGACATCAGAAAAGCATGTTAGATTTTGTTAAATGATTTTTCTGCATCTATGGTGATTATCTTTTTTTGTTGTTGATATGGTGAATTACATTGATTCCTTTTTAAATTGTTATCCTGGAATAAACTCTACCTGGTCATGATGTATTTTAAAAAATATATTGTTGGATTTGATTTGCTCAAAGTTTTTCATTATTGTTGTTGCAGCTCTATTCATGAGAGATATTGGTCTGTAGTTTTCTTTTCCTCTGATGTCTTTGTTTAGTTTTGTTACCGTGATAATGCTGGTTTCATTGGATACGTTGGGAAAGTTTGTTCCTATTGGTAGAATTTACCAATATAGCTTGGAGATACCTTCCTGGAAAAATTTTAACTATAAGTTCTGTTTCTTTAATGTATGTTGGGCCATTCAAGTTATTTGTTTGTTCTTGAGTGAGGTTTTGTTAATGTTTTTAAGGGAATTTGTTGATTTTATTTAGTTCTCCAATTTGGGGGGCATTACATTTTTCATAATAGTTCATTATCATTGTCATTTTAACATCTACAGAGCCTGTAGTGTTGTCATCTGTCTCCTTTTTGGTATTGTGATTTGTGTCTTCTCTCTCCTCCCTCTCTTTTTCTGAATGGCCTGGCTAGAGGTATATCAATTTTATTGATCTTTGCAAAGAACCAGATTGGTTTCCTTTTTTTTTCCTTTTTCATTTCATCGATTTACCCTCTGATCTTTATTAGTACCTGTCTTCTGTTTACTGTGGACTTAACTAGCTCTTCTTTTTCTACTGGAAGTTGCGGTCCTTGATTTGAGACCTTTCTTCTTCATAACGTAGACTTTTAGTGCTATAAGTTTCCCTCTAAGTATTGCTGTTTAGCAGCATTCCATATATTTTGATATACTGTATTTTCATTTCATTCATTTTAGAATACTTCTTAACTTCCCTTTTGACTTCTTTTTTAACCATTGGGTTATTTTGAAGTATGTTATTTATTACATAAATATTTAGGAATTTTCCTGAAATCTTTCTGTTATTGGTTTCTAAGTTAATTCTATTGTGGTCAAAGAACATGCTTTGTATCACTTGAATCCTTTAAATTTATTGAGACTACTTGTATAGGTTAGAATCTGGTCTGTCCTTGGGACCTGAGTAGAACATGTATTCTACTGTTGTTGAGAGGAATATTCTATAAATGTCAATTAGGTCAAGTTGATGGATAGTTTTGTTCCAGTCATCCATATCCTTACTGACTTTCTGTCTGCTTGTTCTCTAGAGTACTGTGAGAGTGGTGTTGGAGTTGAAAACTGCAATTGTGGGCTTTTCTGTTTTTCCTTTCAGTTCTGTTCATTTTTGCTTCAGGTACGTGGAAGTGAAGCTCTGTTATAATGTGTGTAAACATTTAGGATTGTTATTTCCATTTGATAAATTGACCCCTTATTTTTCTGAAATAATGTTCTTCATCCCTGGCAATATTCATTTATCTTAAATCTATACTGTCTGATATTAACAGAGTCGTTCCAGCTTTCTTTGGGTTTATCTTTTTTCATCCTTTCACTTTCAGTGTATTTTTGTCTTTATAGGAAAAGCGTGTTCTTTTGTAGGACACATTTGGGTTTTTCCTCTGTGGTTCATTTTGGATCATTTCTATTGCTATGTCAATTTCACTCATCTTTTCTCCTTCCGTATTTAATCTGCTGTTAGTACCATCTGATCTAATTTAAATCTTGGAAATTTTCGTTCTCATCTAAAATCTCTTTAATCTTTAATATTTTTCATGTCCCTACTTAACTTTCTGAATATATAGAATACTGTTATAATACCCATTTTAATATCTTTGATAATGCTAATATCTGTTTTGTTTCATTTTTGATTGATTTTTTTCCAAACTTGGAACATCTTTTTCTGCTTCTTTGCATGCCTATTAATTTTTTTTATTGAATTCCAGAATGAATTTTTCCTTGTTGCATGCTGATATTTTTGTATTTTTATAAAATTTGTGAAATTTGTTCTGGGATGCAGTTATTTGACAGCAGTTTGATCCTTTTGGGTTTGCTTTTAAGATTAGGTGGTATCGGAGAAGCATTTGCTGCAAGGCTAATTATTCGTCATGGCCAAGACATGGTTCTTCTGAGTACTATTCCCAATGTCCCATGAATTGTGAGATTCTAGTCTGGCTGGTAAGAGTGGCTCTGGATGAGCACTGGGTATTTTTCCTTCTAGTCCTTTGGGTGGTTCTTTCCCTGGCCTCAAGTACTTACGTGCACTGATTAGCATCCTGCTGAATACTCAAAGTGGACCCTCTGAAGATTTTCAAGTTCTTTCTCTGAGCAGCACAGTTGTATTCTGTCCTGTGAATCCTACCTTGTTCTTCCAGCTCGGGCAGTCTGATGACACCCTAGGTCTGCCTAGGGTCCCTTTCCCTGTGTCATGACTTGGGAGTTTTCTCAAAGCAGTATAGCAGGGTTTTGTATGTTTTAAGCAGAAGGGGAAGTATGATGCCTATTTCTTAATCTTGGCCAAAAGCAGAAGTCTTGGCAGCCATTAATATTTAAAATACATTGACAATGTATAATGATTCCCCCCAAATGATCAAAGTTTTGGACCTAAAAATCCTATCTCTGGGGACATATCTAAAAAAGCTCGAAAAAGGAAAAAAGATATTATGCACAGAAAAATATTCTGTACAACATTATTTGTAATGAGGATTAGAAGAAATCTAAGAAAAGGAGAGTGGTTAAAATTATGGCATATCTATGCACTGAAATATTAGGGGTTATTTTAAATGATAATTTCAAAGATTTTTCAAAGTTAAAATGCTTAATATTTAATATTACATTCATTAATGATATATGAGAATATTCCATGCTATATCATCATTACAACCTCATAAAATATTCATATGGATAAAAACTCAGAATACACCAAATGACATAGCACTTTAGGGAGATTGAATTGAGTATTTTTCTTCTACTTTAAAGAATGTATTCATCATTGTATTAGAATCTATCAATCTGGAATTCATTTGATAATTATTCTTTTAAATGTCTTATAAAATATTAAAAGTATAAAAGGGACATATAAAGACAAATCAGATACCTGTGGACACACTGTTCACCGAAAGAAATCAAGCTTAGTGTCATTGAAGCTGCCCTGCATCACGCCCCGCCGTTACATCCTCCTCCTCCCTCCACAGGTGGCTCCTGTCCCGACTGCTGCGCATAGTGACCTCTAATCCTTACACAGTACTCTGTATGTGGAGCAAATTTTTTGTACTTGTGTTACATGTGGTTTTCCATAATTTGGCCAGATAAAGACTCATCCTTGTGTATTGATTTTTGTCGTAGAGTGGCATGTTTGTGTGTGGACACACACAGTTTAATGATCCATCTCCTGATGATGGACACTTAAGTTGCCTCAATTTTCCACGTTGCAAACATAGACATTATAAAAATTCCTGAACATATTTCCTTGTGCATGTGTCTGAGAGTTTCTCTGGGCTAGAGTGTGCTGCTATGACAGAAGTTACAGGCCTATGAGGTTGATAATTATGTTTTATGGAGCTAGGTTTCATAACCTCTCTGGTTTTACCTGTTCTCTGGGAGAAGGGTTGCTTTATGTCTCCAGGTATATATTAAAAACATCTTTATTTGATTCTTAATAGGAGAAAAGCACCATAAATTGCATCATTAATCACATTTACTGAAATTTAAATGACAGTCTGGAGCCTTCCTGGTTGATGCATATAGCTATGCCTTAGTTACCTAGAATTAAGGGAGCCCTTTAAAATTTCAGTATTGATTTTGGCGCCATTCATGATTCCTTATGCATAAAGCCACTGGCTAAGAGACTCCTGTGCTTGTCCTTTGTGACCCCTGGGCCACACAATCCAGTGAATTGGCATATTGGGCGGCAGGAATATTTGGGGAAATCATTCCTTCATTGGGACAACCAGCAAAAACCTAAGTGTATGTGGAAGAAGTGGCAAACTATAAATACATCCCCCTGTTTCACCTCCCTGAGCTGAATCCTCCAAATGTCCATGATAATTTTACCACCTGCCATGTGAGAAAGTGTGATGGAGGGACCCAGGGTGGATTGGGACCAGGGTCCTATGTGATTGTGTTAAAGTACCTTTCTTTTGCAGATAAACATAAGGCCATCAACACATTGCTACGGCCCCTCCCAAGGTGTGGGAAGGGGCCTTGCAGGAGTGAGGTGCTCTGGTGCTGATAACCTCTGTCCCATAGCATGAGTTGTACTGACCTCCTCAGGGAGGTATGCTTGAACCTTACTTTTCTCTGTGGAATGGAAGCATGTGTCCACCGAAAAGGAAAAGTTTCAGCCAGCTCAGGAGACGCATGCTTTCCAAAGTCCTGTTCCTTCTTGGGCCCCTGAAATCATACCCTCGATGCAACAGACTTCGTCACCTGCTTGTGAGTCTGAGTTTGCGGAAAGTGACGCGTTTGAGTGGGCCTCATCTTGGCGAGATGAAGTAGCATGAAGAGGGATACACGTTGCTGAAATTCGTCACTGACATAGAAACCCTGCCTGCTGCTGCTCCTGTGCCCCTGTGACTTCACGTGGGCTTTGCGCGTCCCCAGAGAGAGTTGCAAGGCCCTACTGGGATTGTTGAGGGTATAAGTACACAGTATCCACTGATGGAAGTCATGGAAGGTAGCTGTATCCTTTCTAATGGTTCTATGATTTCCCTCGGGAGGGCGTTACCAGTAGTTACTTGAGCTTGCAAGAGTCAAATGTGTATTATCACCTCTCAGTGGATTCTCACTGCAGCCCCATATGAAGAATCAAGATGGTGACTTCTTTTTTTCAGAGGAGGAATTTGGAGCCCCAGAGGTCAAATCACTTGCACAGAGTTGCTTGTTTGGTAAGAGGCAATGCCACCTGGCCTCAAACCCAGGTTTCTTGGCTTCAGGGCCCAGACTTGCGACCACTTCCCAGGCCTACCCCTGCTTCTTTTTTTCCAAGGCTGATGGTGGAGCAAAGGGTCCGGGCCTTCATTCTCCCTTCCTGACAGCTGCGGGGCTCCATCCATTTGGATGAGGTGGGTCCAGCCAAATGGGCCTAGCAGGGTGCCTGGTGCCGAGCAGATGCTCCTGGCTGCTGGCGTGAACGGATGCGTATGTCAGTCCTGGGAAAAGCAAGAGAGCTTGGGCCACATGGCGGGCAGTGCCCCTCACAGGGAGCTGCACAATGTGCTACTAAGTCTAGAGGGAGGCCTGCAGCGAAGCCAGACACTCGTCTTCAGTTAAAACTTCTAGTTTGTTTCCCCTTTTTGTTCACTTGTAAAGAGTAGCTGGTTTTGTTTGTTCATTTTTGATTGAAGGAAAATCTTTAATTATAAGGTATGAAGCCATGCTTGTCAACTTTTTTTTTTATTATTATCATCTCCCTCAGGAGCCTTACAATACATTTTTTTCTTAACCACGCCCACCCCACTCCCATGAAGTTTTAATGCCACAGGGACCCTATGTATCTGTGACATACTGTGTCCCTGTAGAGGACCATAAACCATGGTAACATCTAGGGTGTCTGCCCCCAAGAACCAGTTTTCTTGGTTCTTGCCCCTGTTGACAGTGCATGGTCTGAAGTGTTTATCCAGGTTCAGTAGCTGGTGACATGTGAAATGCTCATATATTTATAGAAATGAAAACAAAGCGCGCGCCAGTGACAGCCCGTCATGACCGTTGGCACGGCAAAACAATCAGCTCTAATGAATGTGTGATTACAGCGGCCAGGAAATAGCTATTAAATAGATGTGAGTCTAAGGTGTTGGCCGCGGAGGCGGGATGGGTGGCGGTGAGGTCCGCAGACGCACAGCCTGGTGGCCTCGTCAGCTCTGCCAGGGCCGCGCTGGTCTTACATTTGTTTGTGTGCGGGGACCCGTCCAGCACTGTTAGAGCAGACACCCGCCCCGGGAGGCTGAGCTGCTTTGAGATTTTCTGCTATGGATATCAGGCCATTGTTTCTTTAGCCAAGTAGTGTTTTGATATGATTTCATTTTTACTCGTTTTATTGTAGTACAATAGACGTAACATACAATTTGCCATTTTAACTCTTTTTAATTGTACAATTCAGTGACATTAATTACCTTTACGAGGTTGTACTAAAATCAGCACTATTTCCAAAACGTTTCCTTCACCCCCAAACAGAACCTCTGTACGCATTAAGCAGTAATTCCCTGTTCTCTCCTTCCCCAGCCCCTTTTCTGGTCTCTGTGAATTTGCCTATTTTCAAAATTTCATGTGAGTGTAATCACCCAATATTTGTCTTTTTGTGACAGGCCTATTCCACTGAGCATGATTTGTTTTTCAAGGTTCAGCCGTATTGTAGCACGCATCTGCCTTGATTTTTAAATGTGTCTCTGTGTTAAACATGTTCAGACATATTTCAGCTTTTTGGAATGCAGGTAACAGAGTGGACATGCGCAATCAACCTAGAGATTTGATTATTGTTTATTTTTCTCTTTTTGAGGGAAGTTCATTCTTTTTCTTTGAGTATCACCAATTTAGAGCCGACAGGAATGAATGAGTCATAATAGGGTTTCTGGTTCTCTATTATGTGTATTTTGATTTTGTTCTAGGTCATAAAATAGACATAAAATAATATCATAGAATACATTTGGCAAGCCTGTCATGCTTCTAAAGAATTTAGGTTTAACTAAATTGTAGGCAAGTAACTAATACACAGGATCCACATTTTTAAAAAGTCCTTGAAATCCCACTGTGGGAATCCACAATAAAGTCCTTTGAGAAGATACTAAGGGATTGTCAGATTTAAAAAGTCTTTATGGTATTACGTGATGTCATGATTTTTAAAATACTGTATAAAAGTGAAACTTTGAAACTGTGCGTATCGGACAGACACCCAGGTAAAGCTTGGCTACAGACATGAGGAGTCCCCTGGACCATTTGCGCAGCCGGCCGGGCTGGTGCGCACCAGCGCCACCTGCCTGCTCCCTGTCCACAGTTCTCTGCCCTGGTGGAGACCATGGAGACGGGTCATCCGGGAGTGGGAGCTGGTTTCTCCTCTGGTGGCCTTTGGGTTTGATTAGAAGCAGGTACTGACAGTGAGCTCGGAGAGCTCCCTACCTCACCCAGGCTCAGCCCTTACTTAGGTGGTGGTTTGGGTTAGCATCCACCAGCGGTTCACAGCCCTGGCTGTGCAGGCCGATCACCTGTGGAGCTCAGACAAGCAGGGAAGCTGGGGTCATTTACACAACCAATTAAATCAGGTACTGAAGGGTATGGGGAGCTGTAGAGTAAGGCTTCGAGACAACAATTTTCCCCTTAGGACCCTGAGGAGGGTCAGGGCCTTGGATGCCGGCAGCCGATGTAATTGCAGGATGCAGGTCCTTTTCAGGGGGCAGTAGAGGGGCCACCCTGCAGGGGGCAGCAGCAGTGCCCTTCTAGATGTGGACTCAGTAGCCGTGGGCAGGATTTCAGTAAGTTCGGAAGTTTAGTAAGTTCGGGTTTTGGGGGTAAGTTAAAATTCTACACATATGGAAATCCGACTTAGATATACAGAATTAATATACTTGAAAAATTTTCCTATTGCTTTAAGCAGTGCCCCAGAGTAAATTTCTGACTTTCTTTTATTGAAGTATAGTCAGTTTACAGTGTTGTGTCAGTTTCTGGTGTACAGCATAATACACCAGAAGTTCAAGGTGTGCAGATACTAACTACTATATGTAAAATAGCTAAACAACAAATTTCCGATTTTTATGGCATCTCATCTGGAATGCAGGTATAAACACTTATTAGAAAAGCGCCTCCTAGTGCTGGGAACTTGCTATTACACCCCACAAGGGGCTTTTAGAGTAACATTATGGAGATGTAGAACTTTGGAGCTAAGAGGCTCTGGAGGTCTTCAGGATAAACCTTGTATCTCTCAGATGATGGAGTTGAAGTCCAGAGAGATTAATTAGCATAACACAATCAACAAGAACTGCCTGACTATCAGCTACTATCAGTGAGTGCTAATACCTCATCTTGTTTCATTGCTGACAACGCGGAATCCAGGTTGGATGCATCTTCCATTTTACAGATGTGTAAACTGAGGCCCAGGGGGGCCTGCATGCACTTTTTTTAGAATGAGGAAACGTTAGAGACAACATGGAAACCAGCTTCTCCCAGGGTCCAAGTCCTGTGAGTTTTCCTGGATGCTGCTCTGTCCTGAAGGCAGAAATCAGCAGAGCCATTGGTTACCTTTTCTCATGCCCTGGAAGCTCATCTGTCTTCTGGAAGCTAAGTATGCCACATCCTTTAACATATGGCTCTGTTGTCTTTGTCCGTGAAACCTCCCCTAATTACTCAGGCTCCTACCAACCCCACCTTTCTCTGAATTGGGGGTTTAGGAGCTCCATACCTGCCTGCTTGGGCTTGGTCTCCCCAAGCCTCCTGCCTCTTGCCTCTGTCACAAAGGCTTACACAGGTAAACCACTTGGAGGGGATGCCCCAAGGGGATGCCTCCTGCATGTCCCCTCGCTAGGCCAGGGGAGGAGCTGCTTCTCCCAGGGCCACTGTCAAGCCAGCCATTGTCACTGACTCACAGCGCCACCCCAGGTCCTGTGGGGGAAAAGCAGGGTTAGATTGAGTCTGTGAGGCGAGCAGGTTGGTTCAGCCACTGCTGGGCCTGGGGAGTCTCTGTCTGGTTCATTTCATCTCTGGCTCCGAGATGCCTCGGGAGGACTGTGTACTTCCACTGGTATTTCACTGGACGTAAGTCCTGGAGAGCATTATAGAACAGATAATTTAAATGACTGTTTTTCTTTTCATAGAGAAATTAGGAGTCTGCCAGAATTTCTTAGGGGCTCAAAACCTGCTAATCTGTTAAACCTTTCTTCATGCCTTTGGTTCCTCCTTATCTGAAAAATGGGGGAATGTGGAATGAGCGAGACTGAGCAGAGGTGTAACTGAGGCCACAGCCGCCCCAGCGGTACTAAGGCTGCTTCTGCATTGGTGACTCATGAGGGCTTACTTTTAAACCTTTAGCATGGGAATCTGGGATTCAAACTTTGCTGCTCCCGGGAAGGTGAAGGAATAGGGCAGAAACAGATCAGTCCAATGAGTGGCATCAGAGGCGAGAAGAGGCTGCAGAGAGCTTGGCCGCATGACGCCCTGGTAGGACGGTCCCTCAGAAAGAGCCTCACCAACCATCCGGAGGACCCTCTCTCCTCTGAGAGTTACTGATTAAGCTTGCAAGTGTTAAGAGAGGCCCTTAATCCTGATTCACTTTAAAATTTATCTTGGGGACCTTTTTCAGGAAATGGGCATTTCAGGGCTGGAGAGAGTTTAGTAAATTTTTCCAAGAATGCCATCGAAAATTTGCATTGAAATACTGCTGAACGTCAGCAGGGGACTCAGAACTTTGACACCTTGTTGGAGCTCTTTCTGCTGATTAAATTCTTGTCTCCGGTCTAGAATTGGCAGCTTATTCTCCTTAATTTTTGAGGCAGTAATCAGCGTTGAAAGAGTACTTCTTTGACAGTTGCCCTTGGGGGAAACTAGGCCTGGGCTTGTTATTTAGGGCAGACAGTTACGTGGAGGAGAGGAGTAATTAGGCAGAGTCCAAGGCCTCCACTTAGTTCCAAGAACGTCAACATTATCAACCTCTTTTCTATACTTACTGTGGGCTTTGGTGCATAATGGAAATTGGGGACTGGCAAATCCATTTCAGAGTAAAGAAGAGTAAATTTTATGGTCTGATTAAAATAAGTTGAAATCCCTTTCTTTTTTAAGATGAATTCGCTCTTCCCAGGAGATAAGGTTTTAGTGATAAGAATGTTTTTTTCCCCCCTCTCTGGAGGTAACTTTGTGTTCAAGAACTCTCACCACTGCAGATTGTCAGAGTCGCCACTGTGCTCTGGTTTAAGAAAGTTGTGCTAATTTTGTGCATCCATGGCCTCCAGGAAGAACTGAATGTGCCCAACAACACAGCAACATCCTCTTCACTCCCAACGGGCAAGTCACAGGTCTCCTTCCTCTTAAAAAAAACAAAACAAACAAACAAACAAAAACCCCTAGTGACCACAGATAATGGTTTGTAGCAGAAGGTTGCTCTTATGGTAAGGTAATTTTTTTTAAATTTTTCAGACATTTGGTCTACATTTTCTGTACTTTTGGTTGAAATAAAGAGGAGTTATTTGCAGTCACATTGTTAAGTGGTAAAAAATACATGATCTGATGAAAATGGCTGTAGTGTAGGCTTTCTTTCCTACTGCTTTTGTGAAAAGAAAATCAAGTTCAAGAGTGAGAGAATGCAGTTGAGTAAGTCTAGAGTTCCAATGTACAGGCCCAATGACTGTAGTTAATGATACCGTACTGAATTCCTGAAATTGCTAAGAGAGTGGATGTTGGCTGTTCTCATCACACAAAAATGGTCCCTATGTGAGCTGTGTTCATTGGCTTCACTGTCGTAATCATTTCACTCTATAGGTACGCCACATCATCATGATGGGCACCTTAAATATATACAACTTTTATTTAAAAATATATGTTCAAAAGTTCAGGAAAACAGAATGATCAAGTAAATGGTACACAGTGGAAACAATGAATGGATCTGGGTAAAAGGTATAGGGACAAGCAAGAGTTCCTTGCACTATTTCTACAACGTTTTTCTAATTTTGAAATTATATCAAAATTAAAAGTTACCCCAAAATGCAAAAAGAAAGAAAAGATAGAGGGGAGGTGATGCATGAAGGTCAGTTGAAATCAGACTTTAGTGGGAGAAACCTTTTGTCTCGTGGTGGAACTCGAGGGTGAAATACACAAGAGGATGCTCAGTTTACAAATAGAGGCCTTGTCCAGGACATAAAAAAAGGCTAATTTATAGTCAAATGTATGATATGCCTGTAGTTATTTCTGTGCATTAAAAAAACCCCAACAACATTGCATTAAAAATATTTTGGCCTAAACTGAATAATTCTCTTAAGAAGGTAATGCAGCTTTGGTCTCTCCGAGCTCATTTACAGAGTACATGTGACCTGTAATTTCGCTGTAATATTGACTGAAAGGAAAGAATGGATGCGGGGTTTATTAAAAGACTAACTCAGGGCAGCATTGTTTAAGAACTCTTTGTTTAAAAAGTCAGATGACTCTGCCAGGAAGGAATTAGCTTTCAACTTCTCCCCTGGCATTTTTGGTATCTTTGGCCAAAGGAAGGGACGTGAACAAGCAGGCAAATAATTGATGTGGGATTGTTTTTTTGGGTTGTTGTCACCGATGTGTAAGAAATTCTTTTTTGAAAAAATTTCATCTAGCTCTGGTTTGTAGAATGAATATATATTTTATATGTAAGAACTTCTTTGAAAAGCAAGGCACATATAACTAATTCAAAATGGATAAGCTTAGGATTGAAGCCCTTAATGGGAACAGAAAGTTCAGAGGCACAGGAGCCCAGATGGGGTGGACAAGAAGCTGAAAGGTGGGCGGGGGAGGGGGCTGGGGATGGGAGGGGCCTTGTCCCGAGGCAGGAGGGAGCCAAAAGGTCTTCCACATTCAGTTGACATAGTTAATGCTTTGGAAAATTCAGTGGTAATATCTTTCATGGATTAGAAAAAGACTGGGATTTGAGATAGGTGGACCAGCCAGATTACAATTGCCATAATCCAAGAGAGACAGTGGAGGCTGGACCTGAGGCAGTGATGGAGGGAAGAACAGGTGAATTTGAGGCCAGTTCCAGAGGCAAATGGAAGGAACTAGATGACTCACTGAAGGTGGAGGTGAAGAGAAAGGAAAGACTTTGGAATAATAGATTCCAAACTTTTGTGGCTGAGAGCTATAGAAAAAAAAAATTCACATTTATATAAAATAGAACAAAAATAGGAACAGTCCTTACCTTAAATGAAATGCACTCTGTTTTCTATTCTGTTTTATTTCCTGAAAAAAAAAATAGATTGCTGATCTGGACTCAATCAATTTCATAACCCACTAGTGGCGTTTGAAAACGCAGGTGGGCAGTGAGCTCCAGTGTCTAGAGTGATTCTGTGATTGGGTCCTTTTAACAGAGCCCCTGGGAACCCACAGCTGTAGGCAGGGTGAGGCATCAAGTGTTAAAGGAGAAGTAGTTAAACGCTACCAGTACTGCTTCCAGCAAAGCATCTGAGAGTTATCTTTTGCCTGTGTTATGGTTCCTTTTAGAAGATCCTTGCACTAAAAGGGTTCCAGCTTTAAGAAAGAAAGGAAAACAAGAATGAAGGAAAATAAGAAGGGAGAAGAAGAGAAAGGAAGGCGAGAGAAAGGATTGAAAACCATGGGGTTAGAAAGTTGAGGCAAAGTTCTAAGTGGATCCCCAGCTGAAGGGCTTGCTCACTCCAGGCTTTGCTCATTCTTCCGCGTTGCTGCTGGAGTTATTTATTCTAAAAGCAGAACAGGGAGGAGTTCTGCCTGAGATGGTGTAAGCACACACGAACCTGTCTCTCCTATTAAGTGTGACTATAAACCTGGGGAAAATACAGAAAACAACTCTTTGAGCACTTTGAAGAGTAAGCGGTAGCAGACAGATTGAGGAAGAAGACTAGAATTTGAAACAGCATTGTGATGGTGCTCTTAACATTTTTCTTCTGATATTTACTGGTCTGGACTCAAATCAGCCCCAAACCCAAAAGCGGCCATCAATGTAGACAGAGTTCCAGAGAAGTCTTCTAACTTCTGGCTTATATAGGAGCAAAAGGGACTCCAAACACTAAGAGTGTAAAAGTCCCCCGTGTTTCTTAGTCTTTTCTCTGTTATCTTGAACCCCTGCCCCAGGTAATCCCATGGTGAGAGCAGCTGTGATAATAATGTGAGAACAGCAGGGTCCTGCAGGCACCTGAAACTCAGAGAAGGAGGCATAAACTTTTGATTAAGAAGAGTTGTAGTTACAGGAGGGTTGGGGTGAACTCCTTTTGTGTTTTCTCCCTCTTTGTTCTCCCACGACTTGGCCCCAGATGTGGACAAAGTCACAAAAAGTAAGTGGCAGAGCAGGATAAATAATGGCCCGGCTCTCTGGTTGAAGGACTAAGAAGGGGGGCCCCAGGGAACCTTAAAGTATCAGGGAGATAATGGACAAAGAAGTTCAGTAAAGTGACCTGCAAAGTATTTTTATGAGCCCATGGGCTCATTACAAACTACACATGTGAATCTGACCCTAAACAGCACACTAAAGACTTTGAGACCTGGTAGACCGCTGCCCAGGTAGAGTCTCTGGGTAACAGATATGCAGGACCAATCCAAATGGCACAGCAGGGGCTTTGAAAACTGAACTGGCATTGGAACCACAGCCTGTAAAAGGCAAGTCAGACCTTGTGGCCTAAGTTAACCAGGTTAATTGCCTGCTTAAACAAAAATGCCAACATTTTCTGTAACATTTAAACAACATCCAGAGTCTTAGAATCTTTTTAGATGTCCAGGATATAGGCCAAAATTAGTTGGCATACAGTAAACTAGGGAAATTTCAACCTGCATGAGAAAAGACAGATCAATAGACCCCAGTGCCAAGGTGACACTGATTTTTGGATTTGAATGGAAAGATAGGAAGTCTCAGGAAAAAAAAGAAGAAGAAGAAGAAGATACTAAAGAAGAACCAAATGGAAAATTTAGACATGAGAAATACATTAACCAAAACAAAAAACTCACTAGATAGGCACAGTAGCAGATTAAGAATGATGTACCAATCATTATATTAAATGTAGCTGGCCTAATCACAGCAATTAAAAGACAGAGATTATCAGAATGGATACAAAAAACAAGACCCAATGAAATGCTGCCTACACAAAACTCACCTTAACTATAGTTTAATAGCAAAAGGATACAGACATAAATACCATACAAACAATAATCAAAAGAAATGTGTATTAATATTAGACTCCGCACAGTAAAGAAAATAGCAAGGGATGGGGGAAGGTTACAGCTCAGTGGTAGAGTGCCTGCTTAGCATGCACAAGGTCCTGGGTTCAATCTCCAGTACTTCCATTACAGAAAGAAGGAAGGAAGGATGGAAAGAAAGAAACCTAATCCCCCCCCCAAATTTAAACAAATAGCAAGGAATAAAGGAGGATGTTATAGTGATAAAAAGGGTCAATTCACCCAGAAATGGAAAACCTGCAGAGCTTCAAAATACATAAAACAAAAACCGAGAGAACTGAAATAAGAAATGGACAATCCTCAGTTATAATTGGAGACTTCAACATTCCTCTTTTAGTAATCAATAGAACTGGTAAACTGAAAATCAGCGAAGCTATAGTGTAACTGAACAGCACCATCAACCAACTAGTTCTAAGTAACACTTTTAGAGCATTCTACCCACTATAGCAGAATACATATTCTTTTCAAGTGCATGGAAAACATTCACCAAGACAAAGCATATCCTGGAGTATAAAAAATAACAAATTTAAAAGAATTGGAATCATGTATTTTCTGACCATAATGGAATTAAACTAAAAATCAGTTACAGAAGGACAACAGGAATGTCTCCAGATACTTGGTAATTAGCAACATGCTTTTAAATAATCCATATGTTGAAGACGAATCCTCAAATGGAAATTAGAAAATATTTTGAACAAAATGAAAATGAAAATACAAATAAAAATTTATGTGGTGTAGTTGAAGCAGTGCATGGAGGGAAATTTACAGCCTTGCCTACTTCTATTAGAAAAAGGGAGAATAATCAATAATATAAACACTTGCCTTAAGAAACAAGAATAAAAAAGTAAAAATAACCCAAGCAGGTAGAAGGAAGGAAATGATAAAGATAAGGGTAAAAACTAATAAAATTGAAAACATAAAAATAGAGTTGATATTAGTGGAATAAAAAGCTAGTTTTCTTTTTAAAAGAAAAGCTAATAAGCAATAATAGCAAAGAAAAAAGGAAAGAAGACACTAATTGCCAACATCTGTAATGACAGAGGGGGCTGTCATGACGGACTCCACAGACATTCAATGAGTCATAAGAGAATACTGTGAACAGCTCTAAGTAAATAAAATTGATACTTAGATGAAAGGGGCCAATTTCTTAAAAACCACAAACTACCAAAATTCATCCAAGATGAGATAGATAACCTGACTAGCCTTATTGCTGTAACTGTTATTAACTATGACTTTTAAAGAAATTTGACTCGCAGTGAACAGTCTTCTGAAGAAGGAATCTCCAGGCCCAGATAGTTTCCTGGTAATTCTGCCAAACATTTAAACACAAAATAAAAAACCAATTTTACGTAATCTCTTCCAGAAAACAGAAGAGGAGGGAATGCTCTCCAACTCATTTTATAATGCCAGCATTACCATGATATGAAACAAAGACATAATATTACAGACTCATGAACAAAGATGCAAATCCTCAGCAAAATATTAACAAATAAAATCCAGCAATATATGAAAAAGAATAATGTACCATGGCCAATAGAGAATGCAAGGCTGGTTCAATATTTGAAATTCACTCTGTGTAATCTGCTACATTAACAGTCTGAAGAAAAACCACTTGATACTATCGGTTGATATAGAAAAAGCATGTGACGAAGTTCAGCATCCACTTATGATTAAAAAAAAACTAACAAATTATACATTGAGTGGATCTTCTTCACCTTAATAAAGGGCACTGTACAAAAACTCATAGCTGACATCAAAAATAATGGTGAAAAACTGAGTGCTTTCCCCCTAATATAGGGAAAAGACAAAGTTGTCCACTCTTTCTCTCCCAGTTGAGTATTTATACTCAACCAATGAGATAAGGCAAGGGGGAATAAAAAGTGAGGGGGATACTGGTTGGGAAGGAAGAAATAAAATTGTTCTAGGTCACAGACAGCATTGTTGTCTATGTAGGAAACCTCAGGGAATCTTCAAAAACATAACCTAAAAAACTCTTAAAATTGATAAGTTTAACGAAGTTACAGGATGCAGAGTCAAAACAAACAAAAAGTGTTTTTATTTCTATATGCTGGTAATAAACAGTTGGAAATGGAGAAGTTTTAAAAATATTCCCAGTAGCCCCCAGAACATGAAGAACGTACACATTTAACAAAAAGCCATACACAGAATCTATAGTTAAAAACTACCCAACGCTGGTGAAAATAGAGAAGATGTAAATTATGACATAATAGGTTCATAGATACAAGACTGAATGTAATAAAGATGTCCCTTCTCCAAAATTTACCTATAGATTTAATACATTTCCCATAATACTTCCAAAAAGATGTTTTTTTGTAGGTTTAGACAAACTGTTTCTAAAATTCCCATGAAAAGGCTAAAGGACAAGAATAGCCAAAACAATTTTGAAAAAGAGGAATGAAATTGTAGGAATCATACCACCTGATTTTAAGACTTCAGATGAAGCTGTGGTAATCAAGATAGTGTGGTATTGGCAAAGGGATGGATGGATGGATGGATGGAACAGAACAGAGAATCCAGAAATAGACCCACACGAACATCGCCAATTAATTTTTGGCAGATTTGCAAAAACAATTACATAAAGGCAGGATAGTCTCTTCAAAAAACTGTATTAGGTCAGTTACACAACTATGTGGGGAAAACATCCATCTAAACCTCACAACGTATCCAAAAATTATCTCAAAATGGAGCGTATATCTTAATATAAAAAGCAATCCTAAAAATGTTGAGAAAAAAATATTCGTGACTTTGGGCTGGGCAGAGGGCTCGCTCCCCAACTTCATGTCTTGCAGAGTCTTTCGTTGTGTGTTTCTGTCCAGGAAATAACTGATGTGCGACTTCAGTGACGTGGCTGACATGACTAACGTTTACTGAGCACTTACTTTAAGCAAGGCAATGCTCTGGCTCAATCCCTACAGCACCCCTGCAAAATACATACTGCGGTGTTACTGTCTCATTTTTGGGTGAGGAAACTGAAGCATGGAAAATTAATTAAAATGCCTGGAGTAAATTTTATGGGCAGCATGACAATAAATGCCGTGATCTCTTTTTAGACCTGTGCAGTTGTTACCCACCTCTCTGTTTGGACATTCTGACCCTCTGCATCCTTCTTGAAAATGGAAATCACTGATTTTCATGGCTTCTGTGACCCAAGCCATCTACCTTTTTTATTTTTATTTATTTATTTTTTAAATCTGTGTGAGTTTTATTCTCAGGCCCTCACTGAGATGGGGTTTTTTTTTGCTGTTGATACCAGTGCAATGTAACCCACTTAAATCTATTTAGCGCCATCTTGTGTCTGCAGTGGGTTTTACAGGAAGGAATTCTTTAAGCTTTAGGGCTAGGGTACAAAAATATCTAGTCGGCAAGTGTTTGATCACCAAAATACTATGACAAACAGGTGTGATCAGAAAGTTGAATTCCATTTGATGTAGACTTTCTGGTGACTTTCCTGCTCCAAAGTGAGAAGTCAGTAGAACCTTGGAGGGAAACAGATCATAGAAGGAAAACGTATAGACATTCTTACTTTTTTGTAGCAGTGCCCTGGCTGGCTGGGCTTTTCTGCAGTACCAGAGGCCCTCAGCCATTAGGGAGGAGACTATTCCCGGCTTTTCAGCCTTGTGGGAAGGGTCCCCCAGAGGGATGTGCCTTCCAGAGGTTGAACAGTCTACGTTGTCTCCCTTGTGCCATTAGGCTGTTTTGGAAGATGCTGAAGTCCACCTTGGATTTGCTTGTTCAGCAGTGGGACTCGAATGGTTGAAAAAGACTATGGTACAAGCTTCCCTTCCTTGGAGATTTGCCAGTTTGTTTTGGAAGGGAGAGGAAGAAAGAAAAAGGGAAAGGGAAAAACAGGGCAGGATGTGCTGAATTCTCAGATCTCTCCCATGAAGTGGGGGCCGTATCTTTCTGAAGGAGGGAGAGGTGAGCTGAGAGGAATAGGCTAGTGAAAAATTCCTAAAACCCAAGAAAAGCAGCTAATACTTTACATTATACAGACTTATTTGGTTACTTTTCGTGTATTTGTTTACTTTCCTAATATAGAAGTAATCGATGCTCATAATGAAAAACTGGGAAAACAGAAAGAGGTAGAAAAAAAAATACACCCAAAGAACATACATCCAATCAATGCCTAATATATCATGGGTTTTCCTTTCCGACTATGCTTGAAGATTTTAGTGTTTTATTGAATTATATGATGTTCATAATTTTCTACTTTTTAATTATTTTATCAGTTACGTTTTACAGGTTAGGACATAGCTTTGGTAAATGACTGTGTATGCTGAGTTGTAGAACTGGTATGTATTTAAATTTTGGTTGATACTGTGATATTGTGGATGATACCTCAGTGACTATCTTTGATTCATCCCCTTTTTTCCCTTTAACTTAGGGTTATTTCCTTAGGAGCGATCCCTGAAATCACAACGGCTGGGGAAGAGCTTAGAGAGGACTTCCAGGCTCTGAGCATAGACACACAGGAGCCTGAGCGTCCTGGCTGGAGGTGGACCCCGCCACTTGGTAGTGATGGGGCTTAGGGGCACATTCTTTTACTTTCCACAGCCTCACTTTTTTCTTCTGTTGTATAGGGGTGGGTATTACTACCCACCGCACAGCAAAGCTCTGTATTACTCACACGTATAAAGTCCCCCTCAGAGCTTGAGACACTATAGGTACTAAATGGTAACTATTTTAAAAACAATTACAGCACAAAATAGCCTTATTATAGGACTTGTGCCAATTTTGCCCTGCTGCCAATAGTGTATGAAGTTACTTTTTTAACCTCTCCAGCAACTGGTACCTAATCATTTCTTTAAAAAATATTTTGGATAATTTAAATTATTATTATTATTAAAAAAATTTTTTTCCTGGGGAGGAGGTAATTAGGTTTATTTATTTGTTTGTTTGTTTGTTTGTTAGTTTTTAATGGAGGTAGTGGAGATTGAACCCAGGACCTCGTACATGCTAAGCACACGCTTTACCACTGAGCTATGCCCTCCCCCTCATTATGGTTTTAATTTGTATTTTTTCTATTATAGTGAGAATGAATAACTTTGTTATTATAAACCAGCTTGTCATCTCTTTTATGAAATGCTTTTGGCTTTTTTCTGTTGGCATATAGTATTTTCTTATCAATTTGTATGAATTGTTTATACAATGAGTCATTCAAACTATTATATTTGCTGTCATATGTCCGTTTATCTAGTATTATATTTTTATTTCCAACTTTGACTTTCTTTGTATGTTACATCCATATTTCTCATTAAGATGAGAAAGCGGTTATAATTGTGATCTCTTCATTATAAATTCTGTAGATGCATTTTTATTGAGTCTAGTATTTATTGCAAATAATGACAATATTATGTATTCAGTTCTAGTGATCCTACAGCTTGTTATTTTTCATGTCTTATTAAATTTGCTTGAAACTCTGTAGCATGGTGTTAAATAATCATGGGATTAGTGGCCATTATTTTAAAATTATTTATGATTTTAATAGGACCTCCAGTGTTTTACCACTAAATAGAATATGAATCTGTTGTTTCCAAAAATATACTGTTTATTGTGTTAAGCACATGTTCAATTAATTTTTAAATTTTGAGCTTTTACATATTTAGGAGCATAATTTTTCTTGTGATTTGTTATTTGATCTGTTGGATAGGATAATAATGGATTTTTTAACGTGACACATACGTTTGGGTGCTTGGAATTAGTCGATACCTACTATTTTGTGTTTTGCTCTTTTTAATCAACACCATTTCATCTGGACTGTTTCCTATGACCTCCATACAGAGTTGTGTGGGGGAGTGTATAAAACATAAAAGGATGTAAGAAAGTATATCAACAGATTAAGAATGATTCTTTAAATTATGAGATTATGAATTATTTTCACTTCGTACCTCTTACTTTTAGTTTTCTAAAATGAGATATCCTACCATTACCAGGAAAAAAAGGTCTTGCCTAAAAAGGTCAGTTCCATGCCAATGAATTATGGCTGAAATAAGATTTAGGAAGCTAGACATGATTCAAGGAAGCCTATTTATTTAGAGTATGTGACTTGTGTGTGTTCATTATCTAGAATCCAAATTATTTTGATAGTAAGGGTACTGAAAAAAATTGATAGAGTTAATATTTGTTTTTAAAAAGTGGTAACATGGCTCGTATTTTCTTTTTGGTGAATAATGACCGTATTTGGTGACTGTATTTTCCTTAAAATTCAGGACTTGGGGTCAACAAATTTTTTTCCCCTGATTTCTGATGTTTTAAAACCTGAAAAATCTTTAAAAAGGATCACAGATAATACTTAAATACATATTTATTCCTTACCTTAAGGATTCAGATTGTATTAGCTTAGCAGCTGGGACTTGTCTGACTGCAGGCTGGGGTACTAGCCAGGTTGCTTTTAGAAACTTCATGCATTCTTTCGGCCCCATATCTCTGCCCCGTCTGGAACTACACACAGATACAGAAACGTAAAAACATGCATTTATACATTGAAGCACAGAGAGACAACAATCACTGGATTTCGTGCCTTAATTGCATCTTCCAGAGGCCAGGCATAGCCCCTGTTTCTTCTGGTGTGGTCAGCACTTTCCCATATGAGATTCTGCTAATTTCAGAGCTCCGACAGTCTCTTTAGAGGTGATTCTTAACACACAGTGCCCTTAAAGTATGAGAATCTCACTTGACATTATGAGCACTGGAGATGATATTTACATATAAAACCGTAATGTCGTCTTCTTTTTCTCTTCCCTCCTGTAGCTTTGGGCCAGATTATGTTGTATGTGGATGGGATGAATGGAGTAATAAACCACAATGAAACCATTCAGTGGCTGTACACGCTCATTGGGTCAAAGGTAAGAGAAGGTTATGGTTGAACATTTCATTCAGTTTGCATGTCATACACCCCTCTCTTTGTCACCCTCTCTGAGATGGTTTTGCAAAAGAAGTTCTGTTCAGCTTTATTCCAGCCCTGTCACAGGATAAACGAGGACTACTATTTTATAGATTAAAAAAAAAAACACTCAAATTGCAAAGAGCTTATGAATTTTTAATGCATTTAAATTTTTTTCTTTGAAGCTTTAATCAAAGGCTTTGGGCACCTCTGGTTTTTAATGTTTAATTAAAACATTATGCCATGGATGGAATATTCATCTTACCTGCTGTATTTCATATTCAATGTGTTCAGTTACTTAACTATATATTTATATGTTGTACATTTGTATACGCATAGTTCTCTATATAGAAGAAATTTGAGGCTGCCTTTCAACTCTACTGTCGATTGACCAACATTTATTAAAAATGTACCCAGGCACCAGGCACCATAGTCGGTGCTTTTCAAGCATTATCGCCTTTAATCCACATGGAAATAAAGCTTGGTTATGAGAACCTATCTAATTTCCCCCTAGATCTTTCCCCCATGCCTTGGCTATGAGTCCCCACACTCTAGGGGTGCTGTCCCAATGAGGAAGGTCCTCTCTGCCACTCGGTGTCGTAGAGGCGGGTGCTGAAGCTGAGTGAGGCTCTGGTGTGGTCTTCTCTGGTTTCTCGGGTGGGGCCGCGGGGGACCTGGCTGGAGGAGAGATTTGGAAGAAGCAAGAAGGGATCCTGGGAGCAGGTGCAAGGGAACCCAGGCTGGAGTGTGGTCAGCCTCTGGGGTGAGGGTGGGGTGGGTTGCAGCAACTGCAGTGGGTAACAGGGTCGGGCAGGGAGGGCAGTGAGGGCCTGGGTGGGGAATTTCAATCTGACTTAAGCTGGTCACAGAATCAACATAGCTCCCTGGAAGTCCCTGCAGAACACGTGGTCATCCCAGGCTCTCCCCATCCCTGCGGTCACTGCCACCCACACTTTGGCGGGCCTGCCGCTGCTGGCAGGTACCAGCGCTGTGCTCTCGGTGAGTCACATCCCCTGGCCTTGCCTCTCGCGTTTCCTGCCTCCTAAGGACTCTGCTGTATTTCAGGAGCACTCAGCCTTGATCTGGCTTTGCTATGAGAAGAGATCTAGTTGAGGCTGTGTCTTCCTTCCACGTTTCCCAGAGTCCTAGTGATTGTGCCTGTGTGGGTCCAGGGTCCCTGTGTGGGTGGGAGGGCCTCTTCCCTGTAGATGGCGCTGGTGTGCGGTGCCCACTGGGTCTCTGGGCCTTGCTTGTCCCTTGTGTCTTCCTCTCAGTTTTCTTCTTCCCAGTATTAGTGATAGTAGAGCCCCCTGCCCCGCCCCCATTTTATAATAGAAATGGCCATGGTTTCTCTCAGGAGACTGGGAATCTTTTCTTTTTCTCCTTTTTTTTTTAAACTTTGGCTTGGTTTTCAATGAAGAACGGATATGACTGTAATTTACAAACTGCTGTAGGTGACCTTACAGGCTGAGGGCTTATTCGGTGGATTTAGCCAGGCTGAGGGAGCATTCCTATCTCAGATCCTGTTTCAGTGTTTTCAGTTTTTCCCTTCCTTCCGCTGGGAACCTTCCCTAACCTTCATGTTCATTTGGAAGCTGCTCGCTCCCACCGGGCTCTCGGCATAGTCTCACACACCCCCAAAACAGGGAGACAGGAGATTTTGCAATAAAAATGGACTCTATTATGGTCATGATAAAACACTCACAACCAGCCGTATTTCCAAAAGAAAATAAATCCTAGCAGCTCTGCTTAATGATGGGGCCAGTGACCACCTTTCAGCTCATCACTGGAAGGGGGTAGAAGGAGGGCAAGATCCGGGTGGTGGTGGGAGGGAAGGGGAGACAGGAGAGGCGCCAAGAAGAGGAGGACGGGAATGGTGAGAGGAGAGACCACGGGCTAGGAGGGAAAAGAGGAAATGAGAGAAGGGAAGTGGGCCCAACAGGAACGCATCTGTCTGATCAGTAGATGGGGGGAAGGCTTGGAGTCCTCAGTGCTGTGACAGCATCCTGTCCGCTTCTCTTGGGAGTCATTCTGCAAAGAAAATGAGCACCAGGAGAGGAGCACACAGGGACTCCTTATTGCACTGCTGAATAACAGGGAGAAACCATCAAGTTAAAAGCCCTCAAAAATGAATCTGTAGAGGTTATGCTCCCCTCTCCTTTCCCTGTGTAGCCCACGTAGTGTTTGGGACCCTGGGTCCCTCTCCTGGGTGGCCTTTGTCTGAGGTGGGGCGGGATGTTGGCTTCCTGTCTAGCCACTTGGGGCATCAGCCCTGGGTCAGTGCTGGTTCCTTTCTCCATCACTAAATTTCCCACAGGAAAGTCCATTAGAGTCTTCAGCTCCTGTGTTCAACACGGGGCCAGTTACTCTGAGGACGAAAATAGAGCCAAGGGTCAGCCTAAGCCTGGTGTTAGACAGAGGACCATGGGTGACGCTCGCAGCCCATGTCCACTCACTGTGATGTCACATAATGGTCTCGCTGACCCTGCAGGTGGCGCTGACTCCAGGCCTGTGGCCAAAAGTCAACAGTGGCCGCAGCCCCCAAGTTTATCTTCAGTGTAGTTCTTATGAGATCACTTGTTCACAAAACCAATATGGTGGCCCCAGCCCTTCCCCACGATGGGAAGGACAGTGAGGAATCTGCAAGAAAGAATGGATGCACCAACATGAAACCCTTAGCTGTCGAGAAGGAAGCTTCAGTCCCCTCCCTCTACACACAGATGCAGTGATACGGCCACAGACGTTTCCCCAGTTCAAATTAAGAATTCAGGAAAGCCAGGGGTCCTGGCGTTTTTTGTTTTTTGTTTTTTCGTTTTTGACTGAGAGTTAGATATCTCAGAACCTAAAGAGCAGAAACCTGGAGATCCTGCTGTTTTTGCCTTAAACAGGCTCAGAGTTGATTATGGAATCCTGGGTTAGAGAAACCTTGTCATTCTGTTCTCATAATTCTTCATTTCCCTTCTATGAAAGGCAACACGGTGTGGTTTTTGCAGCGTGCCAGAGGGTCATTGTGCAATATTTGCAGATATTTGAGACTCATCGCCAGGGGAGAAAGTGATGCATCTGCAGCCAAGTCATTACTTTTTAAAAGAAAGAAAAAAGTGTTTTCAATAACATGTTTCATTCTATTTTCAAAAATCCATCTTTAAACTTCCCAGCCAGAGGTAAGAAGCCAATGCTCATCCCATGACTTTTGACACAGTATGTTTTTTTCCTCTTCACACATCTAGAAGTCTGATTAATTGGGGTAGGGTATTCCGCTTGTACAGCATAGCCTTTCGTCACCCCAACGTGGAGAGTCTGTCTCTCTGTATCTGTGTGGAACCCCTCTAGCCATGGATGAAGACCAGGGATCTTCCACCTCCTCATGGGTTCTCCAGGAACACGCCCTGATGTGGCCATGAAATCTGCCCTCTCTGTGATGCCGTCTCTGTATTTTTCCGTCAGCCCCATCGAAGCTGGTTCTTCCAGCTGTGCTCCAGGCTGCTGACCGCCGATCTCTAGACTTCCCCTGTACTGCGTGAGGGTGGTTGCGATGCCTGTGTGCCTCGATTCCCAGGTGGCCCGGCTACTAAGTCTGAATCGAGGGGAGCCCTGGCCACAGCCCCCCGTCACACACATCCACTCTCTTACACACCTTGGAGAGCTCCCCCTTCTCACACACGCGCGCACACACACGATAGGGACACTGCTCAGAGTTTCTTGTTAGGACAGTAAGATGATGGAAAATAACGTGTAGGATGGAGTTGGCGTTGGCGAAATTGACAGGGCTGGGAAGCCTGGGGCTAGCCCAGTATCAAAGCTCTGAGGTGATGAGGCCAAGCTAAGAATAGCAGCGGAAACAGCATGATGAACATGTGCAGACATATTTGAGGAACAGCTTCCAAGGACTGGGTTTTTGCATGTAGAAAAAAATCAGAAATCATGGCTAGGGTCTTGGTTTTGAATCTGGGCAGCTATGAATCCGGCATTGCTTCTGGCAGGAGTAGAAAAGTTGGAAACTGGGGTTCGTTAGCAGGAAAGCTTTGACATGGAGGTTCTGAGATGCAAGTGGCAACCCCCGGGAGAGCTGAGCGGGTGCATCCGTGGGCCGGGAAGTGCTGCCCGGTCATGGAGGAGGGGAGGCTCGGTGAGCCCTTTGGTCTTGGTCACTGGCGTGTCACTGCTGTGCGATCCACTCATGACCCCCCTGCGGGTGAGATCTGAAGGGCTTCTTCATTTTTAATTTTTTTTGGGGTAATTAAACTTTTTATTTTTAGATAATTGTAGATTGACATATAATTGTTCGAATTAAGCCATAGGGATCCTGTGTGGTCTTTATCCAGTTTTCTCCAAAAGTAGCATCTTGCAATAAAGTGCTGCCGTATCACAAACCAGGATATTGAGATTTTGGTGCAGTCAAGAGACAGAATATATCCATCACCAAGAGGACCCCTAATGTCACCTCCCTCCTGTTCCCACCCATGTCCAAATCCCTGGCAACCTTTAATCTGTTCTTCATCTTTATACTTTGGTGATTTCAACAGTGTTATAAAAATGCTAGTCTACACAGCATGTAACCTTTTGGAAAAGTTGGCTTTTTTTTTTCACTCAGCATAATTATCTGGAAATTAACTGAAGTGCTTGTTGAGTTACATAATGTAAAACAGAATCCTAGCCTCGAAGGGTAGGCAAAGCCTTGCTCAAGATGCTCCTGACATTCACCAGCCACATTCCTGATGCCTGTGGAGGCAGACCAGGTGCCATTCCCTCCGACAGCCATTGTTGGACACTGGTGGGTCCTTTTTGGGACCCACCTCCGCCTCTCTGTCATTAACCAAACACTGTGCACACACTCGCTTCCCTCTGGAAGCTCTTTGAGTATTTAAAGGCAGTCACCATGTCATCCTGTCCAAGCTAAACTCGATGGTTTCCACAGGTAGTCCTTGGGGACATGATTCGCAATTCCCCGTCAGGCAGGTTACTAATTTTTCTGTCCATCCAGTACAATCAATAGTAACATGGCAGGCTCCTGGGATACAGTATCACTCCTCCACAAATCCTCCCTCTGAGTTTAGCAGCATCTCTGGGTGCTGGCTCAAATCAAAATGATAATTCACTAAACCTCCCAGCGTGTTTTTGTTTTTGTTTTTTCTGTTTTGTTTTGTTTTGTTTTACTCATCCACATTTGCCTGTTTCTTCCATTCTCCATCTCTGTGGTTGATTTTTCACACCTAAATGAAGGGCTTTGTATTTTTCCCCATCGATTTCAGGCCAGAGTTCCAGCCTCAAGATAGTTTTGACTTTTGCTTTGGCCGTTGATTATGTTAACTCTTAATCCTAGTTTTATTTAACGTAAATTTAATAAGCAGAGCTTCTGCGTCATTGACTAAAATGTTGACAGAGGCAAGGAACGTGTAAGCCAGTGCAGCCTGCAGGTCAGGGTGTTGGGGTCATTTTAGTGAAGTTACTGACAAGACACCAAACTCGGTGATCATTCAGCCTTTCGTCGCATTCACAAAGGAGGCTGCATCTGGTGGTCAGGGTGAAAATTTAGGGTCAGGCACATCTCTGTGATCCTTCGGGTGGATTATTTCTATTCTATAAAATGGAGCTAATAATCTGTAAGATGGGATAGCAGTGAAGGATATATAAAACCCTGAGCATTGTACCTGCACCTGAGTGCTCAGAGTTGTGAGCTAACAACTCTTTCCTGCTAGTCCGCCTACCTCCCACCTCCTGATGAAAAAGGGAGATGCGCTCAGCTTGCCAGGGCCTGCTCACCTGGAAACTGCTGGTCTTAGATGCTTCCGTCTCTCTTCTAAGTGCTCAAGAGACATTCGTCCAAAAATCCTCTGGAGCATATAATCCAGGATCAGTAGTGGGTTTAGAAAAATGTAAGATATAATTTTTCTTCATCCTTAATCCTTTACCAGAAATTGAGGCAGTGAACTGTTTATAGGTTTTTGGCAACTCTTCTGTTCTCTCCCTGCTGTTTTAAGGATTACCAGTCCTAACTTTGCGTTGTGTGAGGTGCCTGCATTATAACTTCTCAGAGTATCAAATACTATGTTTAGTAATTCTTAATGGTATCATGAAGGATTCCTTTGATTAACATGTTCAAATGTAAAAAAATGAAATAGTGACCGTCTTGATATGAGTGATTATCTGAACTCCTGCTCTTATTCTGAAGAAACACCATTTGTACTGTTGTTGGAGGTACATAATTTCCCAAGGTTTTTAATCTATGCATCTTTGGATCCTCACGTTAGAAAACAGAGGTTGGATGTCTTCATTAAAATCATTTTACCTTCAATAGAACACTCATTAAGATGGCCTTACATCTGGCTTCTATCCAGGAAAGGAAGGCTTTAGGCTTTAAAAATGTTTCCAGGGACTGACATAAAAAATATGTCTTGCAAGGGTTAAACGTTTATTCACTCTTTTTTCTTCTGGGTTCATTTTGGGCAGCTTCTGTTGACTTATCAAGGTAACTGGTTCTGTGCTCACTGTGTTGAGTCCTCCTGATGAACTTCTTCACCTATTACAATGCTTTTTATTTCTAGCATTTCTGCTTGACTCATCTCTATAGTTTTCCTCTGCTGAAATTTCTCATCTGTTCATGCATGTTGTCCACTGTTTCCACTAGAGTCTTTAACATATTAATCATTGGGAATTTTGTAGTTCAATGTCAAGTCAAATCTGCATCTAGTTCTGTTGATTGTTTTATTTCTTGACAGCAGGGGTGAAGAGTTGGGGCCTTCTTGCTTTTTTGGGGGGGTACATCTTGTAATTTTGGGTTGAAAGCTTGCCATCACGTATAGGACGGAACAGAGGTAGGTAGTGCTTATGCCTCTAAATGGGCACGTCTCTACCGCTAGGCTATTACAGTGGAGAGGTTGTCAGTCTGGTCATGGGAGCAGGCTTGGGGTTTTACTGTTGCTATGGTTATCTTCCTCCATGCACCACCAGTTTCCATGTTCCTTAAAGCAGTATCTTATGCTTGAGGTGAGGGCTGGTTTGCCAAAGGGTTTTTCTCAATGTCCATTTTTCACTGTCAGCTTTAGAGCTTTCCTGCGTGTCTGGGCCTTGGAGGGGATCTCTCTTTCCATGCTCCTGCCCCTCCCCTAGTGGAAACCTGCTGTGGGTTGGTGCTTAATGGACTGGACTTTCTCCATCATCCTTGATCCACATTGATCTTCAGCAGGGTCAGTGTGCCTGGGTCTTTGGTGGGGCTCCCTCAGTGATGCCACACCTCCCTCCGTAGTAGGACACCTCTAAAGGTCTGGGCTCAGGATGGTTTCCTGTCCCTTCCCCAGCAGCACAGGCTTATTCTTTTCCTTTCTACACCACCTGTGCAGCGGGGGCCACAAGATTTGCTGCCCTTCCCTCAGAGAGGAGAAGGCTCTGGGTGTGGCTTCCTGCCTGTCCAGGTGGCGTGGTGGCTGCTCCCCTCCTCCAGTGAGGTGGTTGCTGCCATTCTGGTTATCTGGCTGTGCAGCCCCCAGACCTGCACCCTGGGGAGTCTTACATCTCTGTCCCTGCCTGGGTCTTCCTCATGGTGCCACGGAGGTCATGGGACAGCAGCTGTGAGGGCTGCCACATCCCACCTTCCTTTGCATCTGTAGTTCCCAGGGGTTCCAGACTCTTAAGATCATCCATGCTTGGCCATTAGCAATTTGTTAAAACTGTGATCTAAGTTTTACTTACTGCTTGGTATGGTGGCCCCGTCTTTCTTCCCTCCTCTGCCTCAGATGGGCCATTGCTGTGTTCCATCTTTTCTTGGCAGAAGGGAAGTCCCTTTTTAGGGTTCAGGCTACTTGGTTACCCTGAAGCCCCAGCTCTCCGATGGGCTCAAGGAAAGCTGATTTTAATGATAATGTGGCCTTTTCTTATTGTTCGGTTTGGAGCCACACTTTTTGCAGCTTTCTAAGTAGAAGGCAGAAGTACCATTTTCTATCTTTAAAAACACGTTAAATAAAATACCATGAGATCTACTCAGCCCATAAATTCTATCAGATTTTTATGTTTAATCTTTCTAAATTACTTGAATGAAGATGTGTTTTATTAATAGAAGTTTGGATTAAAACTAATTTCATGATGCAGTTAATGGTAACAGACTGAAGGAAAAACAGCTAAAGTTTATTGGTCTAAAATGAAAACTTGATATAAATAACCTTTAAAAACTTTTACTGAATTTTTTATGATGATAAAAGTAATATATTCTCTCTGTGTAAAAATTTAGAAATACAAAAAAGTAAAAACCATCTGAAATGCTACTACATAAAGATTAATTTTGTACATTTCCTTCTAATTTTTTTGAAATTTCCTTACAGTTAACTCAAAATATAGTATAAACATTTTCCTGTGTTATTATGGTATGTTAAAAAATAACACTTAATGCCTGTGTAATATTTAGTCATATGAATGAATGTACTATATAATTTGATTTTTCTTATATTATAAAATCAAATTGTTTCTGATTATGTACTATATTCAAAGAGCTTCTTTGTTTCTTCATGAAAACATATTTGGTGAATGAGGTTGGGTTTGAATTTCTTCCATGTTTATCAACATCTCATTGGGTTAGATTTTTAAAATTCCACAGGTTTTAATAGCAGATTTAAGTAACATTTCTGTCAGAGATACTGTGGGTACAAAGCACCAGCCTCTCCTTTAGGGATGTTGTTCTCCTGCTGATTATTGGGCTGTGCACACCCAGAAAATGAATTCTCCTTGATTTGATCTCTTGGATACCCTCCCCGAGGACAATCTCAGTGGAAGGAAAGAAAAAAAAGAAGTTTGACTAGTCATTGTTTAGAAAGAAGGAGAAACCAGGGTTTTAAGCCAGGCCTTACAGGAGCCTGCTTGCTGAGGTCCCCATGGTCCAGGATGGGTCTCCAGCCACGGGGCTGGAACAGCAGTTTCTTCATCCACTCTGCGATGATCGGCTTCAGGGAGCTGATTTTGTGGTAGGAATCACAGCTCTCCAGAGGCTTGTTGATAACCCAGAGTGACAGCTTACTGATTTATGTCGACATGATCCCCAGGAATGGGAAAAGCAGGAGCAGGGTGGGACTTTGACCCTTCTGCCCTTGTAGGGCTTGTGGCCCAGGACTAGCAGCCGTGTTCTAGCAGCTGGAGAGAATGGGAATGGGTGGTTCCATTACGGAATAAAATCTGGGGGGATGTAAACACCCCAGAGTAGCCAGTGTGCTGTTCCTTGGGAAGAGACGTCCTAGAAGAGGTGGATGGACAGGAAGACCAAAAAAGCATAGACTTCCTGGGCCACCCCGGGAGTAGCCTGCTGACCCAAGTCTGCCTCCGCCAGCGCTGCTCACCCCCATGCCTGCAGCCTCCCGCCACCTGCCAGTGCGCACCTGCCCTCCCGCTCCAAGGAGATGTGCACTGACTGCCAAACTCTTGCTAACAGCTCACCATTCCAGAGGTTTGGTTGTTCTCCACTGTCATGTTTCCAGCGCTGGTTATTAACATAAGAAAGGATTTTAGCATTGATTATTGTTCGGAAAAGAATGTCACATTCCCCCAAGGCTTTTTGTTTTTGCACCAGAGGGAAAGATGGGGTTCCCCATAGTATAGTAGAAAAAATCAGAACGGCCTGTGTTTTTCTTGGACTTCCTCCGGAAATTCGCTGTGTGACAAGTTGCATAGCCGCCTAGAACATGAGATTTTGCATCTGAAGATGAGGATGTCACTCAGTGGGAAAGTACCCACCCTGGTTGACTTCCCTCCTTCATTTTGCAGATACTGTCAAGGCAGTGTTTCGGTGAGGGTTTTCGGTAATCCTTAGCCATAGCAGAGTGGATTTGTATTACCTGTTATCAACGAACTCTTCATAATTACACTGAGTATCCTAAGGGAAAGTCAAGAAAAGTGGACTTTTTTTGGTCTTGTCTACTTTTAGTCATTATTCGTTGAGGAAATTAAGCCCCAGGATTTATCTCAATAGAAGAAAATGTTCACTTGTGGCATTACTTATTCATTTGACGTTTATTTAAATTATTTTTGAATTATCTTCTATATTTTACATTCTGCAAGATTTCCTACCACTAACTAGTAAAAATTTAAGGGCATCCCAGCCTTGCACTCGGCTACTACATCAGTCACCAGGTTGATTCCCTTTCTGCAGATTGCAATGGGTCATAAATAGGCTGGCCGTCAGGCCCTGAGGTCACAGCACATGGACCTGGTGCAGGTGACCTCCTGTCCTGGCAGATGTGTCCACACTGCTCCCCCACAGACACCTGAAAGCCGCGGCTCAGAGCTCTGTACTCAGGGGATGTATTTGGGTCCATCCTTTACCTCACTTTGCAGACGGTGTCATAGAAGGGGAGAGATTTGGAGCCCAGGGTATCTGTTTGATAAGCAGTTGCAAAGCCCTTAGGGCTCATTGTGAGCTTGTTGCTCAGGAATTCCGAGCTTAAGTATATGCCTTAGGAATAAAATGTTTAAGAAGTCACTTCAATTTTGTTGTTGTCGTTACAGCACGTTCTTAGTGCTGGTGAGTTTGTAAATAATGAGACAAAGCTTTATGGATCGAGTTACCTTACAATTTCTAGTTCAGTTTTAATAATCAGCAGTCAGTTCTTTAACATATTTATGCTTTTTTGGAGGAAACGACTAGAATGAAGCATGTCTTTCTAACCCTCTTTGTAATTTAAATCCTGAGGGTTGGAAATTGTTTTCTTTTCATGGTTGCTGAGTTTTTAGAAGAGGAGTAGGAATTTGGAGATTTGGGGGACTAATTTTATTTCTACTTAATAAGCAGCATATTTGACCTGCTAAGTCTAGTTCCTGGTTTTCTCTAAGTACAGTCAAACATGAGGGGAGTTCCAGTTTGCTTTTAGGTGCAGAATTATCGAGAAACTGCCTTTCATACCTTTCCCATCCATCTGGTACATGCATTTTGTTTAAAACCTAGACACCCCAGTTCTGTACAGGCTGACCCCAAGCCCTCCCTGTGGGTTGACCCAGAAAATTAAAAAAACAAAACAAACAACAAAAACGGCCAAGCACCGCGTGGACATCATCCTCCTACTCTCAGTCCCCGCCTCCTTGATACGGATGGGACACTGGAGTCTGGACTTGTTCCCGCAGTCTGGGGGCTCGGTCCTCTGACTGCAGCTTGACTTGAGAAGTGCTACGTCCCCGGGCCGTCAGGCGTCCCTGTTCCTCTGAAGACTCGTGGCCTCTGTTGTGCTGTGTAGGAGCAGAAAGTGAAGGTGACAGCGCAGCGGAGGGGAGGGCTCAGCCCAGCTGCCCCCAACTTCGAGAGCACAGGTCACAGCGGGCTGCATGTTCCTGTCCTGGTACAGAGGGGTGTCTCGGATTCCTGTTAGAACCCGTGATTTAGCTCCATGCTTTTAAAACAATGTAACACGTAATTTATTATAATGGACAGCACTAAAATAGAGTTCTAAATTTTTTAGAATGTGATTATAGTTGACTCTTGAATTACACGGAGGTTAGGGTCACAGACTCTCCAAGGAATCAAAATCCGCGTATAAATTATAGTCAGCTCTCTGTATTTGGGGTTCCTCTGTATCCGCAGTTCTGTGTCTACAACCTTGGATCATGTGCTGCTATAGTATTTACTTAAAAAATTTTTTTCTTATTGAAGTGTAGTTGGTCTACAATGTTAGTTTCAAGTGTACAGCAAAGTGATTCAGTTACACATATACAAACATATATATATTCTTTTCAGATTCTTTTCCATTATATGTTATTATAAGAAATTGAATATAGTTCCTTGTGCTCTACAGTAGGTCCCTGTTGTTTACCTATTTTGTATATAGTAATGTGTGTTGTTAATCCCCAACCCCTAATTTATCCCTCCCACCCTTTTCTCTTTGGTAACCATAGCTTGTTTTCTACGTCCATGAGTTTGTTTTTAGTTTGCAAATAGAATTTGTATCTTTTATTTTTTAGATTCCACATATGAGTAATATCATATGATATTTGTCTTTCTCTGTCTGACTGACTTCACTCAATATGTTCATCTCTGGGCCCATCTATGTTGCTGCAAATGGCGTTATTTACTTTCGAAAAAAAATCTGTATATAAGTAGACTCATGTGTTATTCAAGGGTCGACTGTATATAAAAAGTAGGTAATGTCTACCCCTAAAAAAGTGGGCTTATTCGTGTAGTCAGGAACCCAAAGATTGTCCCAGGGCTCTCCTGCTCCCTGGAGGCCTAGGAGGCTGGGTGGCCTGGCCAGCTCTGATCCTGTCCCATTGACTCTCCTCCCCTCCAGATGGGCTGTGCTCTGGGAAGTGCCCTCTGTCCTCAGCAGCCAGGCTCTGAGGGCCTCCCACATGGGCACCACCCTCAGGTGTCAGGTGTGGAGGTGTTCCGGGTCCTCTCTGCACCGCAAGGCAGGGCTTGCTTACCCCCTCACGGACCCTCGCTGGGTGCTGGGCATCTGGAAGGCACTCAGGAAGTTGAAAGAAGCAGCAGAACCTTTTGGGACTGGGAGGGGGCCCATGTGGGCTCAGCCAGCGCACACCCCTCCAGGAGCTGAATTTGTTCCCCCGTAGGCTCAGCACGTGGCCGCTCAGAGCCTCCGCACTTGGGGCATTCGCTCCTCTGGTGTGTCGTTTGTCTTAGAACCACGGCCTTGGAGGCTGACTCCGTGTTGCCCTGTTTAACTCTTTTGAGACTGGTTGCTTTATCTTCCCAAGTGATTGATGCGCCAGAAGAATGAGAATGAGTTCTTACTGATTTTCCCCCGGTACTGAAGGGATAGGCAGGTGTGCGGCGAGCCTGTGAGTCCTTGCAATGAGACCCCTCATCAGAACATGCAGAGCTGAAATCTTGGCTTTCGCTGCCACAGTTCTTAGAGAAGCCTCGGTGTCTGAGCCGCGCAGTAGCATGTGTCCTCTTGTCCCCACCCTCCTCCTTCGCGATCCTCGCTCCTGCTGCCTCGGTGGGCCTGCCTCCCCTCCTCCGCCACTGGCCTCTGGTTTGCCTCTTCTCCGCAGATGTGGACTGGGGATCTCCATGGCCTCCACTCCTGTTAGAATGTGTCCAAAGTAAGCTCAGTGGCACCCAGTGTGGATTTTCAAGAGCCTTGAGATGGAGCAGCGTGTTTGGACTTGGAGGAGTGGATGCATGACCTCCACTGTGGCTGCTCCAAGGCTCTGGAGGGTTCTGATAGCATTCCAGATACTTGAGGGCATCAGAATAAGTGGTTTCTGGATAAATGAGGGCTTGATGTAGAACTCTTGAAGTCAGGTACTTTTATTACTTTCAAGTCTATGCAGTAATTAACATTAACTGAGGCATTTCCGAGGCGGAGTCCTGCTGGATGTATTTTGATGATTAGTTAGGGCATGCTTGCAATTAGTACTGTTCATTTCCATAAAATTAACGTGCTATTGCTCTTTTTTTCTAAAGTACTTTAGCTACCTGTGATTAATTTTACATAGAAAGGCTTCCAAATATACATAAATGCAAACTTAGACTCAGTAGCAGCCAAATTCATAGAAACCTAAAATCAAGAAACAGAAGAGTTTAGGGATTTTTTTTAAAAAAAACATAATTTCAGTGCCAAAAGATCTCTGTAAGCAGAGCCTTGATAGCAAAGGAGCAGACAACATGAATAGGCGTGTTGAGATGAACAGAAAAAGAAAATTTTGTGAGAAAAGTGGTTTCTTCCCTAGAGAGGCTCGTCAGAGAGAGAGTGGCTGGGAGATTCTGGGTCCCTGGGACCACAAAGATGCCCAGAGTGAACCTGGATGAGCCGGGCATGCGGGGGCCCTGCTGAGACCCGCGGGTGGGGAAGGGGGTGGGCTGGGCACCTGCCAGGTTCTTCCCCACGAAGGCACTGAGGAGGCTTAAACCACATAATAACAGTCCACCCGCTGAGGAGGTCGTCAAGCCTAGACTTGCTGGGTTGTTTTATTTACTTGAAAAAATGTTTTCAGTTCTGAGTGTACAAAGATAGCACAGTTCACTGTGCCATGCCGCCCCCCAGCCTCGCGGTTGTTGAGAAGAATACTCTGGACTTCAGTCTGTTCCCAGTCAGGGAGAGTGGAGGACCGAATGCGGGACTCGGGATGTCAAGGTGAACGTGCTCAAGAGCTCAAAGCCCTCGGAGGAAGGCAGCTCCCTCTGTGACAAGGACGCCACCATGAGAAGCCCGAGGCCCCGCATGGCCTCCGAGCAGCGGTGGCTGCCCTGGCCTGGCTGAGGCCCGGGGTGGAGTGGGTTGTGGCGGTGGCGGGCCCGGGGGGCTTGGTCCGCACACGGAAGGGGCTGCACTGGCACAACAAGCCTCCATGCAAGGCACCCCGCCGGCCTGCCCTCCACGTGCGGGGCTGACCCAGCAGCTCCTCAGAGGCAGATCCTGTTTCCTGTGTGTCAGAGAAAACCGCATCTCTGCCACCAGGTAGCTTATGTTTTGGTTGGGGGGCTGACAGAGGAATATCTGGTCGACAAACACATATGTCAGTTTCAGGTCCCGATAAAGGATGTGAAGGAAATAAAAACAGGGTGATGTGAGTGGTCCAGGGGCTTCTTTAGATGAAGTGGCCAGGAGGGGACATTCCTCTGATCTGAAAGGTAAGGAAAGGCCAGACCTGCGGTGACTGGTGAGGGACTAGCCAACAAGAAGTCTCCAAGTCATGTACAAGCTTCAGGATGTGATACACGTTAGTCACATGACGAAGGAAAGGCAGGTGGTGGGAGCAGCTGGGGAGAGTCAGAGAGCTCAGCCAGGCCTGCAGGAGTGGCTCCCACCCCGATGGGACGCAGAGTGAGTGGCGGGTTCCGAGTGCCAGGGTCACTCTCTGGCTGTGATTTGGAGAGTGGACTTCAGGTTGACAAGCCCAGAAGTACTTGGGAGGCTCCCGTGGTGGTAGGGTGGACAGGGAGATGGCGACGTGGATGGAGTCAGGGCAGGGACAGCTCCTACAGCCCCGGCAGACCGAGTCATTGTCATTGGGTGGGAAAAGGCAGGGGGACTCCCATGTGCACGTGGCAGATGGCGGGGCCTTGTCCTGAGACGGGGACTGTGAAAGTGGTCGCCAGGCTGGAATGAGCATGAGGGCAGATCACAAGTTCTCTTCTGGCCATGTTGAATTTGAGGTGCCTGTGAGTATTTGAGTAGTGATGTCCAGGGGCCAGGCCTGCAGAGCATTGAGCTACAGATGGGTTTTAAAACTCGGCGCCTGGATGAGTGCATCTAGAGAGAGTGTGTGGGAAGGGAGCAGGGACAAGCGTGAACGCCGTGGCCATCCCACACCTAGAGGTCGAGCTCCTTAGAAGGAGCCAGCAAGAGTAGGTAGGAGACAGTGCAAGGCCATGGCAGGAGGAAATTGTTTCGGGAGGGAGCGATTAATTGTGTCACGTACTGCTGAGAGTTGAGCTAAAACGAGTGTAGAAAAGTAAGCATTGGACAACATGGAAGCATCGGCAGCCTTGACAAGAGGAACTGAATTTGCATGGTGGTGATGGAAGCCCGACCACACTGGGTGGAGGAGATGGTGGGAGGTGGAGATGGGGAGTGTGGCAGCTCTTTTGCGTTTTCCTAGAAAGAGGAGCTGAGAACCACAGCACAGGCTGGAGAGAGATGTGGAGTCAAGGAAGAGACATATGGTTTACTAGGGAAGTGTGACAGAGGAGAAGGGCCAAGGGGCAGAGGCGGTTGTGTGAATTGGAGAAATGACTTGGGTGGGTGTAGTTTTACACTGTTTCCTGTGGTGGGCGGGATGCTCCAAGTCCCCTGTAAGGTCAATATGTGTCCCTAGTATTTTGATGTGAGCAGGTGCCTACAGGAGGCGCTGGGTCTTTCTTGCCTGCAGAGCAAATGGAGAGCCTGGGGCCAATTCTCCCCAGCCCCGATGATGGAGGTGAGGGGACGTGGTTGATCGGCTGGTCACTGGGGTATTCATTCATTCAGTGAGCAAACATCACTGAGCCCACTGTCTGCCAAGTGTAGTCCCGGGCCCTGCAGACACGTCGCAGATCAGCCCCTCTCCCCTTGAAGGTGCTTTCTGCCCCAGGGGGTGATGGGACACTGCCCACCCACCTGCTTTCAGGGGAGGAGCAGCCCGAGGAGGCAGGTTGGCTGTTTCTGGGACATAAGAATCGAACCTGTTTCCAGGAGGTGGCTGGTGTGTGAGTTCCTTGAGGAGGGGGTTCTTGAAAAGAAGTGGGGTGCAGGAAAGGAGACTGTGGGTGCAGGTTGCAGCAGCAGCACTTGTGGAGAGCTGACCTGAAAACCCCCAAGACTGCCAGTCCCTGCAACCCCTGGCTGGCTGAACTGAGTTAGGATCTGTGTCAGTTTCAGTTGGGAGATTGGGGAATTTCTCCGGGTAAGTGACCTGTGGCCTATGGAAGGAGGGGTCTCCTGGGCTGCATACGGTTCCTCACGAGTGCGGTGCCCTGGGCCCAGGACTGCCAGACCCCAAGGGGCAATTTTCAGAACTTGGTTCAGGTCCCTGCTCACTGGGCTCGCTGTTGTGACCTTGGACAAGTCATTTAACCTGCTGCGCTTGCTTCCTCACCAGAAAAATGACCTACTCCAGATAAAATGAAGTAACTGACCAGCTCATTTGTTAAGAGACTACTGGGGTGAGCTCTGGGGCCAAGGGTTCGAATTCTGGGTCTGACTCTAGTTGTTCAATCTTGGGCGGGGTACTCTGTGCCTTGGTTTTCTGATCTGTGCAATGGGGATAATACCGGTGCCTGCCTTCTAAGGCATCCGGTAATCCGCGTAATTGCTAAGAAGGGCGGCTGGGCCGTTTCCAGCGCTGGATGCCAGCTCCTGTTAGGACGGAGCCTTGAGGCGTTCCCGCCGTGGCTGAAGCTCCACTTTGGTTTTCTCTTCTCTGCGCAGTTCCGCCTGGTGGTGAAGACGGCCCTGAAGCTGCTGCTGGTCTTTGTGGAGTACTCGGAGTCCAACGCGCCTCTTCTGATCCAGGCCGTCTCTGCCGTCGACACAAAAAGAGGTGAGTGGTCCCTGCCACCAATTCATCAAAGTAAAAGTGTCCAATGGAAGAGGGTGTCCATTTTTCACATGTTCAAAGCAGACTTAAGAATGAACAAAATTCCCTTTGTGTGGACCTCCCACTGCAGGAAACATCTATTTTGGGAGAGTAGGTATACAAAGATTAGGGATGGAACGTGGTTTGACAGTGAAAGAAAAACCCTCCTGGGCTTACCCAGGACAGGTCATCTTTACGCTCTGTTTTCAGCCCCCGCGACTAAACACACAGAACCAGCTCCCTCTCCTCTTTTCCCATCACGTTGGGATCCCTCTGGCTCCCTCCTCTCCTCCCCTCACACGTGCTTTATTGGCTCTGACCCCTAGAGGTTCCTTGAATATCCTCCCTTCCGTGTATCCTGTGCGCACACCATCTCCCACCTGGCGTCCCTTGCCTCCCTGAAGTGCTGCCTCCCCTCCCCTCTGCCATTGGAGGATTCTTCTAAAACACAAATTTGGTCACATCATTCCCCATCTAAAACCTGCCAGTGGCTTCCCAGTGCCCAGAGGATTAGGACCTGCCACCCCCATCTCTCAGCTAGCCTGCACCACGCCCTCCCTCCCCCAGATCAGAGGGACAGTTGCTTCCACAGCCTCGTCCCTGCTGGGTTGTTGTCCTTGCCTTGTCCCTCAGGAGTGTGCACCCTGCTCGAGGGCGGGACGTCTGTGTCCTCTTGGTGTCCCAGCACCTGGCTGGCCCCCAGTGGGCAGGCCTGCCCTACGTTTTTGGCGAATGAGCTTTGGATTTGACTTACTGAATAGCATGCCGTGGCTCCTATAATATTGTGAAGCCTGAAGCTAAGATGGGGTTTTTTGTTTTGTCATTTAAAAAAAATTTTAGTTTTGTCCCTCAGTAGGATGTTTTTATTAATGTTATTGTCCACCAAGAACAAAAACTTGGTAATATTAATTTTTTTTCTTTTTATGTTTATTACAATAATACTCTCTATAGAAAATTTGGGGGAAAATAAAGACCATAAAAAAATCACTTCTAATCTCACCAGACAGAATTGTTGTTAGTGTGTATTTCCTTATGGTTTTGTGTGTGCACACACACGTGTTTATGTACAAGTCAGCCGAGGTACAACTGTCAAAAAGAAACGAGAAGGGGTAGGGTTATAGCTTAGTGGTAGAGTGCATGCTTAGCATGCACAAAGTCCTGGGTTCAATTCCTGTTATCTCCCATAAAAATAGAAAGATTTTTTTTTTTGATTCCACATATGAGCGATCTCATATGGTATTTTTCTTTCTCATTCTGGCTTACTTCACTTAGAATGACATTCTCCAGGGACATCCATGTTGCTGCAAATGGCATTATGTTGTCGGTTTTTATGGCTGAATAGTATTCCATTGTATAAATGTCAAGGGGGTGGGGGGTGGGAAGAGACAGACAGGGAGTTCGAAATTTATAGATACTGACAGGCTTATGTAGAATAGATAAACAAGATTATACTGTATAGCACAGGGAAATATATACAAGATCTTGTGGTAGTTCACAGTGAAAAAAATGCGACAGTGACTATGTGTATGTTCATGTAGAACTGAAAAATTGTGCTCTACACTGGAAATTGACACAACATTGTAAAATGACTAAAACGCAATAAAAAATGTTAAAAAAAAAAAAAAAGGAAGGAAGGAAGGAAGAAAGAGGGAGAGAAGGAAGGAAAGGAGAGGAAGGAAGAAGAAGGAAAGAGAGGCCTGAATATCCCTCTCTGATTCAAACCACTTGTGTCTCTGACTTAAGCGTCGCCCAGAGACCCACATCCAGGGCTGAATCCAAGGATGAAAGGAAGAGACTTACTAGTTACTTTGAAAGTTTGACTAGAAGTTAATGGAGGCCATCTCGGACCACCAACTGGGCTCCTGCACCTTGCCCACGGAGCGCACAGGCAGAGGTCAGCCCCCAACACAGCGGATTTCAGGCCGGTGGTGACTACAGGCCTTTGTGTGGGTGTGTTGCAGAGACAAACCCTGGTGTGTGGTCAGGGGCTGTGAGTCTGGAATAAAGAAACCAGACCGGAGCAGGTTTCTTTCTACCACAGCTTGCTGCCATCTGAAGCATGAGCAGAAGACCCTCATGGCCAAGAGCAGATCAGTGGGACCTCCTGAGAACCCTAATGAAGGCCGCCGGTGGCTCAGAAGCCAGGGTTGGCTTTCCCAAGGCTGGTCATTGAGGCTTAGGGCTGAAGGTGGGTGTTGGGGAGGAGAGTGAAGCTGGTCCTTCCATTCATCCTTGGAAGAGTCCTACTCCATTCCCCAACTCTGGGGGTTACTTTAAGACAATTAGGGGACTCTTTGTTCTCCTGTCCTAAATGTCAGATCACCCAAGGGTACAACCCATTAAAGGGTACAGCCTTCTCATGACCTTGAGCTTCTCCTTTGGCTTTATTGAGTTGGGAGCTCATAGTTTTCTTCCTTGCACTGCATATTTCACAGAGGGCGTATTGTGGGGGTCGAGGGGTGAGCCCAGGGCTTGGTACCCCGCCTCCCAGACTCCACCTGCAGGCTGAATCAGAGGCTCTCTGCCATTCTCTCTCCCCCAAGACAAAACGCGGGCCATCTTTTCCCAACTTGTAAAAATTTAAAATCAAAACAGCTAGCAGATTGTTTTCTCAACTTCATGATTTTTGCCTATAAAATTTCTTAAGCTTTTGGCAAGGACTGTCATCTGTCAGCTCCTGAGCATGAACTGCTGAGAATAAAAAAGGAATAATGGGAAAACTCGGATGTAGCTTATCATGGGTGGTTCAATAGCATGTTTCTCTATGGCATGTGTGGTCTTGGCTGCGATTTTACAACGCACACATATAGCATCACCTTAGGAAAATTGCTCCTGAACCCTATGATGGAATTGAACACATAAATATGTCATGCTCTTCTGCCGAGAGAAGCATGACTTCCAGGTGTGTTTCCATCTCGCAGGTTTAGAAGCAGCTCTCCAGGCCTCCTCTCAGCTGGATGGCAGAGTAGATGGAGGTGCCAGAGGGGACTGAGGGCCAACCAAGTATGTCCATTTCTACACCAGTTTATAAATGAGCCATAAATTGTAGTCCTTAAGATGGCTTTAGACTGCTTCTTCTGGGGGATAGGTGGAGAAAGGGCCTGTTAAAGTATAGACTTTTTTTTTAATAGAAAGGAATCTTTTTTGGATGATGAAAACCCTCAGGTTTAAAGAATCAGCCAAGAAAGCCAACAAATGAGGTACAAGTCCTCAAAAATTACTGCCACCTACAGCACATGAAGTTGTCCCAGAACAAGTTCCTCTGGTTGCTTTATAAACACACATCCCACACGTGGGTTAACCAGAAGGGTTCATTCTGTGAGCGTGGACAGATAATTTGCTGTTTGGCCAAGAGTGGGCCAGTTAGGGAGCAGGGTTAGAAGCTGAGGGATCTAAGAGCATCATAGGGTCCAAGTGCATAACTCATACATCATGATAAGTATGTATGGATTAGTGAAAATTAAAAGTGCCCCAGTTGACCCAGGCAGTTGGCACTTTGGCTCAGGGGCTAGAATGAAAAGGTGGACTTGAGTTAGCCTCTGGGCCACAGCTCAGTGTCACACCTGTCTGCTCAGACTGCTGGGACATCTTCTCTTTTGCCTGCATCTTCAAGTCGCTTTCCCTTTCTGGTGGATGGGACCGGGCAGGAAGAGAGAAAGGGAGTGAGCGCTTATGGAAGCCCCTGGGAGGGCCTTGCTTTGTCATGCCATTTTGCCACCATTAGAGACTTCCTTTCCTGGGGACCTTCCCTGTGGAAGTCAACAAGGAGCTAATTGAGAACCCTCGCTCCCCCGGGCAAGGTGCCCTTTCCCTCTGACTCTGTGGGTTTGCCTCTCAGAGAGAGGGTAGGGCAAGGGAGCAGACTGGGTCACTCACTTTGAAATTTGTCATCTGTCTTGAGTGCTGCTAATTTGGTTCAGCACTGCTTTTGAAGAGGTTCCATTTTTCATTTGAATGCGAGGTGATGAGACATGACATAATTTTTAAACATGTGTATCACACATGATTAAGAGGGAGAAAAGACCCAGCCATCCTTTCAAGCCACCCTGTATCTTGACTTGTGTCCGAGGATACACTGATCTGTGAAGAATGCGCCAGGCGTGGTGGAAGTTAGAGGCTGACAGAGCTCGCGCTCTGTCTCCATTGTTCCTCAGAACAGAAGGATACCCGTGAAGTGTGTTCATCAATCGTGATGAAAGGTGTGGAACGTGCTGCTAGGACCTGTGTTTGCTGGATATACTTTATTATTATTATTTTTAATCGTTGCTGCATTTCTTTCTTTTTACTTCAAAGTTTTTTTTTTCAATTGAAGCATAGTCAATTTACAGTGTTGTGTCAGTTTCACGTGTACAGCCTAATGTTTCAATCATACATATACACACATATATTCCTTCTCATATTCTTTTTCATTTTCATTATAGGTGACTACAAAATATTGAATAGAGTTCCCTGTGCTGTACAGTAGGAACTTGGTGTTTATCCATTTTATGTATAGTAGTTAGTGTCTGCAAATCTCAGACTCCCAGTTTATCCCTTCCCCCCACAACCACCCCCCCCCCCGTAACTGTAAGTTTGTTTTCTATGTCTGTGAGTCCGTTTTTGTCTTGTCAATAAGTAGGACCTTGTGTTTGACTGTTAGACCAACTCACGTACAAGGTGTTGTGCTAATTATCTTATTTTCTTTTGGGTTTAATACAGAGACCTAGTGGGGGAGTAAGAAGGGAAGAGGGTATTGAGCAACTTATTCTGTGCTCATTTATTCTGGGTTAAGAGAGAGGCACAGTGGTTTGCGGGGAAGAAGGGACTGGCCTGGGAGCCTGTGTGGAAGGCCTGTGGGTCCGTGTGGGTGTCCCCCCGCCCACCCCCACCATCACAGTTACGGCTGCTGCTGCTTGAGTGCCTGCCATGTTACAGACACTGTTCTAGGCGTTTTTCATATAAAAATCATTTGCTTGACAAATATTTGCATGCCAACCACGTGCTCGCAAATATTAGAGAAAAACCAGGTTGTCACACAGCCTGTAGTCACTCCGGTGTTGGTGTTTGGAGGTGGGGGAAGGGGAGGGTGGGGCTGGAGAGAGACGGACCATGATGATGAGGAAGGGGCGGCCCCTGGTGCGCTCCATCAGTGCTAGGGGAAAACGAGGAAGTGCTGTATCTCCGAGGCACCGTAGGGTGGATACGAGCCTTCCAGTCTAGGTGCATCTCCTGAGCCTCTGTTCATTCCACTGCTTTGGGGTTCAGTTTGTTTCTCTGCTATGTGAAGGGGGAAGACTGCATCGTTTATGATTCTAATATAGGCCCACCCCTGCCCACCCGTACACACACACAAGCACAGTATGGGGCAAGCGAAGGTGGTGGTGGGGGTGCCCTGGACCACTTCATTCTGACAGGTGGCAGCTCTTGGGACAGTTACAACTGCTGGTGCTTAACGCAGGCCAGCTGGAGCCCTGCCGGGGCTCTATGTGTTGAACCAGAACGTTTCCTCCCCTTTGTTCTTCCAAATAGCTCCCATTTTCTGGTCCCCAAACAAAAGCACGATCCTTCGCCTGTGAACTGTTAAATTATCAAAGGAGAATGAACATTCATCCCAATAGGGTATGAATATATGCACGTTTCCGGACTTGAAATCCTTAAATGGTAATAAGGGAATCAGATATCACAGTGAAGAATACGTTTTTTAATTAAGTTAAGTCAGTGTTTGTGTGTTTTCATTATAATGGATAAAATTATGTGTGTTTCTGCACATGTGAGGGAGAGAGAGAAAGAGAGAGAGTAGAGGTTACAGTCTGGCCACCTGCCTCTGTCCAGGATGCTTGCCCTTGGCCTTTCCTACCTCAGGCCCTGATTGGCATCTTTGGCTCCAAAGTAAGCAACGAGGAATCAGCTCTGGGCCCCTCGCACCACTGGGAATTCTTAGCATCAGTGCTTTCTCTCCTGCAATCTTCCCTTAAGCATGAGAATGCATGTTTTGCACTGAGGTTGGGTGTGCGTATGGGTGACAGTGACAGAGTTGCCCTCGTTATCAGCACAAGCAGAGGCACTTGGGATGTTTGAACCCCACCTGGACCGTGAGACCCGCGACCTGCTGACCACACTGGTTGTCTTGAGGGTGGAAACGGTAACTTGACTGGGCTTTGAAGAACAGGTGTGGACTTCAAAATCGTTGGGTGGCAAATATCAGCAAGAAAGATAATCCAGCCACAAGCAGGCGAAGGATCGTGCTTTTGTGCTCAGAGTTACAAAGGATCAGAGACACTCACTCCATAGGTCTGTAGTTTGGACCAACTGGGCAACCAGGCCAAAGAAAAGGCTTTCTGCTCACTTGCTTAGAGATCCAGCAGATCCCTGCGTGAAACTGCATCTGTGTCTTTCACATCATATAGCGGGTACCTGTTCCTTCTTTAATTCTCCTGTCTTTTCTGACTGTGAGCATCTGCCCCTCTGGCTCTTTTAAAACTGCCCCAGCTTCCCCCACCCCGTGCCCTCTCAGAGGTCCCCCTTCTCTAGGCAGCCGCTGCTTTATTGAGCATCTGCTGTGTGCCGGGCACTCTGCCAGGAGCACAGGGATAAGGCAGATCCCATTGCTGCCCTTGGGGACATTTTGTTCTCAAGGCCAGAAAGTCAGTTCCAACATAACCCATCCAAGAACCAGCATTTGGCACCCACGGGTTTTAACGTATTTCAGAATTTACTTTTATCCGTGAAAATAAGTTTGAGATCTCTATGGAGAAAGCAGGACAGAACCTCGGGGTCCACACCACCATGCAAGGGCAGCACTTCACTTCAAATGGTTGTCTCCAGCATAGGAAATCTTATTGGGGTGTTACGTCCCCTTTGTGGCCTTGGTCTTGGCTGGGCGGTCCTGAACGTGGAGGGTTTTCCTGCCCTCCCCTGAGTCCCAACCTTCATGAGCCTCCTCCTCCGAGCCCTGCTGAAGAGCCACCTCCTGCACCAAACCCTCTGTGACCGTCACACTGCGGGAGACAGACCTCACTCGCTGAGTGACAGGCTCAGCTGAGTGCTGTGCCTTTTGAGTGCTGTCACTCCGTACTGACATGTGTTCTTATGCTTGTGTCTAACTGCTCCGTTCCGTTATAAACCTCTTGAGGGCAGCCTCCCATAGACCCAGCTCCTGGTACCTGGTTAAGGCTTAAACAGTATTTGTGCCTTGATTGAGTAAAGACAATATACTTCTGCTCTTGAAATGTTTGCTAGACAGATGTTTCACGGTTATTGTTTGGAGTCCATTGCTAGAGTGATTCCAAAGACCTGCATCCTCTTTGCTTGCAGGAGACGGACCCACGGAGAGTAATGATAAAGGATTTCCACCCTCGGAGAGTGAAATGCATTTCCTAAAAAGCTGCACGTGAATGGAGTTTTTAAAAATCACATATTTAGTATAAAGGGGACTTTCCAAGCAAATTGCTAGGCATCCTGACAGGCAGAGTAAACATTTTCAGGTGGACAAGGATGATGTGCTATATTGTGACCTAATTAGAAGCATGTTCAAGTCCACCCTAAGAATAAGTGTCATGCTTTGAAATTTGGAATTTGAAAGACGCAGCCGTCATTGGGTGATTAAGTCTTTGGATAAACAGTGATGTGAGTTGGATAAAAAGTGTTGAATTGCTGTTTCTAATGATTTTTGTTTTACTCATAGGAGTCAAGCCCTGGTCAAACATCATGGAAATTCTGGAGGAAAAGGATGGGGTCGACACGGAGTTGTTGGTTTATGCAATGACGTTAGTGAATAAGGTTGGTTGGCGTTTGTTGTGGGTTGAATTGTATCCCCACCCTACCCCCCAAAGATGTTAAAGTCATAACCCCTGGTACCAGGGAATGTGATCTGATTTGGAAATGGGATCTTTGCAGATATAATCAAGTTAAGATGAGGCTGTTTAGGGGAAGGAGTACTGATCTCAGAGGGCTGGTGTCCTTATAAGAAGAGGGAAGGAAATAATGTAGAGGGAAGACAGCGTGTACACACGTCCCAGAGGAGGACAGCCGTGTGAGTCAGGGACAGAGACTGGAGTGATGCGTCTCTAAGACAGGGAACCCCCAAGAATGCTAAGGACTGTCAGCAGCCAGTCGGGTGAGGCAAGGATGGGTCCTCCCGCAGAGCATTCGGAGAGAGCATGGCTATGCCGACACCTTGACATCACACTTCTAGTCTCTCAAACTGTGAGGGAATAAATTTCTGTTGTTTTAAGCCACCCAGTTTGTGGTACTTTGTTGCAACAGCCCTAGGGAAACAGTATATGTGGAAAGCTAAAATTTGCCCTCTGAATCAGAGCCACATCACGTGGACCCCGTCGTGGTGGCTGGAACCTGCTTCAGCGTGCTTTTTTTGCAAGACAAAACTCTTTGCACCCACGTGTGGTGTGTGTACGTGTGTGTGCATGAGTGCCAGTCACTTACATGTGAAGGCATGCATGTCTGCAAGCTTTCTATGCTTTGGTCTTCCTGCTAAAACCAGAAAGAGGACAGTGAGAATTTTCCTATCAAGATGGCCACCTTAAAAAAACATTTTTCCGTAAGAATATAGGGGAGCAAGGTTTACTCGAAGGAAATGGTTCACAGCTGGGCAGAAAACAAAGCAGTCTTATTCCGCGGCTTATGGAATTCTGGAGATCAAGCCTTTGACGGTTTCATTTGCAAAAATTTTCTCCCATTCCGTAGGTTGTCTTTTTGTTTTACTTATGTTTCCTTTGCTGTGCAGAAGCTTGTAATTTTCATTAGGTCCCATTTGTTTATTCTTGCTTTTATTTCTATTACTTGGGTAGAATGTTCTAGAACATTTTTTGAGATGTATGTCAGATAATGCTTTGCCTATATTTTCTTCTAGGAGGTTTATTGTATCTTGTTTTATGTTTAAGTCTTTGATCCATTTAGAGTTTATTTTTTGACTGCTGGTGGCAAGGTGAGGATTCCTGAGGGCGGGTCCCTTCCTCCATCTGTGATGATGACCTCCCCTTGTGCTCCCATTCCTCCTGTCACATCCCGCCCTGGTCACTAGCTTGTGGGGCAGCTGCTATGTTCAGTGTCTGTCCTGAGAGATGTGCCCTGACCGTGGGTCCCCCGCTGACCTGGGACAGCCCGCTCTCAGGACTGGTGTCCCTTCATCCCAGTGCCTGGGTCCCTTCCTCATTCATAATCGAGGAAGGGTGGGTGGCTGTCTCCTACCTCAGCCCCAGGCATCGCATCAACTCCCCCCAGGGCCTCCGTCTGGTCTCCAAGCTGCTGGGTGCAGGCCTACAGGATCTACTGCAGTGATGGTTAGTTCTTCAAAAAAGACCCCGAATCTCTTCCTGAAATATAACTGGAGAAAATTCCCCTGTTGAACTGGGGACACATTCATAGAAAGCAGCATAATTATGAGAAGTAATTCTACTAGGTAGTAAAATGTTCTACAAACTCTAAGGATAAAAACAGTGTGGCCCTTATAGGTTATTACCAGATATTAAATCAACAATGCTTCAATTAAAAAAAAAAAAGCAGTGTGGATCTGACTCTTTCCTTGGCAGACAGTTGAAGCAGAGAGGCTCTGAAATAGACCTCGGTGCACAGGACAACTCACCCTTGGGTCGAAATCCATAGGGGTGGTTAGCTTCATTCACGACTGGGAGAGGTTTTGCTAAATGGAAATAAACAAAAACATGCTTTGACCATATGCCAAAGTACATTTCAGATAAAGAGTTCAATGTAACATATCAAACTGTAGAAAAATGAGAAGAAACTAGAGGTGAAGATGAATTGGTCTCTGGTCAGTGAAGGATATTTTAATAATAAAACCAGTGAAAAAAATTCTGAAGCAAAGGACTTAAATATTTCACCATAAAAAACTATAAAATAAGGTCTTATTTGTAAAATGGAAACCACGAGTAAAAACTAAAGGCAAGTGACAAACTGGGAAATTGTTTGCAAAAAAACTGGGCAGAAGGTGATACTATTTTAAAAATATTAAGAACCCAGTCAAAAAATGAATGACGTTAACCCTCCTAAGATGAAAAGAAATATACAGTAAAACAACGGGCCATTTCCTCTGGGTCACGTTGGCATTGATTGCTTTTTAATGAAATGCTATTTGTTGGAAAAGTCATAGGAAATTTCCTGCAGTCCTGTTGGAGAACGGGCACTACTTTTCTGTAGGATAATCCTAAGAATTCTGGTTTCATTTTCAAATCTGCTTGTGAGTTGACTCCACCAGGCAATTTTAAAGCTATTTTCTGTTGGTTTTTTAAAATGAAGGTCATCAATTTCATGTCATTTTCAGTCACTGGCATTGTTTTGGAGAACACTGAACTCGGCAAAAATGGGATTCTCACTCTTGCGCAGTGTTTTCATTGTAATGCTATCTGTCTTGGTGGTAGAGGCCGTGCCGGGCTGTTCTGATGACCCCAGCAGTGTCCACATGGCCTGGGCATTCTGCTGCCAGTCACTGGCGAGGACCCAGTGCGTGTCACACTCTCCTTGGCACCACATGGCACCCAGCATCCAGGAATTCCTCGCTCACTCTTTCTTATCTAGCAGTTCTGTTTCATCTTTTGTGAGCTCTGGCCCAGGGGAAGTCCAGGGAGGTCCCGAGGACATTACTCCAAATGTCATCCTTTCGTCATAAAGGGCAGCAGGCCATGGGCACCCACACTGGGTTTGTTTTCTTTTGTTGAATTTCAGTCATGTTTAGTCAATGAGTAAAATCTTCTGAGATCCCAAGCGACGTGATACACTGAAATGCTAATGGGAGTCTGGAAAAAAATTTCAGCCTCTGAAATCCGGGCAATTATATTGCTTTTCTAACTTATGTCTCAACAGAATAGAAGATAGGCTAGTAACATGGTATTTTAAAAAATAACGTTTTTGTGACAAAACGAGGGTACTGAATTCTAGCCCTGCTCATGGTTCTGAGACTGAAGTCTGCTCACTTTGTTAAACAGGGACCTTAATGAGGGGTTTCCAAGATCCATATTTATCCCCCCAACTCTCCTGCTCCTGCAGCCCATGTTCAATTGTCAGAAGATGCCAGGGAGCATCAGAAACTCACCATGTCCCACTTGTCTTCATCCAGCTGAAAACTCCTTAGTGGGCATCCCCCACTTTGGGGGCCTCACATACTGACCACCATGTAGAATCAGATGAGGCAGGTCGGGGAGGGGGCAAGTGATAAGTAACTATGGGGCTGGCTTGGAGCATTTGGAGAAGGACCACCCCCCACCCCAGGGGCGCTGGGGAGAGGAGCTACTCCAGCAGAGTCAGGGGGGTGAGTAACCTGGATGGGATTCCCTCTGAGTATTTGCTTTCAGATTTTCATTTGATTGCTTTGTTTAATCACTGTACAGTAAAATTGGCTTTTTTCTTTTGATGTTTAGCTGTGTAAGTTTTAACACATATATGGTTATGGGTAACCTTCACAATTAGGATATAGAACAGCTCCATCTCCCCCCAAATCTCATGTTATCCTTTTTTTTTTAACTGAAGTACTGTCAGATACAATGTGTCAGATTCTGGTGTGCAGCACAGTGTCCCAGCCATGCATATACAAACATTCGTTTTCATTTTTTTCTCATTAAAGGTTATTGTAAGATATTGAGCATAGTTCCCTGTGCTATACAGCAGAAACTTTTAAAATCTATTTTTGTTATAGTGGCTAACATTTGTAAATCTAAAACTCCCAAATTTACCCCTTCCCACCCCTTTTCCCCGGTATGCTATCCTTTTATAGTGACAACCTGAGCCCCTGTTCATACCCCTGACAACCACTGATTTCATTCTCCATCACTGTAGTTTTGTCATTTCAAAAGTGGGGATCATCCACGAAGTAACCCTTTCAGGCCGGCTTCCCTCACTCAGCACCGTGCCTTTGCGAGCATCTCTGTTACTCCGTGTATTAATAGTTCGCACCTTTCTGCCGCTGTGTAGTGTTCCAGTGTCTAAATGCACCCATTGGAGGAGCTTTGGGTGTTTGCAGCTTTTGGCTTTCACAACTAGTGCTGCTGTGAACGTTTGTGTGTAGGCTCGCACCACGCTGGTTTTATCCTACAGGAAAGATTCGATGGAATCAGTGAAAACCCAGGGAGAGGAAAATAAAATGTCCTTTAGGACAGAGATTTCTCCCCCTGAGAAGCTGTCAAGATTTACTTGTCACAATGCCTGGCTAGACCAGGCCTGAGAGAGACCAAGGAGGAGGTCCTGAGTGTCTTCTCAGAGTAAGGACATCCAGAGACATTTGCCTCTCAGACTTTCCTGGAGTGGATGCCACCTTTGGCAGAAGTAGCAGTGAGGGTCGGGGCTGAAACAGGAGGGCAGGGCCCAGGAGGGGTGGCAGTGTTAGCTGAACATGTTGGAGAATTAGCTGAAAATAGGTGAGTGCGTGTCTCTTGGCTGCAGACCCCCCTCCTCGTGTGTATTTGCTTTGGTGGCAGACCAGCATCCCTGCCACCACGCGGGAGAGGTGGTGGGGCGCGGGTGTGGCTCAGGCCTGTATTTTCACCCTGAAAATGATGATTCCTCCCCTCCCCCACCTTCATCGCCCTCATTTATAAGATAAGGGGCTCAGAGGAAGTCACCTCAAGGGTCCTTTCAGTTCTAAGCAGAAGCCTGGTTTGAGATACCATCCCTCTTTTAAGAGAAGCCAAATTCAAAGAGAAGTTGGCTTTTTCTTTCTGGGGTTATCTTTTGGTCTCTTGGTTGCTGCTTTGAAACTTCTCACGTTTTCCTAAATGTTCTAAACGGAGGGGAAGGCCAACTAAATTGAAGGAAAAGGGAATCATTCAGTTGTCATAACTCCAGCTGTTGGTGGATTGATCTTAACAGGAGTTTCTGATCACTGAGTATGTTAGTTTTTGACTGCTGTGCAGCAAATGCCACACACTGAGCAGTTTGAAGCATCTCAGACTTAGCATCTCAGAGTTTCCATGGGGCAGGGTCCTGGCACTGCCTCGCTGGGTCCTCTGCTCAGTGTCTCTGAGTGCAAGGCTGCAAAGTGTTGAGCAGGGCTGGTGTCCCGTCTAAAGCTTAGGATTCCCTTCCAAGCTTCTGCGGTTGTTGGCAGAACTCACTCTCTTGCAGCTGTAGAACTCATGGTGGTGTGCTGCTCCTTCAGGGCTGGTAGGATCCTCTCTCTCCTAGTCTCTGAGCTCAGAACAGTCATAAACCCAAATCCACTGTTAAATGGCTCACCTGATTAGGTCAGGCCCACCCACAAAGCTCCCCCTTTGACTAACTCAGGATCAACTGATTTGGGCCCTTAATAACATCTGCAGATTCCTTTCAGTTTTTCCATATAACATCACCTAGTCATGGGCCTGTCCTGCCTACACTCAGTCGGAGGGGACCGTGCAGCACCTGAGTTACAAGGGGTGGGATCTTGGGGTTCATCCTGCTCCTGCTTAACACTCTAAAGAAGTCCTTTCTCAAGTGAACTTGTCATCTGTCTTGTTTCATCGCATGTTGTTATAATTGTGGCCACTGCTACCATGCAAACCATGCCTTGAGAGCCTTGAGACAATCCCCTAAGACATGTCTGTGCCCTGTTCTTTCTTCATCCAGACCTTGTCAGGATTGCCAGACCAAGACACCTTCTACGACGTGGTGGACTGCCTGGAGGAGCTGGGCATCGCGGCCGTGTCCCAGCGGCACTTGAGCAAGAAAGGGACTGACCTGGACTTGGTGGAGCAGCTAAACATTTATGAGGTAACAGGATCTGCCTTTTGTAAGGTGTCCTACAGCTTGGACCAACGTCAGAGGCAGAGGTGAACATACTCTAGATCAGTGGTTCTGCATGTGGGGTGGCAGCATTCACAAAACCTGGGAACTTCCAAAAACTGCAAGTTCTCAGGCCCCACCCCAGACCTGCGGAACTAGCAACTCCAAGGGCGGGCCCAGCAGTCTGCGTCACACGTGCCTTCTGAGGGGGGAGGGAGGGAGGTGCAGAGATGGTGTTCTTTATCCTTCACGGGGGCAGAACCTCAGGCAGGGCTCTGTATAATTTGTAGGATCCAGTCCAAAATGAAAATGCAGAGAAAAAGTGCTCTTAAAGACACTAAACAACTATTCATGTTCTTCTGCCTTCTCTCTCGCCTCCTCCTGGTGTTTTTTTATTTGTGAAAAATGTGTACTCATTGAAGAAGATTTGGAAAATACCAGAAAGTGTAAGAGAAAGAAACCATCCACGACTTTATTACTAACCATGGTTAACATTCTGGTCTGTTTTTCTAGCTTTTTTGTATATGTAGGTGTATGTTCTTAACTCTGGGGATACTAGTCTATACACAGCGTTGCGAACTGAATCTTTACTAGAAATGTATTGGAACCAGGCTCTTTTGTCATGGAATCTTCTTCAAGAATGTCATTGTATTAGGAACATAATATCCTGTCTGTATGGAAGTACTGTAACATACATGGCCAGTCCCTGTTTGTTTGGATTTAGATTACTTCCGAGTTTTTGCAGTTATAAATGTTGTTACGACGAACAGCTTTATTCATAAATGTTTGTGCACAGCGGGAGTCCTAAGAAGGATATTTCTCAGCTGAATGGCTCCATTGTGATCTTCACTGGGTAGAAATGGAGAGGCTATTTCCTAAAAGTTACTGTCATAATAAGTGACAAGCAGAATTATCTCGTTACGATCTCAGGCGAAGTCAGTGGAAACTGAACCAGAGATACTTGGTGGCAGAGAGTTGAGCTCCCCACGGCTGGCCAGTGCTCTGTGCCCCTGCTCTGAGCAACTCCTCCTTTAACCAAGCCTCACTTACCCAGTTACCCGCTCACACTTCTGTGTTTCATTATCACTGGCATGGCGGGCAGAGGGGTATGTTCTTATGGCTCCTAAAAGAGAGGATAAAGAAAGAATAAAGTAAGAATACTAAAGATGGAGAAGGCAGGGACTAAAGATACTTGGTTTCCAAGAAGGTGGAAGAAGGACTTTTCCCAGTACACGAACCTCCCTTCCTTCCCCCTCCCACCTCCTCAGAACTCCAGCCCTCAAGACTCTGCTCAGCCAGCGGCTTCTATGGTCACAGCTTGGGTTCTGTGTGGTCAGTCTTCACGAGAAGATCGCATAACGCAGATGAATTTCCCAGCCCGCACACCCACCCCGGAGACTACTTCCTGTTCCCAGGCTCTCTTTCTCCCAGCCTACCTGACTCTCCCGCTCCCTCCCCATCTGCCCTTTTCCATTCAGTCCTGACTTTTCAAAAGATGTTCAGTATTCACCATCTTCCTTTTGTCAAATGGCATTTGTGTAACATCTTAGCATTGAGTACATGTCATTCACAAACGTAGCACGTGTGTGTCTTAATGAACACAGAACAAACACCCAGTGTGATGCTTAATTTTATGTGTCACCTTGACTGGGCCATGGGGTGCCCAGATATTTGGTCAAACGTTATTCTGTGTCTGTTCGGGTGTTTTGGGATGAGGTTAACATTCAGATGGGTAGGTAGACTGAGTAAAGAAGGTTGCCCTCCCCCATGTGGATGGGCCTCATCCTGTCTGTTGAAGGCCTGAATAGAACAGAAGGCAAAAGCAAGAGAGAATTCACTCTCTACCTGATGCGAATGAGCTGGGATGTAGGTTGCCTGTTACCTTTGACCTCCTACTGGAACTAACAGCATTGACCCTCTTGGTTCCCAGGCCTTTGCACTGCAGATATGGGAACTTCTCTACCTCCATGATCATGTGAGCAGGTTCCTTATACTAAATCTCCATGCATGTCCTATTTTTTTCTGTTTTTCTGGAGAGCCTTAACTAATACACTCATACATTTCAGAACTAGAATATTACCAGTGACTTGGAAGTGTCCTTGGTAGCCCTCTTTGGTGTCATCCTACTAACCCCTAACATAATTCTCTTTTTTTTTGTTTAAAGAAGGTAATTTTACCTGAAAATGGCTTACTCTGTCAGCTAACACAGAGCATCAGATTCTCAAAGAGGGGTTGAAAAATCTGAGCTCTTGCTATCTATAGCAGAGCTACACTAATCTCCCTAGGCTAACAATTTTCAGAATAGAGAGGTGCCAGAGAAGCAGGGCGAGATCTGGGACATCCCTTGTGACTCCCAGGTCTTTCTTTTTGTCCATCAGACATGTGCTTTCTGACGCAGAACAATAGACAAGGTCTCCGGGTGTGGTTCACAGGGCACCTCACCCAGCAGGCAGAATTCAGTTAAGAAGCATCTCTGCTATACAGCCCAGAGGGCCATGGCTTATAAACTCATAAATTCTGTGTGTATTTCGTGTAGCTAATCTTTAGCCTATCCTAACCTGCTGAGGGCATTCTAGACACAAGAGCTCTCATTTTAGCACCTGTCATCAGACTGTTTATTAGGTAGTCTAGTTATTAGTGTATTTATGAAAGATTGGATGGAGTCAGTGTCTTCTCTCTCTCCCCAGAAGCATCACTCCTACAGAAGGAGTGGAGGGATCGCCGGCCAGCTGCTTTAACTCCTTCCTCCCAGTCGGTAGCGCTAAACAACATACTGTTGAATTTTGTCTTTTTATAAATGGAACTGTACCATCTGTGTCCTCCTACACTTTGGCTTGTTTCTGAGACGTACCCATGTTGTCGTGTGGAGTTCTGGTTTGTTCATTTTCACTGCTGATGAATATATCCCAATTTATTTATCTTCTCTTCTCTTGATGGATGTTGGCTGGTTACAGTTTTGTTGCCATGACGACACTACCACGAGCATTCTTGTACTTTTTGTGTGTGTGCAATATTTTTTAGGTTTAAGTATCCGTTTTTTTCATGTAGCTTAGTAGTAGTATAAAGATATAAACTCAAAGAAATGTTAATAGCTTTTGACATCCATTAAGAATGCTCAGATTGTTGGATGTTTGATGATATTAAATTATTTTCAGTGGGACAGTAGAAGGCTGGTTATGGTTTTTAGAAATCCTTATATTCTAGGGATAAATACTGAATATCCTTGGATGAAATGATATGGTCTGGGATTTACCTAAAAAAAACCTCTGGCTGTGGGGTCGGATGCAGGGAGGTAAATGAGACAAGCCTGGCCAGGGCAGGAAATTGTTAAACTGTCATAGATGGTGAGCACATAAGTCTTTATATTCTTCTCCATACTTTGTATATGTTTGAAAATTTTCACAAAATTTTAAAAAGAATAATTACGTCGTTCAGTGGCCCCAAACACTGCTGGCAGTTGTCACAGATGCCAGGAGCTTAATCTGCCCCTAACTGCTTTCTTGGTGACGGCGCAGCGGGTGCAAGCAGTCAATACTAGATTCGGAGCCTCCTCATTCCTCACCTGGTTCTGTAGGCAGTGTTCTGAATTTGATTAGAAGAGTTAGAGTGTATCTGACGAGGGGTCCGGCAAACAGATACTCCATCACTTGGGTGAGATGAGAGATCGATGAGGACATGGCTGGTCTCACCTTGTGTTCCGTGAAGGACACTGACTGCACTTGTAGTTAATTAGATCTGACACCACAGGTTCTGAGTAAGTCTCTTGGCAGGGGCTGTTCTCCGCAGGTGTTTTCCAGCTCTTAGTGGTCTTAGTGGACTCCGATCCGAGTGCTCCCTAGAATCTGAAGAATCTGGAACTGCCACCGTGGCCCGACATGAGAAAGTGTCTCTTCCTGTCATCGGCGGACACTAGTGATGCTGAGATTCTTCTTGTTAAAAACACACACACACACAAAGCCATGAGCAAAGACCAGCCCCAAATTTCACATTTCACTGTTCCTGACTGCCAAGCCCAAAGCTGCTCTTGGATCTACTGGGATTCTGAGCCCCATTTACCATCTCCAGGCATCTTTTTCTTTGTTTAAGGAGGTGGATTTTTTGTTTTCATTTTTGAGGCTCTGAACTTTAGACAGCCCTCATTGAAGTACATTTTATGGCACTGCTTTGATAACTTTTCAAGATTTTCTTTTCACTTAAGCTTTCCAATTCTCCATCTTCCTTGACAAAAGGCAGTTAATTTGTGTGCACACCATGTGCTTCTCTGAAAGGAACTGTGAGTGGAATGCTGTTTGATCCTTGGATCTCTGAGGTTAGACAAGGAATTAGAAATATCTGAACTCCACTTTTCCCCCTAATCATATCATTCCAAATGTGAGTAATAAGCAGAGTCAATACTCCAGGTCAGAATAAGTCCACATGGTCTAGAGTTTTTGTTTCCAAAAATGAAAAACTAACTGGCTAGTGATATTTTAAAATGCTGTGCTTTGCTGGGTGTATAATCATTCTCAGACTTTGCCCAGAGAATGCCATTTAAAGTGTGAAAGTGGAGATGATAAAAGTGATCAACCAAATGTAAAATTTCTTGCTTCATTTTTGCGGTGATACTGCAGAGGGTTCCCCCAGGAAATAGACTTTCCGGCCAGATTTTATAACAACAGCTTTTTCTAAGCTTTTATCAATTCTGACCTCAAACCTCCACAAATTATGTCTGACTAGTAAATTCTAGGGGAACAGAATAGTCAAAATATTATTAAATTGTCTTCCTCTATCTGGGAGATTGTTAGAAAATGTATCTGGCACGTAGAGAGAAGAATTTTCATTAACTTGATCTTACATAAAAGCTCGAGCTGGAGGAAACTGGTGATGGAGCAGATAAAAGGCGGCTGCACTCCTGTGAAACAGTCATGCGTCTCAGGCACCCATCCCTGTGAACCTGAAGAGAGTGGCCAGCCTGGCCTCGACTTTGCCGAGCTCAACTTGCTATGTGAACACGAATGCCAACACTTGGACGTAGGGGATTACTGATTTCACAGTAGCCAGGTGTAGACAGGCGATGTGTAAGCCAGGTCGTGTGTGGTTAGCTATCTGGGACTTTATATTACTTCTCCATTCCCTCACTTGTCCTGACTGAGTTGTGAAATGTGCCCAAGAGCACCCACAGGACTGGAAAATATGCACTTTTGGGGGACATGGGACTATGTGACTCCTTGGGTGCCAAGTCAGAGAGACTGCTGGACTGGGTTGGGCCTGGTTCCTGTGGGCTGCGAGGTGGCCTGACCCACCAGTTTCATATGATAGAGGAATTTATGGGCATCCTAGGCCCTTTCATCTGTGGGCACAGGTGGGAAAGAATGGTCGTGTTTATCGAGTACCAGCCACAGGGAAAGCCCTACCCTAGCTGCTTTACATACATTAGATATGTTATTCTTACCAGAAACCTACAAATGTGATCCTGTGAGGCTCCTTTGGTGAAGGAGAAAGAGACAGCAGTTTGACGCAGGTCACGTCTGGTCTGCTAGTGGCACAGCCAGCCACACACAGGGCTAGTCCACAGCTTGTGTTCTTCTGGCGGTCTAGCTTTTGAGAAGGTAGGCATAAAAATAATTAGAGAAGCTGGAGATACAGATTAGAACCTGGGACTAGGAAGACTGGGAGCCAGTAATGAGATCAGTGTAGGAGCACAGATGGTTGGTGTTAATGTGAAAGGAGAAGGCTGTTTGGAGGATCCAGGATGGGGAAGATTGAGAGATGGCCAAACTGGACAGGGCACCACCCAACTAGGAGCAGGGCTGCGATATCCCTTGAAAGGAGGTAGGAGTGTGGGGCCATTTGGCTCAGGTTTCCACCTGAAAGCTGAAGTGGTCAAGTGTAAGGCAGTTACTCTTCTGCACAAGTGTGCATTGCTCTTAGGAAGTTAAAAAAAAAAAAAAAAAAAGAACACCTTAATCCTAGAGGTCTAGTCTATTTCTGGTCTATATTTTTGTGACTGCACATGCAGGCTGCCTAGAGTAACTGCAGGCTCCACCCCCACGGTACCCAGGCTGTGGGCAGTCCCCGGGGAGCTGCGGTGGCCCGGGGCCCACGGTGCAGGTCTTGCTGCACCAGGCCCCTCCAGAGACCCGCTGATGACTCGTTTCCGCTCACCTGGAGCTTGCGGCTCCTGCCTCTGACCAGAATCTTTGCTATGCTCCTCGGACCAGCCTCACTGGGAAGGGAGCTCAGGCATGGTGCGGAACTCCAGGGCTTCCCGCCGCTGGGCTTCCGGGGAGACGCCGCCTCCTGGCCCAGAGAAGAGCAAAGGGTGGGCCAGGAGCAACGACCCCGGCAAGGGCAGTGCCCGGCCGCAGGGGGAAGAGCCCAGCTAATGACAAACTATTTCTCAGACCTACCCCTGACATCGGTTGACCTTTCGTATCCATTTGGGAAAATCCGCAGTGAGTGGCGAGCATCTCTCAGTTTGCAGACTGTGCTTTGGGATACCTGTGATTGATAACCTTGCAGAGAAGCGGAAGCCCCAGGCTGGGAGGAGTCAGTGTTAAATCCTCGTGAAGGGCCAGACTGAAAAGCTAAGAGAGGCTGTCAAGTCTGACCTTGCACTGGGTGCCCTCTGCTTTTTCAGGTGGCGCTCCGGCACGAGGACGAGGACAGCGATGAGACAGCGGAGCCGCCCCCCAGCGGGCGCCGGGACCGGAGGAGGGCCAGCGTGTGTTCCGGCGGCGGCGGCTCCGGGGGCGAGCACCGGGGCCTGGACCGCAGGCGCAGCCGCAGGCACTCCGTGCAGAGCATCCGGAGTCCTCTGTCCGCTCCCTCCAGCCCCTGCTCCCCCTCGGCTCCAGGCTTCAAGTCCAGTCAAGTGCGAGATCTCCGCGAAAAGTAAGCAGTAACCCAGCCATTCAGGGGGGCGCAAGGACACCGAAAAGAGGGAGGGAGGCCACGTCCCCACAGGTGCCCACGGCCAACCCTGCCCCACCAGCTCCCCGCCTCTTCTCTACCACTGAAACACCACCCAGTGCCCCTGGAACTCCCCTGGGCGAGACGGCCCTAGTGACATGCACAGATTTGATCTTACTAACCCCATGAACTCTTCTTCACCCACTTGTGTTTTTATACAATATTACAGTTAATATCTATTTAGAAAAGCTGTGTTTTATTGACTGGAAGAAAACCTAAAACACAAAACTTTGGCCTAGAAATAAATGGTAAGCCACGTGAATGTGACATGTTTAGAGTCTGAGGTACTCATGACAATATATAGTTGAGGTTGAGTTAAGTAGAATAAATTATAATTAAATATTATTATATATTTTGTATATATATAATTTCAGTAAATTCTAATGTATCATTTATTCATCAGTCATACAGCAAACATTTTTGTTAAGTGTCTGTTATAGGCCAGGAGTATCTGAAGTCATGACCACATGTAAATGGAAAAGGTATGCTCTCCATTCTTGTGGCCCTCCCATCTGGGCTGGGAGAAAGTAAGAATGAAGAAAGGACATAGGAAGAAACAGAAAGATTAACAATCCCATGAGAAATTATATATATCCAAATAGAAAGTTGGACAAAATCTCTAGGAGCTCAGAAGTGCTTCCATAAAACAGAGGTGTGGCAAAAGGGCGGCCATGCTGCTCTGGGGTCTGCGTCCACTCATCTTGTCCTAAATGGATGCTCTCAGTTCACTAGGATGACGGGGCTCTGTGGACCAGTCCATGCCAGCCGGGTCCACCGGGGCTGACGATGCACTGATTTCAGTGCAGGCTCCCTGCCGCCAGCCGGCAGAAGCCCTGCTCACATTATTTGGCTGGAGCATTGTTCCCCATCATGGAGATCCACCTGGGAGCCAGATGTGGGTCAGGAGGCTGCATGGTGAAGAGCTTATAACGCAGAATAAGTGGGATGAGTTAAGAGAGTGATCAAGATATGTCCCTTCCTCTCCCTCCCGAAGGAAACACCTACCCCCGCCACTACCAGGAAGTGCCCAGAGCAGTCTGGTAGTCGTGGGGTCACTGGAGCATGAGCCAGCCTGTGCCTTTGGGTGCCTCCTATTGCAGAAGGAGGAGGAGGACCTCAGTCTGACAGTGACGTGCCAGGCATGGTCCATGTTGACACCTTTGTTTCATCTTCTGTTTAGTTTACTTTGTTCTTTTTCTGGATTTTTAAGTTGTTTGTTTAATTCATTTCTTTTTATCCTTTGACCATCTTGCGTTCCTGGAATATAACCCACTTGGTCGTGATGTGTTCTTTTCTGAAATGTGCTGTTGGAATCCTGTTCGATACTAATTTATTTAGGATTTTTGCACAAATTTTTGTAAGTAGGATTGGTCTCCCCCTTCAGCTTTCTCCCCTCTTCCTTTTTCTCCCTCATCCTTCCCCCTCTTCCTCTTTCTCCCCCTTTTTTTTGCCATCCCTATCAACTTGGACAACACTGTTACGCGAGCATCATAAAAGAATGATTGTGGTGGTCATGAGACTCTGCTTGTATGTGGCTTCTGTACATTTACTCCTGGTGACTATGTCTCTGAATGTCTCCAGGGTACCTCTCTGATTGTTCCTCCTCAGTGTCCTTCCCTGGATCTTTCTTCTCTGTCCCCTCGCTTTCAGTGTTGGTTTTGCTATTTCTAAGAGTCTGCATACCACAAGCTCTATTTTAGTGAAAAGAAGACCAGAACTTCTGAACAGATTGAGGAGTGAGAGAGTCCACTGTGAACACTGAACTTAGTGATCTAACATCTTCAGGAAACTCAAGCAATGCTCGAAGGGCCCTGGAAGCACTCTCTGGTGCTGCTTCTGGCTAATTGCTTGAGAAAATGACATGGGGAGAGTTGAGCAAAGTGTACACCCTGGGATGAAAAATCTCTACTTAAAACCACCGAAGATGCTAAGGGCGGGAGTTAGGGGGCCTTGTCAGTAGATCTCGGCGTTCTTCTGCTCTGGCTGACTGATGTCAAGTTTGTTTCTTTTCTGTTTCTTGCTGTCACATGTCTCAAAGGCCTGTGTGTTGTGAGTTCAGGTGACAACACCTTGTGATATGTCGGCAAAGGTAACAGCAGTGGGGTGGACCATCCTGGGCATAGTTGACGGTTTCGAGGCTCTGGGCTTGGTGGGATCTGGAATGGGAGGCTGCACGTGCTCCTCCAAATGCTGCTGTCTCGGTGTTTCCAAATACGACTGATTTTCATTTTACTGAAATTATTACTTCGATGTAAATTTCATAGCATTTGTTTTAGAAAAATCCACTTTCCCGCTTATAAAGAAAGATAACGGGTTCAAGATTGATGATTATGAAGGGGCTTCATCCGCGAAGCCTGTTGAAGGGATTTTTGCCCCGTGGCCCCAGAATGACAGTATAATTTTGGCAGAGGCAGGAGTAGGGCAGAGGGGCAGGGTGGCGAGAAGGAAGCTGGGAAACAATTCCTGCACGTAGAGCTGAGTCACCTGCCCAACATCTGTGCCTCCAAACACTACCTTAGAATCAAGAAGTTCATTGTGTTCGATTCCCTGTGGACCTGGAAAGACACAGATGCATGCCTGACCTAGAGTACTCTTCATCTCTGTGAACATTCTGGCCCTCCTTACTGCGAACTCGTAGCAACACGCCTGCCTCCGCCGCTCTGCCTCCGCCGCGTAGGAGGAATTTTAGGCTAGATTTTGTAACTCTGTGATCCAATGAATGCCAGTACTTTGGAAAAGAAGATGGAACTATGTTATAGGTTGGAAAGAGATTCATGTTGTCCTAAAAGATATATAGCACTCTGCACGCAGATGGTCCTTCTGTGTCTCTTGAACTCTCATGATGATTCTCTGCAGGGTCTAGGCAAGACAAGTGTTCTTATCTTCCCATTACAAATGAGAAGACAGTCGGGGGTTTGGCGCCATGTGACGCATCGCAGGACGAGGGGGCTGAGTCACGGGGGGGAATCCAAGTCTTTGGCCTTTGCTTCTCAGTGTCTGAATCATACACAATCGTTTCCCAACTTACCGTTCCTAAACGTAGTCCCTGAGTGAGATTTTCACGTCTGACTTTTTAGAGAGGCAATTTGACTTAAATACTATGTAGGTGTGTATTTTTAAATGTATTTTTTTAATTGAAGGATAGTTGATTTACAATGTTGTATTACTTTCTGGTGTACAGCATAGTGTGTGTGTGTGTATATATATATACACACACGTATATATATATTTATATTTCTTTTTTATTATAGGTTACTAAAGCCATTGAGAATAGTTCCCTGTGCTATATACAGTGGGACCTTGTTGTTTATCTGTTCTCTACTTAGTAGTTTATATCTGCCAATCCCAAACTCCCATGTATTTTTAGTCAAGTAAATATGAAAATTCGAAGAGAATCAAAAAGAAAAAAAATCTGCCAAGTCTTCTTACAGACCAAGGCCTGCCAGGCTGTGTGCTTCAATTCTGAGGACTAATAAGGCTGTAAACTCACATTGCTTTGCTTTAGCTTCTAAAAAAGTAGAACCCCACGCCAAGTATTTACCAAATAAGGTATGAGTGTATTGGTCACCTGCCACCCACAAGTACCTTTTGTGACTGTGTGTGCCATACTGAGTTTTATCTTTGCAATTAAAATCTACAGATTTGATTGGAAGGAAGAGAAATGTTGGATGCTTTCATATTTTACCAAGAAAATTATTACTTAGCATCTAATCAGCCAAGAAGCCAGTAACTCTGGTTTAAATTTTAATCGTCTCTAATGTTTGGACTAAAAAGTCTTCGGGGTTGTCTAGCCCAGAGCAGGAGTGCTTTCCTGTGCCCTCAGGCTCAAGACACTCTCCTCCCTGAAGCACCCCATCCTCTCCTTGAACTTTTCCGCTCGTTGTGAAAGTCATCTGACCTAAATGTGCTCGGTAACGTTACAGCTCTATTATTGCTTAGCATTTCGTTGTATGGATAAAATTTCCCTATGATGTTTCTCTGTTCATCCTGGTTCTGACCTCTGTCAGCACACACCAGGTCATCTTCCTGCTCTTGTATGTCAGTCTTTCTGGGATGAGCGTGGCATGGGACTTTATAACACGTGAACTTCCAGTTTCATCCTGTTGATCTCCACACAGCATCCCAGCCCACAGAGGTAGCTCTGAACTTCATTTTGTCACTGACGTCAGCAGTTGCGCCATCTAGCTTTCAGTCACGCGTGCATTTCAGTACATACGGAAGAGTGACGTGGCGGGCAGTGGATGATGACAACAGATTGGGAGTGGATGGTACAGACTGCTCCCACGTGTCAGAGGCCTGGGTTGGAAACTCTCTGTCAAGGGCCAGATAATAAATATGTTAAGCTTTGCAGGCCAGATGGTCTTTGCTGCAACTGTGCAACTGAATTCTTGCCTTTGTAGCATAAAAGCAGCCATGGACAACAGGTAGGCGAATGAGCATGGCTGCCTTCCAGTGAAACTTTATTTATGGACCCTGAGATTTGAGTTTTACATGTAGTGGAAGATTCTTTAGACTTTTTTTCCCCCAACCATTAAAAAATGTGAAAACCATGCTTAGCTGACAGACTGTACCAAAACAGGTGGTGGGCCAGACTTGGCCCATAGTCTTGCCAACCCATGTTCTAAGGGGCTTGAGGGAAGTCTGGGGGAAGTGGTCCAGGGTTGGCAAAGAGGAGTAAGAGGGAAGAACCCATCCTGCTGTGTGAGACGGCTGTTAGGGACCACGTCCTTAAGTCCAGGGTTAGAGCAGGGAATCATCGGTGAAGACATGGAGACTCTTGCTGATGGCTGCTCGTGAGTCCCCAGTCGAAGATGGAGTGGGTCGGGGAGGGCAGGAGATGAGTCAGACGGGGGCACACAGAGAGCCAGCAGGGAGGTAGGGGGTTTGGCAGTGAGTCCAGGAAAGTTGGGGCTGCTCAGGGAGGGGAGGTGGAGGCAGGCTGGGATCAGTCCCAGTGGTCCCGTGGGCAGTGGTCTTCAACAAGAAGTGTTTTTATCCCTCGAGGACATTTGGCAATACTGTGACACACGTTTGGTTGGCATAACTGGGGTGGAGGGTGCTCTCGGCATCTGGTAGGTGAGTTCAGGGATGCTGCTAAATATTCTATATGGAAAAGGACAGCCCCCCTAACCTGCCCACCCAACAAAGTGTTATCTGTTCTAAAATGTCAATAGTGCTGAATCCAAGAAAGCCCTCTGAACAGGAAGGCGAGTGATTGGCTGTAGTTTTCACCTCCTTCTTGGGAACCGTGCCAAGGGAGGGAGTCTTTTGACTCTTAGAAGGGGGTTAGCTTTCTTGAACTCTTTGGACCTACCTTAAATACTCATGTGCCTGGGTCAAAATAGATTTTTTTTTTGGGGGGACTATAATTTTTAAATTTCTGGGCTACTATGTGGATAGTACAGTAGAGTCCCTTTCTTGATTTGTTTTGGGTTTGTTTTAACCCCATTTAGCCAAGTTTTACATGTCTCATTCTCAGGGAATATGCTGAACTCTCTTTGGGAACCAAAGGTTTGACTAAATCTCATGCTTTTCTCAGTCACCAAAATGGCCAGGGTATCCAATTCTAAACAGCTTCATGTCTGTCACGTTCCAAAAAAAAAAAAAAAAAATTGACATAATGGAATGTGACACCAGCATAAACAAAATGGCAGGACTGAGCAATGGTCGTATAACAGAAGGTGTGCCAGTGTGCAGCCAGGCTTGATGGGAGAACGAGGAACAAGGGGACAAGCTCACTAGAGCCGCCTCTGTCCACCCAGAGTTCCCAGATGTTCAGGGGGAGTTGAGAACTCCGCACTGAGGAGCAGCCGTGGACACCCTCCTCTGGGCTCGTGGTGTCATCTGCTGATGGTCAAAAAGTGAAAAAGTGCAATTCAAGAATTGCTGTTTTGTCCATGGAGGTTAGATGAGGGATAAAAATAAGGAAAGGAGGCTTAATATGATGCATGAGAGAATTCAGTCAAGGGTAAAACACATTCTTTGCTGAATCCAGCCCGATTTTCCAAACTATAGCATGAGTCAAATTAATGGCAGTATTAAGTCACTCTACTTGGGCTGGTCTGCTAGGCAGCAGTAGATAACTGATATACCATATATTAATATTTATTTCAAATCGTGACTAATCTCCTCCAACTGTTGTAAATTTCCCAAGTCAGAACTGGTTTTTTTTCCCTTCTTTTAATGAATCTGGTCTAAGCAAGAAAAAAAAGAGGCTTAATATACGTTGCATAGATGTTCTCATTAGAATAAACTGAAAGTGATAAGAAGGTAAACAGCCTGATGGAGAGTCTAGGGTTGTGGCCAGGCCTGGAGCTTGCAGCTGGGTGGGGGGAGGATGGGCTGCAGCAGTTTGACCTACAGACACGCCTGACCCTCAAGCAGCAGAGAGAAGATGTGGCCTGGCCTTGTGGTCCTAGAGAAGGGAAACCAGGAGGGACCAAGCCTTGGATGGGCCACAGGTCCCGGGTGCTGGTCAGTGGATAGCTCGCCCACCTGCCCTGCAGGGAGGAGTCCAGCAGGTTATGGTTGGGGACAGAGCGTGGACACCAGCAGCAGAAGCTCAGTCCATGCCTGGTGGTGGAGGTTACAGATCCTCAGGAGCAGAGAAACCCTCAGTCTGCACACATTCTCACCAGCCTGGCATGTGGCAGCACTGCGGTACAGGGCATAGGAAGGAGGTGCTTGGCTCCACCACTCATAGCCACGGGTCGTTTTAGAGATGGCCCCTGGCACATAGTGGGCACAGGATAAAAAGCAGCTCTTTATGTTCTCAGGTGACTTCCTGAGCACTTAGTCGTCTGCCAGGCATTATGCTAAGAACGTCAGTGTACTAGCTCCATCTTTCACTGTTACCCCATGAGGCAGGCACTATTACTGCCTCCGTGTGACAGGAGGAGAAACTGAGGCACAGGGCGTTGAAGTCACTTGTCCAGAGTCCCACAGCTAATATACGTGGAGCTGGGTTTAGAGGTCAAGTGGTCTGGATCCAGAGTCTCTGCCCTTCACAGTTTTGTTAAACTACCTTTTTTTCCCCCTCTGTGATTCTGCAGACATAAAACAAATATACTGTGTATTTGGCAATTAGTAAGCAATTATCAAAAACGTGTTGCCATTCTCCTATATCATTCCTTCTAGATTTTTTGTTGATACATTTAAAAAAATTATTGCTTAGTATTCTAAGACTGTACCATAATACCTTAATGCCTTGATTCATTTTGCTATGGTTTGATCTCAGTTTTTTTCCCTAATAAACTTTCTGTAATGAACATACACACATACACATACACACACATATGTTTTGCACATGTATTAGCATTCTTTTAGGAGAGATTCTAATTCTCTGGAATTCTAGATTATAGGACACTTACATTTTATATTACATTAACTATTGGTGTCAACCACATTGCTCTCTAAAAGGCCATATCAATTTTGCTGTTCCACCATCAGCCTATGATTGACCATTTTCCTATGTCATCACCAGCATTGGATGTTAAGTGTTTTTCAGAATTTTTGTACTTTTCAAAAGTGCAGTGTGGTGCCTCAGTATTTTAATATGCACTTTTAATTGCTGCTGAGATTGTTCATCTCTCATTGCTTCGTTGGCTGTTGACATTTCCTTTCCTGAGTATTGTCTGTTTACATCCTTGGCTCACTTGTACCCTGAATGGTTTGTCTGCTTTAATTGATGGATAGCTATTCTATTTTTGATATGGAAAATCTCTGTTGCAAAAGCAGAGAGAATATAAGTATTCTGTATACAGTACAGATACTGACTTTTGGACACCTGTGTCACATGTATTTTTCTCCCTATATTTTAACTATCTTTGAAGTTAATTTAAGGCATCTCTTGATGTATGCATGAAATATATTGTTATAGTGTCCAATCTGTTCGTCTTTCCCTGTGTAGCCTCTTAGGTGTCATGCTCACTCAGGAAAGTGTGTCCTCTTTCTAACTGCAGCCTCTCAGTGTTGTTCTGGGAGAATTCTCTGCTCCTCTCCCTTCACTGTCCAGGAGGTGAGTAGTAGTAGCTTAGTGATAGCAGGAGCCAGCATTCATGGAGCACGTACTTTATGGTGGCTGTTGTGTTAAGCAAATTTACATGTGTTGTGAATTCCATGAAGAATGTAGCATCTACCCATTTAACAGATGATGAAGCTGAGGCATGGAGAGTTTAAAGAACTTGCTCCAGATCTCAGCAGTGGTAGTTGGCACAGCTGGGTTTGAACCCATACCAGACAGCCCTAGTCCAGAGTCTACACTCAGAGTCAGACATCCCTGGAACTAGTCTCTGAATCTATAGAACGTGTTTTGTAGTAACAAGCTTTTCTCTTTTTGGGATGAATTCAATTTGTTGAGAAAGCAAAAAATCATTTAGAGCGAGTGTTTGCTGGAGCTTGGTAATCCTAGTGAGCTGTGTTGTTTATAGATTTTGATCCTGAGATAATCATGCTGATTCTCTTGTTGTTCTCCTAAATTGGTACCGAGGACAGTGCCTAACAGGGAGTTCCGAAACTACTCAGAGTAATAACCATGGCACTGGAACGAGCCTTTGCAGTTAATCATGACTAACCGGCTGTAATCTCGGTGATGGGGGCAGGAGAGAAGGAAGGTATAGAGAACAAAAACTCACAGCTGAGAAGAAGGCACAGTTAACTGTCTGTTTTCAGAGGCTCAGCTGTCCTCACCTTCTGGGGGCTCATGCCTGATGTGCACCGATTAGTGACCCAGTGGGTGATGGGAGGAGGGGCCCAAGCCTTGGGGCTCAGCCTCTGGGGTGGGAGCTGGAGGGAGGCAACTGGAAAGAGTATGCTTTTCTATTTCCCTGCAGGGGTAGGAAAGGGTGTTGGCACCTCTCCACCAGCCACGGGAGCCAGTGGGCAAATGGGGGAGCCTAACTGTGAAACCATGCAGTGTGGGTGACCCCATCTTCCTGCATTTGGACAGAAGGGAGACATGTTTGGATGCTGAGTTCCAGCGAAGTGCCTTGCCCTCTGGTTGGTCTCACAACGTGTCCACAGGGCTTACAGATTTCATTCCCCCGTTGGCTGCAGGATCTGCAGCAGAGAGTAGCCCTAGCTCTGTCTTTCTGGGAAGTAGTTGGCAATGAACAATGGATTTGCAAGCAAAAAACATATTATGTAACTAGCAGTATTACCAAGTCCAAGCTTGCCATACGACAGGCCAGTAGATCGAGATGGGGTATTTGAGAAAGGAATAGTGACTTTTTTTGGAAAGCCAGCAGACAGAGAAGATCATGGACTAGTGTCCAAAGAACCATCCTACCTGAGTTAAAGTACAGGCTTCTTTTAAACTAAAAGGAGAGAGGTTGGGGCTGGTTGTTGCAAACTTCTTGGTGCCAGTGAGACAGAGGGGACATCATAACCCTTTGTTCTTACAGCTGTCCACGTAGGTCTGGTCATGGTGTCCCTGTAAACCTCCAGCAAGACAAATGTCACTCTCTCTGTTCTGCAACTCTTTATCTCTATATGAATGGAAAATGTATACTTTTAAAGGTACATCTTTTAGAATGGGCACTTATGTATATTTCAGGCTATAGACAATTTCTTTTACAAAAGGTGCAGAGTCAGCATGACTAAGCACAGGCAACTGAGCATAGAGGTTGGAGCTAAAGGAACAGATCCAACACGGAGTCACGTTTGTTCTTCTCTGTTACTGTAGGTGTTGTATAAAGGGTGTTAACCCACACAACTGATGACTCGGGTGACCTTAGTCCTGGCTCCCCGGGGAGGGTCGGCCAAGTGCAGTACAGGAGCAGCCACTGAGGCTGTTGAGGGCACGGGCGTGGTTCCCGCTGCCACAGTCCTCTTTTCTTCTCCAGGCTTGGCCTTAGTCTCCTCTGCCGTAACCTCAGGGTGATGGTGCCTCTTTAATAGAGTGGTGGGTAGGGGAGTCTGGGGAGGCAGCACAAATGTGTGCTTAGCTTCATGTTGTTACTATAGTTACTCCATGCCCTGGAGCTTTCCCGGATGTTGTTCTCATAAAGCAGGTAATTGTTCAATAAATATGGACGTGAACTGGAGGGAAGAGTCTGAGCACTGGCATAAACATGCTAGAGGATTTCACAACAACTAGATTAACAACCGCTGGTACCACGAGCGGCAAGTAGCTACTTGGGAAGATTTATCTGATGTTATGATTCGTTATGAATGGGATTCACCAACAAGGGATGTGACCTCCTCGGCTAGGTATGATTAAAATACAGCCAGCAATTGAGGTTTACCATTTAAAGTCCAAGAAGCTGTTACTGGTTTCCTGGGTATCGAACAAAAAAGGGCGGGTAAGAGGGGAGATCACAGGGGTTGGGGGTGAGACGGGGGCAGAGAAAAGAGCAAGGGCTTAGAACCGAGAGATCCTACACCGAGAAAGGACAGAAGCCAAAGGCACGAGGAGGAAGTCCCTTTGCAAAGCTCCTGCTGGTTTCTGGGGCAGGACTTCTGATTTCTCAAAGAGTCACTGTGACCAGATTGCAGATGTCTTTGGGGTTTGTACTTGGCCGTATAGAATTTGGGAATCGTTCTAGATTCTGAAGAAAATGGCAAAATGTTATCTTTAAAACTGAACAGAGCTACTGATGAATTCCAAATGAGGAAGTGGGATTGGGGTTGTGTTTCAGCAAGACCGCTCTGGGGACATCACGGCGAGCGTGATGGAGGAGAGCCAACAGACAGCAGACAGGGAGTGTGGTGAGGTCTGAGCGACAGTCAGGAGAGAGGTGGGAAGGCCCAACTCAGGCAGTGGTGCAGAGAATGGCAAGTAGGAGGAGGTGATGAGATACAGGTGGACACCATTTGTAGGACGGTGACTGGACTGTGTGGTGAGAGAGAGGAAGGAGCCTGGGGTGACCCCCAGGCCACCACTGAGAGTCATGGGATGGCTATAAGGTCCCTGAGTCAGCTTGGGGCATTTTACATTTGAAGTGTCTGGATCAAGATAGAACTTCCCACAGGCAGTTGGACAGACACTTCTGGAACCCAGGCACCTGCAGGTGAGGGCTGAAGCCTAGGCGAAAACAAACCAAATGAGGAGAGAAGCGGATGGACGATGTACAGAATTCACATTTCCTGAAATTGACACTGAGAAATTCACTTACTTCCCAAGTCAATGAACCTTGAAATTGGTTGTCTTCAAATGTGAATGCTTCTCAAGCGAGAGGGGCTTTACTTGGTGTGGTGTTTCAGGAAGAGACAAGCCCTTTACTGTGGGAGTGGTGAACACACTTCAAAGAGAAGGAAAGGTTCTTGTTTCTAGTGAAATCTTTGTCTTGCTTCAGGAATTTTCTTCTTGCCCTTGTCCTTTGCAGTCGCCCTGTTTCCTATGATACGCACCTTCCCATCCACGTCCTGACCGTTCACAGCCCTTTCTGGTGGAGTTGATTTTGTTGGGAGCTCATGCGAGTGGTCCTTTTAGAGAACAAGCATCTCTCTTTATATCCTGTGCAATTCCCAGAACCCCTCTGGAAATGGAGCAGGGGCTTTCTAATGATGACTACACTGAGCTGATTAAATCCAATCATGAGAGGAGCAATGAGATTGTCTCTGACAAAGGTCTGTAGAGGGAGCCGGGTAATAAGTCTTCAGTAATGAAGGTTGTATATAAAGCCCTCGAAATGTAGGCTGAAGAGGTCAAATCTGACATGGCCAAAAAGGAGCTTATAGTGGGCAAAGGTGATGCTGGTGAAACATTTTGCAAGGGGCCCCTTTGGAATAGGCCTTGGAAATTGAAGAGGAGAGACCCAAAGAAAGAGAGGTCTGGCCTAATGTCATTCTTGTCTCACGCATGTGCTCAGTGAGCTGACAGTGATCACAAAAGCATAGTATTTATGTTGAAAAAAACATTTATTTCTAAGCGAGACTGATCAGAATTAACATGGGCCGTAGTTGTGGTCCACATCTGTCTACATCAAGGTGTCATTGATTCTCCCCTCGGTGGAATGGGGCCTTGGTGAGATGGGCAAGGAATGAGAGCTGGCAGACTCCCTGTATACCTGAATACAGGAAAAGAATCTGAAGGGAGGAAAGATGAATGAATAGCTTCTTCCAACCCTTAAAGAGAAGAGGCATTTATTTCCAGCCACAAAGAGACGATCGTAGCAGAGGTAGCAGAGCATCATGGTTAGGAGCTTGGATGCTAGAGTTGGACTACCTGGGTTCAGGTCCCGGCTTATAGCTCTGTGACTCTGGGCAAAGTCCGTAACCTCTCTGTGCCTCAGCTCCTCAGCTGTGAAGGGGGCAATAATGGTACCTACCTCAGCAGTTCCTGCAAGGAGTTAAGGAGTGAACCTTGTAACCTTTGTGCAAGAGTACCCAGAACCGAGTTTGTTAAATAACTAGAATAAATGAGTGACTACAGCCCAATCCCAGTGCCTGCTGTCCCTGGAGAGACCCAGGGAGGCAGCGCCAAGCCAAGAAGAGGGAAGCCTGCCCTTAGAATGCAAGGAAGCCTGGGCACATCTGGGATGTGCATCTGCGGCCCACACCCCTTCTGAGCATCCTGGCAGAGCATGCTTCCCAGAGACACAATAGCTCCGTGAGGAATTCAGAGACAATTAATCACCCTTCAGGAATACTCAGTTACAGTATTCACATTTGCCCCAGAGAAATCATTTCATTCCTGAGGTTTTCTTTTTCCAGTCACGCAGTTCTGGTTTTATAAACATGAAATTAAACATTGACTAGAGATGAGCCCCCCCCACCGCCCCCCCAAGAAAGTGGCCCGTCAGGGCCTGCTGTGTGCCGGCCTTTGTCTCTAGAGGTCTTGGGACAGGACGGGGGAGAGTGTGGAGGATGTCGTGGCTTCATGCCAATGGCTGGCCTTCCGCAGTGAAGCGAATACTGACTTACTGGACTTGAGAAGGTATTTTTTTTTCTATGCTTATGTCTATATTTTTCACTTGTAACAAGCTTTGTAAAATTGACTTTGAATTAGAAGAGTAAATAATTTTGATTGTGAAAAGGGGAGAAAAAAATCACAAAACAGAGATGAAGTGTCTTTGGGTTTGTTAGAACGTGGCTGGGACCCGGGTCCACATCTGTAATCGCTCACGTCCATGAGTGCGTGAGCAAACCACCAAATCTCTAGGAGAGAAACCCCGCTGCTGAGCACGTTACATCACCGTAACCTTAGAGCGACAGACTTCTTAGTCAGTCCTGACATTCTGTGAACTTTGAGATAATGACTACCGTCCTGAGTTTGTTGAGGCAAGAAAAGCAGCTAAAGGAGAACACATGCCTTGTTTCTTTCATTCCTTGTTCCTTTCATTCCTTGTTCCCTCAGCCTGTAATTGGGGATGCAGTGGTAAGCATGACCCTCATGAAGCTTCCAGCCGCCTAAGACAAGGTGCACGTAAATATTGTAGCAAGTAAAGGTGTGTAGCTTTGGAAGACGGCTTTGAAGGGAGCGGGCGGGGCTGTGTGTAGGCAGCAAGGGTGTAAGGACATGCCCTTGAGGAGAATGTGCGTTGTCCGAGGACATGTGCAGGGGCTGGCATTACGGCATCACTTAGAACAGCAAACTGGGGTGGACCAGGTAAGGGAAACAAGCATAGCCATAGATGGGATGCAGCTCGCGGCAAAAGAGATGCATCATACCAGAAGTACCAGCATCCCAGCCACCCCGGTGGCTGTGTAAAAGGACGTAGAGTAAAACATGTTAAAAATACTACCCACCGAAGTTATAGCCATGGCTACCTCTGGTCAAGGGGACTTAATTTTTTGAAGTAATATTATACTTTTTCAAAGGGAATATGCATTCTTGTAATTAAATATTAATTTTTAAATGATTTCTTTTAATTTAAACAGAGGAGAGTGGGATAGGGATGTGGCGGTGGTGGTGGTGGGGGGGGGTCCAAAAAGCCTCCTCGGCATTTAGGCTGAATCCTGAAGGGTGAGAAGGGCTCCCTGGGCCGAGGGAAGGCCACGTTCAAGGGCAGAGGGAGGAAAGGGCTTGGTGTACCAAGGTGACAGGATTATCGAGAGACAAGGTTATGGAGTGTGGAGGGGACAGAGGTGGCGCGGTGGTGAGATGAGGTCGCGTGGTAAGCGGGTCAAGTCAGGCAGGGCTGTGGAAACCAGAGGCTGCAGAGTCAGGGTGCTGTTGGGTGTCCCGGGCTCAGCGTGCACATCTCAGGAGGTGCCAGTCTGCCTGGTGGGGACCGGACGGGAGGCGACGGAGGATGGAGACAGGGACAGTGGGCGGTAGAACCACAGAAACGTTAGTAGCCTGGCCTGGGGCAGTGGTCCTGTGCCTTGTAGACACATGCTCAGTTCACACCCCGAAAGAGCTGGATACAGTTTCTGACAATAGGACTTGAGCATTCCCCTCTTCAGATAACTTGTCACAAGGGTGAGGATGTCTAGGCTGGAGATTACTGTTGGCCACGGAGAGACGTGGAGAGTCTGAGGCACACATTGTAGAGTCAGTAGACCTCCCTGTGGATCTCCCAGGATGACCCTCCTGAACCAAGCTGAGCCCAAAGCTGAGACACGGTGGAAACTGGATGAGTGTACGTGACAACGTGTGTCCAGTGCCTTTGGTGACGGTCTTCATAGATAATTCTGGCCCTTTGCTGCTCTTCTCCTGTAATTCGTATCCTGTTAGTTCCTTCTCATACAATTCATTCTTCTTTGGCATCTCCACCAGCAGACGGTTGATGGAGTAGGAAGTAAATGCTACCCAGAGAAGTCCATGGGGTGGCTTGGTAATTTGGGGGCATGAATTGAGGGGGTTGAAGATAGAAAATGAGGTTGTTGGGAAGAACCGTGGCTAACATGTAAGATCTGGAGTTTATCTCTAGGTGTCAATTACCCGTATTTCATTACCGTATTGTGAGTTGATTGTGGCGTATTGAAGTCCAAAGCATGTGAAAAGGCAGTTAGAGTTCTGGAATCAAACTGAGTCATGAGTTAGAAAGCTGTTCCTGTTCACAGACTCTGAAACAGGGCTGGCTTCCTCGTGGTAGTTACGAATTTGTTATCTGCCTCTAAAAGACTCACAGATCATGTGTCTTTCATTTCTGACTAGGAGTCCTTCACTCTTTAGTGTCCTTCCCTTCCTGTTTGTGAAAGCATAAGACAGAATGAGCGTGAGAAGTGCCATTATTTGAACCATTTAAAAGCAAGCTTGACTAGACAGCACACGTTAGACTAATAATTGTACAACTTCTGGAAATGAGAGAACTTGTCGATGTCCATACAGTTTCGTTTCTTCAGCTATCAGAGACCACCAGAGATGGAGGCTCCTGTTCTGCTGTTTATTTTATGAGTGAGGTAGGAGAGCCCCTGGGTCTCAGGATGGAGCCAAGCCAGACACAAGCCGGGGCTGTTTTCACCTCTGGACGCCGTCATCTTGAAATCTGTGCCTGGTGGCCCTGCTGCTTCCAGAAGCTCACAGAGAATTCCCGTCTGCCTTCATCCTGGTTTCTCTTCTGCTGTCTCAGACCTCTAAGAGCCATTTAAGGCAATATAATAGTATCTCCGGCTTGGGGGGAAAAATAAGTCCTTTCAAAATGAAAAATCAAAGTACCACACAAAAGAAAGCAGTGAGACACCTCGTAGTCCGTAGTTATGTTTATGCTGTGCAGACTGGAATTCCGTCATATGAAACAGCTCTGTGGTTTTCAGCAGAAATAACGTGCCAGATCCATTAGTATTTCATTCTAAAACAAAATAGCAAGATAATGGCTTGTGCGTTAAGGTTCTGGCCAGTTGTCCAGTTCTCAGGTCTATTCGGTATCCGTGGCCTGTATTTATGCTCCTTCTAAACTCTGAGTGTTACAAGGACAATAAACACTTCCCCGTCTAACTTTGGGTTCTCACCATGGAAACATCAGAGCAACAGCTGGGCTCTCTCTTTTCATTCTCTTGGTTGGCAAAAATCTTGAGGGAATATATATTTTTTTTAATTTGGTAGATAACAAAACTCTTTCTGAATGAAATCACTGCTTCAGTTGATCAGATGTATGTCTTAACCGATTATGATCACTAATTGAAAAATTTCAGATCTCGTCTTGGGCCCTTGGTAACTTTAGAAACAGCCTTAGAGTGAACAGAAAGTGTGAGTCACTGTGAAGCCAAGTTCAGACTCTGGTTGGAGTATTCGCTGACACAGGGATGTAGGTAGAGCCCAAAGGGGCCCTTTTTCTGTCGTCAATTTAACACAGTGTTTCTATAAAATATTTTTTTCGTTTAATTATACTATGTCATGTGCAGTTTACATGCCTGCCTCTTATCTAAACCTCAATACAGAAGTTTCTAACTACTTGCCACAAACCAGTCACACCTGTGTCAAGATTCTGATTCTCCTCAGGGCAACTGGGCAGGTCCAGGGTGACTGGGGTGCTGGGCAGGTCTCCTGGAGCCACACACAGCCTTGTCCGATGCTCTAGTGGGCTGTGCAGATGGTATCATCTTGTCTGTTCCATGTTCAAGGAGGACTGAGAAGCACACTTCAGGGAAGTGTTGCTTAGAAGGAACGTGCAGTGATGGTGGAGCAAGGAAACGAAGTCAGATCCTGCTTCAAGTTCATGGTGTTCCCTGGCCTGGTAGAGAGGACTCTGGCCTGGACATGAGGAGACCGGAGTTCTTATTGACAGGTTGTGTGATCTTGGCCTCTCTGGACCTCCTCTTTCTTATCTGCAGCATGGGGAGATCTCTCAGGTCATCTCCCAGTTCTTGCCAATCCGTTCAGTGACCATCCATAGTAAGTGTCTCCATGCTGATCACCATGAGAGGTCCACAGGCCTGAAGAGCTGCAACAGGTGGCAGGGACTTACTGGATGTCCCTGGGGGCTGGGGCCACCAGAGACACAGAGCAGCAGGAGTAGCTCCAGGCAGGGAGAATGGCTCCTGCTTGGACCCCCATGCTGAAATGCTCTCGGTGTTGGGTGGATAACTCAAAAGACTGATTAAGACTTGGGTGGGCAGGTTGATGAGGGGAGAGTGGCAGATGAATTTGGAGAGACGATAAGGGGTTAGAGTGTTAGCTGTGCAAACTGGACTTAATCCTAAGGTTAGTGTACATGTGTCAGAGCAGGAGAGTGTCATGGGCAAAATGCCATCTTGTCCTCTGGTCAGTTCCTGCTTGGCCTTCTTAGCTTTGCCCCAACAGCACTGTGGACTTCCTGGTGCAATTAGATTAATGTCTCCCCCCATCCCCACGGACTTATAAACGCCAAAGACAAGAACCTCTATTAACCACTCTACCCCAGCATCTTGCATGTAATAGATGCTCAATAAATAATTCCTGGATACATAGGGAGAGAACTCTTGCCCCATAGTTACACTCCTTTGCTTTTAAAAAATTTTTGTATTGTTACTTATTAGGGGAAATCTCTGAAGCTTCTGCTCAATTTTATTATGAACCTAAAACCGCTCTAAAAAATCTATTTTAAGGAGTCTAATTGCTCAGAAGTCGATTCATTATAATCCTTGGTTCATGATACATTGGCATCATGGGTCTATGTGTGGCCCTCTCCTAATTTGTTTATTTTTATTTAAAATTTACTTACTGATATAAAAAACATCAGTGAGACTGTGGTCTAGCTAAAAGCTTGGAGCATTACCCTTAACTTAATTAATTTAAAAATTCCCATGAAAGTGCAAAGGAACAAGGACTTACACTTTGCAATGTCAAGATGTATCATAAACCTGTAGTAATTAAGACAGCAAGTATTCGTGCAAAGGTAGAAAAATTGACTAATGGTGAGAAAAAATTCCAGAGGCCCACATGTGTCTACCTGACTTATGATAAAAGATGATTCTGACATGACTGACTCTTTACTAAATGGTTCTGGGATGACTGCATATCCAGAGGGGGGGATGTATCTGATCCCTATTTTTATGATACAGAAATTATGGGTGGACTGCACATCTAAATGTGAAAAGTTATACAATAAAGCTTTTAGAGGGACACGTACCTGTAAGACCTTGGTGTTAAAAAAAAAAAAACAGAACAGAGGAAAAAAAGACACTAACTGTCAAAGAAAAAAGATAAACAGAATCCCATTAAGATTAAGAACTTAGTTTTATTACAAGACACTGTGGAGCAAATGCAAAGGCAATGCACGGAGAGAGAAAAGATATTTGCAACCCTTAAATATGACAAAGTACTTGTATTCAAATTATATAAAGAACTTTTATAAATCAAAAAGAAAAAGCCTGGATTTTTTTCAAAAAGGCAAAGTACTTAGACACTTCAAAAAGAGGATATCTAAATAGACATTTAAAGTATGAAAATATGCCCAATTTCATTAGCCACGAAGGAAAACATACTAAAACCTCAACGAGCCATCACCACACCCAGATTAGATGGCAAAATAAAACAGATAAAAATGCCAGATCTTGGCAAGGATGTGGAACAAACAGAATGCTCATATACTATCTATGGGAATAAAAGTCATTCAGTCATTTTGAAAAACTCACAGTTTCTAATAAAGATGAACTCAAGCATCTTATGACCCCCAAATCTCATCCTTAGATGTACAGCGCACAGTACTTTATACATAAGTTCACTAAAAAAGCATACACTGCAATGTCCATCATAACAGCCCTATTCAGAATAACCCCAAACTGAAAAGTACCTGACTTATCAGCAGGAGTAGAATGGATAACTAAATTATAGTGTGTTCATATAAAATACTTACAGCAACAGGAAGAATGATCTTCAAGGACACAGAACAGTATAGATGAATGTCACAGGTGTAATGTTGAACAAAACAAGCTACACACAGTATGATTCCTTTTAGATGGAGAAGAAAATCAGGCGAAGCTCACCTGTGTTATTTGAAGGAGGGAAGGGAAGCATTTGGAAGGGCGCATTCAAGGAATGCTGGTTATATATGGACGTATCTATTTTGTGAAACCTCAGTGATCTGTGTACTTTCCTCTATGTATTTTATATTTCAGTCAAAAGAAAAACTACAGCTGAGGGACAGTGGGCAAAAGACTTAGAGATGTTGGCAAAATGATGCCTGTGGTGAGAAATGGTCAGTTCATAATGACTGAAGGCAAGATGGAGCTGGTGGACATTTAGAAAATTGAGGAGGACGCTGTGAGGTTGCAGAAGATTGTGGAAGGAGCGGAAAGAGAGATTTGGAGGAAGGGGGGCTTGTGATCGGGGGGAGAAGTTTGGATGTAAGCTTTACAAGGTGGGCCAGTGCTGTGTGATGGTGAGGTCCAGCGTGTGAGGGGCTGACGTGAAAAAAAAGGTGAAGGTTATCGGAGTTCGGGAGTTTGAATCCCTTTGGCAAGGGATGGAGACGCCCACACGGCCTTGGGTGGGCGTTCCATGTAGACAGTGACATGTCACATGTTGGCAGGACTTCGAGGCCAAAGGAGGGTGATGATTCAGCTGTAAGACTCTGTACTTGTTCAGCTGCAAGGGCAAAACCCAAGCCAAACTACCTTATGCAAAAATGAGACTTTATCATCTTCCATTAGTAAAAGCCCGGGGTGGAGCTTCAAAAGCGTTAGATCCAAGTGTTAAAATTGTCATGGGCACAATTCTCTTCCCCTCCCGCTCTCCCCCACCAGCTCTACTTTTCTGGGTGGGTGTCACTCACAGGCAGCCTCCTCCACTAGAAGCTGAAGGCAGCTCCAGACCTAGGGTGTCCCTGTACCTTCTCATCACTGAAGGCGCCAGGAGAATTCCCAGGGGTGACGGATTGACTCTACCTGGACCACGTGTCAACCCTTGAAGTGAGGGTGGATTCACCCCCACCGAAACACACTGACCAAGAATGAGGGAGTGGCATGCAAAAAAAAAACCCCTCTGTCCACCATGGAGGTTTGGTGCCAGGTCAGCCTGGGCCTCTCTGGTTTCTAACCAAGTTGGGTGCAGCAAAAACAGGAGGACTCTGCCTGCTGCCGGAGCTGGGCATCACCCAGAATACCCACTGCGTGATTCTGTGTACAGGAGGAAAACCACCCGGAGGCCTGCCCAAGGCCAGAAGCTTCTCTGAATCATGCGTGGTGGGGGCATAGGGCAAGCGGGCAGGGTGGTGGTGGCGGTGCAGAGGGCAGTAGCATCCAGCCACCTTACAAAGAGATTTGGTGTGTGCTGGGTTATTGCATCTCCAGCCCACATTTAAATGTCCCCATCTCAGAACTGTCTTCTCTCTCCTAGCAGATCAAGTGCCAGCTTTCCATTTCGGCCAGCCCAAGCTGCTCTGCTTCATCTTCTTGTTTGTCTGTAATGCTCATCTCGCTTTCCCATCTTGTTTCTGTGTGCATTTCTCTTTTCCTGGCCTGGCCTCAGGGTGGAGGAGGAGGAGGAAGAGGAGCAGCCAATCACGGAGCCCAATTCAGAGGAAGAGAGAGAGGACGATGCCCTGTGTCAGGGCGAGGACAGGTACCGAGGACTGGGCCCTCCCAGGATCCCACCTGGCTCCTTCCTAATGAATCACAGCAGCCCTCCTTCCTCCCTTCCTCACTAGCTCCCACTGGCAAACCTTTACCCTGTACACAGAGCCACAGAGTGACTAGTTTTGTAGAAATAACAGCACATTTTCCCTAGAGAACCGTAGTTTTCACTCATGCACTGCGTTCCTAATCCTGCTTTAGGGAAGATGCACTTAACTGCTTTTCTCCCCACTGTCCCCTCCCTCATTCAGTGCTTTGGCTCCATCAGATTGACAGTGACTCGAAAGACTTTCATCTCTGCTTGGAAGATGTTAACCCTTTCTGCACCTAAAGGAGGAAGACTTCCGCATGTCCCCGTCTTCCTACTAATTTGACCAGTGTAGTATTATCTAAAATGTGGGGGTGACTGCTAGAGTAAGGATGTATTTTGATTTTTATCCAAATGGACAGGAAACGCTTTTCACCCCAAACAGCATAGAAAAAATCCCAGCATTTATTTTCAGGCCCAGAATAACGAACATAGCTCTATAGCCCTTTGGGGGAATTTTCACTCGCCTCTCCAAAGTGTATTTTTTCTGTCTTCAGGCAGTGTTCACAGACACAGGCACCTTGCAAATATTTGTAAATTTTGTAGGTATTTCCCTCAATAATGTCTGTATGAAAAACACAGGTTGATCGTGGGTCATTTCACTTTCTGATACTCAAAGAACAATTCTGAAATGGAGTGCTTTCCTTCACTTGATTGATTACATTGCAAATGGACATTTTTGCTGTTAAATTGTCTTCAGATAAGCAAAATTGGATGAATTAGGGTAAAATCTTTCTCTTACCAACTTCAAAGTTAATGTCATTCTTTGCTGCTGTGGCCTCATTCTCCGGGCCACCAGCACAAAGAGATTCTCAAATGGGCTCATTTGACGTGCTGAGATGCCCACTGTTCCGGGGTCATGGAATCTTCTCTGAACTGCTTCCCCACTTCGGAAATGTCCAGAAAGAAGCCAGCAGGGTGTGGGGAGAGGAAAGGAATGACCTGGGGATGGAGTAAGGCACATACTCTAGGATGAGAAGGAGAAAGATCGGCCGGCATTAACCAGGGCCGCCACCCATGCCGAGCGCCGTGCTTGGGGGTAGTAACTTTAGTTAGGGATGCTCTGGGAAGAGGGGACGTCCAGTTGGCAGTCCCACCTTAGGTCAAAAATTAGCCGCAGAAAATTATGTGGACCTTCAATAAGTAGATTGTTACGGCTCCACACGTGCTTAAATGTGCACGGTGTGTCCTACACACACAAACCCTTCACCCTCAGTGATTCACACAGTTCAGCAGCCCCTGCGGACCAGATGGAAGAATCTGGCTGGAATGGACAGCCTCTAAAGGCATTTCTGATGGACACCGTGCTGTCTTTACAGGGGCTTGTGATTTACACAGGATATGGTGGTTTGTCCTACCCCTTGCCGTGTCTTTGATTACATGCCTGATGCTGGAGGGCGTCCTTGGTCAGAGAATACAGTCAGACATTTCAGTTTTAGGAAGTAAAGGTGTGCAGGTGAAACACCAGGGCTCAGTCTTGGCAATACCGGAGGTGTTTATTAATGTTGATTACGATGTTATTTGTTCCCAGCTGTGGAAGTGGTGGGAAAGATTCCTCATACTTCTGTGTGGTTGGTGTCTTCCACTGTCCCCCCTTCCTGTTAACAGCTGCTTTGTGTGTGCCTTCCACGTGTGCCCATCATGTGTGCCCACCATGTGTGCCCGCCGTGTGTGTGTACCACCTGGACCGGGTGCCCTGAGCATGGCAGCGTGGTCTCTTCCCAGCCTCCCATCGAGCCAGGGACACCTGTGTGTTCCTGCCTCTTTATACAGACGGAGCTCTGAATTCGAGGGAGGAAACCAAACGGCTCGCATCCCAGTCCCAAACAGGCATGACTGGGAGTCAAGCTCCCTGGGAAAGGGACTATGGTTTTGAAAAATGCTGAGTTTAACGTAGATTTGCCAGTTATAAAGGTGGGCATCAGAATATCTAAATCCAGTCCCCTGAAGATGGAAGCTCTTCACCGCTGTGGATGTGGCCGAATTATGCCTTCCTGCGGGAGGGGAGATGTCTGGGGCTTAGTGGTAGCGGAGGCCCGGGGGAAAGTGCGAAATGGCATGACGCCCTTCGCTTTGTTGGGCCCCCATTGCCAGCTCTTTGCACACCTGCTGGCGTCTCCTCTCCTCCCTTATCCACACTTGCCTTGGAGAAAGGATCCTAAAGCAGTGACTCTAAGTGTAGGGTGTGGGATACCTCTTCCTCAAGGTTGGGCCTTTTAGGAGGAGGGCAGATCGTCTGATCCAGACAAAGAAATGAAAGTCAAATGGTGGAAATTCCGGTGCCAAAACCACCAGTGGAGAGAAAATTGGGGGTTGAGGGGCGGGTGCAGAAGAGCCTTTGGGGTTCCATTGAATCCCCTCACAGAGGCCCCTATATGCCCAGAGGCCAGGATGGTCTTACCTCTCAGATTAGTGAACCAAGGCACCAGGATTATTGGAAAAACTGGGGCTTCTGGCGATGGGCTGTCTCGCCACAGGTCAAGAAACAGCTGGATTCTGAAGAGGCCCTAACTGTAGTGAGTTTTAATATGTCTTTTTCTCTTTCCTAACCTTTGTTCCCTCTCTCCCAAACCTCTTTTCTTCCCCTTCCTTCCCCTCTCCTGCTCTCCTCCCTGCTGGCCCAACAGCGAGGCCAGTCCTGCCTCCGAGCAAATCCCCACCGGAAAGGATGCTGCCCCCGGGAGCCCAGGCCTCCCCGCTGCCGCCGGTGCCGGCCCGCAGGGGAAGCAGCCTGCGGCGAGCCCTGCGCCGCCGGGGGTCGCCTTGCCCTCGCGCAGCGGGTCCTCGGGGCCCGCGCTGCGGCCGCCCCCCGCCCCCGCCTTGGCCTCCCGGGCCTCCGGCTCGGCACCGGGCCCCCAGAAGGCATCGCCGACCATAGAGAAGCTGCCCTATGTGCCCCACAGCCCCTTCCACCTCTTCTCCTATGACTTTGAGGATTCGCCCTTGTCCGCCAAGGAGAAGGAAGCCGAGTGCCAGCAGGAAAGCAGGTAGAGCCGCCCACGTGGAGGCCTGTGTTAGGCTCGCCCAGGGAGGGCGGCGCCGCGTTAACCGCATCGTCTGGCTTGTCTGTCTTCTGCTGTGTTTGTGTGGATTCTGGTCAGAGCAGAGCAGTTGTGGTGTAAACTAACTACTAACTGACCACTAACTAGTTACCAGGACTTAAGTAAGTTGCAGAAGAAAATTCCGTCGGTTTGAATTACGGAGCTCTTTTGTTATAAAACAATTACTGAAAGTGGATTTTTGCACGTAACGGTTTATAAAAATATGCATGGTCTGTCAGAATCGATACATCTCACACCCATCATTCTGGCACGGGGTCTCTGTGGACCTGCGGGACGTGGCGAGGGGCTTTGCTATCTTCCACGCAGCTCTGAGTGGAGTTTTCCTTCCTTTAACAGTGGCTCTGACTCTGTCCATCTGAGCGCGTATTCCGCCTCTGATCCTTACAACTTCCGGTCTTTCTCTTCTAATAGGTGGGTGTCTTTCTGTTTCCTTTTCCGTTTCTATAGCTTTCTGCTTTTATTCTAACGTATATGCATTTTTCCTTCAGTCATTGCTCTAGCGTCCCGTGAGACGGCAAACAATTGCAATTTGAGCTCACTTTACAGACGTTAATAAGATCACGTGATTTGGGGGGAGGGAATAGCTCAGTGGTATAGCGCATGCTTAGCATGCACGAGGTTTAATCCTGGGTTTAATCCCCAGTACCTCCATTAAACAAACAAACAAACAAACAAACAAACAAACAAACAAACCCAATTACTTCTCCCACCCCCCCTGAAAATAAATTAAAACCACAAGGATAAAATACTGGGTTTAAAAAAAAAAAGCCTTAAAAAAAGATAACATGATTTAAGAATGGACACCTCAATGATTCTTATGCAAACTGGAGGTGGGACAGAGGGAGGGAGGTGTGCAAATCAAAACTGCGCAGGGAATTTTAGCAGGTGCTTGTCAGCTTGCCTGTGTGCCTGCCCTTCACTGTTGCCTGGATCAGGGACTCTGTACAGACTAGGGAATGGGGAACACAGGATGTGAATATTTTAAACAATCAATTGTCCAAAATCAATAATTGATACTACTGATGGCCACCCTTATGCTCAGTAAGAATAATAATCACTAATATTTATTGAGCATCTCTTAAGAGCCAGGCCTTGTACTTTCCATGAAATTAGCACTTTAAGGTATCACTTAACCCTTAAGAATTGATTGTATTACCAGCCCTTAATTTCAGGGAGGCAACTAAGGCAAAGAGAAGGTAGGTGAATGGGGAGTGGTGTCCACCCCAGGCTGCTGTCCCAGAGTCTGGTGCTAATGTGTACGTACTTCCACTGTGGCCTCTCTTGTAGGCAACCTGTCACTTTCTTTCCTGTGTGGTTTCATCTACATAGTAACCCCTCCCACTCGGCCCTGACCCTGGCTGCCCCCAGCCAGGGGTTCTTCGGTCTAGTCCTTGTCAGTAAGATGCTTTTGCCTGAGTCTGTGTTTGGAGGACCCTCAGCCTGGGCCCAGACAAGAAGTTATTTGAATGAAAGTTGGGGGCATCTAGTCCCGAAGGGCAGCTCTTTCACGTGACAAAAGCAGCCAATCAGTACAGGTGTCATCTCTCCCATCTAGTAAGCAGAAGACCTAGGACTGGGGCTCATCAAGCAACTTTTGTTGCTTTCCTGCAACCTAAAAGAACGTTGAAACTTCTCTCAGTTTTAAGTAGCCTGTCTAAAGTTTTTTTTAATCAGGAGTCTAAATAGTTGCACAGGATGTAATTTGTTTATTATATATGTGCTTTAAATTTGCCTTTTTTGCGGGGGGGGGGGACTAGATTTACTTATTTCTTTGTTTTTTTTTTTTTTTTTTTTGATGGAGATACTTGGAATTGAACCCAGGACCTTTTGCATGCTAAGCATGTGCTCTACCACTTAAGCTATACCCTTCCCCTGCTTTAAATTTACTTTTGTCAAAACCTTGGGGCTTTGGATTTAACTGATTGAATGATGGAAAATTCCCACTATGCCCAAGTGGCAAAGCCAATCAGTCCTCAGTCAAATGAAACTTAATTTCTGTCACAAAAAAATCTGATTTCATGTTTCTGTTCAAATAAGCTAATATGTGTCCCCAAGATACTAAGATACCTGTCTCACTCCTGGGGGCTGATTCCCAGGTAGGCTAGCAGGCAGGCAGGCAGGTAGATCAGCCCCGCTCTGAGTTTGTCCCTGGATGGATAAGCGCCACCTCCTCCTTCCTCACTGTTTCATAAGGAATTCCCCTGGAGCGATGCTTTCCCATATTATTGCTTTGCCTGGCACCCTGCAGGTTTACAGCTCAAAGCAGTGCCCCACGCTGATTCAGCCTGGGTGAGAATGTTCCTCTTTTTTCCTAAAAGTGGGAGGCAGTTGTGGACAGGGTGGTTGGGGAAGGAGAACCCGGAGGCCCTCGGAGCAGCCACGGGCAGATCCATGTTAAGAAAGAGCAGCCATGGAACTCGAGGGTCTGAAAATTCTTTTCCTCTTATTTCCAGGATGGCGTTGTGTACCCTCAGGAGTACATGACCCCCAGTTGGACACCTCCAAACTCCAAGTTCTTTGCCAGTCTTTTCTAGGTTTAAATTTTTGAGGTTATTGTGATCTTTCACATAATTTTTATGAGCGCATCCAGTGTAGCTCTTCTGTCCTCCAGGTACAGTATCTACATGCAAGTTAGGAGCCGCACATTTGACTGGAAGAAAAATACCTTGGCAACCGCATCTTCCACAGCAGGGTGGTGGTAGCCCGTGATGATTTTCCTGGTGATGGTCTTACAGCCTCTGACAGGGCTTTCCTGGGACCCAGGTCCCTCCCACTTGGTCTCCAGGCTTCATTACCCCTTATATTCCTGGGGGATGGGAGCAGTGGAAACATGGAAATTGCCAAAATGAATAAACACATAAATTGAAGAAAGCAGCCACGTGCTTGTGAATGAGGATTGGCTTCGATTTAACTGAGAAAAGTTTGCAATTTCAAAACCATTTGGCAGGAATTTGAATACAGTATCAATATTATTTGTACCTCCTAATTTTCTGACGTTCACTCACCGTGGTTTCCACAGGTCTGTCTGGCCACAGACTTGACTGCGCAGTGGTTGACTGCAATTGAATGGGTTATGATACAGACCAACCAGTTAGTCATTAAAAAGAATTTTTTAAAAACACAGACAAAAAGCGCTACGTGAATCGAGCGAATTGTGTGATCCAGCTAGTTTGGCTGAAATTGAGAAGCAAAGTTGGATAGAACACGAGGTCATCGGATTAATTGCTCAACCATCAGAAAAACCAAAGGAGGAGAAATCACGCTATGTGTTTTATTTCCATAACGTCACTGAACCATAATTTTAGTAAAGTAATCCTGTTAAAGCATTCTCTGGGATGTCCACTTTTGGTCGGAAAGGGGACTGTTTTAGATGGTCGCTCCGTGTCCAGGCAGCTGGGAGGCGCAGGACTGAAGCTGGGGCTCAGGTCCCAGGGGCAGCCTCCCTCCCTCCAGCCCAGCGCCCGCTGCCTGCTTCTCCCCCTCTTCTTTGCTCCTGAGCCGCTTCTCCCTCCTCTGTGTCTTCCTCTCTTTTGTATGTTCTCCCTCTTTGCTTTTCTGTATTCTCTGTGGCCTGCAGTTTGGGGGCCCTCTCTTTTAATTTTTTTATTGAGGTGTAATTGACATAACGTTATATTGCTTTCAGGTGTATGACATAAGGGTTCAATATTTGTATCATCGGGGACCCCCTTGAAAAATCAAGCCAGCACCGACTTGGAGACACAGTTAACCTGTTAGACAAATAGAGTGCTGGATTTTTTAAGGCAAGAGAAAATGAATTCCCAGAAGCCAAATCCCATGGAGGTGGTGTGTTAACAGGGGAGAGTGATGGGGTAACACTGTGAGGCCTGAGTCCCCATCTGCCTGCTAGGGTGCCTGGTGCGAGCACTGGCTGACACATAATACCAAATAAATAAGAGCAGCAGCCAACACACCAGACTTAGCAACACAACGTAGATTTGGGGTAATATAAGTGTGTTATTTCCCATTATAATAATGTGATTGATTAAGGAAAACTGAAATATCACTTCTGTATCCCACTTTTTAACGTAGATGACCTTTTTTTTTTTATACTTTTTTCTACACATAGTTTTTAACCTTTAAGAATATTTTTTATAATTGTGATCACACTCGGTGTATAACATTGTATCCTGATGTTACAGGCAGTATGTGTGTATACATACACAAATATTATAAGTATTTGCGATGTTACAACCTGGCAACCTTTTTAATGATTGCATCCCAGTCCATTGATGATATGATATGTCATACTTTCTTACTTTCTGGTTGGGTGGTTTCCAGTTTTTTTTTTTTTTTTGCCATGATCTCAAGGTTTCAGTGAGTAACTTTCTGCATGACAATTTTGGAATAGAAATAACCATAAGGTCATGTTAACTTCCCCAACATAGACTTGCTCGGTCAAAGGATATCCACATTTTGAGGTCAAATTGCTTCCCAAAATGGTTAGTACTGATTTCTGTTGGTTGGAGTTTGGACCAGATTCACTGTGTGCAGGAATCTGTGTGAGTTTGTATCATGGTGACCCTGGGGCCCCACACACCCCAATACAGTGTCCTCACCAGTTAAGAAGAAGCAGTCGTACCTGCCTTGTCGCTGAGTAGGCTGTGAGGAAAAGCTCTCTGGATCTCATTATTTGTAGTTTATCAGGAATGTCTGCTTCACACAAGGCTTTCAAATAATAATTTGCTGTCTGGGAATGCAATTGAATGGTGCTATCTAAATACAAGTAGGTAGCTGAAAAACTGCTGTTCTGAAAAACAGAAAGAAAGCTAGAATTTTGCAAATCCTGAAACTTGTCAGAGATGACTGGGAAGTGATAAAAGCTCATTTAAACCTAGTGGCTATAATTTCGGTTCTGAAGAAATTTACTGGATGAAAACTTTGGACACATGCACCTCTAAGAAGTGGGCCAGTCTAGAAGGTCTGGGGAAAGTTTCTCCTTAATTGCTGAGCATGTGATGAGATAATGTTTAACGGATGAATTGACTTGGAAACACCTAAAGCATTTTTAATGAGATGTTTCTTTGGCCAATCATCTGTTATTTTCTACAGACCTTTGAGGGAATTAAAGCTAATTGTGTCCCCATGAGAGACAAGAAAATCTTCATGATTTGATTGAAAATAATTTGGATTCTTAATTTATGTTAGCAACTTGTTCTGATGTACATGTAAAAAAGAAAGGAAATATGAGGGTTTTCTTTAAACCCTTTGTCAGCATCCCGCTGTCTGACAGTTTTGGACTCTGGGAAGCTCTCTAATGGGAAATAATCAAAACAAAAAAGTTAGTAAGTTTCTTTAAGCTCGGGTCATCACGAACATTTGCTAGCATTTCCAGACCTGTTCTTCTTGCAAATGAAGACAGTTTGCAGAGTGTTATTCATTTATTGACTTGTAATCATTTCTCTGCTCCTTCCTGCCCCCAACTTAAACCTCTGCCCTCTTTAGATACAGCAACTTTGGCAACAACTCTCATCACTCCTCAAGGCCCTCGTCTGGATCCAGTGTGCCCACCACCCCCACGTCATCTCTGTCACCGCAGCATGAGGCCAGGCTGGAAAGGTGGGTTTTATAAGCAGCGTGGTGATGGCTTCCCTGTCCTTAAGTGAAGGGAATCAGTTTGCTTAAGAGTGCCTACAAGAAAAGTATAAAAAAAAAGGTACCAATTTGTTCTGGAATATTTAAGTGGGAATGTTTTGATTCACCCCTTAAAAACTGTTCTAGATTTTGTGTAAACCCTGCAATTTGTCTTATACACATTAGTTTTCATCTGTGAATGGTTCATTCTATGTAAATCAGGAGGTGGTGGGCCCATTAAGGTGTCGTGTAATTAATCAAGGATCTGCTGGAAGAGAAATGAATTGTAATGGGTCTGTGGAAGGAATTTAACTTGGCAAGAGTATTAATTAGACCACCAGAAATCAACTGATTATTACTCCCAGGCACGAGTGATTGCACAAGGATGTGTTTACAAGGGGAAAAAGTAAGACCTGTAATTTTAGAACAATTAGAAACAGTTACCCTTATATGGCCAGAGTGCTGAGTTAGAGGAGACTGGCTCGGCTTCCAATTCACTCACTGGGAAGTTATTTAATCCCTGAGGGTAAAGGCTGATTATGCCAACCTTTACCTTAGAGGGTGGTTTTGACGAGCAGATGGAAACAGTACACAGGAGAGCGTGGTGTAAGCCCCACCGTGTGGGTCCACTGGGAAGTGACAGTGTGTGATGATGAGATGTAACTTCTAGCAGCTAGTGATTGACTATAAATTGATCTCTTCAAATAAATTTCCCGTCCCCTTTATTCTTTCTTCTCCTTCTGGGACCCTTATTACAAGTAGATCGACACGCTTTATGTTACCCCAGAGGTCCCTTATATTGTTTTCATTGGCTTTTCTGTCTTGTTCTGATTGAGTGATTTCCATTATCCTGTCTTCTAAATCACTTATTCATTCTTCTGCATTATTTAGTCTGCTATGGACTGCCTTTAGCTTGGCTTTTATCTCAGCAATTGAGTTTCCTGATTTTAATTGGCTCCTCTTTGTAATTTCTATTTCCTTTTTACAGTATTCTGCACGTTGAGCAAAAGTTGAGACATGAGCGACTCGCAGATGTCATTTGCCTTAAATCCTGAATTTAAAACAAATTAGATCTGTATTCCACATTCTAATCGTCTCCTATGTATTCTGAAGCATGTTTTGCTGAGTGCTGCCAGTGATTGGAGGTTTGGCTGGGACTCAGAGACCCAGGTAGAAGGGTTGTCCAGGGTTTGCCTGGCCACACATCACCTTTAATTTCTAAGATGGGGCATAAACCCCATGGTGTCAGACTCCCAGATTCTACAGTCCCGTGTGGTTATGGGCTGGGTGTATTTGGGCTCAGTTCAGTCTTGGTAAGAAAGTAACAAGTTGATAACCCTGAAGACACTCTCTGTCCTTTGCCCTGGAGCACCGCTTCTTGGGATCAGCTGAGATTGTTCTCCCAGAGAGGTCACCTTTAAAAGAGGACCCTTGTTGTATGGGATGTGAGATTTGGGGCTAAAGAGAGGAATATTATCGTCTGACTGGTACTGCATCACACATCTTGAACCTACTAGGCTGCCAGCTTCTCGGGAGCAGGGAGCTAGGCTCCATTCATTGCTGTGTCCCCCATGGTACCGGGGGCTGGGCTGTGGCACAGTTGTGGTTGAAGGATCTGGGTGAATTATCCACTTATTGGTTGGCGAACAGTTTGTCAGTCCCTGAATTTGAGAAGTTACAAGGACAGGATGTCTGCAGGTTTCCCAGGCCCTGGCCTTTGGGGGAAGTTGTTCCCGGGCCCTGACAGGGAAGCCCCAGCCTCAGACGACTTCCTGAGCCCTGGAAACCCAGGTGTAGTTTGAGCTGGAAGTTCCAAGAGGGCAGGTTCCCCCAAAGGACTCCTGTCCGTGTCTCCTTTCCCGCTGAGTCTGGCTGAGTGTTTCCTGGGGGTGGTTGAGGGATTAAACGAGGGAAGGGGGGCTGGACCCCAGAGAGCCTTGAGTGCCCTGGGGGGAGACTAGTCTTCATCCTGAGACCCTGGGGATGTAAGGTTTTGAAGCAGCTGGTGATGCACTCTGACTGGTCAACAGTGCAGAAGGAGCCAGTAGGACGAGGCTACAGGGACAAGGGCCACCAGAAGCATTGAGTCCCAGAGAGGGAACCATGCCCAAGAAGGGCAGGGGCCTTGGGGCTTGAGAGGAGCAGTGGGTTTGGGGAGATTAGCTGCCACCTGGAGGGTGGCAGCAGGGGAAGCAAAGTGAGGCTTCAGGCTTACGGGAGCCTAGGGATGTTAGAAACGAGGAAGTGGGAGAGAAGATACTGGAAGAAAAGCAAATTGAGGACGGAGATGTCCATCTTGGGACATGCAAGGCATGAGGAGTCTGTCTGACACCCAGGAGATGCTTGGGGAGCTGGGGAGGTGAGGACTCAGTGGTCCTCGGCTGGAAGAAGGCACTGGGTCGAAATCCCTCAGAGGGAGCCTGCGCGCTGAGACCCCGTCACTGGGGACCAGCATGGTTAGGAGCCTCTCCTGTCCTAAGCTGCCTGTTCTCTCGTCTCTGCATTTCTGCCAGGGGAAATTCATTACCTTGGCCATCCACTGTATCCATAGCAAGGACAGCTTCAAAGAGTTTCTTATTTCCTTTACATTTGCATGTTTTTTCCCCCCAGCTCTCACCATCTGCAGCTTTGAAGAACCATGTAAAGCATCACTTGCAACATCAGATGTGCATTTTCATTAAGACCAGGGAGCCGCTCGGTCTGGCTGCACCGCTGCATCTTACTGTCACCTTGGTAGCTTACATTTTGTGACTGTAAAAAGAGAAAAGTAAGAGGGGCCCTCCACTCCCAGTCATGTTTGGACACCACCCCCCAAACATGTCAGTTGTATTTATGATAATGTATACTTTTTATACAGTGTAAGTTTTTCTTTTTCCTATTCAGCAATTCTTTGGATGTCTCCCATAATCTATTTTTACCTTTACAAATATTTTCTGCCTTACTAAGAGACATGATTGCTGTTACTGAGGTATGTAGTTCAGTATGACTTGTAAGATTTATGGTTGAGATGTTCTGTATGCCCGTAACTATTGAAGCCCAAAAGACCAGCTCTTAGGAGAAACATGGAACTATTAGGAACAATTGCATTTCTGCAGTGAGAACACACATCTTGTGTCTGAACACCCCTGACTGATAAACTGCCCCACGGGGCCCCATGCAGTACTGGGGGAGCTCTAGAAGTCCATTGCTTTGATTTGGAAACAGGACTCACTTCTCTGAAGTCCTAGGAAGATCAGGCCAACTGAAACACCCCGTCAGGCAGGCCAGCCCACTGTGGAACTGCACCTGGGCATCATTGTGAGCTTGGGATTTTCCATGTTTCTCCCAAGCATGTGAGCGTGTTGGATGTTAATAAAAACTTGGAATCATAAATTGACCTAGGAAGGAAGAACTGAAAAAGCAATATACAAATTAAGTCAAGACAGGGGTATTAAAACGAATCCATCTCCACATCTCCTATTACAGCTTCGTTTATAGGCTCCTTTAGAAACTGAGAGTGTAGCATTAATTTTCACGAAATTGCAACTTGAGTTGTGCCAAAACAAAACAGAATAAGAAAACCAGAACTATTGGCAAAGGCCCTCGGGGATACAAGATGCAACTGTTTAATGAAAGCAGACTTTAAAAATACTTCAATTTTTAAAAATGTGCTTTTGGAGTTGAAACATTCTAAATATTTTCCTTTGGGGTAGGGTGGGTGTAGCTCAGTGTTCGAGTGCGTGCTTAGCTTGCACGAGGTCCTGGGTTCAATCCCCAGTACCTCCACTAAAAATAAATAAATAAAAATAAATATTTTCTTTTTCAAAGAAAACAAAGTTACAAGAATAGTTGAACCTTTCATGTTCAAGTATTCCAATGAAACCAGTGAACAAGCAAACAGCAGTCGCAGCCTAGTAACTTTGCAGCCTCGGGTGGCTGGGAAAGGCCAAGCTTGTTCTCTGTCCATCCCTGCGGCGACATCCCCATCTGGTGGGCCTCTCCGGAAGTGGCGGCTGGAGGCTGGTTTGGTGTTGTGACCGCAGTTACCGAGGGAATAGGAGGGGACATTAAGTCCAGTGTCTGGGGCTGAAGGTGCCTAGACGATCAGTCTTTGTGCTGGGGCTGGAGCGGGCTCTGGGAGTGAGCCCGCCCACGCTTTGAGAGGCGCATGGGCCGGGGAAGACGCTCAGGGCTCAGTGGGAACACCTTGGAGGACCCGCCGGCCCAGGCTTTGAGAGGCCAGGGAGGACTTCCCTGTGGACCTGTCAGAGTGTGCCGTAAGCACTGATTCTGCCCTTTCCCCCTTATGGCAGTGCCACTGTCTGCTGTGAATGACCATCCCCTGCCTGCTTCACAGACTAAAGCCAAGAGTCCTTAGAAGAGTTCGGGCATTGTCCGCCTTGTATAGTCATCCCAGCAGTTTCTCTGACTTCCTGGGAGACTCTGAGCCCAGATATTAGTAGTGATACCTCCTTTGGGAATAATAAGGGATGAATAAAGGATGCAATTTTTAGTTGTACCGTATGACTGTTTATATGAGCTTTGCATGTACACAGTGTAACATTTAAAAGGTGTGAGGGATGTGCAAAGTGAAGCTTCCTTCTGCCCAGTTACGCTCCCCAGAAGCAACCTCCTAGCAACTTCCTATGTGTACTTCCAGAGATAGTTTATGTTTATATCAGCATAGATGTGTTTAATATATCATTTTAATTCTTTTTTTAATTAAAAAAAATTTTTTAGTTGAAGTATAGTCAGTTTACAACGTTGTGTCAGTTTCTGGTGTACAGCATAATGCTTCAGTCATACGTATACATACACATAATCGGTTTCGTATTTTTTTCATTATAAGTTATTACAATAGTTCCCTGTGCTATAGAGTAGGACCTTGTTGTTTATCTAGTTTATGTATAGTAGTTAGTATCTGCAAATCTCGAACTCCCAGTTTAGTCCTTCCCAATATGTCTGTACACAAACAGTGACACAGTGCACAAATTATTTTGCATCCTGCTCTTCCACCTAAAAATATATCTTGGTTCTCTTTCCGCAGCAGTTCTTGTAACTGTTGAGTTCTTTTTAATATTTTTTTCTCCGAGTACTGCCTTCACCTCTCCAGTCCCGTAATGCTGGGCCCTAATCTTTTGCTGTTAGAAATGATACTACAGTGTAATTCTTGTCCGTGTGTCATTTTGCACGTGTGATTAGCTCCAGGAGAAAATCCTAGAAGTAGATTGAGCAAGTCAAGTGTTTGTATACAATTTTAAACTTTGACTGATTTTTGCCCAGTTGCTCTTTGCGAAGGTTGTCCCGGTTTTGGGTGTCGGCCACGGCGCATGCGAGAGCCTGTTTCCCCACGCCTCTGCCAAAGAGGTGCCGTTCAGCTCCCCAACCGTCGCTCACCTGGTGGTGAAGAGTTGAAAGTCATTAAAATTTAAATTCGCATTTCTTCTTTTGAATGTGATTGAGCATGATTTCATATGTCCGGACACCTTTAATATTTCCTTTGCTGTGAATTTTCAGTTCATGATCATTGAGTTCTTTTTCTTATTCAGGTGTACAGATTCTTTATAACCTGCAAGAGAAGTGGCAATTATTCTCTGCAGTCATTGGTCCTTTTACAACGTTTATGGTGTTCTTACCATGCAGAAAAATTTAAATTTTTTGTTTCAAGTTGATTAATTTTTTTATGTCCTGGGTTTTGTGTTCCTCAGGAGGAAAACCTTTTCTCCCATGGTTTCTTCTAGTATTTCTATAGCTACAGTTTTCACAGGGCAATATTTTATCTATCTGGAAGTTATTTTGGCATATGGGGTGAGGCAGAGATCCAAGTTACATTTTTTTCAATTGTTTGAGTACCACTTGGTGAATAACCCATCATTTCCCTATCAATTTGTCACATACTAACAGGAATATAGGCTCGTTTTTGTGTCTGTTCAAGCCGTTCCCATAGGAGCATCTGCCATCTCCTCTAGTGCTCACCTCCTCTGATGGATCAACCATTCGCCGGTGTCAGGAGTCCTCCTTCCTCCCAGTCTTTGGCATCTGACTATGTCATGTGCTACCTTGAAACAGTCCTGCTGTTTTTGTCATCTGCTGTTGGAGAGTTTTGTATGGTGATTGACATTGCTGGAATAAAGAGTCTGGGAATATTTGGGGAAGCTGGGACCAGCATCTGGGACTAGGCGAGTGGGAGCCTGCCGTGCTGAGCTCAAGCCCCTCTGAGAGATCTCACCTTCTGTGATTTTGCCTGCAATACTTGTCTCCACCACCGATATGGTAACTCCTTCCTCTCAGTGAAGGTTTCCATGCATTTCTGGCCTATTTTCAGTTTCTTTCGCTCTTGTAGTTCTTAGCTGCTAACAGGTCCATTGGCCAATGCCCTGGGTATAATTTGCTGGTGCCCATGTCCCCCTCATCCTGATTTTCTCCTCCGTGTGGGCTGCTATGTGCGGATCTGGGCACTTGTGTGTTCCTCCTGTTCTCGTCTGCCTTGATTTTTATTATTTCCTGCCTTCAGTAGTATCTACATATGCCTGGAGGTTCTACTTGTCTGGTTTTCCAAATAAATGATCCGTGTGTTTTTCTGGATCCCAAATGCTTGCAGGTTGTGTTCCATCACCTGATCTCCACAGTGCTTTTTAAAAAATGGTGTCAGTGGAGTTAAGAGCTCCATTGTCCCATGGGCTCTAGTTAAATTTTTATTTTTAATTTAAGTGGATCAGAGTAGATTTAAAAGAAACAGCCATCACCGAGAAAATTCTGAATAGCGTATGAAATAGGATAAAAGGCATTGCCTTTCTTTGTGATCATAATTGTTGGCATACAGTCCACAACTGCTAACAGAAGGAAAAGGTACCAGTGGAGACTGACTCCCTACCATTCAAAGATGCTGTGTGCCCCTTGTCCAGTGCACCAAGCAGGCTTCCTACCTGCCTGCTGCTAGTTCCTGAGAGCAATCTTGTTACAGACAGTGAGTTCCTGTAAGGCACAGTGTGGTCCTGATCGATTGATGTGTTACATCCAGAGTGCACGAGAGGAGCAGCACTGGTCTGTTGATGGAGTGAGTTTGCAGCAGAGTCTGCCCCCTGATGGCAGCTTCATGCAGTGACTGTGGTCGTTAGGGAACCTGGGCTCTGCGTCAGCCTCCTCCGTGTGCTTTGGACCCGACTCCTTCTCACCATCCCTACTACCATAGATTTAGTTTGGGATTTATGCGTGCCTGGACTATGTATTGCAGTGACACATGTCTTCTATGCTTTCTGAAGTACAGATCTGAGCAGGTGGCTTTTCCTGCTTAGAAACTTTGAAATCCTCCCACTACGCGTCCGTGAGCCTAACCTGATGAACATCACGGATGGGATCTATCACATTTGGGTCCTGCATGTACCTTCCAGTTTCATCAGCCATCAGCATCCTGATCCTCACTGTATTTCAGCCCCGCGGAAATGCTCCCAGGCTCTCCTGAGGCCCCTTCCTTCATATTTGCTCTGCCCTCTGACCAGCCTCCTCTCTTCATTCAGTCGATGCCATCCCATCCTCCAAGATCTAAGTCATGACATCTGTCCTGTAAAACTCCTCTGAATTCCTCAGGCAGAATGAATTGAGACATCCTTGTGGGTTCAGAGACCTCTCTTTCAGCTCTCAGCCCTTTGAATCACTGTGCGTTTATCCTTTTCTTTCTCAAGTGGGGTCCCCAAACTTACAGTGGTCTGAGGTTGCGCACCTGGGTTCCACGAAGCCATGGGATGGAGATGGCTCACCTTTCTGGACCGGTCATTTTATCAACAATTCAGGGGAAAGATCCTTAAGGCAAGCAGGACTGGAGAATCCACGTGCATGTGAATTGCAAAGATAAAGTGCTTTTGCAGGGAAGCCCTTTCGGCTGGTCCCATGTTCCTTTTCGTCAGCCTAATTTAGGGCTGCTTTGCTCTTGGGTGGCAGCCATCTCTACACCTCTCCTGCGTGAGATTCCCCAGCCTCCTGCTCCCTGCCCTGGCCTCTCCTTCTTTGTTCAATAACCAGGCAAACAAGTACATGGAGAAGTTTTAACCTCTTCTAATCCTGTTTCCTTCCTTTGGTAAGTGGGATTAGAATAGATTTTTTAAAAAATCAGACAATTCTCTCTTCCTTGTTTACATTTAGAGGGTGTCTCTAGCAGCCATAAGAAGTATGCATTGTCATTCTGTTTGGAAGTGAGAACATTGCGAAATTGTTCATTGAGAGTTAGGTGAGATCTGGAACAAGGAAATGCAAGTGTCAGTCATTGAAATAGTGCAGATGGAACAGCTACGCCCACAGAACTGTGGACACTCACAGACATTCTGTGCTGTGACCAGAGCCGTGGGCCATCATCCCTGCACGTGCACCCTCTCCTAGTGGGACAGCCCCCGAGAGCCAGGTTTCCACTTCTCATTGGCTACAATAGTTTGGCACTGGGATTGTACAAAAATCATAGAGTGAAAATGGGTAGGAAGGTAGCGGGGAAATTTAGATATTCATTCAGCAAGTATTTATCAGGTGTTCACATGCGCCACCTGTGCTGGTGTGGGAATCCAGCATTGATCGAGTCAGACCCTGTCCCTGACTTCATCGAGCTTACACTCTAGTAGCAAACGGAAGACAAGCAAACTGTTAACAAATAAAGAATTTCCACTGCGGTAAACACAGTAAAGAAAATGAACCTTCATAGAAAAGTTGGAGAGAGAGAGGGGCCGTAACGTGGGGAGCCTAGCACAGGTGCTCCGTCCTCATGACGGGCACCTCTGGTAAGACGTCTGGGAAACCGAGTAACCAACGTAAGACCAGTGGACTTTGTCCCTAGTTTTGCCTGGTGGGAGGGGAGGGGGTTTGGGGAGGGAAGGTAAAGAGGGAGATTGAAAAACAGAATGAGTCCACATCTTTCTTCAAATCATGATCCTGATGATCTGGAAGAGTTGGGAAGACACGTGGTGCTCAGAGGAGAGGCATTCGGCCTGGAGTGGAGAGGAAGAGAGGAAGGTGGAAGGGAGGGGCTGGGGGCCGTCAGGGCCTTTGGAAGCTGCCAGGAGAATGGTTTAATTATGGAGCCAAATACAGGTGGACCTGTGACAGGAGAGGACTGACCTTCCGGCTGGACAGCTCACTTGGTCTTAGACAGGAGGGTGGGGAGTGAGGGGAGTGAGGGGGAACGGACAAGAACTGCTCTGGGCCTGAGATCGGGGCCTTCAGGAGGGCAGGCGGACAGGCTGAAGCGTGATGCCTGCTTTTGAGATTTTCTCTTGATCATTGGTTTTAAAGTTTGACTTTTATATGCCTTGACGTATTTTTGTCATGTTTCGTGTGTTTGGGGCTTGTTGAAATTCTTGGATCTGTGGGTTATAGTTTTTGTCAAAATGGGAAAATTTTCAGTTCTCATTTCTTCAAATTTTGGGGGTACTTTTCACTTCTCCTTTCTTTCAGTGACTCCAATTGCACATATATTGGGCACCTTGAAGTTTTACAAAGTTTATTAGCATTCTGTTGATTTTTTTTTTTTGTCTTTTTTCTCAATGTGTCTCATTTTGAACAGTTTCCACTTCTGTACTTTCAAGTTTGCTAATTTTTTTTCTCAGGTGTCAATCACCTGTTTCAATTGGGGTCTTTTCTTAATTGAAGTCTAACTGACATACAACATTATAGTCATTTCAGGTATACAGCATAATGATTGAACATTTGTATTGATTGCAAAAGGATTGCCATCGTAAGTCTAGCTATGATCTGTCATCACACAAAATTCCAATTTTTTTTCCTTGTGATAAGAACATTTAAGATTTACTCTTTGAGCAATTTAAAAATATGCAGCACAGTTACTGACTGTAGTGAGCATGCTGGACAGTACATCCCCATGACTTATTTATTTTGTATCTGGACATTTGAATCTCTTAATCTCCTTCACTATTTCACCCAAACCCCACCCTTTTTCTCTGGCAACCACCAATCTATTCTCTGTATCTATGAATTTTTTTTATCGTGTTTGTTCATTTGTTTGGTTTTTCTTAGCTTCTACCTGTGAATGAGATTATATTGTATTTGTCTTTCTCTGCCTGACTTATTTCACAAAATCCTTCTATGTTGTCACAAATGGGAAGGGTTTGTTCTTTTCTATGGCTGTATAATATTCCATTGTGTGTATCTAGAGCACATCTTCTTTATTCATTCATTCATCAATGGACATTTAGGTTATTTCCATATCTTGACTATTGAAATAATGATGCAGTGAACATAGGGGTTCATATGTCTTCTCAAATTAGTGTTTTTGTTTTCTTCAGATGAATACCCAGAAGTGGAAGTTTGAGGTCCTATGGTCATTCTATTTTTAATTTTTTGAGGAACCTCCATATTGTTTTCCACAGTGAATGCACCAATTTACATTCCCACCAACAGTGAACAAATGTTCCCTTTTCTCCACGTCCTTGCCAACACTTGTTCTTTCTTGTCTTTTTGATAATAACCATTCTGACATATGTGAAGTGATATCTCACTGATGATTAATGAGGTTGAGTGTCTTTTCATGTGCCTTTTGGCCATCTTTATGTCTTGACTGGGCTCTTTTTTATACCTTGCCTGTCTGAACATGTTAATAGTTTCTTTAACTTCTTAAATCTATGGACTATAGTCATAATAACTTTTAACATTCTAGTCAACTAGTTCGATCTTCTGTGTCATCTCTAGATTGCCTTCAATTGATAGATTTTATTTCCTCTTTATGGGCTGTATTTTCCTAATTATTTTCACGCCTGGTCATTTTTTAATGGATGCCACACCTTGTAAATGATCTTTTTTTGTGTTCTGGTAGATATTCTTCAGCTTTGTTCTATGACGAAGTTAATTCAGAAAGCTTGATCCTTGCTGGCCTCGTGACTTTAGCTATGTTAGGCAGGACCGGAGCTGTGTTGAGTCAAATATTTCACCACTGCTGAGACAATACCCTTTCTACAACTTTAACTGATGCCCCGATCCTGTGGCTTCTGCTTCTCCCAGCTGCATACTCCCTCCCCAGCTTCCAGTTCAGACTGCTGGGTGCAGGGCTATGGTGAGCTCAGCCTTCTCCACCAGAAGCCTTACAACCCACTGCACAGCTTGCCTTGGGATGAGCTGCCTTCAGGGCAGGAACCCACTATGCATTCACTCGGCCGTTGCCAGGGCCACAGGGTCCTGTGCAAAAGGCATGATCTCAGCAGGTCATCGTGTGTTTCCCCCTGAGAGAATGGGTTGGGGATGCAGACACACTGAGATTAGCGTGTACAAACTGCTTTGACCAGACACATCCTGGTTACTCAATAGTTAATTGACTCATCAAGTTGACGAGTCATGCAACTCTTCTAAGTGCCAGGACACAGAGACAAATGAGAAGGTAGGATCTGGCCCAGAAACTTGGACTGCCAAGAGGAAATATAATAACATATATGGAAGTGATACAGACCACACTTAGGGTAGCAGTCATTTCTAGGAAAAAAATGAAAAAAACATTTCTGCCGACACACGTACTGTGGCAAGTGCTGCAGGAATGGTGCTTCACTCGGTACCAGTGGTGTGGGGACGGGGGAGGAACAGGTCAGTACCGGGGCTCTGGCCTGACAGGCCTGTTCAAAAGCCCAGCTCTGCTGCTCCATCCTGAACTTAACTGCTCTTTGCCTCAATTTCCTCATCTTTTATAAAGGGGATAATAAAAGAACTTAGTACAAGATGTTGTAGGGATTAAAAGAGCCATTTCGTGTAAAATAATTGGCACACTGTACTGTCCCCATAAATGTTAACTATTATTACCAGCCATATTTCAGTGCAGCTGAATTCCTGTTCCAGACATCCTAGTGAGGGAGGCTTGAACCAGATGCGATTTCTGGGACAGTTCCTGGAGCCTGTTACGGGCAAGATTAAATATTGTAATTCCTCTCACTCAGAGTCTGTCATCTGCTCAGTTGCAAAATCTCTCTGGCCTCTGGCCACTTGCGTTCTTAAGTGGCTTCACTTGGTTGCAACTGCCTTGGGTGTAACTGAGATGACTTCAGCTTTCCAGGTGCGTTCGGGGTGGCACGCAGTCCCGAGGATGGACCCAGCTGGTGGCTGTGATGGGAAGGTTCAGATCAAATCCACAGCCCGCTCTAGCGCCTCAGGCTGCGGGCTGCCAGTGTCATGTTCCAGACCTGGCCTTGGGGACCGCAGCTCAAGCCTTCCCCTGCATCTGTAGATTTTAGACCCCCCAACATAGAGTGATGTCTGCCGAGTGCCTGCTATCACTCAGGTGCTCTTCTGAGCACACTCATACATACACTGTCATGTAAACCTGTTAGTTCTTCACGAGTTGGAAGTATTATTATCTCCTTTTTACGGACAAGCAAACTGAGGCTCAGAGAGGTTAAATGACTGGCCATATTCACGTTATCTCAATCCAAAGCTTGTCCTCAGGCTGGCCGAGATTAACCCTTGCAGCAGTTTCCAATCGCTGTGGGCATTTTCCTGAAAGATTTAATAGGAAAGATAAAAATCTGTTAAAGATGCCTTTATAAAGAGAAACATTTACCATACTAGCTTGAATTTTGGTGTGTGTTTTGTTTTGTTTTGTTTTGTTTAACAGTGATTTGGGATATTCCATTCATATGGTTTGATGCATCCCAGCATTGGTACTACAGGTGAGCTTACTTCCAGAAACAGGGTTTATAGGACCAAGGTTTATATTCTCACATCTTGGGCTTCTCTCGTTAAAGGGAGGCCTGGGGAAACTTAATTTACTAATATTATATTTGTGACTCTTTGTTTCCAGAGGGGCCAAAGTGGTTTATGTGCATCCAGAACAGACAGGTTCACAGGGTGCTTTCACTCTCCCTGCCGCTCCAGGGGTCTGGATTGGGGCCCCCAGGAGAGTGGACCTTGAACTGGGGGAGGCGTTTCTGCTTCGTTTGAGGGAAAGAGGAACTCATCCTCACTGCTTTGTGTTAGCAGCTCAAATTTCCGTTCTTTTCTTTCAGAGCTGAAAGTATTAAGGAAAGAGGCTCCACGTGCTGTGAACGCTGCCTGTGGTGCGTTCACTGGTTTCCCCTGGCCTCACACGATCGGCCTTTGCAGGGTCTCAGGGGACAGGATCATGGGCATTTCCCTTCCTGAGAGGCGCCCGGTGGGGCTGGGGGGATGACAGCATCTCCTGGACAAGATGGAACACTTCGCTTTCCCAAGTTCTAATACCATTCTGACATTAAACAAGCTCTAATATTTCCATTTGAAACAAGGAAACGATGTTAATGTTTGATGTACAGAAGGTTCACTGTGACCTCATTAGTACAGCCACTAATGACCCATCATTAAGTTGTTACGTATGAAGTTTCTCCAGAAGCAAGCTGATGTATTTTAAAGAACAAACTAAAGTCAGAAGTGGAAGGGAAAAATGGCAGGGTCCTTATTTCCCCCCTCACTCAGGAGTGTAAGCCAGCAAGCTCACTCCTCTCTCCTCCCTCTGCGAAGAGAACTCAAAAGATGAAGACCACCACACAGGCAGGCTGGGAGCTGAGCTGAATCAAATTTGCCTAAAATAATTCTCCTGTGTGGCGTACCTTATTTCTTTGTTTTGTTTTTAAATTCTGTTACTGGACATAACTTTTAATGTTTAGCTAGCTTGGGGCTTCAAAGATAGTTGATATTAACTCTCAGTTATTTATGTACCCAAGAAGGACTTTTGATTGTTAAAGAGAGCTAGGATGACTTTTAAAAATGTATTCCAGGCTTACAGGAAATTGTAGATCCCTACAGAAAATTACAGAGCAATAATGAACATTATATATAAAGTTGAAGCCTTGATCTCTTTTCTTCTTCCCTAGAGAGGACCACGACTATGAACTTGGTGTTTATCATTTCCATATATGTCTTCTAATATATACATAGCCCTAAGTGGTGTGTGGCTTTGCTTTTCATGTATTTAAACTTTAGAGAAATGATAGTGTTCGTGTTCTTCAAACTATATGTCACTATCAGTATATTGTGCTTTTTAAGAATCATCCAAGTTAGTCTCATTCATTTTCTCAGGTATAGGGTATTCCTTTGTACAAATACACTGTAATTTATTTTGTTTTCTATTTATAGATACTTACGTTGTTTCTACTTGTTAACCATTAGCAGTACAAAACAGCGTAACATACAGTATTCTTGTAAATGTCGTCTTAACCCATGCGGAAGTTACTCTCTAGTATAAACCTAGGAGTGGAATTGCTGGGTCGTAAGATATGCACATCTTCAAATGTATTAATTTTTTCTCTGAAATGATTTATCAACTTAGCCTCCCAGAAGCAGTATCTGAGAGTTCTTGTTGTCTGGTTTGGTGCCAATGCTTAGTTTCTCAGGCATTAATCTTTGTCAGTCTACAGTCTGAGAGGTGTGAGACAATGTATCTCTCTGGGTTTAGCTTACATTTGCTTTCTCTGATTTCTGGTGATTTCTAGTTATCATTCATGTATTTGTTGGCTATTTAATTTTCTTCTGCAGTGAATTGCCCATTATCTTTTGCTCATTTGTCCATTTTTCTACTGAATAATTTGTCTTTTTCATACTGATTTAGAGGAATTCTCTTTGTATTATGTTTATTAATACTTTATGGTTTACATGATGTAATTAGCTTCTCCCAGGCTGTGGCTTTTCTTTATCCTTATGTAATCTTTCACTGTATACAAATTTAAAATTTCATATATGCATCTGTATTAAATTTTCCCTTTTCAATTGCCCTTTTGGGTTTCCGGTCTAAAAAATTCTTTTCTGTCCTAGAAGTTGTAAAGTTTGGCTTTTTACATTTTTCACTTAAGCTTCCCAGAACTTATTTTTGTGTTTCGTGTGAAGAAGGGCCAACTCTGTTTTACTAATAATTGTCTCAGCACCACTGATTACATGGTCCGTTACTTTCCTAACAACGTGTGATGACACGCCTATCATAAATCAGGATTCCATGTATGTGTGAGTCTCTGTCACTCCATGTTTCTGTTCTCGCACCATGACCACATTCACACTTGATCATTGTGGTTTTAGAATGGGCTTGAAATCTGGTGGGGCCAGGGACCTGCTTTGTTCTTACTCAAAATTGTTATCCTCAGACCTCAGTTCCTCCATAAAAATTTTGGAGCCAACTCTTTACGTTCCATGTAAAACCCTTTTGGAATGTTGAATGGAATTGACTTGGAATTGTATTGGGATTGTAGAGACTGAAAAAAGGAATTGGCATTTTGACTGTAATGAATCTTTCTATATGTGACTGGGATAGAGTTGTCAAGTTTGGGTCTTTTAATAAAGTTTTATAAAGATATTTCATAGAGTTAGTTAAGTGATTCATAGTTACGTTATGGTTAACTTGGTAGGTTTCTGCTGATATATGAAACTACAGTTGTTATATGTACATTTTATATTGAGAAGCCTTGCCAGACTCTTATTAATTCTAATAACTTGTAGATTTTCTTGTATTTTCTATATAGATGGTATTATCTGCAAATAATGGCCTTGTATTTCTTTCTCTTCCTTATGCTTTTTTTGGTTTTGTTTTTCTTATCTTGGTGTCCTGGCTCAGACCACCAGAATAATGTTAAACACAGGCAATGCTGGGGGTTATCCTTGTATCGTTTCTAATATTAAACAGCTGTTAGTGTTTCAGCATTAAGAATGATGCTTAGCATCGCTTTTATGTTTTTTAATTTTTAAAACTATTTTTATTGAATTATAGTCAGTTTACAATGTTGTGTCAATTTCCAGTGTAGAGCACAATTTTTCAGTTATACATGAACATCCATGTATTCATTGTCATATTCTTTTTATCTGTGACCTAAATTTTCTTTACTAAGTACCCACTGTCAGGTTTTAAAAGCTCTCTTCTTTTCCTAAGAATAATCAATTTATTCTATTCTTGCTTTTGAAATTGTCGAGTTGACCCCTCATTATGCTTGAGAAGCATCCTGAAAATCTTGACACGTAGTCTTTTCATTATAGTACTCTTTGAATGTTTCTAATTTTCTTCTTTGACCTGAGTTAATTAGAAGCATTTAAAATTTTCCCAGTTATGTAGATTTTTCAGATTTATCTTGTTATCTATTTTTAACTCAGTTGCATTGTGGTTAGGAAGGTAGCCCACATGAAAACAAATGTTGGTTTTCATCTGTGAGCTTGAGTTTTGTGGCAGGATTGATGGTCAGTTTTTGAATAGTGTAGTTGAGAAGACTGTTTTCTTTCCTTTGGGGCAGCAGGCAGTATGTGTTCACATGCTAGATCGAGCTGATTAATCAGGTAAACACATCTATTAGATCCATGACAGTTTCCGTCAATCTCTGTGCGAGAGGCATAGGAAACCCTTCACTCTGATTGTGAATTAGATTTGGCTGCATGTAACAGAAAAATAAATGAGTAACAGTAGCTTAAATAAGATAGAGGTTATACAGGGTAGTCTGGACTTTGTTTACGTGAAAGATAAATGAAATCCTCTCTATGCCCAAGGATCCAGGGTTGATGTAGTACCTCCCTAGTGAGTCTGGAGTATACGATTTGGCTCCTCCCTCCCTGTAGCTGTTAGGGATGGTGGTTCCTTCCCTCTGCTTCTCCTCCGTCTCTGACTGATAGCCAGAAGCACCTCACTTTTTCTAGGGAGAACAGCTATGGGACTTATGGCTAGATGTGTGTGATTTAAGAGTCACATCTGTCTCCGTACTAGGGGGCCTTGTGTTCCCCGCCAGGCAGGCATGTTATCATAAAATTCAAGTAGGCTTTTACCCAAGCTGTATGTCAGAAATATTTGTTTTTTTTTTTTTTAATTGAAATATAGTCAGTTACAATGTGTTGACTTCTGGTGTACAGCATAGTAGTTCAGTCATACATATACATATATATATATATTTGTTTTCATATTTTTTTCATTATAGGTTACTATAAGATATTGAATATAGTTGCCTGTGCTATACAGAAGAAATTTGGTTTTCTTTTTATCTATTTTATATATAGTAGTTAGTATTTGCAAATCTCAAGCTCCCAATTTATCTCTTCCCACCCCTTAACCATAAGTTTGTTTACTATGTCTCTGAGTCTGTTTCTGTTTTGTAGATAAGTTCGCTAGTGTCTACTTTTTCTTTTTTCTTTTTTTTTTTTTTTAGATTCCACATATGAGTGATACCATATGGTATTTTTCCTTCTCTTTCTGGCTTACTTCACTTAGAATGACGATCTCCAGATCTATCTATGTTGCTGCAACTGGCATTATTTTATTCTTTTTTTGTGGCTGAGTAATATTCCATTGTATAAGTATGCTATGGCTTCTTTAAGAAATATTTGTATCTTAACTTAGAAATTTATTTTCCCCAACAGGTGAAGCCCCAATTGTCCATAACAGATTTTGTTTATTATTCCCCAGAGGTCTGGCAGACTCCTCTCCCCAGCTAACCCTCTTCTTTATTTTCCATGTAGTTATGCAATTTTACCTTTTCCCACCCATTCTCCTGACTTCACATTTCCTGGGACACCCTTGTGGTTCGTCACTGAGGCCTTCCCCCCACTGACCGTCCTCATCACACTGTCACCCCATCTCCAGTGAACAGGCCGGCTTGTCTGTGGGATGGTTCCAGGAGTCGAGTGCTGTCCGTTGAACAAACTGCCTGTTCTTGGATGCTTCTTGACATGGAGTGAAATTTCCTTAATTCCATTCAGATTTCAGACCATTGCTACCTTTTCCTCCTTATCTGTCATTACAACACCTCGTTTTAAGATGACAATTATGTTGATGAAGTACATTGAGAAACTTGCATATGGCAAAATATTTTTAGTCCATGTAAGATGGAAAACGGTTTCAGACTGAAGGTTGGTTCCAGCTCATCAAAGGCTTACCATAGGCCAAGTTTAAAATGTGTGTGCACGCACACCTGTGTGTGTGTGTACGGAGATGGAGAACATGCATTTATATTTTGTGTGTGTTCCTGAGATGCTTTTTGATAATAACAGCACCCATTATTGATGACTGCTAATATGCCAAGCATGTTGCTTGGTATTTTATTATGGCTAATCGCCTTTTTGTCCTCTTACCACATAAAGCAGTTTCCTTATCTCCATTTCCAGATAAAGATCTTGAAACAGAAGACCTGAGACACACAGTAATCTCCCCCGTGCGTTACCTAGGTGCTAGCAGGCCCTCAGTCCCAACCAGGGGCTGACCGATTCCCACATCAGTACTTTGAATCCTAGGCCAAGCCACTCAAACAGTAATTTATTGTATCTTCAGGTCATCACTGAGTGGTCTTCTCACATCATCGTTTAAGCAGCACCAAGAGTCCTTGGCAGCGGAGAGAGAGAGGAGGAGACAGGAGAGAGAAGAAAGGTTGCAGAGGATAGAACGGGAGGAAAGAAACAAATTCAAGTAAGAAAGATCTTTAAGATTTTTTAAATGATGAGCTGAAACTTAAAGCACACGCCTTCGCCGTTGTGTATGGTTAATACTGGCGTTAAAGCGTTCGGAATTAATATGCTTGCTTCAGATGCTGTCTCTGTTTCCAGGGAACAGCAAGAGGGTACCTGGAAAAGGTTATATCTGGTTTATTGTGGCCTGTCTTCCTTAAACCATATGGCAGGAAGCACAGCCAGCCAAATTCAATTAAGGACGTGTGTGCTCCTGGGTCCTTCATTATCTAATATGGTCTCATCCAGGCCTTCCTGAACACAGAGAACCTAATTGTCTTCATCTGCCATTTCCCCTGAAGCTACTCATGTTTTATTCACATTCTACTGGATGCCTAAAACAAGATGCCTGTCTCCCTTTCTGGTTTGTTTCTTGCTCCCTGTAGCAATATTTAATAGGTTTTTGTAAGCAATGATGTTTCCTCTGTGGGGAAGAGAAAGGCGTTGTGCTGGCTACTCCCAGCCCACTGCCCCCTGATCTCCTTGGTCTGTGTCCAGCTCCAGGGATGTGTTCCTGGGTGTGGCCCACTGCAGCTCCCACGTCTTGGCCTGTCTGGATCCAGTGTCACTTCTTGTCTCCTCCAGCCAGACCAGCTCTTCCCCCATCCTCCTGGTCGACCTCCTAACACTCCACTCCCTGGGTTCATGCTGGGCAGTGCTTTTTAAAATGCTGAACACTTGCTGTGTCTTTTCTTCCACATTTCATTCCTTCCCTCTTGCGTCCCCCGCTCCTCCCCTCTCCCTCCTTCCTCTTCCCATTTCTCTCTCCTGTAGCATCTACACTCTTTCTTCTTTTTATTTCTTCCCGTCTCCATCTCCTGTTTCCTCAGTTCACATTCTTTGACAATTTCCCCTCAGTTACTCCGAGTTAAATCTACAAAGAATATCAAACATTGTCAGTGAGGACTGGCAGGTTCAATAATGTTTTCTCCAGCCACCAGAAAGAGGATGTGTAATCGTAGAGATGATCAAAACGTGAGCCGAGTTGTGAACTTGCCCTAACTTTTAACTCACTGCTATAAGAACACAACTTTCCCAAGTCTGTGGGTGAAGCTGTAAGAGGGGGTTAGTGGGCTGTGTGAAGTAAACCCACATCATTCTCACACCGTATGTAATGGTGCAGTATACCTTGAGCTGTCAGGTTTCTGCCAGAGGATATGTGGAAATGCCGGACCTGTAAGCACCGTTTCTCCATGAGGCAGCTCTGGAAGTCATCACTTTTGGAAAGACCCATTTGTAAAACCATGGGAACAGGTTAAGTGCTTCCTGATTCAGGGCTTTCTGAGAGGTTCGTGTATTCTACCACCAAAGGGCAGCAGAGAATCTGACAGAAACACATGGAAAAATTCAAAGATTCACTTACACATCGAAAGATTTTCATTGAAAACCTGTAAAACAGGGAGCCAGTCCTGGGGAGGAGGGAGCCAGCACATCCCGTCCTGTCTCTTCTCCTTGGTCACTCTGTGCATCCGTAAATCACGGACAGATGTAAAGCGTGGAGCTCTGGAAACTCTGAACTGTAAGAGGGAGCAGGTGAATTGGGGGATGGAGGCTAGCTTTCAAAGTTCCACCAAACCCCCGAGAGTTTACCATTTTTCCCCTCCAGTATCACATGGCATGTACTCAAAGGCATCCCCGAAACCAGAGGCCCACACCAGGTGTGAACTGGAAGAGCTCTAAGAGAAGGCCTCTCTTTCTGGACTGAGGAGCAGCACAAGGAATTCCTGAGGGTCAGAGAGTTGACAAATCTGTTTTTTCCTTCGTTTCTTCTCTCTACCCCAGCCTCCAAGCGATATTGTTGCAGAAGCATAGTGAAGGCAGCAGTGTCCAGGCAGGGGGCGACAACTCTGAGGGAGAGAACCCTTCCTGTGATCAGAAGAGCAGACTCACAAGAGCTGTAGACAAATCACCATTTTCCTCTCCGTGTCCTCCTGCCGCATTGCCCCGTATGCAGGTGGAGTTACTGAAGGTCCGCAGCAGAGCAGGGAAAATAAAGCCTAAGCTTTCTGGCCAGAGGACCAAGAAAGGAGACTCAAAGAATCCAGAAAATGATAGGAAAGTCACAAAGAGTAGAGAGAACCAGAGAGCAACCCTGAGCTCATCTCCAGCCTGTGCACGCATGGCTCAATGCCTAAACAGCATGCCCCAGACTTCGAGAACTAAGTACAGAACGCAGCACCGGTCAGGTCCCAGGCTGGCCCCTGGGGGGTGCACACAAGCGCCTGATATGAATAGCACTAAGAACGTTTGAAAACTGAGCTAATATTGGAACCAATATCAGAAGACAGTTAGAACTTGCAGGCTGAGCCCATCTTAGTTGATTGCCTGCTGAAAGAAAATGATCAAGGTTCTTCATAGAATTTAAATAAGACCCAGAGTTTAAAATAAGACCCAGAGTTACAGAATATTTAAAAAGTACAGAATGCAGTCCAAAACCACTTGTCATACACAACCCAGGGACATCTGAAAAGGAAAAGAGAATCAAAATATGCTAACCACAAAAGGGACATAGATGCTGTCATTATCAGACAAAGACTTTAGAGCAGCTGTTATACACATGTTCTAAGATGTAAGGGCAAATACTTTTGAAACAAATGAAAAGATAAGTCTCTGCAAAGAAGTAGAAGATGTAAAGAAAAGGCAAAATGGAAATACACATAGAACTGAAAAATACAATAACCCAAATAAAAGATTCATTGAATGGTTTTAATAGCAGAATAGAGATGAGAGAAGAAAGAGTCAGTGAATTTGAAGATAAGACAATAGAAATTATCCAATCTGAAAAACAGGACAAAATACTGGAAAAAATGAACAGTGCCTCACAGACCTGGGGAGCAATCGTACATCTAGCACTCATGTCCCTGAAGTCTCAAGAATCAGCGAGAGTGCGTTGCAATACACATTCAGCACACACGCTGGCAGAGTGAGAACTAGACCCAGGAAACCTGTCTTCAGAGACCGTGCTCATAAATATCCACAGTTTTCTCTTGGTTCCAAAAGGATCTCACTTGTCATTTAAGAGCACAGAGAGATCCTGGCAAAATAACCCTCGTCCAGGAAGGAATGCTGGCCATCAGGACAGACTGCACGGAACTATTAATCAACGATGACTGCAGTTCCATCCTGAAAATCTGAGTATGTCAATGAAAAGAAATTCAAAAAAGAACATAGGAAGCGCTTTATAAAGTGGCCGCTGGGATCACCCAAATGCCTGACCCTTCGTCAGCCACTCGCTCACGCTCCTTGTGCTTTTTTCTTTGTTAAGCATTATTATCTGTTGTGACTTTTGTTAGTTAAGTTTCCCGTGTTATGGGAAATATTACTTCTAGTGTGGAAAGTGCTGAGGATGGATGTTCATAAATGATAACGGATTTGTGTCTGTGTTGCTTTTTCTCCCCGTCGTCACCTGCTGTAGTTGCTCTGACTTAACACCCCTTTAGATCCAGTTCCCAGTGCACAGAAGGGTGGAATCTTTGAGCTACCTTAGGAGCCCCAGTATAGGAAACGGTGATGTCAGAATTCTCCAGGAAAACAAATGGTTTACTGAGAAGGGATTGACCACACCGTCTTAAATGAAGATTCAAGTTGGAACCTCACCAGGAAGAACAGAAAAGCAAACATTAAAATTAGACAAAGCTGGGCATCTCGTTGATAAAGGCAGAAGAGCCTGCGTGAAGCAAGAGTATCCAGTGAGCCCTGCTCAGAGACGGAGAACGTGAGGGATGCAGAGGAAGAATCGTGCGGTAGAAGGAGTGTCCAGGCGGTAGCGTGCAGTGCAAAATGCCCAAGACACTTGGGCGAACTCAGATTTAAGTCTTGGGGTGCATGTTGGGGAACTACCAGAGCTTGACTGGATGTTAATCACCTCTGAAAGCTGCTGCTTGCTTGTCATTGCCATGTTTTACTTCTGTATTGCTTCCCCTTTTAAAAATCTTTTGGTCTCTTCTCCCCCCCCCCCCCATATACTTAAAATTCTTCTTTCTGAAGAGTAATTATAGGAGTCTCTGTGTAAATCCAATAACCTCATGTTTTCACCCCTGTGATTTTATAGAAAACTCATCGTATTTAGTACTTTTAATGTATAGCCTTTATTTTTTTAAAATTCAGCCACAGCCACTTTCCATTTCTGAGGTAATGGTGGCCTTTCATGATATATTCCGTTGAAGTTTTCTTGGCTATTTTATGATCTAATGCTCTGTTTTCCTTCTCCACTTTGTTTCTTCTGCGTATTCCCATTAGTCGAGAGTATTTAGACAAAAGAGAGGAGCAAAGACAAGCAAGAGAAGAAAGGTTTGTATATCTCTTCTTTCCTGTTGTCACCAAATGGCATGAGACTTTGCACTCTTAACCAAGCATGCGGAGTGTGTGTTAATTACAATATAATAGCTTCACCTAAGATACTTGAGACCTTGGGTACCTGGCATTTTGCAGAATAGAGTGTCCTGGTTATCTAAATTTTCCCCAAAAGTACAGATTTATTATTAGTGCCATCATGATGTGGGGTATATGTGTCTGTTCCTCCAAAACTCTTTTCCAAATGAGCACATTAGTTTAGCATACTGGCACATGGTATGTATTTTAAATGTCCTGCATCTCCGCTACTAAGCCTGGTTTAGTTTTGCCTCTTGTGTGTTTCCAAGTGACTTGTTCAGCGTTCCTTCGACAAATATTTGAGCACACGTGTTATACCAGACACTGGCTGGGGTGCCAAACCCTCCTGAGACTCTTGCTGGAGGTGCCTGATCATTTACCGTCTCCCCACTGATCCGTACTCAGTTCCCGAAGGCAGGAGCCGTGTCTGGCTTTCCCCTGGTGTTCCAGTGCCTGCCACAGGGCTTGCACATAGCAGGCACTTAGGAAGGGTGCATTGAATAAATGAGCTAAGGAACCGACAGCTTTATTTAAAATATTTAAGCTGTAAACCAGTTTGTTCATTTCAGTGGCCACCTACTTTGAATCCCACTAAAACATGCCACGTGAATGCATTTAGTGTCTGATAAACTTAGATAAGCAAAGGAAATTGGTTTTGAAAGTAGATCAGCAAAAGGTTAAGTTTACCCCCATAGCACTGTACGGCCTGAAGTTATTCCCTCTACCACCAGATGGCGCGACGACATGGAAAGATGGGAAAGGTTGATTTCATACCAGAGCCAGCGGAGAACCTAACAATCTCTGATCACTGCCAATGCAAAGTGGAATTGTGCTAATTTTTTTTAGACACCATCAGTTAAATAGATCAGGACAGTCTGAGGCAGGGAAGAGTGGAGACTGCCTGTGTTCAATTTAAAAATTAGATGCTTAGGTCAGCCTCGTAAACAAAACAATGGCACTGCTTTAATTCCAGCGTTCTACTGGATCGTTGCCGTCCTAATCACCAGCTGTGGCCAGCAAATTTAGAGTGAAAGATGCTGGTAAAGGAACAGAGAAACTTCTGTTCCTCTGATTAGTACCTGTTTTTGACATTGGGGGACATGACATTATGCCCGGGCTTAAGAAATCAAATTTTATTTTTTGGCTTTCCCTCCAGATTCTGCACTTTTTTGAGCTTTTGACAGCTTGACTGTCACATTCTGTCCGCACAGGCAAGGCTTCAAAGCTCCTGGAGAGCTGACCAGGTGCTGTGTCAAGGTCTGAACTTACTCAGGCTGACGTCAAATTTTCCCCAAATCGCTAAAGGCTCCCTCTTTCTGGATATTATTTACTGCTCTGTTCCTCAAAGCAGAGCGTCACTTCTGCCTGGAAAACTCATGCAGAGGAGTTTTCCACCCCTCTTCTCCCTCTCGTTCTGCCCTCTGTCCTCACCCCCGCGCCACCCATCTGCCTGAGCCTTCCTGGCTGGTGCCTCTGGTGCTCTCCACGGCCCCACGTGGGATTCTTTCCTTACTGCCCACCTCTCTGTTTACATGGAGGTTTGGGGAAGCAGCCAAGCATCTTCCTTCGGTTTGGACCAGCAGCTTTTCCTGGTTAGTCTGCTTCTTGAGTTACCTACTGAAGATGGGAGTGAGGGAGCTGTACTTTCATCCTTTTTTGGAAGGCTGTCGGGAGTTTCCAGGAAGCCGGGAAAAGATAAGATTCCCAGGCATACTGGAATTTGGAAATGGAAGGGAAAAACTGATGGAGATCAGAGGTGGAAAGAGACAGCAGAGGACACCCTCTGTTAACTGTTCAGGGTAGAGCCAGGTGTGTTTGTCGGGTCCCATGACCCTTACCCTTACTGCAGAGACTCAGAAAAGACAGAGTCAACAGCAGAGGGCTTTTGAGGTTCATGTCAGCTCGTATAATGAGATGAATGTCATTTTGCTGTTTCAGGGTATAATGGCCATCCATACAAATTTGATTTAACTTTTAAATTGCATTTCGTATCATCTCGTTCCATCATTTCAGGCAAACTGTTTTACTGATAATGTTGCAGACCCAGAATAAGTTTCTGTTAGGTCTGCTTCTAATTTTTAAAAAATACGATAAGAAATTCTCTATCTGATATTGATTGATATGACATTCATAAATCTTTTTATTTTTTAAGTAGCAAGGGATGAGGTCCAGGCAGGGAACATGTTGGGGTGGGGGTCAGGATGGAGAAGGGGACAGCAAGACCTGGGTGGGAGGTGCCTTCTGACAAGCAGAGGTTATGGGAACGGAGTCCAAGGGAAAGATTGGAGCTGGGCTAGGTTTTGGGAAATTATGCATAAAGCTGATTTTGAAGCAGTAAGAGAGGGTTCTGAGCCTGGTCTGAGGACAGCGTAGAACTTAGAGGGAGCCAGCTACTAGTTTCATGTCAGGGAAAATTTCCAAGTAGGAGGGTGGCAGGAAGTGTCCTCTGTAAGCCTGGAAGTTGAACATCAAGCAGGGTTTCCATCGGGCCCTGTGGAAAGAGGCTAGCGTGTGTTCCCTTGACTGCAGTCCCAGCCCGGCCACTCACAGCCCTGTGGGACGTGAGGGCATCCCACTGTTTCTGTCTCTCCCCCTGAACGAAGGTGGGGGTTTCCTTGTTTATTATTAAATCTCTAGTGCCTACCGTGGTTCTTAGCACATGACAGGCACTCAACAAAAGGTTCAATGAGTAACGAAAAGACAGATGAATAAAGATGTAGCCAGAGGCAGGATAATGAGAATGTTTCAGTGAAGGCAGCAAAGGTGAAATGCCTTTCTGGGGAGCTGTGGTCTGTGGATGGAAAACCCAGTGCCCCATACCTGGGAGGCTGCATCACGGTCTGTGGTTTAGGGGCTTTGTTGCTAGGCAGCGGGAGGTGGGACGTCGTCAAATGGGCTAGCGGGCTCCTAGGATCAAGTACCATGTGGCGCTCAGTCACTCTCTAAGGGAAGATCTAGCTTCCCCCCAAGGTTGTGCCCTGGAGGTGCACGTGGGGCGGGAACTGTGGCTGAGCTGGAAGCTCTAAGTGCCAGGTTCCGGCTGTCCCTGTGTGCGTCTGGCCACGCACACCACCCGGCCCATCGCGGTGGAGCAATTAAAAACCTTAGCGGCTCGTGACACCGGGGCATTCCCCGCCCCTGCCATTTAAAAAACGCTTAAATTGTGGAAAAGTACATATCACCCAAAGTTTATTACTTTAACCACTTTTAAGTGTATAATTCCCCAGTGTGAAGTTCACTGACAGGTTTGTGCAGCCGGTCTCCAGCATGCTTTATCTGTAGAACTGGCCATTTCTACCCGTTCAGCGAGTGCCCATGCCGCATAAGGTCCTCCGAGCAGTTCAGGTTAAACCCTTGACTCTCTTCCTGTCTCTCGGATCCTCAGGGTGGACGTCCCTGAGACCGAGGGGTGCACAGGAATCGTCTTGGATTCATATCTACCCAGACTCTGGATGAGCCCGTATTCTGGTCCCGCAGAAAATAGGGTGAACCCTTTGGCTGTCAGCACGTACCTGCCAGCCTGGCTGCCCACAGGGAGGGGAATGGACAGACCGAGGCCTGGGCCTGACTGGCTGAAATGAAGGTTATTGATGGTTGTCCTCCCATCCTGAAGCCTTCCATGTGAGGTTTTATTATTTCTCTCCCTGGACTCTTTTGATCTTGTCAGAGCCCTGCTTCCCTTCCCCCCTCCAGGATTCTGGTCTCCAGGACCCGGGCAGGCCTCCTTTTTGCACGTCATTCCTTGCCCGCCCTTGGTCCTGCTGCAGAAGTCTTGGACACCATATAGGGACACCTGTGCTCACAAACTTCTGGGCTCGCAGCATTCCTGCCCCTCTACTTTTACAAATATTGGCTGAGTCTTGCCCTCAAGACCGCTTCTTCCACAATTCCTGTCACTTCCACAGCCAGGTGGTTTTTCCTTGCTGGTCTGAATTAAGTTCAGAAATAACTTCCTTTTATTCCCTCTCCTACTTTTTGAGAGGTGACGTTGTGGGCAAGGAAAGTCCAGAGTTTCTAAAGCTTTCTGTCTGGGTCTGGCTTCACCCCGGCACTGTGAGGCAGAGGTTTGTATCTGCAGATCCATCTTTTAGCAAAGATTCACCCTGAAGGTTAACTCACGCCCCAGGACAGTGAAATCGGGTGGGTTGCACCCTTGGCCCTCGGGGCTGCAGGCAGACCTCTGCAGGTGGGCTGCTGCCTCGCAGGTTCCTAACCGCACACCTGGCCGGCTTCCCATCACCGAGGGAAAGAACAAAGGATGGTTACCTTCCTGGTCTCAAGAATCCTATTATCTGCTTGTTGAAAACAGACAGAAACATGTGAAGAGATGACTGCATATGCCAGGCAGTAATGTAAAATGCCATCGGAGCTGAATGGACAACATATCCGACATGAGTTCAGAGGCAAAGCCCAGATCACTTCCAGCTGTGGTGGTCAAGGCAGGCCTCCCAGGGGGAGACGCGCGTGCGAGCCTGTCCTGAAGGGCAGAGACTGCCTTGGACTGGCCGGGAGACGGGGTGATGACTTACAGACGCGGAGAGCCACGCCCCCCCGAAGGATGGCTGAAGAAATGCACGCTTTTTAAAGGCTCTAAGTGTGTGCTCTGCCCTTCTTCTCTGGCTCAGTTGGGTGCCGTGTGCAGTGTCTGGGTGGGGGCTACACTGGACCAGTGCTGGGGGCTGGCCAATCGGAAGACACTGCAGTAGTGAATCCGGATGCATGTGAGTGAGGGTCTTGAATAAGCTGTTTCAGAGTTGCGTGGTGGATACCGTAGTCAGAAACCTGCTACAGCTGAGTTCATAAATTTATCCCTGAACCAATAATGGTGGGTAAAATTAGCCGACATCTGGAAGAGGCACATATTTCAAAGTTATTTTGGTCCGATCTATAAAGTGCACTGTGAGGAATATGATTGGTAGCTGGTCTTAATAAACAGTGGGTTCTGCCTGCCTGAAATGCAAAACAGATGTATCTTTGTTCTTTTAAACTGACTTTGATGAATAAACTATATGTGACGTCAGGTCCCAGCTATTGGGTGTCTGAGTCCTACTCAGAAATATTTTAGAATATAAAAAACTTTCCATGGTCGACACCGAGAGAACAAAGTGAATTCCAGTCGCATTGCTGTTAGCATTGAAGCAGGTTCAGCAATTCAGAGAGGCTCTCGTCCAACGACCTTTTGGTATTTCGGGGCATTGTTCCTCTCTGCCGCAGCAGGGCGCCCGCCCATTTCACAGCTGTGAGCTCCGAGGGTGTGTGGTTTTCAGCTGTCACTGCTGGGGCTTGGTGATGGTCATTACAGCCGTTTTGCTTGTTTGCACAAATGTTTCCTAAAAGAGCAAAATGGGATTTTGCAGCCGTGATCTAGTATCTGGAGTCTGTGATGTTGCCACTTCCCCAATTTGTTTGGTTATGAATGATGCAGGATTTTTTAATCATTAGCATCTTGGCTCTGCTGGGTGTTTTTGGCAGACGGGCCCTCCAGCCAGCCCTGCGCTGCGCTCTGTGCATCAGGAAACCAGCTCACTCTGCAGGTGTTTCATCCATAAACAAGCATCAGCCACGGGCTCCTCATTCTTTTTACGGAAACCCTTTGGAATTTAACTTTCAGATACAAATACTTGGAGCAGTTGGCAGCTGAGGCGCATGAGAAGGAGCTGAGAAGCCGGAGCGCGAGCCGGGGCAGAGCTGACCTCTCCTTGGACCTGACCTCACCGGCAGCCCCAGCCTCCCCCGCCCCCCTGAGCTGTAGCCCTTCGTCTCTAGATTCACAGGAGGCTCTCACGGTTTCATCTTCCTCCCCGGGAACACCTCAGCCTCCCCAAGGTGAGTGCAGGGAGAGGAGAGGGAAACTGATGGGGTAATGAACATCAGACAGGCTTCTTCTGCACAGCAGTAACCATTCCTGCGTGCAGACTCGTACTGAGAGGCAACTAATGGGATGCTTCGTAGGGTGGCTGCTACGTGAGGGGTCTGCAGAGCCACTTGCCAAAGCACAGTTATTTATAAAGATACCAGTGTATGATCACTGAAAAAGGGGAATGCCGAAAATAAGACTTACTTTGACATTTAATCCTTAATCGCAGGGGGTTTAACGTTATTACTCTGTAATTTGCATGCTATTTATTGATTGGATCTGCCCAATAAAATGACTCCTTTTAAATGTGCTTACTATAGGAATTGTCAGTCTGGTTTAAGTTAAACCGATGGAGAATAAAGTTAATCAAAGCAAGCAAAGAAAAATGTGGACCTAGTGAAAATAGAAGTTAAGCATTGAAGATGGAAAAAAAAGAGGAAATAGTGAAGATGACTGGCACGTGGTGTGGGTGTGGGTGTGGGTGCTTGTGTGCAGGCAGGCAGGCTCTCCCTAGAGAAATTCCCTGCCGTCTCAGCTTTGGAGAAAAGCAGCGATGTTGTCCCCTGCAGCCTTGGGGCATCAGCAGTTTTCCTGGTTGCAAATTGTGGGTCCTTTTTCTTTCACATTGTCAGAGAGGATGGGTCTCGGGTGCAGGGACTTAACATTGCATGGAGACTAACTCTGTGGCTAGGACTGTTTGGTTTAACCGAGTGTTATGGCGTATAGCCTGATGTAGACTTAGCCAGCTGAAGACAACAGAGACACTAAACTTTTAACTCTAAGAGGGTTGACTAAATATGGCATAAAGTCTGATTTAAACAAGGCAGGACTCCATGACCTCAGCAGAACTGGATGTAACGGAGCAATCTTGGCTGTCCAGTTCTCTGCTGGTTCTCCAAGCCTCAGGGCTCAATCGGCAGGAGCAGGCTGGTGCCACCCCAGCTTTCCATCACATCCAGTCACCTCTGGTCCCTGAGCCATGGAAGACTGTCCCGGGCAGATGGCTCAGCCGTAGATGAGTAATGTTGGTCTTAAAATATGACTCTGAGGATCAGGAAAACAGACTGCTCTGTCACAGCTCTGTGCTTTCCAAGCCCTGCCTGATATCACTGCTCTGTCTACATAGTGGTATTTCCAGAGGCAATGTAACAAATATTCCCCTGCAAAATTGTGGCTCAGCACTTCATCTTGAGACCTTTTACTCTCCGAGTTACATCTCTAGCACTTTACAGATGGTTGTCCAAACTGTGAAGTGCAGAGTGGCCCCAAGCTGATAGGAAGTGGTCAGTATTTATAAACATTGTTTGTTCTCCAGCTTTTTTAATCTCCTTGATGTTTGTTTGTGGCAAAAAGACAATTCCTCAAGTGTTTTGGCTGGTCACAGTCAAACTCGAGGCCATTCAAGGAATTAAAGAGACAAGATATTTTAAACTTCAGTAAGTACACAGAAAATTCTTTGTGCATACATAGTATGCATTTGGGGAAAATAAAGTTATTTCAGTATGCTTTCAGAAAGCTAAATAGCAAATGTCATTTTCCCTTGCAGAGAAGGGATCAATGAGTCTAAGAGAAGGTTTGACTGAAATCACACTGTAATTGAGATCTGCATCAGAAAAAGGAATCCTGGACTTGAATTTAGACTCGGTTGAAAATTAATAGAACAGTGAGGGGAGGGTATAGCTCATTTGGTAGAGTGCGTGTTTAGCATGCATGAGGTCCTGGGTTCAATCCCCAGTACCTCCGTTAAAAATAGTTAAGTAAATACATAATAAAACCTAATTACTCTCCCCCCGTGAAAAAACAAATTAATAGAACAACATTGATGTTTGCTTTTTCCTTGGTGGGGGGAGGGGACGAGGAAACAGTGAGTCTTGTGGAATCTAGAAGCACTGTCCATCATAGGTTAAGTCATTGTCACCCAGATCAGTTGGAAACAGCAAATATTCTGACATCCTTGTCCTGATACATAACTGAATTACACAACTGGAAATTTTAAGTGTCGAAGGAGAAGTGCTATAAGAGGATCCTCTCAAAGAGAACGGCCGAAGCTGCGTTCTGGTTTGCAGCCTTTGCCCTTATGACCGAAGCACAAAGCAGATAGGATGGGAAGATTTCCCTCAGCCTGGTTTGTTGTGAGTCTTTGAAACATTCTGCTAGCGTCCAGTTAACAAGTCTGTCCTTTTCACCAGGTCCCACTTTCCAATGCTGAAAGTGACTATTTTTTGCTTGTCCCTGACATTGACAATATTCCAACAGCTGGAGGAGGAGTAAAAAATGCAGTCACGCCTCCAGGTGTTTGTCCTGCACCAAACACCTGGCATGTGGTCCAGACGTGCCAGGGGCTGACTGGAGTGCTCATTCCTGCTCCTTGTGGAATCAGATGCTAGTAATTGATTTCACATTTTTTGTTGTGCTCCATGTCTTCCTTCCAAATGCTACTCTTGGATACCTTGTGGTGCATCTGATTCAGTAGGGGAGATGCTATTATCCACATTTAACTGAGGCTCAGACAGTTGGAAGATGTGCTTCAGATCTTGTTGGCACCAGACTGGGAGTACTTCAGGCACTGTTTAGACTCCCAACCCAGCTGTCTTTCCAGGCATCATGGTACCCTGGTGTTTGTGGTGCTACTCCCATTAATGGCACGTCATTCCCTTGCTGCCCCTTCCCCAGTATCTGTAAATATTGTAGCCTACATTTCAGAATTTTATTTACCAAAAAAAAAAAAAAAAGGAAAAACAGGTAATTGTTCCTGAATCATACCTAACTCAGGATTAAAGGTCACTTTATGAGATCTTTTATTAAAACTCCTTATTTGGGTTGTAGAGGACTTTTGATGGCTGAAAATATGAAAACATGAAAGCTTCTTTACCTTTACTCTGACAAAATATATTTACAAAGAGGAAAGGGCAAGTGGTCAAAATACCAGTTTGTGCGCCATCTAGTGAGATCTTTCAGCCAAAATCCTTCCCAGCTAAATCTGCTTTAACTTTTGTATAAATTATGCCACCACCCCCACCAGCAAGTCAGTGTGTGCTTGAATTACTTTTCCATCTGGCCGTCTTGCAGCTCACAGCAGATGTTTGTCCCACTGGTGCCTAAGCTTCGTGGTGATGCTCTGAATGTTTTTCCTTTGTGTGAAACTCTCAGGCCCAAGTGATGAAGAAACAGGATGCGTGTGTTCTCATTTGCTCTGTCCTCTAGTGAGTGGAGACAGATCGCCTCACAACATCCAGGCAAACGTGGAAGGGTCTCTCTCTTCATCCATTGCTTTTATTACCCTTTCTTTATTGTCACTGAGCCCTGGAGATATACTTCAGAATATCTGGCTAATAAGTTTATTTCCTATTATTTTAAGAAACTCACAGATGACCCTGGAAACAGATAAGTTGTCTTCATTCGTTAGAGAAGAAGGTACAGTGTTCTTAGTCGGATAGAGTTCTTCGATGTGACCCTTGAGGAAGTTACTCTGAGGATTAAAAGTAATGATAATCTGTGGACCCACAGTGAAGTCACAATAGCAAGGTCACCTCCGATGCCAGTGGGGGCGAGATCTAGGTAACCTGTTTCGTGGAAACAAAGTGGAGAAAACCACTCATCTCAAAACGAGGTGCTGAAGGTGGTCCCTGCAGGGTGCCCCGGAGGTGAACTGCCTTCCTTAGAAGTGAAAAGTGTGCTCTCTCCAGGCTCCCTGGTTCGCAAACCTGAGTCCCTGCTGAGGCTAAATGGAGAGAAGTCACCATTTCCCAGCAGAAAGAAGCTGCTATGAAGAGTTTACAAGGCACTTCCGCCCACTAGTGCAGGCCTGAGGGCATACCTAGTGACTTGATTATGTTTCTCATTTTTTAGCTCGCTATTTTCTATTTTGCTCACAGAAATAACACTTTGGAGATGCATTTGCAAATTTGACCACGCTATATTAATTTTATGTCAGGGAAAGTTGTGCTCAACAGTGATTTTTTTTCCTACCTGTGATTGATTCCTGGATATTTCCAAATATCTGGAGATACAAAATATAGCTTATATGGCCATGACCTATTCACCAGCACCCACCTGGAGGCACTTGCATAGATTATGGACATGATGTACTGATGTTTTCTCTCACAGATCCCAGCATTTAAAGTCCTGGTAAATATGACAATTTCTCTAGCCTTCCGATCTTCATGCCTGGAAGTAAAACATAGCTATATAGTTACATCGTGAAATGTTCAGTTCGTCGAAATGAATCATCACTTTTTATCATTTTCATTCATCATCATGGCTGCTGTCATTGTCACCAGTCACTGACTGAGCATCTTCGTCCGCTTCATTGTGTGATGTGTTTGTAGCCTCCCTCAGGTACAGACGTGCTCTCCAAGGCCATCCAGTCCCCCTGGCGGGAATCACAAACATCTGGTATCCGGCTTCCAGCTGGCCCAGTACTGATGGAATAGGATCAGCCATCAGCTTCGTGCATACTGGTTGCCTTGCATCGAGCTTTCAGGCATCTCCAATCCAGTGTTTCCTGAATTGGCAGGAAACTGGAGTCCTTGTGGTTCTGGGACTTCGGGCCGCCCACCTCCCTGTCCCTCACCTGACAGCTGCTGCTTGATGCCGCTTGGTCAGTTACACAGAATGTCCCAGGAACGCAACCCGAGGCCAAAGCCCTGCGTGCTGCACCTGCTGGGGAACTTTTTTGAAAGTCTTTGCAATCATTGGATTTTTCTGCCTTGCCATTTCTCTGTCTCTAAAAATGGAAAAAGGCAAAAATTTCCCCTCTTTTCCTCTTATGGAGAATGACAGTTGCCTGCTGTGTGTTTTATTGCACCATATTTTTTTAAAACAATATTAAATAGTCTTGAGGTTTTTTTTTTTTTTTTGAAGTAGACAAAGTATAAATCTTAAGTATACTTAAGTAAAGATAAGGCGCAGAGTGGCACTGGGCAAGTTGTTAAAGAAGAGTGTTATGGGGTCAAAGTGATAATTTCGTAGACAGCAGTAGGTATCAAAATCTGTGAGGGACCTGAGATTTTTCCCCTACTTGTAAGCTAGTGAGTTCGCCTGCCATGATCTCATGGATGTTGGCAGAAGACACGAAACTCTTGGGTCAGAAACAAAGGACTTTATTACTCATAGCAATAGCAGTAGCCAGAATGTCAGCATTTGTGCCATTTCTCTGAGCCCCAGTTTCCACAAAGTGCTGTGAGTAGGCCCAAGTGATACCTGCACACACACCGAGTGAAACCCTGAGTTTCAGGACCTCAAATCGTATAATATTACAGGAGAGTTATACTGTGTACATGTGTAACCAAGTGAACTTAACCAAAAGCATGATCTGAGAGGCAAAAAGTAGGGAGTGGAAGTTACAGTTTAAATAATGCTTGTAATCCTGCCAGCATTCAACCCAGGTGTGTCCCCAGGTGCGCATGACATGAGGGCCACGGATCTTTTTTTTTTTTTCTAGAGCCATTCCTGACTCTCATATGCCTCTTGCCATTTGAACAACTTGTTGCACCAAATGTGATTTTAGAATTTAAGGATCTGTGTTTGGAGAGAACATGGCCCATAACTATAATTGCAGGATATCTTACAGCGTTCCACTGAAGCTCGGTGAAAACTCGGATTGTCAGAACGCGGAGGGTGGGTGTGGGCTCTATAAAGTAGCATCTTCCTAAAGGACTTTTGAGGGTCATTTTGGCCACACATGGTTTTCATCTGAAGAGGTGGCTCAGGTCAGAGTCTGATTGGAAAAATCTAGCTGTGACTCTGAGGACAAAGCTGGGCTTCATTTTAAAGGCATACAAATTCATTAGACCAATGAATCAGTATTTTGCAGGTAATACGTGCTTTTTTTCGGGGGGAAAGCTGGAGTAGACTGAGTTTGTGTCCATCCTAATGGAACTATTCCTATTGAGCAGTGATTCTCGACCAGGAGTGACTTTTCCTCCCAGGGGACATTTGGTAGTGCCTGGCGATGTTTTTGGTTGTCACAACTGGAGAGGGGCCTCTCCCTTGGCCTCTAATCGGTGGAAGCCAGAAATGCTCCCAAATAGTCTATAAAGCACAGGATAGTAGGCAACAGCGCCCCCCACCATGAAGAATTATCTGACCCCAAATCTCCAGAATTCTAAGTCCGAGAAATCCTGCTCCAGAGGGAACCTGAGCGAACAGCTTAGCAAGACCTGGCCTAACACCAAAGGCAAAATGCAAAGAATTTTAGAAGTTGTGAGCTTTTTCTCTTGGGACCTTTTTCACATTTATGGGCTTCAACCACAAGTTTAAAGTCAGCGGTGTTAGTTATTCGCTCTGAACTGGGGAGGTCCCTGGAATCTACAGTTTCGAGCCACTATTATAGGACTGGCTGGCCCAGCCCTCGGTTTCATAAGACCTGCCAGAAAGCCAAGTTCTTGGCAAAGTCATTGAGACATCATCACAGATTGAAATCGATTGAAGCCACTCAGAGACTTATTAAGTTCAAATCTTTCTACCAGCAATTTATCTCTTCAAAGAAAAATTTGCATGACAGGAGATTCCAGTTGGCCACTCTTGGACTCAGCTGTCAGGGACATGGATGAGAGCGGAGCTGGAACGTTCGTGCCCACTGTGTGTGTTTTGCTTTCTCAGAAACAGTTATATACTCCTTTGTGGCTCAAGTTGCCCACCACACAGTGTAACATCACAATGAACAGACCAGGCCTTTAAATCAGGCCGATCAAAGTTTGAATCCCAGCTCTGCTGGCCAGCAAGGCTCTGTTGGAGGGAGATGGCGCGTGCTCAGAGGGTGCCTGAAGGCAGGCTGTGAAGGGCTGGTTTGCTGAGGTCCAGAGAGGGTCACAGGACCATCAGAGGGCAGGGAAGCACCCAGAGACTAGCAGCAGTGGGAAACTGTCCAGACTGTTCCCACCTCTAGGCCTGGAAAAACTTGATAAACAGCTAGGACTCAGTAAGAGCTCTGGCCTTGGGAGGGACCCCAAGGAGCAGAAGGCTGGCCCGACAACCTCTGTCACACTGGCCCCGCATGAAGAGAGGTGGGACATAAATATGCCAGCGTCTCCCTCCTGCCACCTTTGCAGGTACCTCCTGAGGGCTGACTTCTCGGAAAATGAAGGGGATGGAAACTCTCGGAGAGGCCAGCCTCCCAGGACACAGAGCGGAGCAGAGAATGAGTCTGCAAGAGCAGGCTGAGAGTGTTCAGGATGCTGTGTAGCCCAGGACAATTTCCTTAGCCTCTCTGAACACCTCTCCTCATTTTTCACATGGGGACATTGAACTTCATATTGTTGGTGAGAACTGAATAGGGTGATGTGTCTCTGGTTCCTAGGACGGCACAGGTGTGTCGAAGGCAGGCTGTAGACAGCAGCTTTCACCTTGACTTCACTTAGGGTCAAGCAGGGCCTGATGCCTCGTGAGATTTTAGGGACCAGATGAGGAGTCGGTGCTGGGCTTTTAAAGGGGTGAAGAATTACCCCGTATGAGTCAATGTCTGCTCCGGCTGACTTGGAACAGGGGATGAGCTGGCTGAAATCCGCAAGGCCTGCTCTTCCCTTTTCTCTCTCCCAGGTCTGTGATCTCCATGAGGGGATCCCAGTCATTGGACTGGGCGCCCTTTTACATTCTCTTAACAAACACTTAAGTGTTCCCTCTTTCCCCGTGGTTCTCGTGCTGATGGTTTCCATCCTGGCTCCCCAGCCTCTCGCTCCTGGAATGTCTACTTCCTTTGGATAAAGAACCCCTGTTAGTGGCCGTGTTCAGAGGGCACGTCCTTCCCCACAGGATGGCAGTAACCAGGCTCCTTGTGACTTCCTTCTGAATGCACCGCGGACCTCTTGCTTCCTATTATATCTTTCACCTTCCATAAATCATCCGTTGCTCTAGCCTTTTCTGTAGTTCAATTTTGTTTTGTTTTGTTCTGTTTTCTTTCTGCTCCCTTATACTTCCCCACCTCCAAACCTTAAAATTTAAAGTCCTCTGAATCAGGTCAGTGTGGGTTCTGGCCAAATACATTTTTCTGGCCTTTGCTAAGTGCCTTCTAGCCATGCCAAGATCCCATCAGTCTGCTCTCTCAGGATGTGGTCCAGGAAGACAGATCCCAGTTTTGGACGCCTTTTGTGTTGCCAGGCGTTTCTTGCCATGTCCTCATTTCATTTCCAAGCTGGCGCCCACCGCGGGGAGGAGGGCTGCTGGGCACCTGGGCTTTGGCTGTTCCCTCCAGGCCTCAGCTTTCTGGGGGCAGGAAGAGATCCCCCCCCCCCCCACGGAGAGGTCTGTGGGTTTCTGAGAAGGTTCACGTGCAGTGCTCCGTAATGGTGCCTCCCAGGGGACCGCAGCCCTGCAGCGCCCCCTCCCCTCGGATGCTAGCCTTCCACCCCCTCCAGGAGATCCTGGGATGGAAAACTTCCCACTGTCCAGAATCTCAGTCACGTGCCCTAGTGTTCCTCCAGTGGTGCCGTTTCTTTGTTTTCTTTTTCTCTGGAGCCCCACCGCCTGGCATTCACCTCTTCTCAGTCTCTTTGTCTGCGGGCTTTGCAGACACGCTGAATGTTCACCCCACACCGATGCGGAGCCTGACCTGTGGCTGCAGGCGCACCTCCGCTGTCCTGGCGGAAAGAGTGGTGTGCCTGTGATGTGGGTGCAGTCAGGGGTCCTCTCAGACAAAGTGAAATGTGGCCTGTTTCTACCTGCAGCAGACATCACTGCCCTTAGTGTACAGCCCTAGGGCCTTAACTCACCTTAAAAGGCCCGTTGCCCCAGCCCCTGATGGTGCATCTCTCATCCCCTCCTGAGTGCCGTGTGCTCCTGGTCTCTGCACGTGCTCTTTCCTCTGTCCAGAACATTCTCATGTCCGGTTTTTACTCTTTAACTCCTTTTCATTCTTGGAGACTGCCTGAATATCATTTTAGTCCAGGCTTTGCCAAAGACCCTGGCCAGCCCCTCCCAGGGCACCGTGCTTTTGCTCTTAGAACACCCATCACGTTTACAAATTTTTTTTTTACTGTGTCTGGTAGGAGCCGAGGGGCTGGGATTTCCTTGTGTCCACTGGTGGTAGAGTTTGCCCACCTTGGCCACACAGAGGCCACACATGACGTGGAGGATCTCTTAGCTCCTTTGGAGCCTCCAGACACAAGAGCTGGGTCTGTCTCGTGGGTCAACGTGCCTCTAACCACCGACACCATTGTTTGGTGTCAGTGAGCAGTTTGCATCCTTCAGTATTGACAAACAGTGTAGCTCCCTTTGGGACTTTTCCTGCAGACTTACATGGTTCCTCCTGTTTCTTGGGGACTTAGCAAGAATCAGTGACACTCCCCCATGTCTGCCGGACATGCTGAGGTGGCTCGGGGCAGTGACTCAGGAGGAAAAGTTGTGTGTACGTGGAGGGGGCTGTTGATGATGGAGGTCTTGGTGAAGGAGAATGGGAGAGGGGCACAGACTTGTTCTGGAATTCAGTGTGTCGTCTCAGGGTGTCTCCCCAGTGTCCACGAGAACTCTGGGAGCAGATGCTGGCCCCAGGACCACACAGGGGGTCCCTGGACATGGGAGGAAGGCAGACTCTTAGCCCCCGGGGAACTTTTGCTTTTGTCATTCCTGTATTTATTAACAGCTCGGGGAGGGCTCAGCTATGGGTCCCTGCCAGGGACTCCCTATCACCTGTCACCCAGTGCCCTCACTAGGTGCCTGGTCATGTACCACGGTGACCCCATTGGTAGGTTTTACGTCCCGTATCACTAGCCAACGGGTGAGTCATCTGCAAGCAGGGGTGTGTGTGTGTCCCTGACATGCGTGTTGCCTGGGGCATTCAGGGCAGAGGCGTCAGGACTGAGAGGCTCTGCGGGTTCGCTCTCTGTCCCCTTCTCTCTCTGTCTTTGGTGGTTCGGCTTGACTTGAACGTGAGTGAATATGATGTAATGTGTTCGTCGTGAGAGCAGCTTCCTGCACCACCGATTTGCAGTCAGGCCTTGGGGACACTGAGCCTGCATCCCGGTCAGGAGCTTATTTTGGAGATGACTGCCTCCCCAGCAGAAATGAAAACAGGAAACCACCCTAGTGGTCAGATCGCACATGTCAATGTCTGACTCTGTGAAGCAAGGCTGAACACGGCGGGGGGACGGGATGGCACTGTTTATTCCCAAGAGTGTGTGGCTTTCTAGCGCGTGCATGTCCGATGCCAGCCTGTCCCTGCAGCCACCAGCTCCTCAGGGGCCAGAGTCGCTACTTAAGTGGAAGGAAATGCCAGCGGAGTGCGTGGAGGCTGGAGTCAAACAACCATGGCTCCTTCCTACTCTGTCTGCCAGTCTCCTGGGGACGGTGAGGGGAGACAGGCTGATGGCAACCAACCGCACCGGGTCCCGGTCAGGGAGAGAGCCACACGGAGGCACCCTCTCCAGTATTCACCATCTGCTCGTCAATTAAAACTGAAACAGATGCCACATGCAAGGCTGTTGGAAACACACTTTTCGTTTTGATGTGGCTCTTCTAAAGTCAGTGTATATGAGAACACATGCTCTCTGTCAACCAAATGATGACACTGCTGGTACTCAGACCACGCTTCTGCCATGCTGGAAAAACAAACGGGGCTGGGGAGCTCTTTGCTCAATACTCTACTATCAGATGAAAAAGAAGTTCCCATTTAAAAAAAAAATGCGTTCAACGCCAAAGGGAATTTTTCTCTAAGGTCTGTTCACTCTTCCCCTGTACCCAGCCTCCTTTTTTTTGCTTTTAAGGAAAAGTGCCTGGTGCACGTGGGTTCACCGTGGTGTGCCCTTTGGTGTCCCCCTGCTACTGACAGCCAGTGCCTCTCAGCCTGGAAATGTTGCTGTCATTGCTAGTTTCAAACCATCCCTTTTGGGACACCCAGCAGGGACGCCCAGCAGGCTGCAGACAGCCTTTCCTGCGCTGTCCTCTCTTCCTCCAGTTGGCCCAGGAAGCAGGTGCCTGCATTAGGCTGGAGTCCCAGCAGAAGACGTATGATGTGTTGTCAGGCCCCGGGCGGGCAGCAGGAAAGGTCCCTCTGTCCTGTACACCCAATTCCTACCTGAAGGGCACTGAGGAGATTCCCACAGAGGAGCATTTCTTCTCTCTTTTTTTTCTCCGTTGGAAGTTACTCAGGACATCAAGGAGAGGCTGACATTTCATCTTCCTCACAGGCTCCCTCCCTCCCTCCCCAGGGCCCTGACTCATCCTCTGAGGGAGGCAGTGAGAGTGAGCGCAGACAAGGGGTTCTGGACCCAGTGAGTGCGTCCTTGCAGAATGACTTTTTGCTGGGATGTGAGGGCAGCCGGAGCCCCTGCCCAGTGAGGCCTGAGCTTTCCTCTCCCATAGTAATGCCACTGCCTGGCCTGGGAGGGGAGCCTGCCCTGGGCCCCACATTGCCCGTCACCTGAGCTGGCAGGATGCCTCCACAAAGAGAGACCCCTCCCCATCTGACTGTTCTCAGGGGGTCTGGGCAGACCCCGTACAGTTCCTGCCACTACAGATCCTGCCTGAATTTCTCTCTTGCTTCTAGCAGTGTGTGCCTGGGGCTGGAGCGCAGCCAGGATTCCAGCGATGTGACTTGGCCCAGACTGGACGGTCAGGCCCTCAGGAGTGACTCTTCCTCCTCTGGCCTTTACAGATGACTTTTTTTTTTTTTTTTTGTATTCTCAGTCATTTTGCTACCCATCCACAGCTCACAGCTGAGAGGATTGCTCAGCAAACACATGCATGAGGCAGACTGCCTTTTCCCTCCTCCCTAGTGGATTACACGGAGCCTGAGCGTCTGGCTTTGGTACCAGCATCAAATCTCCAGTCTTGATAAGTTTACAGAGTCCTGTGCCCATGAGTGGTTCTTCTCAGTAACTTTCAAAATGACAGACTGACTTCACATTATAAGCAAACACAATTCAAGCAACGGGTGGTGGGCCTCACTGGTTAAGCCACTGAAAAAACATCAGGCTGCTCTTTGCTTCTCAGCCTGATTCACCACGGATTTTTTTTCCTGTTTCTTTGAAGAGGCCAAAGAAGCATGTATTAGTTTGCTATTGCTGTGTAACAAGTCACACAAACATGGCTATTCAGAGCACTACCCATTTATTATCTCACAGTTTCCCCTGGTCAGAAGCCCAGCATGGCTACCTCGGTTCTCAGCTGGGGGTATCACAAGGCCACAGTCGAGGCTGTGGCTGTGGGGCTCTCATCAGAAGGCCATGTGAAAAACACACCTCCAGGGGCACTCAGGTTGTTGGCAGAATTCAGTTTCTTGTGTTTGTAGGACCGAGGTCCACGTTCCTTGTTGGCTGTTGGCCAAGAGTTGTTCTCAGCTTCTAAGGCCACCCCTCTCCTTGTCACGTGGGCTGCTCCATCTTTAAAGCCAGCACTGATGTGTTAAATACCTCCTATTCTTCTGATCCCTCTGACATCCTTTTCTGGTGCCAATCAGAAAACACTCTGCTTTTAAAAGGCTCACCAGGTTGGATCATCTCTGTGTCTTAAGGTTAAGCAACTTGAGATGTGAATTCAGGCCACACAGCCCCTTCCGCACAGTGCCTAGATTCACATTTGAGTGAATAACCAGGGAACAGGAATCTAGGGGTCCAGCTGAGAATTCTGCCTGCCGTAGACAGCACAGAAAAGTCCATTTTTGCACTCATTTGATGCTCAAGAAATTTCTATCGAGATTGTGAACTCCACTGTTGTCTCCACCAGCGAGCGCCGGGGGCCCTGAGCCCGAACCCGAGGCGGAGGCGGGGCAGGTGGCGGCTGAGGCCCCCGAGGACCCGGCGCCCGGCCACGTGGGAGCCGAGAGCGAGGCGGAGCGGGCGCTGGAGCCGGAGCCGGAGGAGCGAGCCTCCCTGAGCGAGAAGGAGCGGCAGAATGAGGCGCTGAACGAGCGGGACAACTGCTCGGCCTCCAGCATCTCGTCGTCCAGCAGCACGTTGGAGAGGGAGGACAAGGAGGACAGGCGCTCCCGGGACAGCGGGGCCGGTAAGGAAGCCCCGTTTCTCAGCAAGTGCGGCCCAGGGAACCCCGGCGCGCGGAGGTGGGGGCGGGGGTCGCTGGCCTCCGAGCTGACCTGCTGGCTCAGCTCACTCAGCGGACTGTCCCCCGTGTCCGGGGGCGAGGGATGTGGCCACCCTCAGCCAGCCGGCAGCTGCCTGCCCCGCGGAAGGGCCCCCACCCTCTGCCGTGCTGTTGCGCCGTGACTTCCAAAGGGCCAATAACGATGCACCTTCATAAGGAATAAGCCCCAGAGGAGAAATTCCCCATTTCCCTCTAATTGTTTAAGTGTTCATAGTAAGTGTGGCTTTTCTCTGATTCAGATTTAGAGCCGTGTCATGTTGTCATCTACTCCTTTGAAAGAGTTTTTCCAGTGAGTTGTGTTAAACCGTTGTGACCAAGCATCGCAGACCAGAGTCAGTTTGTTGAAAAGGATGGTGTGGTGCTTCCCCAAAAGTGGCGGTTTGCAGTGTGCTGAGGGCGCTTTGATGTGCTCTGCTGGAATGCACATCATTTAGCTAATTTTCTGCAGTTTACTCAGGACCACTCTTTTCTTTGGTATCAAGTACACTCTTTTTCTTACAGAATGATTCCTTGTTAGTGTTATACCTGACATTCATCCAGTTTCACCTGTTTAATGGTGACTTTATGATTACAGCCCAAATGAAATATTAGCCTTCACTAGGAACTCTGGGGTGGGTACCACAGAGGGTTTTAGAAATTGTTAAGTGATTCAAATAATCGTTTGAATTATGACTCCTGTGTGACACCATGGGGTTGGCTTTCCTACCCATGATGTACATGCTGTCGTGGGGGCAGGAAGCCACCTCTCTCCCCTAACACTCCTTACCAGTAGAGGCGTGTCTTCTGGGCCAACCAGCCACTACACAGTGACACAGACTCAAGGAGCCTACATCTGAGGCCCAAAGGGCAGTATTAAGGTTCCACATGGGCCTTTAACCAGTGGCAGGATTCCTGCATGGCTTGGTAGGTCACAGGTTAAGGATACATTGTCCCTGGAGCCTGGACGAGTGAATGAAGATTGAATGAATGAATGTTGCCATCATGTCTCCCAGGAGACCTGTCAATCAGTAGCTTAGTCTAAAAGAGTTAATATTTGAGTTTCCACAGTTGTATTATTAGATTTTAGCTTCTGTATCACTGGTCACTGTGATGCAGTGAAAAAGGAAGACTGAAACACTTTATTAGTTTACATCTTAGGAATTATGGCATTTAAAACCCTTTGTCTGGTTGAAGATGTATGTGCCAAGAGGATTACATATATTGATACTTAATTTCTTTCAAAGTCAGATTACAGTTAAACTCTCAAATTCTACTTGTAATTATTTACATCTACTGTAATTATGGTCAGAGTACAGGCTGTTGGGTAAGTCTTCTCCATCCGTTTGCCCTTAAATCATGTTTTATTTATTATGTATAACTCTAGGAATTGGTCCTCATAACTAGGTTTAGCAGGCCTAAAACATATCAACAACTTGGATTAGTAAAAATAAGGCAGGGAACAGAACTTTCTTGGATCAGATTGCCCAGTATTCTTCCAAGTAAGTACAACTTTCCAAAAATGGAGACTCTGCTCCCCGTGAGGAACCATTGACTTTCTCCCCCAAGCTGGTGGTGTCCAGGAATTAGAGCTTTGCAGTGACTTTTCTGCTTCAGTCTGGGGTTGTTAAGAGATATGATCATGTTTATTTGTTGTAGCTTATTGGTTCCTAACAAAATCCCACTGCTCACGGCACCACCAGCAGCCGTGGAATCGAGGAAGCTCTGTCATCATTCTTGCTTTTCAGAATGTTCTCAATTAGATCACAAAGGCAATCAGGGTGGTTCCCAACCTTACTTCTAATGGTCATCCCTGTGGCTCGAAGATGAATTTGTAGGGCTTGAAAGAGACTCAACTGATTCCAGTCGCAGGGTTTTATTTGTCTTTGTTTCTTGTGTTCTGCTCCCTGGCGTTAGTGTGAGAGGCTGTATTGTGGCATTCACCGCATTTTGCTGTAGTTCCTTGTGTAACTGTCCTTTGTCTCTACTTGAAGGTAAGCTTTGTGAGGGTGGGGGTGTCTTTCTTGTTCATTGTGAGTCCTCCCCTCCTAGCTGGGTGTCCAGAACATAGTAGGGGTTCACACAGCCACTGATGAATAAAGGTTAAACGACATTGTTGACCAGAAGGGAAATGATGACAGATGAAGGCTTGGGATTCCAGCAAGAAAAGAACAACAGACTGGGTAAAAGTAGGTCTAAATTTTAAAAGTTCTATCTTTTTCCTTGGGAGCTTCTTAAATCATTTTTGACGGTGGAAGCAAAAATTATATTTGATGTGCAATGTTCAGTGTATGTAGAGGAAATACTTAAGACAACTGTATTTTAAAAGTGGGAGGAAAGGGGAGGGTATAGCTCAGGGGTAGAGCACGTGCTCAGCATGCACGAGGTCCTGGGTTCAATCCCCAGTCCCTCCATTAAAATAAATAAATAAATAAATAAATAAATAAATAAATAAATAAATAAATAAATAAAATAAACAAACCTAATTACCTCCCTCCCCAACTGCCCCCCCACAAAAAAGTGGGAGGGTCAAGGGATCTAAATGGAAGTAAGGTTTCTACACTTCAAAGTAGTAAGACATCAATACCAATAGACTAGTTTAGTGTGTATATATATGGTAACACCTAGAGCAAACACTGAGGAAATTACGTGAAGCAACGCACTCAGAAACACTATAGATAAATCACATTGAAATTTTAAAAAAAATGTTCAAGTTACTCACCCAAGACCAAGAAAGGAGGAACAGAGGCTGAAACAAAGGGAACAAACAAAAACAAATGACCGACTGAAGCCCTAACGTATTAATAATTACTTTAAATTAAAGACAGAGATTTGCAGAGTGGATAAAAACACAACCCAGTTATGTGCTATCTATACGCAACTCATTTCAAACATAATGACATGGGCAGATGGAAAGTTGAAAGTTGGGAAAAGATACCAAGGCACCATTAATCAAAGAAAAGCAGGAGTGGCTGTATTAATACCAGATAAAGTAGACTTCAAAGCAAAGGAGATTACTAGGGACCCTAATGATGGTTTAAAAAAAAAAAAAAGACCAAAATGAATGAAGAAAGTAAACGAGAAAACCAGCATTTAAGTTGTTACCTGATTATGCTCTTTTCCCAGGCGCCAAAATAAAAAAATTGCCAACATTTCCCAATAAATGGAGAGAGTGAGGCAGTCTTTTGAGAGACACTCAGCTACTTATCTGCCACAGCCTCCTGGCATCCAAGCAGTCTCCCTATTTACAGGACTGTCTGACCAGCTGTAGAGATTTTTTCCATCATGTCCTCAAATGCCACCTTCTCTCTCTTTGATGGTGATTATCGCCTGAGTGTGTTCTGTTGGTGAGACCTACAAGAGGACTCAAGAGCTCCTTGTTCTGGTGCTGGTCACTTGGTGACCTTGGCCACTGTTGAGCAGAACATAGAGAACAAAGCTACACTGGGAAAAACAGAGCACCAGGGGGCCTTTGTGCTTCCCTAGTAAATACCCCCTCAAGGATGCAGACACGGCCACATGGGAGAGACCCAGTGTCCTCCCCCAGCACGTGGGGTCGGGCCCTGCTCCTCTGGTGGGATGAAGCTCCCCATGCTCACGTCCTCAGCCTGGGTCTCCTGCCCCTCCCCAGACAGGTGTCCATGGGGGCCCTGGATACCTGATGAAACTCACAACCTGAAATGCCCAGCGCCCAGCCTTGCTGGCCCTTAAGAAGCAAACTCAGAGGAATGACATTCCTGCCCATACATTCATTCATTCATCCTACATGCTGGAGATAACAACAGTGAACTAAACAAACCCAGATCCCTGCCCTTGTAGAGTTTACATTCCAAGGAAGAACACAGTTTAACGAGTAATTATAATTGTTCCCGGGATGGGGCAAAGGCAGCAATAAAATAAAAAAGGAAAGCATGTGGAAGATGAGACAGTAAGAAGTGCTTGGGTGGAAAATAAAACAGGGAAGGATGATAAACCACGGAGGGGAGAGGGAGGTTTACACAATTCAAAATAAAATGAGGGGAGGGCATTGCTCAGTGGTAGAATGCGTTCTTAGCATGCATGAGGTCCTGGGTTCAATCCCCAGTACCTCCATTAAAATAGGTAGATAGGTAGGTAGGTAAGGTGGTCAAGGAAGACTTCACTGGGAGTATAACTATTTGAGCAAAGATCTATAGGAAGTTGAGAAGCAAATTGTGTGGCTAACTGGGTTTGTCCCAAGAGGGGCAAAGTCCCTGAGGCTGGGTCATGCTTGGTGAACTCTAGGAATATCAAGGAGCTACTGCAGGTGAAGAAGTTCATGTCTGTGTATCTGAGAGGGTGAGGAGCGGTGCTGGAGGCGGTGGTTGGAGAGGAGAGAACATTCAGGTGGGACCTACATGGCTTGTGAACACTGACAGGTCATTGGTCTTTAGTCTCAGTGAAACAAGGCACCATCAAGACAGAAGGATATACATTTCAACGTATCACGACGTGGCTGTTGTGTTAAGAACTGACTGTAGAGGGACAAGGGCAGAAGTCAGGACCGGCGTGGGGACTCCCCTGCAATGCTGTCAGTGAGAAACCATGCTGGTTTGGAGCAGGGTCGTTGTGCCAGGGGTGGGATGAGAAAAGTGGTTGGATTCTGGATGCAACATGAATATTTAGCTAACAGGATGCCCTGCGGTGTTGGATATGTGGGCTGAAGGAACAGGAGGAGTCAGGGATGACTCTAAGGTTTTTTGGAATTGGCCTCAAGGTGGATAAAGTTGCCATATCGGAGATGGGAAATGACTACACGAGAGGCAGGTTCAGTGAGTGGATGGGAGTGAGGGCAGAAGTCGGTGTTTAAAGCCTGGAGCCTGGATGAGATGATGACTAAGATAGTGAGTGTAGGAAGAGTGAAGAGGTCCATGGATATTTAAAGTTTAAAGGTAAGAGGAACCAACAGAGGAGACTGAGAAGGAGCAGCCAAAAAGAAGGAAGCAAACCAGGTGAGTGCCATGACCTGGAGGCCGGGTAAGGGTGTTAAGTCAAGGGTGAGGGGGTGACAGCTGGGTCTAGTGCAATAGGAATGTCATCGGTCACTCGGAAAGGAGTATCTTTCATTAGCCTGGGTTCAAGAGAGATAAAGAGAGAAATTGCAGACAGCCGAACAATTCTTGTGAGCAGCTTTACTTTAAAAGAAAAGAGAAAATTTGGATTATAGCTGGATTGGTAAGTGGAATCAAGTGAGGTTTCTTGTTTTAATGGGTGAAGTTAACCATGTTTATGTGCAGGAGAAGCATGGGAGATGCAGGACAGAAAACTGTTGGAGTGGTTTCCAAATGCCCAAGTGGAGCAGTTGACCCCTGCTAAGAGGACGGTTTATCAGTTGTCACAGGAGGGAGGCCATGGTCGGGGCTCAGGTGCAGGTGGATGGGAGGAGGCAGAATGGAGACCCTGGAAGATCTCTGACCTTGTCTTTTAAGCTGCTGAACTGGGAAGCAAGGCCATGCTTGCAGAGGATGAGATGACGGGTGGAAGCTAGAGGAGAGAGAAGGTGTGTGACACGTCATGTAGAAGAGGTCACGGATGGGACCGCCAGGCAACATGATGGGTCTCCCGAAGACTGGTGGCTGTGAACTTGCAGTGTGACCAGTGGCGGGGTTTGTGTGTTTCTCTGGGTGCTTTGGCTGTGCTGGTGCAGAGGTGGGGTAGGGGGCGTAACTCCACAGCCTTTCCAACACCTGCTGTGGATGAGGTGGCATTTCTTTGTCTTGCTGTGTCTAGTTAGGGCAGAAGCCCCTGGGTGGCTCCTGACCAGCTGTCATGGGTGGGCAGGCAAGGTCAGGAAAATTTCTCCCATGAGCCTAGGCCAGAGCCACAAAAAGTGTCACACCTATAAGTGTCTTGGGTCCTAGAGTGGGTCATTGGCACTTTGATGCAGCATCTTTCTGGTCAAGAGCATCTTGTCAGCCATGCGTGCCTCCCTCTTCAATTGCTTTATTTCCATGTCTCCCTGAGTCACTCTGTGTGTAAAGCCCACGTGTTGCCTCGTTGGTTTTCTCGTGGTATTGAGGTCCGTGCCATGTTCTCATTTTTTCCCCCCATATACTTTCAGGTTTGTGGTCCACGGGTGTTCAGGATGCCGGAGTAAATGAGCAGTGTGGCGACATCCTCACCAGCAAACGGTTCATGCTGGACATGCTGTATGCCCATAACAGAAAGCCCACGGATGACGAGGAGAAGGGGGAGGGCGAGACCAGGAGGCCTGAGCAGGGGGCGGAGGCAGTAGCCAGCCTGGCCAGTAGGATATCCACCCTGCAGGCCAACTCTTTCGTCCAGGATGAGAGCGTTAGGAAGGTGGACGTTGACTGTCTGGACAATCGGGGCAGCGTGAAAGCCTTTGCTGAGAAATTCAATAGCGGGGACCTAGGGAAAGGGTCCATCTCCCCTGATGGCGAGCCCAATGACAAGGTCACCGAGAAGGCATCTGTGCAGCCGAAGACGGAATCTGACTACATCTGGGACCAGCTCATGGCCAATCCGAGGGAGCTCAGAATCCAAGACATGGACTTCACCGACCTGGGGGAGGAGGATGACATCGACGTCCTGGACGTGGACCTGGGTCACAGGGAGGCCCCAGGGCCCCCTCCTCCGCCCCCGCCCACCTTTCTGGGTCTGCCGCCCCCGCCCCCTCCGCCCCTGCTGGACAGCGTGCCTCCCCCTCCAGTCCCCGGTAATTTATTGGCTCCTCCTCCAGTGTTCAGTGCTCCTCAGGGCTTAGGGTGGCCCCAGGTACCCAGGGGCCAGCCAGCATTCACCAAGAAAAAGAAGACCATCCGTCTGTTCTGGAATGAAGTGCGGCCGTTCGAGTGGCCGTGTAAGAACAACGGCCGCTGCAGAGAATTCCTGTGGTCGAAACTGGAACCTATCAAGGTGGACACCTCCAAGCTGGAGCACCTGTTTGAATCTAAATCTAAGGAACTGGCCGTCTCCAAGGTACCGCTAGCATCCAGCATGCTTCTTGATTTGCAGAGTTCCTTTTAGCTGTTGGGTAGAATGGAGAGATGCGTTGTACATAAAATTCCCTGCGGGTTGCTCTTGCTGTTTGCTAAAAAAAGTTAGTGAGTATAAAAATCTGATCTTTAGTACAGAACTCTCTGTGCCACATGCTAGTGGAAGCTGAATGAGTGAGGGACGTTTCTTAGCTAATATGGACACAGCTTACTAACACCATTACACAAGGTGGCTTTCAAAGCACCCAATAACCTGGAGGAAAAAACCAAAAGACAACTCTGGGAATGTTAGCATGGCCCAAAGACAGATGTTGGCATTAACTAGGCAAAAGGAGACTTGCTAAGTTATCAAATACACTGACTTCAGCCATGGGATATGTTACTTTGTTGATGATGGTTGATGGTAGTGGTTTGAACCTCAACTGTAACCACATAATGCTTTCACAAAGGCAATACCCCGTGTGACATTTCTTGAGAGAATCCCCTGGCTGAGTCAGCATGCTACAACCATTTGGATGCTTCCAGATAGCCCTATTGTTAGCATCCTGTAAACATGACACTTGAATCTAGAGTTTTTAATTTCTTATAAATGTTTGAAAGCCTTGTAGGCATTGCTGCTTTGGGATTTCAAACAGAGATGTTCTGTCCACTTTTATCAATGGAAAGATCTATACGTGAAGTTATTGGGCATCAAAGGTGAAGCCATGGCTACTGAAAACTGATGAAGGGGCTTCGTGATGCTGGACCACAGATTTTATTTCTAATGATTTGCTTCATTAATTCAGTCTCCTTCACATAAGTCTTAACTGATTTTTTTAACACTCTTACGTTATTCTGGGTATATTACAGTTTTAAAATAATAATAATAATAATAATATAATAATAATAACAACAACAATAATAATACAGGTTTAAGACTGTCTTCTCTTCTCAGGAACTAGGGGTATGAGAAAATACTTTGTAAAGTTTAGAGTAAATGTGGAAGAACTTGTGATTGTGAGTTAATTCCAGCTCCATGGGCTGCTCCATTTAGCATAATTTTAGATGAGTATTAAAGCTGCCTGAGTTGGGCTCCTGACCTACCAGTCAGGCACCGATTTGGAATCAAAAGGTACGTGCAGCATCCTCAGGACAGGAGCGCCCTTCGACGAGGGGCCGAGTGATGGGGGTGGTGCCTGTGTGATGCTGAAAGGCTAGGTTGGAGCTGTAATTGGTCGACTTCCTGTTAAAACCTATGCTGGGGGTCCGAACTGCCTGTTCCTCTTCCTGAGTTGGCCTTTACCCTCGTGCTGACTTCTGCCCTGTCCCAGCAAGGATGGGAATCTCAACCATTTCCAGCCTCAGAGATCCCCCAAGTCAGAATTAAAGTTTTCTCCTGTTTGTCAATCAAACTGCCAGGATCCTGTATAGAAAATCATGCCCATTGATCGGTCCTCTCCTTCAACTGAAATCAGACCTCTTGTCCTCTCTTAGGAAATATTGCCTAGGGAGCTGATGTTGGGCACCCGCTCTCAGTGCCCCTGGGTCCTGACTTTCCCAGGACCAGTCACATGTGGTCATGAGTTGTCCACATGCCCCCTCCAGTTCTCACAGCCGGGTCCGGCACCTGGGAGAGGACTGGCGTGGCTAGGTTAAACCAGCAGTCTGGTGGCCTGGAGCCACCCAGGGCTTGACCTCGCTTTCTCCACCAATCGCTGATCTGTTGGCCCGTTTCCTTCATCCTGCTTCTTTCCAAGTGATCTCCTCTGACTGCCTCCACCCTCCGGGCTTCCCCTGGCTGCTTCTCAGCCTTGGAGGTTCCTGGGGGCGGGGGGGGGGGGTTGCTGGCTCTTGACCCAGGTGGGAGCAATAAGAGGGAGTAACAGTTTGGCAGTGAAAGCATGTCTGACTTCATTTTTACAAGGGGAATGGCAAGGTTAAATCTTCCCTGAGAAGACCCAGAATGGACAATTCACTTCCCTCCCTCCATCCTCGTGGTCCCCCTGTGGATGGTGATGAATCTGATTGGTGTCTTCTCAGGAGCCCAAAGTTCTGTTCTTGCTGGAAGTAGGTGGCAGCCTCTTAAAGTACTTTATTGCCTACCTAGAGGACCAATGTTTGCCTCATTTTTATAAAGTGAGAGCAGAAAAGGAAAGTAATATATCAAAACATTTTCCAAATTGATTCCAGAATGTGCCCCCAATGGGACCTAAGAGCCCATTTTGGGGGGATAGCAAATGTGAGCAGGGGCTAATTTGCCAATGTTACAGAAGGTGAAAAGGCAAATTGGAGAGTTGAATTGATTATGTGTCTGTTACCAGTACAGGTAATAACCAGTTTTACTTCTGTTTCTAATCCTCGTCTGTGATTTTCATAAAACGCAGCTAAAAACAGCCACTTCCGAATTCCAGCTCATGAGAAGTTTTTCATTAAACACAAGAGAGCACAGCACACATAAAATAGACTTCGCAAGGCAGCACAGGGCAAAGGGAATCAGTTTTCGTTTCCATCAGAAAACTTACACCAGACCTTAGTTACAGGGCATAGTTATGACCGCCCGAGTCACCCCTGAAGATTCGTGTGCTGGAGCCAAGGCTGGGCTGACCACTTAATGGAAATGATAAGAACAGACAGATGTGCTCTTTGGTTTTCTTTCCAAATAGTTTCTGGAACTGGATTGACTTTTCTTTCTCAGCAAGAAATATATATAGCTTTTTAGCAAGATGACTTTAATTACGTTTTGTGGAGAAAGGCAGAAATCCTGTGCTAAATTTCATCATGTTGTGTTTCTGCTGCCGGTCTGAGATGTGGAGAATGGCATAGGAGATGGTTAAAATGTCCCCAGAGAAGGATGTCAGGGCAGAAGGCCCGTTGCCGGGGGTGGGGAGGTACCTTCTGTGGACTTGACATCGCCCAGAGAAGCCCCAGGAAGTGGTCGTCTTCAAACCTGTGTGCTTAATCCAGGGTGGCCAAGTCCCACCTGCCCCCAGAGGGCAGCTTTTATATCCCGAGTTCCAGACAGACCGCAGGACGTCTGGGTACCTGAAGGAAGGAGGGGACCTGGTTTCCCCTCTGGTGTCTCATTGCTGTCTTACTCCCCAGCGTTCACTAGATTTATCATGGGGAGGGGGCTCCAGGGTGGATTTGGAGAAATCTGTTCAACTTTATTTACCTTGAAGTTTTGAAACATACCAGAAACTATTAGCCCTGACTTTTTAAGAAAATCCAGAGATGATGATTTATCTGATCTGGAGTAAGCCCCAGCCTGGGTTGTCTTGAAGAGCTCCCCAGAGACTCAACGCAAGTTGTGAACCATTGATTTAAAGTGAAAAGTGAGGCACCAGTGAGGAGGACATTGCTCCCACCACCACTGTCCACGGTGACCCCTCCACCCTGCCAACCCCCTGACTCCATTTTATTCTCCTGAGAAGAGAATAAAATCTTCCTACCCTGTGTTTGTGTTCATGTCATAAGGGAACATGTTATTTATTCTACCTGGGAATTCCAAACCCAACTTTGGGACTTGACTGGGGTGATCACGCATCCTCGTGTACCCAGGATAGTCCTGGTGTATTTCTGGGGTCCCAGCATCTAATTAGTAAGAGCACTCCCGTCCCCTCTCAAAAGGCTCCTGGTCAGGGCACTGGGTAAACCACATTAACACTGGAAATGTACCTGTGTTACAGCTGTCCTCTGCTAGGAAAGGCCTAAAGGGTGAATAGGGGAAATTAACATTTTTTCCCTAAACTTGTCAGTAAACAAGCCTATTCTGGCAAGTTCTGCAGAAACTTTATTCCTAACTGAAGGTCTTCCAGCCTTTATTTAGTTGGCTTTGTTGTTGTTGTTGTTGTTGTTTTGCCTTTGGCCTTAATGCTTTCCCACGTGTATCACTGTCTGGCTTGTTCCAGGACTTAGGAAAATTCCATACTGGTCACATCTTTATGGCCTCTGTATCGTGGCATCACTGTCATTGTCACTTTCTCAGCAGACAGCTTTGAAAATATCCTGTGGCGTCACCCTCTTGGCAGTTAGCAGGGAGTGAGGAGGAATGATTTACCATTTCTAGAACTCGTGCCTCGCCGAGCCAGCCCCGGGGTCGGTGGCAGGGATGCTGAGAAGCATTTTGAGAGGTCAGTCGCCTTTCATGGAAATGCTCTGAAACTTAGCGGTATTCTCCAAGACTCTGAGTTCTCTTCATAAATCATGTCCTCAGCCCAGTTTCTATTTTCGGTGCCAGCACCCTCTGGGATAACAAGTTCTATGTGCTGAATATCCACTTTTTAAAAATTGCCTCCTTTATTTCTAGTAAAATTGCTCTTTAAAAATTCAAAGGGGTGATCCTTCAGGGCGGCATTTCAGAAAACTTTGCAAGGCGAGCCCCGTCCACCTGCCTGGACGGCGAGCCTCCACGGTCTTTGCTGGTGCCCCCCCCCTCCCAGCTGTTCATTTCCTCCTCTTCCCCTGACGTGGGAGTCAGGGCTTCCACGTGGCCCTTCTCTGGACCTTGATCCTCTTTATCAAAGGGCATTAACCCCTGAGTGTCCAAGGACAGGCTCTCAGTAACCGACAGCTCAGCTCCTGGTGCTGGGATGACCTTGGCATTAGATGGGCATGTCAGGCTCATTTTAACATCAGCGCAGACTTCCTGCATCATCTGTAGCTGTGGGGACTTTATCCCACATTATTCATAAAAATGACAGACCTTGCTACATCTTGGAATGTTTCTGTATCCTAAGAAGTGTTCACTTACCCCTGCCTTCTGTTCCCTGTTTTTACATTGCATTCCTCTTCTGAAAAGAGCAACTTCCTCCTCATCTCAAACCTTTAGACTGTTTTAAAGTCTAAATCAGTGACTCTGGTTACACAGACATCTTTCAAACTTCTGTGACCCTGTTCTCCCTCCAGACCAAGGAGATCAGGATCCCTGAGGACGGGACCCAGGCATCGCTGTTGTTTAGAAGTGACTCCATGGGGACAGGAGGGTATATAGCTCAGTGGTAGAGCACATGCTTAGCATGCATAAGGTCCTGGGTTCAATCCTCAGTGCCTCCATTTAAAAAATGAACAAAAAAAAATGGTAGGGAAAAGATAAGAAATTTAGAGAATGAATCCTGAGACATGAAAAAAATAATAAAAAATAAAAGTGCCCCTTGGGATTCTCTTGTGCACCCAAAATTGAAAAGCACTGGTCTAAATAAACCACATTTTCTGGTTTTCCTTCAGAAAGTGTCGGTAGATTGATCAAACAGGTTTGGTCTTCAGATAAATGATGTTGAGTTTCTCCCAGTTAGAGGTGGTGACTTAACGTTTGCCCACTCAGCCATGGAGGCAGCTACGTCTCCTGGCAAAGAAGGAGAATCTTCTGTTCTTTCTCCAGACCTCCCCTTTCCATTAGACCTGGAGTCCAGGCTGTTAGCCTCAGAGGGAAATTTGGCATGTGAAAATCACCACAGTATTCTCCTCCTTAAAAACAGAAACCAGGACGTTGGCTACCTTCTCCTTTGCAAGGCGGTCTGCAGTACCACTCCAGGCACGCCCCTTTTCTAGATCTGCTCCCCGTGCAGGGTTTCCAGGTGCCTGGGGGTCTGCACAGACTCTTAGGAGCATCCGTGGGCTATTTTCATTCATCCGGGAAGCCCCAGCAAGTTGTCGTGTCCCAGGGAGGCAGCTCTGCAGGCTGAGTCTCAAGTCCTTGCACTGTCCCAGGGGCTGCCACTATTTAGGGTGGGGACACTGCTCTGACCTGCCATTCCTATTTATGTAGGCTCATTTGGTCTATAAACGTGGTAGATGCCTTAGTTATGAAAAATACACGTTGGTAGACCATATATTTTTTAAAAGGATGACTTGGGAGTAAAAGCAGCTGAGAGCTAATTCTTAGAAAGCATGATTTTCCAGGTATTAACCTAAGTACTTTACCTGCGTCAGTACCAGTGACACTAGCCTCATAGTCCCAGTAGACACATGCCTGTCCTTGCTGCGGGCCAGGCATCATTCTCACTGAGTGTCATCCATGGTCTCATCTCATCCTCACAACAAACCCCGCACTCAGGGTAGGTCGCAGAGAGGACATGAGGCAGAGACGTTCAGTGCCTTGCCAAGGTCACTAGGCTGTGAATGCATCAGGCCCCCAGCTGACACCCCCCCGCCCCGGGTGACTTGCTGCTCTGGATGTTATCCGTTCCCCTTCAGGGCTCCTGGGTCTGTTCATGCAATCCCGGGATTGCGTCTTGTTCTGGCTAATTCCAAGTTCATGCTCGGAACACTTCATTGTGCTCTTCCCTTGGGGATTTTAAAATCTTGCCATTTTTAAAAAAGACTCTCTCTTTCCCCTCAATGACCTATATATGCTTTGCGACTGAAATTTTGAATTTCATTTAGTCTGGACTCTACCTCTAGCTGTGTGACCTTGAGCGAGTTGGTCAACCTCTCTGAACCTGTTTTTGCCTTTAGAGGGTGGAGGGGAGGAAAGAAAGAAACCAGGCCTGATCCCATATGCCTGACCTCCTGGGGGTGTTGAGTGGACCCAGTGCAACAGGGGGAAACATGCTTGTGTGCTGTGTTAACAAGCGTGTCATTTTTTATTCTATTGCTTTTCTTACCCTTTGTCTCATGTGACTTTCCTGAGACTCCAATGTGAGATTCTATATTAACCTCTAAGCTTAATGGCTACTATTTAGCATTAAAATTTTCCTTTCCACCTTCTCCTAACTGCTGCCTGAATACTCACCCTTCTCTTTTCCAAAACTGGATGATAATGAGGAGGAATTACGGTCTTTTTCCTCAAGATGTTGAACTGCATCTGGTTGTGGTCACTCTTACGTGGCCCACGTTGGGGGTCACCCAACCCCGATAACCATTCAGAATCAAGTTTGTCTCTGTGTTTGCAGGTTCTGAAATACTTGTTCTTGGCGGCAGTGATCTGTTCTACCCGAACACCTGACTTGCACGTCTGCTCCCTGCAAGGCAGGCAGGCTTCCGTCTCCGCATCTGGACTGGTGGTGTCCCCTGGTCCCCCTGAGTGGGCCTAAATGTCTGGTTTAATGTTCTAGAAAACATCCCTGATGTGTGTGACTTTCTGCCCCTTGGAGGGGCTAAGTTTGCAGGCTCCTACCTCTTGGAGCTGACTGGTTCTAGAGGGCCGACCCCAACCCATGGAGCTGGTCACCAGGTGAATGCAGGCTGCAAGTCACAGCGCTCGCCCGTAAGCCTTGGCAGTTAGCAATCACTCCTTCAGCCGACTGCCTCCTCTGTGCTTCTCAGAAATTCCGTAACTCTTGTGGCCCTGGGCGCTGCCTGTTTGAAGTCTCCTCCTGGAGGGGCTCACTTCTGCTTTCTGGAAGCTGGACCCTCAGCCCTCTTGGACAACTTGGGAGAAAGCAGCTGAATTGCCTTCGTGACCTCCGTCCTGGCCGTTCTCTCTATGAGGTCTCTGCTTGCCTCGACAGCATCTCTCTCCCCAGAGGATAACCTCTATCTTGCACCATCTTGGCTGTTACACCCTCTCCCCAGTCCCTGCAGTCTTCTTGGCTAAGTGCAAAACAAAACAAACAAAAGTCCTGCATTCTATCCAAGCCTGGAGCATTTCTCCAGAGGCAGTATTTCTGGAAGGGCAGCTGTTGGCACGTTGGAGCTCCCTGATGGCTGTTGCTCTGAAGGAAGTGCTAGGTGTTGCTGCCTGGTTCTGCCCAAAAGTTCAGCTTAACTAGGCTTTCTGGAAGCAAACTAGAGCCTGGCCTCGTCCCAGAATACCCGTTCCCCTTTAAAGAAGCAAGTTCCTCTTTTAAACTCTTGGACATACTTGGGAAAGTTGCACGTTCAAAGACATCCCCACTCTGGTTTCCCCCATTCTTCCTCACTTCTACCCTTTTGCTGGGGCAACTATCTCACCAGATGTTCACTTCCAGCCTAGTCTGGCATCCTGTGCCTGGAGCCCGAGCCCACAGCCGTGTCCAGCAACATCCTCTCGTCCCTGACAGATCTTGGGACTCGAGGGCAGAGATGTGGATGGCTGACTTTTATAAAAGAATTGAGGGAGAAACTCGTATTTCCTGTTACCCCAGGACTGACCATTGGTAGCACCCAAGTATGCATGTTTTCGTTGGTCCCCATGAAAAATGTCCCCACTCAGGGAGTAGGCACCTCGTAGGCACCGAGGAAATATCCATTTAAGGGAATGAGATCTGTATCAAACAGAGGCAACAAATAAATAAATATGGGAAGACACCCTACCGCTCAGAGCCAGTCAGAAGACTGAGCTTGCTTCTCAAGCCTCTTCTGCCTCTGCTTAGGCTTTGCTGTTATGGACTGTCGCTGATAATGCCTTGACTCCAGTCAGCAAAGGGGGTCTCATGGGGTGTGGCGTGCTCTCACCATGGTGACCCTTGGCCAACCCCACAGCAGCCTGGGTTCTTGCTTTCTGCTGGCTTTTTTTTTTTTTTTTTTTAAGAAGGAAGATGTCAGTCAATCCAGTTTGTCATGATGTTAACCTACCATATTGGGTTGTTGTTTTTTTGACTTAAAGTTACTTTCCTTGGTTCTATATTAGAAATTGGGCTTTCGTAACGGATTGTGACTCACTGATCTTGCTGTGTTTGTTGGAAAGCCCTGGGCCATTGTACGAGAGCTTTTTCTACACTGTCTTTCTATTCTGTTCTGTCATTCTTAACTCTTCCAGTGCCAGTGCTGCTCATTTTAATTTTATCTGTTTTATAATAAGTTTTATATCTGACTGGGTAGATACCACATATAACTTTACTTAGGGATTTTTTTTACACATATATTCTTTCATAATAACTTTAGAATAGTTGGAATTTGATTAGAATCATTTTAAATATATGCTTTTATATATACATTTTATATATATTTTAAAAGATGCACGTGTGTGTATGTGTGTGTGTATAATGAGAGGTGCTGAGCATCCTTACAACGTTGAGGCTTCCTACCCAGCAACATGATATTTCTCATTTGATCACATTGTCTTTTATTGCTCTCAGAATGTTGCCATTTCCTTCAAGTAGGCCCAGTATTGATAGATTAGGAGGATTCAGGATTGTGTTTCTTTGTTTGGGTGTCGTCTCGGGAGATGTGGTTGATCTTCTATCAAATGCGAAATACTTTCTGATCTCCTGCCTCGAAGCATTGTCTCCTGTCACCCTCCCAAGCCCTGTTCCACCTTTGCCCCGTCACATCTTGCCCGGTCCTCTCCAGATGCCTTTGGAGGGTCATCCAGCATTTCCTAACCTCCTTTACAAGGAACATTCTGTCTTCTCTGCTTTATCTCCCCTTTCCCTCATTAACCAATTTCCTATTTTTCTTACTTAAAACAATGGACAGTCACTGACTTTCTGATCACAGAAGTCCGATAAGGAGTTGAGTGTCTGAGAGTGACTCTTAGCAAGAGTGGGGTGGAAGGGTTGAGGGTGAGAAGAAGCTGGAAGCAGGGGGCCGGTGGCGGGCTGCTCTGGGAGCCTGCCACCCAGGATCAGGCTCAGGGTGGAGGTGGTGGGAATGAAGGAGGGGGCAGGAGAGGCTTTGTGGAAGAGGATGGATGACAGTGACTCAGACACAGGACCAGGTAAAGGAAATAAAAGTCACTCTTGCCGATCTGGGGCTTTGACACCAAAAGATGATGGAAATGGATCAGAGCTGATGATTGCTAATCCCTAGACGTGCTCCGGGGCACAGAGAATTTTGGCTTGTTCTTGCAGACGACGCTCTGGGTTGTTGTGGGAGGGGAGGATAGAGGGGGGACAACCCCATATGACCCCCTCATCTCAGGCAGAACGCCCCACCCCAGACACTTGAGAGGTCAGCAGCATCCAGTGGCGCCTGTCTTGATTATCAACAAGAACATTTAAAATAGCCCTTGGATAAAATCCAGAGATTTAACTGTTCAGTTTCAGATACGAGTTTACTTCTTATTCCTCCCTGTGTGAAGCGGGAAGTGCTCTGAAAGCATCCCCGTAACCTACGATGCCCAGTGGCTTGCTGCTTACCAACTTTTAGGGGGCTGTGTGGGTGTGTCCACGGGAGTGAACTGAGTTCTGTTGAGAATGGGGACAAGGACATGTCGGGCTCAGAGCCACCACATAGGTCTGTGCAGGTTGCTTGCTGCACATGGATGCTGGCTGAGGGGGCAAGGCTGAAATCTGAGCAATGCTTCTCTCTCTTAAGCTGTCTGCCATGGGGCTGTGTCTCCCTGGACTTGGGCATCTTTTTCTCATTTGCACAAAGGCTCCGTTGAGCTGGGCCTGCCCAGGCATCTCTGCGGACTCCTAGTATGTGTAGATGGGCTGCTCAGGGCTAATGATTCCAGCGAGTCCCTGCCTTCCCATAAATGCCTCCAGCACGGGAGCCTGACTGTGGGTAGCTGCCTCTCCAGTGCCAGGTCCCAGGCTGCCTCTGTCTCCCATGCTGCCGCCCATCTGTGGCTTCATTCCTTCTGCTCACGAGTCTTCCTGCTGCACCTCTGGGTCTCACATCCACCATGTAGGCAGGAAGAAGGAGGAAAGGCAAAAGGCATGGCCCACTGGGTCTGTCCCTTTTTAATCAGGAAAACCAAAACGAGAACTGCCAGACTTAGCTGCAAAGAACTGCCAGGGAGGTGACTGATTAATGGACATGTCACCAGTCTGAAAAAAATCAAGGTCCTGTTGGTGAGCAGGGAAGAAGGCATGGATGTTGGGCAGGTGCCCTGCAGTGCCCGGAGGAGGGCACACCCCGGTCCCCAGTGTGGGCATCGCAAGTCATAACATCCCTCTTCACTGCCTGTGTTCAGCATTTTGTCAAACCTTCCCACATTCCTTCTTAGCATTCCATACACAAAATAATGTCTTAAATTAGACTTAAGCTACATTTCAGGGCTCCTGATAAGCTTATCTGATGACATATACAGGAGACAGTGTTCCCCTGCAGAGGCAGGAGGCATTTATGCCACATGTCCCTGGGAGCCCCCTGTCCAAAGCTGATGGCCACACCCACAGAAATTATTCCTTCTGGCCACCAGGCCCCCTAACAGCTGGGATGCTTTCAGTCATTTGCTTCGTGAAGAAATTGTAATTTATCCCCCGATGAATATTTAAGGGCCTAACGTAGAATTTTAGCAGTTGGGTTTGGAAGGGCTCAGCAGGACTTAAAGGGCCACAACCTGTGTCTCCTTGCCAGCTCCCAGCCTCCAGTGTTGCAGGCGGCCAGCTTCTCCAGACAGCGTAGCTGCTCCCAGACCCAGCCCGGTTCCCTCTTCAGAGAAGAGGTTGAGGCCTTGGCTCAGGAAACTGACATTCAGCAGCTCTCAGCTGCTCAGCTAGGGTCTGCCTGCAGTGGAGTCTGAGCAGCTGGTTCATGGGGTCCCCTTGATGTGGCCCCCCAAACCTCCAGCCTCATCCCTGGAGGTTCTCCGGAATCGGACAAAGGCATCTCCCTCCGTCTCTCCCAGCCCCAGGCTGGTCCTAGACATTCTTCAGGGTCCAGCTTAGGTGGCAGGCCCTCCAGACCGTGACCCCCTCCACCACCAGGTGAATTAATTCCTGGTAGCTGGGCTCCCTCACACGGTGAGCACACCCCGTCACCGTGCTGAATGGGTCTGACCCATCCTCGTCACCTGGGTTTGTTTCCTGAATCACAAGCATCACCCTCCAAGCCCCGCTGCCTCCAGGGAAGCCGCGCAGGCACAGGGAGCTTGGAGAGCCGGGTCCCTCCACCTGTCCCCGCTGCCACCTGCTGTTGGCTTCCCGAGAGCTGAAGGGGAAAGCCGGGGCCGGGGCATCACAGCTCTGGGCAGGGGTGAGCGTTGGCTCAGCACCTCACACACTTCCTGGCTTCTGGCCACGTGCTGCCCCTACGGACACCAGGCCTGCAGGGAGGCACGCACAGCAGGGCTCTGTGCACATGCCTGGCCACCTCTCCTCCCTGCCCCCCTCCTCAGCCCCTTGGCTGGTTTATCCCTCACTCCTCTTCACACCCCCTTCATGCGGCAGCAAAGATGGAAGTGCTCAGGCATTCAGGGCGGAGGATGTTGGACTGATGAGAGGAGCCCCTGGGATCCAGGGGGGTGACCGGCCAGCGATGCTGGATTCCCCTTCCTGGCGCCGCCTCCCCGGCGCGTGTACCGGCTTTCTCCATCTCCAGGCACACACCGCTCGCTCCGGGGCCAACCGAGGCACATTCCGACACCTCGCAGCCCACAGGAAGGGAACTCTGAGAGCTCTGAGTTTTGTTTCCACTGCTTCTATGGAAAAAAACAGGGGTTTTTTTTTTTTCTTGCAAAATATCACATTTTTCCCAATTGAAGGAAAATCCATTTTCTTTTGTAATGTGTCTGACTCGAGAAGTTCCACTGCTGACCTGCTCTTGGCGGCTCCTCGGGCCTAATCCCTGGTCTCTCCGCTGTGCTGAGCGGTAGCCAGGCCTTTCCTGACCTGAATCGGGGCCATTTGTTTTCATCTCTCAGTAAGTAGTGAGCTTGCTTTTAACAGAGGACCAAAGATGATGCATTAATCTTGGATTCTCCTTATTTTATCACAAGAAAACTGCTGCAGATGGAAAAAAGCAGGAGATCATCGTCCTGGATTCCAAGAGGAGCAATGCTATTAATATTGGCCTGACGGTGCTGCCCCCTCCGAGAACCATTAAGATAGCCATTTTGAATTTTGACGAATACGCCTTAAACAAAGAAGGGATTGAGGTAAGAGGAGCTCTGTCGAGCATTATTTTTGTCCTGTCACATGTCACACGTGTAAAACAGTGCTATCTCCATAGTGACTTTCTCCGCAGGGTGGCTTGCCATTCCTCTGTCTCAGCCAGACTCTGAACAATGTTAATAATTCTCACGTCTTTTTTTACCTTCTTGGTGGGGAGAAACCTTCCCTTCGCCCATGAAGTTCAGAGATCCTCACTTCCTGGTTCATTTCGGATTTCCTTCTGCCCACGCTCCGCCTTCCTCAATGTGGAAGAAGTTTGACAACCTCCATAGGGGTCTGGGATGTCATTTCAAACCAAATATGTTTAATGCACAGTTTCAAAAGTAGGGTTTCCCATGCATGCTCACCTCCCTGTCTGTGGCTTTGTTTCTCTCCTGGGACCCGCTGGGGTCTGTGGAAGATGTGTTTCACTGGATCACTGGAAAAGCCAGGCGAGCTGAGTCTGTACCGCTTGTCAATCTGAATGGCATGGGTGGAGAGGGGCTGGGTGCCTTGGCCGTGACTGCTTGGCTGGGAGGTGGCCCAGCTGGGGCCACAGCATCCCTGTTCTTCCAGAATCTAGTGCCTTCCACCAGGCCCTGCTCTCCCTTCACTGTGGGCTGGTGCCCATTTGTAGGAAGTTAAATTTGATGTCCTAATAATGGAGAAAGAGTGAGTGGAGCCAATGGCTCAGCCCACAGGTTCCTACAGACGAGTGGGTGGCCTGGGGGCCCACTGGGTCAGCATAGGGACCGGAGGGCACTGCTTTATGGCATTGGGTGACACTCACGCCATCCTCCTATTGGCCAGGAGCCCTGGATCCCTTTAAAGCCTCTCCATCCTTGAGTTCCCTTCACACAGTCTAATTTGAAAGACTTGAGAGTGAAGGGGGCCAGTGGAGGCTGGTGGCACCCAGGGAGGGCTGGCCTCGGCAGGAGAGTTGGACGTGAGCAAGGGCTCTGGCTTCTGCGCTGGCCTCTCCCATGGCCCTGAGGGGGGCAAAGTGGTACCTGAACCTAGCCGGGCAGGCATGCTCTTGTGCTTTGGAAAGAAGAGGCCCCCACAGGAGAAGCTGTGTTTCTTGAGGTTTGTCCTGGGTTGAGTACAAACTTCAAAATCCATGCCCACCCAGAAGCTCCGAAGGTGACCTTATTTGAAAACAGGGTCTTCGCAGACATGATCAAGTTAAGGTAAGATGATACTGGACTAGGGTGAGTCCTACTCCACTGGCTGGTATCCTTCTAAGAAGGGAGAAGTCTGGACAGGGACACAGAGAGAAGGATGCCGTGTGAAGACGGGGATCACACGAGGAGACACGGAACAGAACACCGTGTGATGACAGTTACAGAAATTGCAGTGATGGGTTTACAAGCCGAGAAACACCAAGAATTGCCTGCAACAACTGGAAGCGAAGAAGAGGCAAGGACAGATCCTCCCCAGTGCTGACATTAGACTTCTGGTCTCTCAAACTGTGAGGGAATACACGTCTCCAGTCTGCAATCCGCTATGATGGCAAACCCAGGAAGCCAATACAACGCATGCGTGGCTCGACCCTGAGAAGCAGGCACACGGCCTGGTTCAGGAGCAGGTGCAAGGAGGGAGATGCACATCCCTCTCTCTGGAGGGGAAGTTGAGCCCGGGCCCTGCAGTCAGGCCACGCAGCACGGCAGCTCCGCGTACCCCGGCGGGCAGCCGGGGAGGGAGGGCAGGTGGCAAACCGGGGCAGGGCGTATGTAGCAGGCAAATAGAGGGAGGGACATTGAGGTGGCTGCCAGGCAGTGAGAAAGAAGGGGGCAGGCCTGGCCTCAGTGTGAGGCAGCTCCACTCTGGGGCCCCCAGAGGAGCACAGGAGAAGGGCGTTGGCTTGCTGTCCATCAGGCAGGCGGAGGCTGCCAGCTTAGCCGAACCAAGTACAAGGTGTCTTCCACGTAGGACAAACGACGTGGTAGGTCCCAGCGCACCTTCTGGCCATCCTGTTTACTTCACAGGATCTTTTAAAGATTGCACAAGCATCAGATTCAGATGCAGCCAGGGGCAGCTTGACTGAAGGAAAAAATGACAAGTTCCCCTCTTAAAAATATTTCTCCTTCTTGCCATGAGAACTTGAAAGTCCATCAGGAGAGACAGATTCCTTTCGTTTTGCCTTTGTTCTTTCCTGAAATGTCAATCCCCCTGGAGTGGGGTGGGGGGAGGGGGGCCTTGGTTTCAGATACAATAAGTGACTGAGATTTGAGAATGAACTGAATCACTTTTTCCTTTTCCGATGGGTTTCCAGCTGAGCTCCTCTTTGATCCAGGAAGGAATGACGATGGGGATAGTACCGGGGCGGATGTAGGAACAGCCAAGGGCGCTACACTTGACTTTCGTGGGTTTCTCCCTGTGGGCTGGGTGCCAGGAGGGTGCTTTACACAGATGCTCACAGAGAGTAGGAGGGATATGCTCCTCCATTCCGCATCTTAGAGGTGAAGAGGGTGAGCTCCATGCTAGTCTGTGCCCAAGCTCACAAGCCAGTAAGAGGTCAAGCTGAAATACGATTTCTAGAACCTGAGTCCGCAGTGCAGTCCACGGGCCCTGGGGGTGGCTGGCCCAGGTAGGATCTCTGGGCCTGGGCTCGCCTGCCAAAAAGCATAAGAGGACATCTGCAAGGGGAGTGAGAAGATGCATGAGGCCGCACTGCCTACAGCCAGGAGTAGCTGCCGTATGAGGTGATATTCAGTGAGAGGACACAGCCAAAGAAAATACTGCCTAACCCTGAAAGTTCATTGTGTCACGACCCCTCAGCAAATGCATATGTAGTCACAAGACACGGAGTTACACATTTTTACCACAGTTTTCATCTAAAGCAGGGTTTCTCAACCGGAGCACTGCTGCCATTCCGGGCTGGGCAGTTCTTGGTTGTGGGACTGACCTGTGCCTGGTGGAGTGTCTGGCAGCAGCCCTGGGGTCTGCCCACAAGATGCCAGTGGTACTGCCCCAGTGGTGACAGCCTGAAATGTCTCTTTGACTTTGTCAAACCCCCGATGGAGAACCTCTCATCTGAAGCTGCCTGTGTGAACCCAGAGACCGTGAACATTTTACAACTCCTATTAGTTGTGGTTGAGAAGAGTCCAGCAGACAGCAGTCCTCGTGGGGATCACAGAACCCGGGCTCCCCCAGCTGTTACCTGCTGTCTCTGGCCACTAGTCTCAGGGACCCGAGGGACACGGATGCTCTCTGTCCATATGTCAAGCCAGCCCCGCCGGAGCTATTTCTCCAGGTTTGTTGTTGAAGGAGTTAAATCAGGACTGAGATGAGACGGAAGTGGAACCCTGGCAGATCTTTACTATTATGATTTCCAGCTTATGCCCAAATGGCCTTCTACCAAACCATATGCTTCTTGAACGCTGGTGCTGGAGCGTGGCACCGTGTCTTAATAGGGCCGTTCAAAACCTCTGTGTGCCCGAGCGTGATTAGGATGTATTCCCTGACGTCCTGCTTAGCAACCCAATGGTCTGTATCTGGTTCACCATGAAAACTCATGGGAGTCATTAACTTCATTAAGGGAGTGGTTGTTCATGAGAGTATTGAACTTTACAATATGATTTGGGGGCCATCTGTAAGTAGTAATAATGATATTTTCCCAAGTAAAATGTCGTTGAGGTATCACAAATGGAAGTATGAAGAGTTCTCCTTTTTTTTTTCCTTGCTTTCCTCGTTTTTATAGTCTGTGTCTACTCAGTGGGTTAACACAATTGAATGGTCCTGAATTACATTTCTCTTGGCCCAGCTTGGCTGTCAGACCTGTCAACATCCTAGAAACAGAAGTTCCCTGAGTCAGAAAACACAGAGATGATGATGTAGTGGTCTTGTTTGATGTTTTCTCTCCGTGAAACCAAATGGCCATTATAAAGTCATTAATAAATCTATTGATATGGTAAAGAGAAAATTAAAGGTACACACACATCTTTATCATATGCTCATGATAAAAAAAAAAGGGGCCATCGCCTCATAGGAGGTAGCTTTGACTCTGCTGTTCCACTGCCTCTTGGCTATTTTTATTGTTAATGGCATGTTAAAAAAAAAAAAGTAAACTGGCAGATGGTAACCTTACAAATCTTCAACAGTGAACACAAATGGTTTAAATTAATCAGAGAAGTGAAAAACAAAAGAGTGGTTTGATTACTTTCCCAAAGGAAAACAAAAAGCAACAAAAATCATCACAGGAAAATGCCTTCTGAAGAAGAGGGGAAAGCGTTGACAACTTTTAGTTTTAGAATTCTTGTACTTACTTAAAACAATTTGAGCACTAAGAAAATTAAAATCTAGAGGAGGGAGAAGATGGAGGAGTAGAAGGGCGCTCGCAGGTCACCCTCTCCCACAAATACACCAAGACCCACATCTACAGACCCACTCAGCCAACCAGAGCACCTGTGGAACTCCGACAGAACATCGCCCTCTTCAAAAGATAAAGACGCCAAAAATCTGGTAGGAGAAAAGGAAAAAAGAAAGAACAAAAGGCAAAGCAGCGCGGGACGGGTCCCGCGGGGAGGGAGCGGCAAAGGAGGACTGGCGCTCGCTTGCTGGGTCTCCCCTCTCCAACTGAGAGGCCAGCGGGACGGAGGGGGAGCCTCCGAGGCTCGGATCTGTACAGAGCAGCCCTTGACTAACAGAACTAAGTTAAACGGGCACAGAGCGTCCCCCCGACACCCAGCCTGAGACGCGGCAGGAAGCGGCGGGCAGGGCCAGGCTGCACAAGCCGGGCGGAGGACAGAAGTGGCTGCACGGAGGCAGCCCCCGGAACACAAGGGGCTGCGCGCCGTGGCTGTGGGTGCACAGGGCAGAACAACCTGGGCCCTCCATAAAACAGCAAGGTTGATGTGCTCTCGGGGGAAGGGTGCACACCCCCATCTCTGAAAACCCGCGGAAAGTTTTCGGGGGAAGAGAGGCGGGGCTCAGGCACAGCCGCCATATCCTCCGCGCTGAGCATTCAGGCCGGGGGCGGGGGCGAAACCTGCATCCGCACAGAAGGGCTTAGCAGCCTCAAAGGCCAGACTGAGACTGGCCTGCAGCCCGGGGCAGATAGGATCCTTCCATCCTGGTCCCTCAGAGAACTTGCTCCACAAAGACAAACAAGGAGCTGGGTTTTGGCTCGGAGCAGGGACAGGGCTGTCCCTCGGTCTTCCCCGAGCCCACCCGCGGAGCGCCGACCAGGGCGGAGCGCACAGCCGCACAGAGCGGCGGAGCTACCGGCGGCGGCGCAGGTAGAGGGAGAGCGGCTCCCCCCCTCGCCTTTCGGGCAGGAACACAGCCCCTGACCGAGGTGCTGGGAGGGGGCACGACCCGCCTTCCTACCTGGCCAGTCTGCAACATTTGACTGCAGCATCCGGAGGGGCAGCGACCCGCCTGCCCACAGCAGAGAGCTGCACCTGACCCAGTGTTAGGAGGAGGCACCATCTGCTTGCCGACAGGTGCTGGGAGCAGCACAGAAGAGGGCGCCAACGGAGGGCCTCTGAAAACAGCAAGCTGAGCTTCCAAAACAGGACGAAGACAGAAAGACTTCACATTAAAAGCACACAGACTCCAGGAGAACACCGACAAACCCCCACCCCCCCTTTTTTTTTTTTAAATCTGTTTTTACCTGTTCTATTTTCTATTACTCTCTTAATCTTTACTTCTTAATTCATTTCTATTTCTCTTGGGTTTTGATGTCCTGCTATTGATTAGACACAGGTTTCAAATACATCTATTCATCCCCCCCCCCTTTTTTGTAAAGGTTTTAAAAGGACGTCTCAACCCGATTAATACTCTGCTTCAACTCACTCTTCTATTATTCATTATACACTGTTTTCAAACCCTCTTTCTCCCTTCTTTTAAAATTCTTTCTCTCTCTCTCTTATTTTTTTTTCTTTTTTTCCTAAGTTCTATTCCTAAATAGGCATCAGATAGATAAAATCCTTAAGGACCAAAATAAACAACTGATACTCCATAAACCACAGTGCCAAAGAGGTATGAGCAAGATGAAGAAGCAGAAAAACCTTTCCCAATTAAAAGAACAAGAGAAATCCCCTGAAAGAAAGATCAACGAAATAGACATCGATAGCCTACTAGATCAAGATTTCAAAAAAGGAGTGATCGAATTGCTGAAGGAATTAAAAGAGATAGTGTTTAGAGATATAAAATATGTCAAAAATGAAATTGAAGCTATAAAGAAGAGCCAAGTAGAATGGGTAAACTCATTGACAGAGATGAGGAATGATCTAATAGCTGTGCAAAGCCGACTAGATAATGCAGAGGAGCGAATTAGTGATCTAGAAGACAGGGCAATAGAAAGCACCCATTCAGAAGAACTACAAGAGCAGCAAATAAAAAATAATGAAAATAGCATAAGGGACCTATGGGGTAATATAAAGCGTCCCAACCTTCGCATAATAGGGGTCCCAGAAGGAGAAGAAAGATCAAAGGGGATTGAAAAGGTTTTTGAAGAAATCATGACTGAAAACTTCCGAAGCTTAAAGAAGGAATCAGATATCCAAGTACAGGAAGCTCAGAGGTTCCCAAACAGGAAGAACCTAAATAGACCCACACCAAGACATATCATAATCAAGATGGCCAGAGTCAAGGATAAAGAAATGATTCTAAAGGCAGCAAGAGAAAAGCAAAGAGTAAGTTACAAGGGAACCCCCATAAGGCTCTCAGCTGATTTCTCTACACAAACACTACAGACCAGAAGGGAGTGGCAAGATATATTCAAAGCCCTGAATGAAAAAAAGATGCAGCCTAGGATCCTTTATCCAGCAAGGCTATCCTTGAGGATAGAAGGAGAAATAAAGAGTTTCACAGACAAAAAAAAAAAAAAAAGCTGCAGGAGTTTAGCAACACTAAACCCATGCTAAAAGAAATATTGAAAGGGCTATTCTAAATAGAAAAGCAGCAGGATGCTACAGAAATGAGAAACACACAACTGGAAAGGTGATAACTCATGAATTACAAATAAAGTAAACATGAAATTATAAAAGAAGACATACAAATCACTGAGAGTGGGAGAGGGAGGCAGGGAAATACAGAATTTTTTTTTCTTTCTTTTTTAAATTTTAACAGTAGGATGGGTTTGAGATCATGTTACTATCAGTTTAATAAAAACAGTTATAGTAATGGGTGGATAGATTTACAAAAAAGGGTAACCACAAGCCAAAAATTTACAAAGGAGTCACAAAAATTAAATAAAATCCATGATAATACAAAGGAAAATTACCAAACCACAAAAGGAAGAAGAAAGGAACAAAGAAGATATAATACCAATTCAACTGCAAAGATAAGTTCAAAATGGCAATAAACACACATCTATCATTAATTACTGTAAAACTACTCAGCCATAAAAACCGACAACATAATGCCATTTGCAGCAACGTGGATGCTCCTGGAGAATGTCATTCTAAGTGAAGTAAGCAAGAAAGAGAAAGAAAAATACCATATGAGATCGCTCATATGTGGAATCTAAAAAACAAAAACAAAAACAAACAAACAAACAAAAACAAAGCGTAAATAAAGGACAGAAATAGACTCACAGACAGAGAATACAGACTTGTGGTTACTAGGGGGGTGGAGGGTGGGAAGGGATAGACTGGGATTTCAAAATTGTAGAATAGACTATACTGTATAGCACAGGGAGATATACACAAAATGTTATGATAACTCACAGAGAAAAAAATTTGACAATGAGTGTGTATATGTCCATGAATAACTGAAAAATTGTGCTGAACACTGGAATTTGACACAACATTGTAAAATGATTATAAATCAATAAAAAATGTTAAAAAAAAAAAAAAGAAAATTAAAATCTAAATTTGTAGTTCAGTTTTTATTTGGAAAACTAGTTGAGTCCAAATCCTGGGCTTTCGGAAAGAAGTGACATTTGCTTGGATAGTCTTGGTCCTTTTTTAATACTGTCTGTGTGGACAGGTGGGATCAGTAGCGTCAGCCTACGGGAGAGCAAGGAGCATGACTGCTGAGCACGTGCCCTGATGCCCCATTCCACCCACATAGTCTGTGTTTGGGGCCCTGATGAAGTGAACATTGGAAAAGGAGGTATCTTGGGCTCACCACCTGCGACCTCACTCTGACCGCAGCCCAAAACACATCTCCAGTCCACTTTGGCATCACTGGTTTCTGAAGAACTACTGTCCTCCCTGAGAACTCTCTCACGAACCCAGGACAACCGCTCCCCTATTCAGATGCATCCTGAGACACAATCATGTAAACATCCGCATGATTGCTGATTATGGTGTCAAGTGTCCAGTTTCTTATTTTCTTAGTTTTTGAATTAATATAGGATAAAATTGACTTTTTTTTTTCAGTTCCCAGACTTAATTGAGTTTTAAAACATATAAATTCATGCAATGACCGCTGTAGTCGGGATGCAAAATAGTCCCATCTCCCAAAAAACCCCTTGTGCTGTCCCTTCCTAGTCACATCATTAACCCACCTCAATCCCCTGATAACCACTGATCGCTTCTCATCACTGTGGTCTTGCCTTTTCAAGAATGTCACATACATGGCATCATACAGTGAGTAACCTTTTGAGACTGGCTTCTTTCACTCAACATGATTGACACTTTGAGATTCATCCAAGTTGCGGTGCGTCTCTATAGTTGGCCCCTTTTTATCGCCGAGCATCCCTGCACTGCAGGGATGTAGCCCTGTCTGTATCTCTTCACCTGCTGGAGAACACTTAGCTCCGTCCAGCTGTTAGCGGTCGTGAATAAGCTACTACAAACACTCAAGCACAAGTTTGTGTGTGAACTCAAGTTTAATTTTTCTAGGTTAAGTACCTACAAATAGAATTACTGGATCACCTGATAACTCTGTGTTTATTCTTTTGAGGAACTGCAACTTGGCTTTTCATTCTCTTAACAGTCTTCGACAGAGAAAGTGTGTGTAATTTGGATGAAGTTCAGCGTATCAACCTGTTCTTTTTTTGGTGTCATGTTGATTGCCTAACCTGGGTCACAAAGATTTTTCTCCTGTGTCTCCTTCTCAGAGTTTTGTAGTGTTAACCTTTTACTTTTACATTCGTGATCCCTTTTGGTTCATTTGTATATAAGGTGGAAGGTCTAAGTTGAGGCTCACTTTTTGCATGTGGGTTACAGTTGTTCCAGCATCATTTGAAACACTACCTTTTGTCTGTTGAACTGCCTTCACACCTTTGTCAGAATCACTGGGCCATATTTGTGTGGTCTGTTTCTGGATGCCGTGTTTTGTCCCACTGATCCCTGTCTCCATCCTGAGGCCCATGCCTCACCGTCTTAATACTGTGGCTCTATTGTAGCTCTTTCGGTGCTGTGACTCCTCCAGGGGGGGTCTTCTTCAGAATTCCTTTGGTTTGGCTGTTTTGGTTCATCTGCCTTGCCATATAATTTTTAGAATCAGCTTGTTTATAGCCACAAAAAAATCATGCCATTTTGATTGGAATTGAGTTTAATTTATACATCAATTTTGGGAAAACTAACGTCTTGACTATATTGAGTCTTTCACTCTGCGAACACAGTTTATCCCCCCATTTGTGTGATCATCTCTGATTGCTTTTACCAGCATTTTCCACTTTCTAGCATACAGAGCCTGCATGTGATTTTTTGATTTATACCTAAGTATTTCACTGTAAATAGTATTTTTTTAATTTCAGTTTATTATTGTTTATAATTAATATGTAAAAATAAAACAGATTTTTTTTTGTATACTGACTTTATATCATACAACATCATTAAACTCACTGTTTTATAAGTTTTTTGTAGATTCCTCACAATTTTCTATGGGGCAGTTATGCCATCTGAGATAGGAACAGTGATATTTTTTCCTTTCTAATCTGTATGTATTTTAAAATTTTTATCTACCTGGCTAGGATTTCCACACAGTGTTAAACAGGAATGGTGAGAGGGGCCTTCCTGTGTTGTTGCTGGTCTTAGAAAGAAAGCATTCTCTCTGTCACCGTGAAGTTTGAAATGAGCTATAGGGTTTTTTTAAATAAATGTCATGTATCAGATGGGGGATTAATTGCATTGATTGACTTTTTCATATTGATCCAACCTTTTAGTTATTTTAAAATATATTGCTATATAAAATATAGCAGTGGGGTTATATATCTCAATATATTGGCATTTATTTATGAATTTTAAAATATTTTGTTAAGGATTTTTGTATCTAGTCCATCAGGATATTGGTCTGCAGTTTTCTTTTCTTGTACTGTCTTGGTCTGGTTTTGTATCAGGGTCATTCTGGTCTCATAAAAAAAACTGAGAATTATTCCATCACCCATTCAGGTTCAGGCCACAGATTCTGACCCACCTTCTGTGGACTGTGGGTCCAGTGTCAGCTCAGTTTTCAAAGTTCTTATAGACCAGTTCAGGCCTCAAAGTCTTTGATGTGCTGTTGAAGGTCAGGTTCACACGTGAACAGCTCAGGGATAAGCTCGGAGCTTCTTAAACAACGTTGTGTGCTTGCTTTGCAGGATTGTCATTTTTTGTGACCTCCAAGTGCTTTCCCACTTTCTGGGGCCTTCCTTTTTGGCCCTTCAGTGAAACCTGGGGCCTCGGTTGCCTCCTTTCGCCATGCACTTTCTATCACCGTGCCCATGTCTGGGGCCAAGCCGAGGGAAGGTAGAGAAGAAAAACAGAAGGGGTTTGCCCCACCTCTTGGGGCCACAGCTCCACTGATTGGAGGGGAGGTTCCCTATGTCAGAGTTTAGGATCTGCCAGTTCTGCTGCCACTCCTAGGAGACCCCTTCCCCACCTCGCAAGTCGGAGTTGGAACCAGAGGACTCCCCTGGAGCTCTCTCTGTCTGCACCTGATACCCTCTTTCAGGTTTGGGGCTGCCTGAGAGCCCAGGCTGGGGAGTACCAGAGAAAACGGTCAGCTCATGACCAGTTCAGCTGAACTTCCGGTTCTGGTCTTCTTCCCCAATCTACCTACCACTATTTTTCTTTTTTCATCTTCAAATAGCTGCTCAATGCCTGCTGTCCAGGGTGTGGGGTTGCATTCTATGGGACAGACAGGGCGGAGCGCGCTGAGTCCATCTCACCCATCTCACCAGAACTCCTTCCCATGTTTGACGCAGGTGGCGGCTAGTGCAGAGCAGTAACCAAAGCACCGAGAATTAATGACTTAACACAAGTTGCCAAAAATACGGCACAGTGCGTACTTCTTTACTTTGATGCTGTTATTTGATAAATGAGAGAAGACCAATGACACCTTATCTATAGTAATGTTGTATGTGAAGTGTCACGTGGTGGGAATTTTTACCTTCTTTTAAAATGTAATCACCGAGGAATTTGAATTTGTAAGAATCATAATCCTTCCAATGCCTGTTTGCTTCCTCCGTCTTCCTCAGCTGATTTTTACCAGAAACAAAAGCAGAAGGCGATATTCTTTCCATTGGTATGTGTTGCTCTTTATAAGTGCCATCATGATGGAGGGATATAAATTTGGAGTGTGGGATTAGCAGATACAAACTACTATATACAGAACAGATAAACAACAAGGTCCTACCGTATAGCACGGGGAACTATATTAAATAACTTGTAATAACCTGTAATGTAAAAGAACATAAGAGAGAATATATATGTGTATAACTGATTAACTATGCTGTACACCAGAAACTAATACAACATTGTAAATCAATTATACTTCAATTAAAAAAATTAGTACCATCATCCTTTTTTCCTCAATCAGACTTGAGTTTGATGTCAAAATATTTTAATTTCTATATGAAATTTGACATATAGTTTAAATATTAAAAAAATTAAAATTATAAGATGGCCCGTGTACAAAAGTCAATCTGAGTTCTTTGGAAGGGGTTCATTTTTGTAAGCTCTTGAATTAATCCATGAGAAGCATATATTCTTAACACGTTTTACTCTGTTTCCTGGGGAACAGGGAGCCATTCTCTAATCTTATTATTCTTTCACCTTTTTCTCACTTCCCATCTCTCTTTCTTGTCTGAAATATCTTTCATGTAGAAGACTCAGAAAACTGGGGGCAAGTTGCTTATGAAACAGATTTAAAGAGAGAGGGAGAATATTAAAACAAATGAGTGCAAATGTAGATGCTCCCCAGGGCTTTCCCTCTCTAAAGTTTATTTGGTAGGTAATTGTCACCTGAATACAACAGCACTGACAGCAGAACATCTCTGCTACCTGGTTGGAAAATCACCATACAAATACTAAGAAGATACCGTATCATTCTGTCTTTCCAGAAAATTCTCACCATGATTCCCACCGAAGAAGAAAAGCAGAAGATCCAGGAAGCGCAGCTGGCCAGCCCGGAGGTGCCGCTGGGCAGCGCGGAGCAGTTCCTGCTGACGCTCTCCTCCATCAGCGAGCTCTCGGCGCGCCTCCACCTCTGGGCGTTCAAAATGGATTACGAAACTACAGAAAAGGTAAGCCCTTGGGAAGAGAGGCAGCCAGCCCCGCAGCCCCCATGTTGAGAAAGTTTGTGTTTTTACCAGTGAGCACGGGTGAGGTATCCTTCCTGAGACAGGGTTTGAAGGGTGAGTTGATTGTGATGGGTTTGTGTCTACACTGAGTGCGAGCAGCCTGCCAGTGAGGGATTATGCGAAAGTGTCTGCCTGGCGCCAGCCCCAGATAGTCCACTGGTGAAAAAAAAAACCAAACTTAAATTGTTTTTCTGACTCAGAGAAAATTTAGACAATACAGAAAAACACAATGTGAGAAGTGACTTGCAGTCTTTCTACCTGAGGGTCGCCACTTCACTGCCATTGACGTGTCAATTAGCAAGTCATTGGGTCCCTTTAAGAGAGGTTGTCAGTAGGAAATCTAAGATGAACCAGGCTGCAAGAGGCTGGAAAGAGAATAGAAGCAAAAGGACTTTGACAGTGAAGGCCTGGGGAGGCTCATCCCGAGTGGAAAGCGGAAGAAGCAGGCACTTCCCTGGACTCGGGTGAGGTGACTGTGCAGGCTGAGCAGAAGGAGCCAGTGGAGAGGAAGCAGGAGAGATGGACGGTGAGCTGGAGGGGAGCCTGATTCAGAGGAGGTGACAGACTCAGAGCACCGGGGGAGAGGCTGTGTGGTCCTCCTCGTTCTGCAGAGTGGGGAGCACGGGCCTGACTGAGGGCCAGATAGGTAGCAGGGGGTGTACGGTGCTTCAGGAGGTAGCTGCTATGTTGGAATTCATTCACGAATCAGGATGAAGGAGGCTAGGATTGCTACGGTGACGTGGTTGCACAACCAGTCAGCATGTTTAGGTGACTGTAGCAAAGTCAGGTAACATCATGGAGAAAACAGATCATTGAATCAGCCTTGGTTGGGGATTGGTAGGGCCTGCCTGGCAGAAGTGAGGCTAGAGAGAATGAAGCGGAACCTTCTGGCTTTGGGGTACGTGCTAGGAGAGAGGTTCTGTGAGGATGCTGAAGTGGGATGGGGGGGTTACAGAACAGCACAGAGGGAAGGGGAGACCAAGGCCATGAGACTCCAGGGCAAGCTAGACATCTGAGAGCAGGAGTTATGAAAGCAGTGGGAGTAATGATGGTGGCCTTCTAGGAAGTAACCCAGGCTAAGAGTGCCTCGAGGGGAGGTTAGGAGACCTGGATCCAGGGACAGGGAGGCCACAGTTGCTGTTGTCATCTGCCTGGGAGGAGAAAGACTGTGGTTCCGATGCTGAAGGAGCATGCAGAGGAGGTTCATAGAAGTCAACTGTGGTCAGAAGGAGATTGAGAGGAGAGCATGGCCTGAGTGTCCTGCTCAAGCTTGGAAGATGGGCGGGAACAGGGGAAGACAGCATTGTCACCCAGCCAAGCGCCTGGGAGCCGCAGGTAACCAGTTGGTCTCCACTGATGAGACTCCACTGCCGCCTTTTCTGCACATCTCCACACCTGGGAGCGTGTGCCCATCACCAGTGATGGCCTTGCACTGGGAGAACTCCACAGGTTATGACCTTTGCACAAAAAGTAAAAAGAACAAAGGAAAGCCAAAATGTGTGTTCTTTATTATCTTTTCTCACTTTTTTTTTAATTGAAAGGAAGTGGCAGAACCACTTTTGGACCTGAAGGAAGGGATAGACCAGCTGGAGAACAATAAAACCTTGGGCTACATCCTGTCTACTCTCTTGGCCATTGGGAACTTTCTAAATGGAACTAATGTAAGTCTCTGGCACACTTTACCCTCCTACCTCCCTTGTCCCCAAACCCCTGCCCTTCACTGGCTGCTGGAGGTGGTAACTCTGGGCCTCCAAAGCACAATCCAATGAACAATTTCTGTGGGTTTTTTTTTTTTTTAGTGAAACTCTAGATGTTTTTTGTCCTTGAAATAGCAGGGCATATTCGTTCAAGCCTATCTCTTGCTATAAATAAGAAAACTTAGAAAAATAGCACATGATTCCTCACGAAGCTTGGCTCCTCTCCAAATTGATTTTGGAGATATTTTCTTCTGCCCTGTTTTGTTTTGTTTTGTTTTTTCTTTTTCTTTTTTCCTGTGCTTATTGCTGAAATATTTGTACTCATACACATTGTAAACAAACCTTTTTGGAAAAAGTAGCCTATCTTGAGCCAGGAAGTAGAAAAGCAGGGAAGGGATTAGGGGAGACACCTAGGAAGCAGAGCCCCAGGCCCCCAGCGCCCCTGACTGAGGAGGGAGCCCTGGGACGGCCCGGGGCTGATGGCCGCGGTGGGAGAGGGCTGGAGGCTCATTCCTCTCTCAGTGAGGCTGGTTCACATGTGATCAGCTAAGATTGATGGAGCCTGTGGTCTGAGATGCCCCAGGCACAGAGGAATTAAGTATTGGGCTCCTCCAAGAAGGCTTTGGTTCTAGCCATTTGTGCCTTTCTAAGAGCCTGCGTAAAACTTGCTGCTCATCCTGTGTTTTATTTAAAATGCTCCCCAAACAGGCCAAAGCGTTTGAGTTAAGCTACCTCGAGAAGGTTCCAGAAGTCAAAGACACCGTGCACAAGCAGTCGCTTCTCCACCACGTGTGCACCATGGTGGTGGAAAACTTCCCGGACAGCTCGGATCTGTACTCGGAGATTGGGGCCGTCACCAGGTCAGCCAAGGTATGTCCCCAGACGCGGAGGAGGGCAGGCTCTGTTCACTAAGACGTCCCAGTGCTGCTTGCACCCCCTGCTCTAGAGTCTGTGAATAAAACTCATCTCCTCCCATTTCTAATGGACCTTGGCGATCATTTTCCCATCTCTGGTTCTCCATCAGATTCTTCCGTCCTGAGGTATGTGAGGCCAGACTGGCATCTGGGGCAGTCCGAACCCCTGCGTCCACTGTTCAGCAGTGTTGCTCACCAGGCTGGGTTCTCCAGAGCATTAAAAACCACCCAGCTTGTTTTAGGTGGGCAGAATTGCCCAAAAGATGTGATTCGGCTCCTCCTTAAACTCATAGAACCCTGCAGTGAAGTGTGAAGCCAGGAAATTAAGGGCACGCCTGGGCCCCCGCCCTCCAGAGATTGTCCACCCCTGTGATCTTACACGCAGGGAAGAGTGTTATAGGGCTGTAAACAGTATATAGCTTTGGCCCCTCAGCTGCAAGCTCTTCAACTTACTGCAGAGATAAATCTTCACGAGCTTAGGGTTGTCGTCACAGCTAGATAGCCAGCTGCCCCCCACCCCGCCCACCATGGGAGCATCGCTGGGGCCAAACAACCCCAGAGAGATCCCAAACCCAGCAGCACTGGGAGATGAAAGGCCTTGGAAGCAACAGGGAACTCACGGGGAGGGGCTTCAGGAGGGCACAGGAGCCATGCTGGTGCGGAGGAAACTCCTGCAAACAGCCCAGCTGGGAAGCTGAGAGCAGAAGGACCTTTAGCCCCGGGACACATCGGAGTCTAGTGCGAACACGGGAGAGACCGCGGAGAGCAGAGGTGGGGAAGGGGCTTGGCTAAGTGCCCCTCCCAGGAGCTCTTCCTCGCCCTGCCTTCTCCGACAGAGCTGGCTCGTGGGGACCTGGGGGCCTGGGACCCTGGGACCCTCGGACCCTCCTTACCTGCCTCAGGCCGGCAGCTGCCGGGTCCCCTGAGCAGGGAGCCCTGAGCCAGCCTGACGGTGGTCCTGCCTTGAGGTGGAAAGAGGCATGGCCAGCGATGCCCCAGCCCTGAGAGCTGGCACACTCTTGTTTCACAGGCACTTTTCCCGTATTCACTCTGTGCCAGGCCCTGTTCTCAAGTCTTTAGAAATACTACTGAACTATTCTAACAAAGGCAAAAAGCCCCCCCGAGTGTCCAGCAGGGACCTCCCAGTTGCTGCTCTGATATGCACCCCCCTCCCCTGGAGCACCTTCTGAGAAGACAGTTTGTTAGGCATAGTTCTTGAGATAAAGTCTGCCTGGCTTCTGGAGCCCCTTCATCTTGGTCCTGTTTCCAGAACAAGACAGTTCCCTTTTTACCTGTAGTCCTTTGTTCTTTCCAGGGCCTTCTGCTAGGGGGAGCCTGCTTGTGATGACAGTCGCCCTGCCTAGGGGCTGTGACGCCAGGTGGCCGCAGTGCCTGGCCTGGGTCCTTCTCAGTATCAGACCTGTCCTTGCCTAGACACCGACTACACGAGCCAGAAGTGCCGGTGGCTCCCACCCATTAAGCTGGGCAATGACTAAGGGTGACTGCTGACCCAGGTCAATGTGACTTACAACAGGAGGCCAGAGGGCATCCACCACTTCTCAGCCTTTATTCCAAAAGCTTTTTGGGGTGTTCAGGGGTCCTTCTGTGCAGACAGGTGCAAAATCAGCTCCAAGGAACCTCAGCCCCAGCTTCACTCGTTCCGTCCGCTGGTTGTCACTTGGGTGTCATCACTGAAACACCCAAGGTTGCCAGGTTACTCTGGCATCTGGGGGAGAACTGTGTCCCCCTCTCCAGAGGCTGGTGGAAATGAGTGGAGGGAGGGACAATGCTGGCTGCTCCTAGGAGGTGGGGGGTGGGGTGCCTCACAGGCTTGTACAATGTGCTGACCTGTCAGTTCAGCTTTCAGATGACAACAGTGACAGATGATCACTGACCTGACCCCACGACTCCAGGAGTGGAAGCAGGTGGCAATGCAGGCTTTCCTTCCTCATGTTTTACCTGCTTGTATTAGTTATCTACAGCTGTGTAACAAATCACCCCAAAAGCTAGTGGCTTAGGGTAATCTGTTAGTTTCTTAGGGTTGCTGTGACAAAGTACCACAAACTTGGTGGCTTAGAAAAACAGAAATATTTGTCCCACATTTCTGGCAGCCAGAAGTCTGAGATCAAGGTGTTGGTGGGGGGAGTTCCTTTTGGGAGAGAAATCTGTACCATGTCTCTCTCCTAGCTTCTTACGGTTTGCTAGAAATCACCCCAGTCTCTACCTTCATCTTCATATGCATTCTCCCTGTGTGTCTGTGTCCAGAGTTCCCCTTCTTATAAGGATTCCAGTCATATTGGACTAGGGGCCCACCCTATGCCAGTGTGACCTCATCCTCACTTAACTAATTACATCTGTAATGACCCTATTTCCCAATCAGTTCACCTACTGAGGCACTGGGGGTGAGGACTTCAGCATATGAATTTTGGTGTCACACACTTCAACCCATAAACAACAATAAGAAATGTTATTTCATGAGTGGTCCTGTCTGTTTCTCTTCTGAGGTTTCAATCAACATGTGCTCTGAGGCTGCAGTCATCTGAAGGCTTGTCTGGGGCGGAGAGATTTAAACCGTGGCAGCTCACTCACCTGCTGGCTGTTAGAGGCCTCAGTTCCTTCCCACGTGGGCCACTCCCAGGGCTCCCCAAGTGTCCTCATGACACAGCAGATGGCCTCTCCCAAAATATGTGATCCAAGACAGAGCACACCAGAGCTCCCGGCAGAAGCTCTTCCCTTTTTATGACCTAGCTTTTATCTTCTCTTCATTAGAACTGAGTCACTCAAGCTGGCTCGCATTCAGAGGGAAGGGTTGCAGGCTTTACACTGTGAAGGGATAAGTGTCAAAGAGTTTACAACCTACTGTTAGAGTACCATACAACTCATACTATGTGTTTTCCGCACCACATCCTTTCTGCAGCCCCGGCTCTGGTCCCTGAGTTGTCCCACAGCATCCTGGACTTATTTAATAAGACTTGACTGCCTCATGGCACAGCTCTGTGTCCTCCTAGGCATGGAAAGTGGCTCACGTGGAGCAGTCCTCAGAAGAGGACTTACTGGCAAGGACGTCCTTCTCACAACAGAAGGCCATGCCAGCTTTCTCCTTGGGGTGGAATTTTTTAGGGGTGAACCTAGGTTTAAGGCATGATGGCTGAGAACTTAGACTCCAGAGCTCGAGAGATCTGGGTTCAAATCCCAGTTCCACCACTTACCAGCTGTGTGGCCCTCATAAGTTCCTTAACCTCTCTGTGCAACAGTTTCTCCCCACTGAAGTAGAACCAGTAACAGAATCTGAGGCCATGAAGTAACTGGGAAGACTCAGATCATGGGTGACTCCATCAGCCCGGCAGGCAGCCAGCGGAGGCAGCCTTCCAGCCCTCCTCAAAAGACGCTATGTTCACCTCAAGCCTCAAACACCTTTCGGTCAAAGGCTCCCCACCTGGTTTCCATTGGCAGTGAGGTTCCTTTTATCTACCACCACCTTTAAAAGGCTCACAGTGCATTCTCTTCTCTGAAAACCATCTCTCACATGGTGTGGCCTCTGGCTCCATGCCCACCACTGTGCTGGGCAGGCATCCCCTGTCTAGACTGTACCTACCTATTGAACTGAAGTTATTAAATCTATTCCACCTATTAAAACTGTTGTGGATCAAGGTTGCTGCCAGATGCAAATGAGGGCAGGTGGAGAGAGCTACGATTAGACCTATTTCCATTGGCTCCAAGCCTCCCAGACCTCTTAAACATTATGTGTCAATCCCAGGTCATCCGGATCCCCTTCCAGATTTACTCTTTGAGCTATTCAGCCCTTCTTTTCTAAATCTGCATTTCTTTTTCTCTCAGGTAAATGCCAGATTTCTTTTAATCATAGGAAAATGAAACCTTTTCTAATCAGGACCCAGAATTCCTTTGTTTTCAGGCAAATCATTTTTCTCAAAGTTCTACCACTCCCCCTCCTACCCCACTTACCTGAATCCCAAGCCTCTGCCTAAACTTGCCTTCTGTTTTTGGCACTGTCACACCCAAGAAATCCAGGACATGTGATGTCTCGCCTGGGCCCCCACCCCGGGCATCCCCCATGCTCAGCGTGTCTTCATCAGATCTTCTCACCGAATCAACCTTTGTTGCCTTGGTCTCCTCCATTGTCTTTCTGAGGATGGGGCTGGAGGTCTGAGGTCATACCCGCAGTCCCCTTGGGCACTCGCCTCAAGGCCCTGCTCTCAGGCCCCGGTCCTGGCGCCAAGCAATGGCGGCTCACCTCTCTGCATCTTATCTCCTTCTGACCTTTGTTTTCCAGACTCTTACCCTTTCCCACCATCTTTCACTCTCCACCTCAGTCCCCTCCATTCAGCTCTAAGGTTTATCTATTTCTTCCTCCCCTCCTAGCCTTCTCAGTTTCTTTCCCCTTCCCCATCCCACATCTCCCTCCATTAAATACCCTACAGTGTGTTTTTCTCATGGCTAACTCTCTGAGTCACATAACTTTTAGTCTAGAAATTCTTTCAAAGCATCCCTTTCAAAAACCTCATCTCAGGCCACTTCAGTCAGTCTAAACTGGTCCCAGTTCCCTGAGGAGCAAAGAGCATGCTCTGTCACAGCTGTTCCCTGCACACATGGTTTGCATCTGCTGGCAGGACCACACAGCCAGACACTCACCCAGACACAGATCCGCCCAAAGGCCTAGTGGGTTCTGAACACCCTCAGTGCTCAGTGATCACCTGTCTATACAGTGAGCCTCTTCGGGGACAGCAGCTTGGTCTCTTCCCCCACTTACCTTTGTCTTCTTCATACCTGGTAGGGGGACTGGCACACACTAGATTCTCCATGAGTGTTGTTGGAATGAGGGAATGAATGGATAAATGAAGTCATTTGTCATACAGTGTGAAGCTGATCATGGGAAAGAGAAGCTGGCTGCCCCTTCGCTGGCCCCAGCATGTCAGGGCTGTCCCTGTATGATTGTGGTGCATTCGTCCAACCTCAAGTGAAATATCTGAAGAACAAGAGTGCTCTGACAAATTTTATGAGACATCTGCTCGGTTCATCTTGTACTAGGGTTCCTTGATACCATGTTTTAATTTACAGTTCCTGAAGACTTTCTTAAGATTTCTTTCCAAATACTGCCAAAAAAAAAAAGTGACACTTGTATTCAGCTCATTTGGAGAACAGTTTTATCACTAAATAACTTGATGCCAAGATAATGACAAATGCACATGTGGATAATTTTTAAGGCCATAAATATGTTTGTATTTCGGGGTGTGAATTTGGTTTTGATGTTTGTTTCTTCCCGGAGACCGTTCGGTTTGCTGGGTCATGTTCGTGCCTGGTTATTTCAGCACTTTTGCAATGTTCTCTCTTTGATTGTCAGGTTGACTTTGATCAACTTCAGGATAATTTATGTCAGATGGAGAGACGATGCAAAGCCTCATGGGATCACCTCAAGGCAATTGCAAAACATGAAATGAAACCAGTTTTAAAACAACGAATGTCAGAGTTCCTGAAAGACTGTGCGGAGCGAATTATAATTTTAAAGATTGTCCATAGAAGAATCATTAACAGGTAAGTGGATTGAGGAACTTGCAGAAACATCAGTAAAATGGCATGTTGAAGATATCTGCAAACTGAGATCTGTAGCTTAAATTTACAAAAATTGTACTGTGAATTCTTGGTACGTAGCAAGTGTACCCTTGATGAACCTGTTTGTTTCATGGGTACTTAATTTTTCACACACACACAACAATAATGTTATAATGCCATTGAATCTTGAGGTTGGAAGGACTGTCAGAGATAATCTCATCCCCAAATCCTACTTGATCAGGAATTGCATCTGTAAGGTCTCTGACAAGTTGGCCGCTGCATCTCTGCATCTGAACAGTTCTGCCTACGTCCCTGCGAGTCTGCTCAACTTGTTAGAACAGTTCCTTCTTTATATGATCCACAGTCTGCCTTCTGAGACCTTTCACTCGTGGATTCTCTGATGGCTGCTCTGTGCTGCAGCCTGCCTGGAGGAGGCCTGGGCTCCACCGTGGGTGCCATCACCTGGACCAGCCTTCCTCGGAGACCCAGGGTCCACAAGGACCCGGGCAGACACAGCAGTGAGGTGTCAGGCCTTGCTTACCTATGGGGAGGTTGGCTGGGGTCTGTCCAGGGCTGTTTCCTCTGTAAGTGGTGGCAGCGCCAGGACAAGAATCAGGGTCTTTCAACTCCCCGGGTCAGGCTGTTTCCTACCAGCAGTCCCTGCCCCCCACGCTCGTCTCCTTTGTTTTGTCACCTAACATAGTTGGAGGGCCCCTGCCCTGGCCTTTGGGCCTGCATGCTCTGTCCTGGGCCTCACGCCATGGTGAGCAAATACACGCGTCTGCAGACCTGCAGGCTGTGGTTGCCCTGGAGCCGGTGCTCTGATGACAGGCCCGCTGAAGCAGGCCTCACTGCAGTTCTGTAAGGCAGCGCTCCCTGGGGGCCGGCTGAACCGCCGGCCTTTCCCCGGGAGCTGCTCTCCTGGCCCCTCCTCTCCTGTGCTTGAGGACTTTTATTATTTTTTTTAAACAAATGGGTGGTGGTAATTTCATTTATCCCTGTGCATTTCACATTTCTGATTTTTTTTCTCTTTTCCCTCCCTCCCTTCACTGTCTTTCCTTGTTTGCTTCCTTTAACCTTTCTTTTTAAAAAATTATTTATTTATTTAATTTGGGGGGAGGTAATTAGCTTTTTTTTTTTTAATGTAAGTACTGGAGATTGAACCCAGGACCTAAGGACGCGCTCTGCCACTGAGCTATTCCCTCCCCCCTTCCTCGAAGCCATACAGAATTTTTTTTATGTGTTTCTCCTTTATTTTATGAATGTGTGAGTTATCGCAATTGATTTTTTTTACATGGACACACATATATTCATTTTCATATTGTTTTTCATCAAAAGTTACCACGAGATATTGAATATAGTTCCCTGTGCGCTACAGTAGAAACTTGGTTTTTATCTATTTTATATATAGTAGTTAGTATCTGCAAATCTCGAACTCCCAATTTATCCCTTCCCACCCCCTTTCCCCACTGGTAACTATAAGTTTGTTTTCTATGTCTCTGAGTCTGTTTCTGTTTTGTAAGTAAGTTCATTTGTCTGTCTTCTTTTTTTAGATTCCACATATGAGTGGTATCATATGGTATTTTTCTTTTTCTTTCTGGCTTACTTCACTTAGAATGGCTATCTCCAGGACCATCCATGTTGCTGCAAATGGCATTATTTTATTCTTTTATATGGCTGAGTAGTATTCCATTGTGTAAATATACCACAACTTCTTTATCTAGTCATCTGTCGATGGACGTTTAGATTGTTTCCATGTCTTGGCTGTTGTACATAGTGCTGCTGTGAACACTGGGGTGCACGTATCTCTTTAAATTAAGGTTCCCTCTGGATATATGCGCAGGAGTGGGATTGCTGAATCTGTGTAGGAAGGTTCCCTTTTCTCCACAGCCTCTCCAGCATTTATCATTTGTGGAGTTTTGAATGATGGCCATTCTGACTGCTGCAAGACGATACCTCATTGCAGTTTTGATATGCATTTCTCTGATAATTAGTGATATTGAGCATTTTTTCATGTGCCTATTGGCCATTTGTATATCTTCACTGGAGAATTGCTTGTTTAAATAAGTCTTCTGCCCATTTTTGGATTGAGTTGGGTTTTTTTTTTTTTAAGTTGTATGAGCTCTTTATATATTATGGAAATTAGGCCCTAGTCAGTCTCATCTCTTGGAAATATTTTCTCCCATTCTGTAGGTTGTCTTTTTATTTTGCTTATGGTTTCCTTTGCTGTGAAAAAGCTTATAAGTTTAATTAGGTCCCATTTGTTTATTTTTGCTTTTATTTCTATCGCTTGGGTAGACTGCCCTAGGAGAACATTGCTAAGATTTATATCAGAGAACGTTTTGCCTATGGTTTCTTCTAATAGGTTTATAGTGTCTTGTCTTATGTTTAAGTCTTTAAGCCATTTTGAGTTTATTTTTTTGCATGGTGCGAGGGAGTATTCTAACTTCATTCTTGCAGCTGTCCAGTTTTCCCAACACCACTTGCTGAAGAGGCTGTCTTTACTCCGTTGTATGTTCTTGCCTCCTTTGTCAAAGATAAATTGACCAAAAGTTTATGGGTTTATTTCTAGGCTTTCTATTCTGTTCCCTTGATCCATACGTCTGTTTTTGTACCAATACCATGCTGTTTTGACGACTGTAGCTCTATAGTATTGTCTGAGGTCTGGGAGGGTTATTCCTCCAGCTTCATTCTTTTTTTCAGTATTGCTCTGGCAATTCGGGGTCTATTGTGATTCCATATAAATTTTAGGATTATTTGTTCTAGTTCTGTGAAAAATGCCCTGGGTAATTTGATAGGAAATATTGAATTGTTAAAAACCTAATTTCTCTGGTCTGCCTGGAAGCCCTCTCCCAGCTTGTGTCATATGCCACTTGGATAATCATACCTCCTGGGTCTTGATCCAGACTTCTTTTGTGGGAGAGAGGCGGGGAGTAGTCTTCAAATGCTGGACCAGACGAGAATAAGGAATAGAATCTGCCCTCCAGGGTGACAACTACCCATTACTCTGCACTTGTGGCATTTAGTTGTTCAACTGTAACCCCCTCCCTGTGCTCCATCTAGACCTCACAGCTGTCCTCTGGAGAGGAGGATCTTATCAGAGATTTTGTCAGATTTCTTACTCAAAACAAAGTACACTCTGCTTTTAACATGCTTTAAAGGGGGCGGCCAGGCATGTAAGCTGCTTTGGGCCTCCATGCTTTGTATGATACGAGCAATTGCGGACTTAAAACTACTCAAGTAAACAAATAGTTTCCATTTGGAATGTCATGAAACTGGAGTCGTTTTATGAAAAGTCCTGTAAAGCCATTAGGCCTGGTAACAGTAACCGTCTTATTCCGGACAGATTAAAATTCATTTTGGTGGTGATATATCTGCCCCTTAAGCTATTGTGTTTTGTGTGTGTGTGTGTGTGTGTGTGTGTGTGTGTGTGTGTGTGTGTGTGTGTATCATATATATAAAATCTATTTACAGCATTTGTATATATGTATATAATACATATAATATTTGTTCTGACTGCCCTATTCTCCCTGGTAAGCTGGTTGCCCAGATGACGGTTGCTCCTGTGTGACCTGGATTCCTTTCCACTCACTATTGGACGCCCATCTGGCCACCCACCCATACATGTAGCAGGCTGTGAAAACCACCAAATAAAATCCCTCAAAACACATGTTACGAAAGTTACAAACTCGATTAACAAAAATCCCTTAAATGTTTTTCTCCCTTAAAGTCTACACCCACTTTGTTCTTCTGAAGGCGATTTCGGAATCTCTTTGCTCCCAAATGTACATCTGGGTCTTTTTCCAAGTGTGCATTTTACTTGCTGCTTGTGTCTCCTCTGTTTGCAAAATATGTACTTGAATCGTATCTCCAACTTACGTGTTCAGATTGGATCTCCTCCAGATAAAAAGCAATGCTCTAGAAAGTAGAGGACAAGGAATCTTGGGTTGTACTTATGTATAAAAGAGGACCCAGCTGTGCCCTTAATTCATCTTACACACAGATCTTGAGTAGTGCTAAGTGGTGATATATGCCATATATTACACTCTTCTGTCATGTGTCATAGCATATACTCCATCATGTCATATCTCTAGTTTATAATGTCAGGTAGTAATAAGAACCGGGAAGAAAAATTAAGAATATAAATGGGACAGGGAGTGGCAAGGAGGTGCTGTTTTACGTAGGGTAGTTATGGGAAGGCTTCTTGGAGGAGGTGATATTCGGACAGACTTGTGGGATGAGAGAGAGCAATCCAGGCAGCTGTCTGTGGCCAAAATGCTCTAGGTGTAGGAAGAGCTGGCACTGGACGCCTTGTTAGGGCCTGTGTCCTCACGCCCCTCCTCACAGGCCCTGCAGGCTCTCAGCTCTGCCGTGTCCCCCTGGAGTCCCCTACACACCACACCGGGAGCCTGAGGCCCTGAGATGGGCTTGTTGAAGGAATCACGGGGGGTCAAATGTGGCTGGGGGGTCCTAGGCAAAGGTCAGGGGGTAGGGAGGCCGGTTCTGTGTGGATACACCACATCCTGTTTATCTAGTCATCTCTTGATGGGCATTTGGATTGCTTCCATTTTTTGGTGATTATGAATAATGTTGCCATGGAATTTGGGGTAGGTTTTCTATGGACACACAGTTTCATTTCTTCTGAGTATCTGCACAGGGGTGGAATTGCTGGGTCATATAGTAGCTCTGTGTTTAACTCTTGAGCAACTGTGTCTTCTCCAGAGCAGCTGAACAGGTTTGTGCTCCCACCAGGGCTGTGTGAGCATTCCAGTGTGGTTTCTCCCCAACACTAGTCATGGTCTGTCTTCCATTCTAGCCATTGTAGTGTCAGGTGGTGTCCCAGCATGGTTTTGATTTGCCTTCCCCTAATGACTCACGGTGTAGAGCATCTTTTCATGGACTTATTGGCTATTTGCCAATAACTTTTTCTAGAAATGTCTATTCAGATCTTTTGTCCATTTTTTATTTGTCTTTTTTGTGTTGAATCATATTTTTATATATTCTGGATACCAGTCCCTTGTCAGACATGATTTGCAAATATTTTCTCCAGTTCTGAGGGTTGTCTTTTTAATCTTGAGAGTATCCTTTGAAACACAGAAGTTTTTAATTTTGATCAAGTCCCATTTATCTATTTTTTTTCCTTTGGGTGCTTATACTTTTGGTATCATATCTAAGAAATCATTTCCTAATCCAGTTGTGAAAATTTATACTTTGTTTTCTTCTGAGTTTTATAATTTTAGCTAGCATTTTTGGTTTTCAATAGCATTTTTCCAGCTCCCTTTATTTTATATGCATGTCATATGCTTTCCTTTAGTGTTTCTTCACAAAAGGCATAAACCAGTGTTCCTCGTTTGAAAAACAAACCAAACTGCTATTAAAACTGCGCAAATTAGAGCAATCAAAAAAGAGTTTTGTCTACAATTAGTGGTATCATTTATGTAATACCATTGGTTCTACATAAAAAATTTTCTCTGTCTCCTAGTATCTTCTTTCTCATTTCCTGATAACTAAAAATTAGGCACTTCTTTGTCCACTTGATTTCTTTTCCAAAAGTTTTAAGTAATTAGAATCCAGTAATTTTTAATTTGTGTACTAAATAGCTGAAATAATTTGATTTGGGGCTGCTTGTTTGGTGTGTCCCAATTAAATTAAGATTGTATATAATATTGCAAGAGAATATTTCAAAATATTTACTGAGAGAAAACTTCATAAGCATCTTTTTATAAACCATTAAACATGTTATTCATAATATATTCACATCAATTCCATGTAGTCACGAAAGCGGTTCCGAAAAAATTGCCAAGCAATATTTCTTCATCCCTTATTCAATTTTCATATGATCTAGAAACTGTGCAATATTTTTCTTAAAATAGTACTTTATCATTCTTCTTATAAAAGTTTTATGTAACCATTTGGAAACACATTAAAACACAAATGAGCAAAAAGGAAAAGTAAGTAATGTGCTCAAATCCCACCCTCTAGACGTAACCTCCATCAGCGAGAAACTGAGCTGAACTTGCATTTTCACTCTTCAGCATCAAAACCCCAAGAACAAAGAACAGTGTCCTTGGCTGGCTGGTTTCTTACTGAAGGTTTGCAGACAGCTGATTTTTGTTCCCCACACCTGAGGTCCTTGCCACCATGGTCTTTTCACTGCAGGTTCCATTCCTTTTTGCTCTTCATGGGTCACCCACCTTACGCGATTCGGGAAGTGAACATAAACAAGTTCTGCAGGATCATCAGCGAGTTCGCACTGGAGTATCGCACCACCAGGGAACGGGTTTTGCAGCAGAAACAGAAACGGGCCAACCACAGGGAGAGAAATAAGACCAGAGGAAAGATGATCACTGATGTAAGTTTCACGAAATCAGTTTCTTTATAACATTTATTCTGAAATTCTGATTAATCATAAAACCTCCCCATTGTTTGAAGGCTGTTCTTTTTTTTTTTTTTCTTTGACTGTGAAATAAATTTCCTCTTTTAAAAGGCGCTCTTAAACTGCCCCTCTACCATTTCAGTGAAAATCTGAGATATAACAGACGTGGAACGAAGATGTAAATTAAGGATGTGTGGCTGGTGGGGGACTTTAACCCACCACACTGTTCATTTACTTGGTGTGTTATATGGTGCTGGTGACATTCAACGCTTGAGTCTGCTTTCAACCTTTGTGATGTGGGTGGACTTAGAAGAGGAGAAGAAGTAATATAAAATATGATAATGACACAGCATAGGAAGATACATGTACTGATTTGGGAATAGATTCAGGATTTTAATTATCGTAACAATACTGTAACCAATCAGTTGACACCTGGACCACCATTCTAGGCATCTGAATGGAGGAATAATTGATGTGGTTGCTCAAAGACATAATTTGGTGGGCTCTTGGCAGTCCCTTGAGTTAGAGATTATCAGGGTCGGAGGAGAGCCTAGAGGACAGCGAATTCAGCAGGAGTTCCTTGTAGCCCCCTGGGGGGCCCTGCACACTTGAATGCCTCCCCTGCTCCTTGGCTCTTCCCCCATCTCTTCCACCTCACCCCTGAGCCCACCCACTCCAGGGTGCTGTGGGCACTCAGACGGGATATGCTCCATTAAGTGGAGGGCAAAGCAATGCATGAAGATGCCAGGGACAGACAAAGACATGCAGTGTAGGTGCCTCTTTCTGATGTGCCTTTATGAAACTTAGCCCATCTTTATATATCTGAGAGGCAGTGAGATCCAGGGAATGGAATAGGTAAAGGATTAAGCTATAGGGAATGGCATCGTCCTGGAGGTTGCAAGCCTCTGCTAAACTCAAGTCAGGCAGATTTCTTTGGGGAGGAGTAAAATCCATTAAGAAGGCCTCACTGAGGCTGCCTCCTGTGTCACATGGGCTCTCATGGGTAGGAAAACAGGATACGTGGTTACTCTGCATATTCCCGAGAGGTCTGACCCTCTCGGACGCGTTATCTTAGAAATTCTGTTGCAGTCTTTAAGGCATTTCTGAGGAGAACCAGGGACTAGTTGTTTCCACATTCATCCCACCCTTGACTCCTTGTTTCCTTGGAATTTTCTGGACGCTTAGGGAGTGCTCAGATCACTTTTCTGCAGAAAGGCCCCTTTCTGCAGACAGTTCTGAATGCCACTGCCAACAGCCGAGTCTTCCATCTCCTCTCCTGAAGTCTGGGTTCAATTGGATCTTTAAAAGCTTCCTGGAGGACAGCAACTCAGAATGCAAACTGAATCCGCTTGGGCAAACTATGGCCCACGTTTCATTCCAAAGCATTATTTTTTAAAGTTTTAAAAGTGGAGTGCTTATTTTTGTGGGAATGAGACACATTGGAGAGTGAAAAACATAAGCCCAATATGCTTATAGTTATGAAAATACATCAAAATGTCCTGTCAAATTCTTGAGATTTTTTTTTTTTACAGTTCCCACTAATTTTTAAATTCTGTCCTTCTCTGAAAATATTCAGCCTTCCTATTTATAAACAGGGGTGAATGTTTCTAGAATTTGACTCCAAAATATTTAAATTCCTATTAAAATCGACAGTGCAGGCTTCTTCAAGTTTAATCCTCAGGGTGGTCCCTGTTCTTAGTGGTCCAAGTCGTGCCATTTGTGTAGAAAGCCTGCCATCTGCTGGAAGGTTAGGATATTGACACTTAAAGCGAAATGTACAGCCTTGGGTTTTTCCAGCTCTCAATTCAGCACCCGTTGTGTACCCAGCAAGGCACAGGACACCTAGGAAAATGTGAATGCAGTAAAAGAGAAGCTTGTACCCCAAGGATATCGTGATCTGGCTATAAAACAACATGCATACGCAACTTAGACTGCCGAAAACAAAATAGATGGAGAATCACGGAGCCCTGAGTACTAGAGCTGGAAGCACTTTTTAGAGAAAGCTGTAGTTAAGTAATTTTTGATACAGATGCTGAATAATGAGGATGGAAATGGTTACAATTAAACAGAGATGACTTTAGGAAAGCCAGAGTTTTAAAGACACAGAGAAGTCGGGGTAAAATCTGAATACCCTACGTTGTATTCAGCCCTCATCTGCTTTTGTGTGCCTGTTTCTCGTCTTCTTTCTCTGTTTCTGAATATGCAAGAGGCTTCCTCTGTTACCACCCAGGGGTCCTGCCAGGTAAGGGTCAGTGAGAAACTAATTCATTCCTCATCATCGTGTCCCAAACTAGTTCGAGACAAATTGGGGACCCAGACAAGGCAGCACACGGCCCTTTCTGCTGTCATCGCACTCCAGATGGGCTGTGAGAACTCGGGCTATTGATCCCAGGACTCCCCCATCACAGGGTGGTGGTCGTCCTCTGTGTGACACGAGATCTCTCTCAACCCAGCTTCCACTCCTGGGGAAAGGAAATGCTAGTGACTCGGGGGATACTGAGAGCTAGAGATTTTATATATGCAACACCTTTCACATCTGCTAATTGCTTAAAAAAAAAAAGTCAACCATCTGATTAAATAAATGCTTAGATTAGAAAAAGTAGTGGAACAGGACCGTCATTTCTTGTCACAAGGCCATTTGCCTAGAAGCAGTGCGGAGCATGAGAAACTGGAAGCATTTTGTCATTTCGACTCCTAAAGTATAGTCACTTCTGGAAAAGCTGTGTCTGATTTGCTGGCCTGGCTTGTAACCTCAGTGGAAACACAGGTTAAACTGAGGGTTTGTTTAATTTTAAAATTAAGACATTGGCATGAATTTCACCCTCAATTTAGTTTTGAAGAAGGGATATTTTATTTAGTTCCTTAAAGACATTTGTCTGGTGATCATGAGAAGAATGGCCTGTCAGATCAGACAGCCTCTATAAGGGACAGGTAAGACTTTTAAAATAACTTAATTCCATGTTTCTGAGGAAAGAGTAACAGGACCCGTTCTGCCTGGATAGTCGTTCACTTGTCCTGCCGGGCCTGTGTGTGGCAGGATTCGCAGGGACCCAGACCCGGCAGCCTGGGCCGGGAGGGGTCCAGCGCCCGGGATAAGAGGAGGAGACAACAGCTGAGGGGTGGAAACAGGCAGGTGGAGGCTGTGAACTTACTGAGGTGCCAATGGCTGGCGGCGGCGGTGGGTTCCACAGGACGTGGCAGGTCCCAGAGTGAGGTCTGCAGTGGTCAGGGGACCAGGTAAGCTGGTTATCCTCCTCCTCAGCGGCCTCAGGAGAGTGGCCTGAGCCCTACAAGCCCCTCCCAACTTGGGGCTTTTGGAGAGAGTGTTCGGACAAGGGCAGGGCCTTGCAGGCAGGGCCCAGCAGCTCCCAGATCAAGAGGGTGCACCCCAGTTGTGGCAGCTGATTTGTTTGTTTAGACTATGATGCGATATTAATGAGATGGTCTCATCATTGCTGACTCCTGTGCCTTCTGTGAATCCCCTCTGTCTTTTCCGTCCTGTCCTGTCCTCCGGGGTAGACTGATGAAGAGGATGAAGTCGAGGTAGGACAGTTTATAAACCTGAAGAATGCCACACTTGACCTCCCCAGGTGTGCTGAGAGTCTAACCTGAGCAGCATGACGTGCCAGCCCTGCTCAGGGCTCTAAACCTTGCATGAGTGTTTTCTGGTTGGTTTCCCGGGATCACTAACCTCCTCACATGGGTTCTCATCATGCTGTGTGTCCCAGGGACTGACTTAGGGGCTGACTAGATTTTCCAAGTTGTCCCTGAGTCCCAGGCCCCATCAAGAGTGGCATGTTCAGCAGATCTCTTCCTACTGTTGGACAAATGGGCAGCGAATTTCCCCTCTAGCCCCCTGTGGAGCCTTTTGGCAACGGAAGTAAGAGAACTGGATTCTGGAATGATCGCGTAAAGAGCCGTCAGAGGAAACAGGGCAGTGATAAAGAACCAGGCCTGAGAAATGGTCACCAGCCGTGGACAGCCTCTGCCTTGGGCCCATTTCCTTGACTGGCATGCACTGGATCCACTGGGGCCAGTATGTGCAGGGGTGGGATGGGCAGTGTGTGCTCCCGCTGACCCTGGTGCAGATGCCAGAACCAGAGACCAAGGCAGGGCTGCTTGGCCCGAGAGGACGAGGGAGGAGCCGTGCAGATGGTACAGGCCACAGACATGTCCCGGGCTCTGGCAGCGGGGCTGAGACCCTGGGTGAAGAGAGGAAGCCGGGAGTCTGTGGAGCTGCTCTTTGCCAACGTTACTCTGACTTTTAACTTTTCATCCAGATGTTTGGCATTGGGTACATATGGCCCGATGTTCTAGCAGACCTCTTGCTAAACATATATGCCGGCTCTTTGGCTAGAAATAGAGAATATTGTTGTGCGAGCGTAATGCTTGTGAAAACAACTGGAGGTTTGACACAGCCAACAGGTAGCGAGCGTTGCCAGACGCAGCTGCAGCGTGAATTTCTGTGCCGTGTTCTGATCTGGGCCTTGAGTCAAACCCTTCTGGGGCCTTAGGCAAGTCACTTAATCTTGGAGGGCCTCAGTTTCCTTCTCTGAAAATCCTTCCCAGCTTCTGACATTGTACGATTCGGTGACTGAATCCCGCTTTTAAAATTCTACCATCATGAGTGATATAGAAGAAAATTCGAACTGCTTTCTGGCACTTAAATTAAAAAAGAAAAATCTCACTCTATTTGATTTACAGGTCATATTTCAACTCTCCTATCAGGGCTTTGGTGTTAGAAACAGACTTGGTTTCTGAGTTCTTCCCAGATCGATGTCAGTCGCCCCCAGTGGGTTCCCACTGAGGGAATTTGCAGTGACCCACTCCCATGGAGGGTGGGTGTGGTCCTTCTGGGACCAAGGCTTTTCTTCTGATAAGAGAACTTCCCGGAGATGCAGATGTTTTGTCATTAGTTCCTTGGCCACCATCACTAACGTGACTGCAGAACGCACATAAACAAAAGAGAAACAGGAGAGAAGGCTTTCCTAGGCTAAACATTTGATGAGCTTGGGGTGGCATCTGGGGAATCATCTCACGCCCTCACCCGCCTTGGTCTTGCAGTCCGGCAAGTTCTCCGGCGGGTCCCCGGCGCCCCCGAGCCAGCCGCAGGGCCTGAGCTACGCCGAGGATGCTGCTGAGCACGAGAACATGAAGGCTGTGCTGAAGACCTCGTCCCCCGCCGTGGAGGACACCACCCCGGCGCTGGGCGTCCGCACGCGCAGCCGAGCAAGCCGAGGTAACTCTGGGGTGGCTGCCCCGGGTGTCTGGTCCCCACTGCACAGTACAGGTGACTGTGCCCAGGACGTGGCTGCTCAGGGCTGTCCACTCCCCAGGTCACACCCCCCCCCCACATCACACCCCCCACTCCCCTCTTTGTGACCCACGTTTAATAGCGTCATCTCAAAAACAAGCCACACTCTCCAAAGCTCAACTTAATTCACACAAGAGGAGTTGGGATTGTAAACAAATCCCGCTGGGTTAAAGCAGAAGTCAGCCAACACTGGCCCCCAGGCCAGATTCAGCTGGCCATTTATTCTCATAAATAAGGTCTTAAAGGAACACAGCCACATTTTCTTGCTTGTGTTGGCTGTAGTGTTTTGCACTGCAATGGCAGAGTTGAGAGGTTGTGACAAGACACCGCAGGGACCAGACAGCCTACATTTTTACTCTCAGCTGGGATACAGAAAGTTTGCTGACCCTTGGATTAAAATGCTGTCCCTTTCTGCCTTTTAAATCCTTGGAGGCAGAGAGTAAACTAAAACTTCGAGATGGTAAAGACAGATGAGAATTTCCAGGGTTGTTTTATAACTTGGGGGGGATTTTTTATTTTAATTAAGAATTAAGATGCGTTTTTCATCTGAGAATATTTACCCGCATTTCCCAGGTCTGGTCTGATACCACGTTAACCTTCCTACGTTTCCTCACTGCCTGCAGGATGCAGCCCACACCGCTCATGCTGTTGTCAGAGGCCCCCTGTGTCTGGTCCCTTCCTGGCTCCCACACTTGGCTTTTACTTGGTCCCACATCTCGGGCACCTCCCTGCTCTGCACACCTTGTGTCTCCGGGAGCCCTGCTTGTGCTCATATGTCCCCTTTTCCTCTGCCTGTTTAGACCCCTGTCACCTCCAGAATCCGCCTCGTCCATGCTCTCCGCCTCACCGTGTACTCCTGAGACCCTAGGTTAAGTCAGCTAAAGATGACGAACTTTATAACCAAAGAGAATGAATTCCCACAGGACGGGCTTCTCCCCTTGGTGTCTGCTTAGCGCACAGTGTGCGCACAGCTAGAAGAAGCCATGTATTTGTTGTCCAGGTTGGAAAGCTTTAGCGTGTAAAGGGGTAGTAATTGTAGTGGTAAAACACAGTAAAACTTTATTAGAGTAAAACTTTTTATAGTGGTAAAAATAAGTAAAACTGAACACGCCAGGTAGACTGGACTGTGGGTTTCCTTACACGTCACAGAACCTCAGCAATGAACGAGCGTGGGCAGCGTCCATCAGGCACCGTCCTAGGCTCCAGCGAGCATTCGGGTTCAGAAGACGTTAGGATGGCAGCCAGAATGCTGGGGGCTGAGGTCCGGAGAAGCCCCTGAGAAGCCCCATAAGTGACTTCTAGCTGGTGCTGCTGCCTCATCTTTTTTTTCCTTTTTCCTTTTTAATTTTGCTCTTAACAACCACGTTGAATGTGAAAAACTCACGATGGCAGTAACAAATTCAACATAAACGAAAAAAGCAAAGGCAGTTCCAAGTTTTCTTCAGAGGAGGGGGGTCATGTGGTGCATATGGTTTCTCAGAGTTTCTCATGAACCAGGGGCCGCAAGTTACCATCAAGGAGGCGTCCTGGCCGGGCCTCCAGGCTGTGTTCTAAGACCCCTACGACTTATGTGGAATCCCCAAGTGGAGCTGCACTTCGGGCCTTTTTTTAAATAAATGGCCAAGTGATTTTCTTATTTCACAGGAGTACAGTATCACTGAATCTGGTTCCTTCTCCTCTTTAATGCTGGCCATTGCATGGGGCTTTTACCTTGCTGTGCAGCTAAGAATGTTCTGGACGAAGGGCTGCCTCGCTTTACCCTTCCCCAGGGTTACCCCGACGGAGACACAGATGATAAGTCGAAAAGTCACCCCTCCTACTGCAATCCTGACTCCCAGACTATACCCCAAATACGTGCGTGCATTATTATTACATCAAAGAATCACAGGTTAGGGATCTCTGGGGTTTGGTCTTTACAAACCCTCTGCCTGGTAGGCAGTTTTGGGTATGGAATTAGGAGAAGAAAATTAAATTATGATTTGGCAGTGCAAAGGAAGCCTTTGGGTGACTAACAGTAGACAGAGCTGTGACAAACCACAGCCCTGAGCACTTTACATGGGACATTCTGATTGTCTGCTTTGCTACATGGAAAGAAAGGTGCCCTTGTTAAAAGGCCTCCATTTCTCAGAAAAACCAAGAAGTGATAGGAAAGAAAGACTGTGTAAACAAGACAGAATATAAGATGAGGGAAGAAAATGGAGAAGATCAGAAGGTGAGGAAAATAATACCGTTAAATGCTGAGCAGAAGAGACTGTCAGTCTAGACAAAGCATAAAACAAGGTAAGAATCAAGTAAAACAGCGCTGCGGTGTTGCGGGCATGAGGCCGGGAATCACTGGTACCCAGAAGACCCAAGACATCCCGTGCAGGAGTCCCTCCGCGCCTCAGCAGCCCTTGCAGTCGTTGTGTGCGAGGCTCACCGTGGCACCAGGGGATCGAGGGTGGCATCAGCACCTGCGCCCTCGTGACCCCAGCCTTCGAGGGTCGTGAGCCCCCGTGCCTTGGTGGACGCAAAGGCAGTACGATGAAAACCACCTTAGGAGATGGAGTGCAGTATCTCTAATGGGACATAACAAGTTGTGCTAATTTTAAAAGAGAAAATAGAAAACATTCCTACCTGGAAAGGACAAAGAGGAAAAGACATTCCTGGGTTTGTACAATATGGGTTTATTTTCACGAACTGATGAAAGCGATGAGAAAGGAAGGCTGCTCAGTTTCTCTGTACCCGCAGAGAGACTTCTGCTTCCAGAAAGGAGCAGCCAGCCACCTCGCCTGCTACGATAACCAGAAACTTTAAAAAAAATAACAAACACTTGCAATTAAAATACATCAGAGAACTGTGAAAGGGAAGAGGACCAGGCAAACTAGAATTGTAGGTGAGCTGAGAGCATCTCTTTTAGAGCGTTTGCCGCTTCTGGGCACAGGCTGAGAACGTGCTGTGGACAGAGTGACTTTAGTAAGTAAAGAGAAAGCAGCAGAACTTCGGGTAGTCCTGTGAGCTGGCGTAAGAGTTTGGCGAAGAGGAGCTTCAAATGTTTTCTCCATGGGACATTTGCCGAGTGCTGGGGAAGCGTGGGAAGGGGGTGGCTGAGCCAGGAAGGCTGCAGCGAAGCTCCTACATTGTTGAAGTTCTGAAGGAACAAAGACAAGCTGGAGCGAGCACCTTCAACAAACACATACAGAGAGTTACAGACAAAATGTTTAAAGACAGAGGTGGGCTGATGCACAGCAAAACTGCTCTCTGGCCCCAGCACTCATCAGTCCTGTGCTGTGTCTGCTTAACAGAAAAGGGTAAAGACTAGGGGGAGATGGCACTGACTTCAGTTTCTGCCTCCTATTAGAAAGCTTGGACCATCCTGAGAAAGCAGAAAAATTCAGCAATTTCCAAAACTCACTTCTGAGAGGAACGTATTTTTAAGGGGTCTCATGATGCTGAAAAAAATAGTCTTTTGATGTGAGCAAGTCGATCAAATTCCCTCGGGTATTAGCAGAAAAAGTAAAATTTCCTGAATTTGTATCTCCCAGCCCTGTAGGTACACTCCCCTTATAAAACAAAACGATTTTTTTAAGTGACCACCACAACAAAGACCTTGTCACCAGGAAACCTCTTTTTGCTATGGCTGCGGGTCTCAAATACATGCAGATGGTAAAGCACTGGAATCCTGGTAGTCCCTTTGCAAAGTGTGAATTACTTATGTATTTAATTCAGTCATATGAATTTTACTAGCAGAAAATTTGACTAAATTATTGCACAGTACATATTTGCAGTAAACTTTCAACCACAAACACATGCCCATAAAGTTTACAGTCTACTGAACTGTGATCAACTTCCCAACTATTTCCATCAATATCCAAACACCAAAAGTTCTGAAAAATCAGTATAGGGGAACTCAAAATTTAAGATTTATATTTATTAACATTTTCTCCCCTGTGGTTTGGGAAAAGCCGGCTGTTCCTCAGCTTTCACTGGACTTTGGTCAGGTTCAGGGTACCTTTGTTCCATAAACAGAGTTTGAAAGCACTTGCTGACAGGCTTTTCATGTGGTGTGTTTATTACAAAGAGAAGTGTAGGTAAAGGAAGCTCACAATTTTGAGCACATTGTACGTATTTTTTCTTACAGAAGCATAATTCCCATCTTACAGAAGAGATTTCACCAGGAAGTTGATCAATTACAAAGGCACTGTTCTTGACATATTAAAATAGCATTCAGTTCTGACTGATGTGACTTGGGAACCCATGTTTTTGTGGTACTTTCTTCTTGCTGGTCTATAAACAGATGCTTTTATGCCGGACGTGGACTGTCTTAACATACAGCTATTTATATACATATTTTTTCTGGTCAGATGAATGTACCAAAGAAAAAGTCATCTTAATTCCCCTTTGCTGATTGAAGAGGGCAGTCCTGTTATGTTTTTTAAAGGCTAGGTGATCCAAAGGTAAACCATAGGTTACAAAATCCATTGATTTTTTACTTAACTGGGTAAGAAGTTAGGGTTAGTTGACATTTACTAGGCACATACAACCATAGAGAGCTGACTTAACAGATGTCTCTGGACGTTGCTGGATGCACATCCCTGGGGATCTGATGTGCCCAGCAGTGTACGGTGTGGGGAGTCTGCCCGCCCGCCATCACAGGACCTGGCAGATGGAGGCACATCCAGGAATCTAAAGTCAGAGGACAGTGAGAGATGAGAACACAGCTGTGTGACTTCAGCGCCCCAGCTGTGATTTGTGGGAGGTCAGAGCCTGGAAGGTGACAGTCCCAGGTCACTGCGGTGCCCCTGTGATGGGGATGGGGGAGTCCTCTGGATGCATCAGGCTCGACCCTGACTCTGGCCTCGGCTGTGCTGCTGACCAAGCTCCGCTGCAGCAGGAGCAATGCTGCGTTTCCCTTCTCCCTGAGTACCTGGTCCTCTCTGGTTGTTTGATTCTTCAGGATCCGCTAGTTCGTGGACTATGGGGATGGATGACTCGCCTAACGTCACAGATGATGCGGCTGACGAGATCATGGACCGCATCGTCAAGTCGGCCACCCAAGTGCCCAGTCAGCGCGTGGTGCCGCGGGAGAGGAAGCGCTCCCGGGCCAACCGGAAGTCTCGTAAGTGCCTTGGGGTTAGGGTGCAGGGCTCGGCCTGCAGGGATCGGCCCTCCAGCTCTTTGACCAGGAAGGACAGGGACTCAGAGGCGGGCTCCAGTGAATTGTCAGTGGTGCGTGGAGGGCCCACCTGTGCTGGTCAACAATAAGTTTCATGCGGGACAGTCACCATCGGCCGTTGGGGAAGAGGGGCGCTCCAGCCACCTGTCCAGTGCATTTGCCATTTCTGGCTAGGCCTTCCTCAAGTCCCACTTTGTCCGCAGGGAGTCCTGAAAGTCCACTAGCTGACTCTGGTGGACAGGGCTGGGCGCACTGGGGCCCGTGGTCACGTGCTGCCCCGGATGCTTTGCTCAGACCCTATTTCTGTCCCTTACCCAGCATTAGGGGCTATTTTCTGGGCTGGAGACTATTTCTCCAGGGGTTCACTGCTGTCCGTGAACATGTTGAAGGTGAAACCAGGGGTAGCAAGTGATTTTATGGTCAATAGGATGGTTAAAATAGTTAATGTTAAAATAATAGTTAGGGTTTACATTGTTAATGCTAGCCTAGGTTGACCAGTTTTTGTTTTTGTTTTTTCCTACCAAGTAGGGGATTCACCTAAATCGAAGCTACTTATTTTCCCCTTTAGTGTCAGCCCAGTTGCCTCCCCATTTCCTGGCTCCCAGAAGTGAAAGACGAGTGACTGTCAGCAGGCAGGCGTTCCCTAAGAGCTCAGACTCAGAGACCCCCCACATGGTGCCACCCTCGAGATTCACGCAGGAGGTGGTTGAGTTTGGGGCTGCATCCTTCGGACCCCATGGTTCTGTTTGACCCGTTGACATGCTTGTTTCCAGGGTAAAGGGCAGGAAACCAAATTGCTGCAGTCTGTCTGACTCTGCTCCTTTTATATCATTAGCTTTAGATTCTAATAGGAATTTTTCCCCAGAAAGGAAGGTACCACTTGACAACTCCTCCAGGGAGAAACAGGGCTTCTTAAACCATGGAGTCTGCGGGATGGGGGCCATGATTCTCATGCTGTAAGATGGGTGGCTGAGAGTCTGTTTTTGTATACTTCTAGATGACGACCATCCTGCTGGTGTACACTTTGAGTAAGTTCTTGAGTGGTGGCTCCCAGCCATAGCCACACATTAGAACCTTCAGAGCTTTAAAAATTCCGGGCGTCTGGGCTATACCCAAGCCGACCGCCTCAGAGCCTCTGGGGTGGGGCCCTGCCTGTGCCCCTCGGGTGATTAGTGGCATAAGGAGAAGGACTCTGAGTCCACTCTGTGTGCCCCCTGCCACATTCCCTCCATTTTTCAAATGGAAAACTATCCTTCAGGATGACTGGCTTTTTACATCTGCAGGAGTATGTCTGGGGGCTCCAACATCAGTGTCTAAGAACTTATCAATATCTAAGACCTTTACGTTAATTTTTTCCAACAGCTTACTATTTCCTAGTGCCGCTGCGAATTCTTTGCCATTCTCTGGTGCAACCGTGTAAGAACTTGGCTAGGGACTTGCTACGAAAGTTGTCCCTTGGACAGTATGGGCATCTCCTGGAGGCTGGTTAGAAATGCATATTCATGGGGCCTTCTCCAGGGCAACTGATTCAGAATCTGCATTTAACAAGATCTCCAGGCGTCCTGTGTATAATAAGTTGGAGCTACGGCAAGGGGAGGTGAAGGGGATGAGGCCAGGAATGGAACTGCAGGATCCTCAGGTGTGCACATCTTCGGGGGCAGAGTCTTCTCCAAAGGGGTGAGGTTAACCCACACCCCTCCACACTGCATGCTGAATCTCAGGTTTGCTCCAGGCCAGGCCAGCAGTTCCCTTTTTACCTGTCTGAAGGGTGTGAAAGAGAATTCCTTATGGCTTTCACTGACTTTTCCCTGCACACCAGGAAGGCTGACCCTCTTGTGATTTGCATCTCTTCTTTTGTATACGGCTTGTCCATTTCTCTTGCTCTTTTTTCCTAAGAAATCTCTTTCTTAAAGAGCATTTTTTAATTTTAACTTTTTAACTGAAGTATAGTTGATTTACAATGTTTCAGGTGTGCAGCAAAGTGATTCAGCTCTATGTACATACAAGTATGTATTCTTTTTCAGATTCTTTTCCATTATAGGTAATTACAAGATTTTGAATATAGTTCCCTGTGCTGCACAGCAGGTCCTTGTTGTTTATCTCTTTTATATATAGTAGTGTGCTAAATAATTCTTTTAATGAAACTTATGAAAGGCTTTTTGAAGTCTCAAGTGGATTATCTGCAGTATTTGCCTTCTGTTGCCATCCTATTATTTACTTCAATGAACTGACAACCAAATGGCAGAATCCTTGCACCAGTTAGCTCCTGGTCTTCCTACAGTGGGCAGCCTCAGTGCAAGAGTCTCTACTGGGAAGAGCCAGGCAAAGCAGGTTGGGGAGCAGGGAGGTCAGACCCAGGTAGAAGGGCAGAGAAAGGCTTCTAGACCCAAACGAAGGAGGGCAGGGTTGGGCCAGAGACCACAGAAAAGGAGGCTGCATGAGACAGTGGCCTGGCCAGTCCAAGAGGCCCAGGGTATGTCCTCTTCCTGTAAGTTACACATCTGTGTTAGCCAAGAGTGCTGGCTCCGCCCTCTGGTCTAGAGAGAACCAGATTCTTAGACACATAATGTCACTGGGAACAATAGCACGGTCATAATTAATTTTCCTCTCCCATCTGGCCAGAGAGATATTTTGCCTGTTTTTGTGGTTGACATAAAATAATTTCCTGTGGTATCGTTTCCATTCCAATCTTATGCAAAGCAGCCCTATATCCTTTTTCATTTAGCCAAACACATTTTATCCTGTGATGCAGTTACTACAACAAATACAGCAGAGAATGTGTTTATCTTTAGCAGGTTTAATTTATTACTCATGGTACCATCAACAGACATTTAAGAGGGGGAAAGTTACTTTGATTTCTGTTATAAAGGGATGGTAAATTCCAGCTTTCCATAAGAAGTTAAGGAATGAGGGAAAAAAAAAAAAAAAACGATCTGCAAAATCAGTGTGAAGTTTCGGGGTAGGGCCTCACCCTGAAATAATGCTGCATTTGATCTGATTGTTTAATGGCGGCGATGAGGCAAGGGGGTCACGAATAACCAACATACTTGGGTTGTAACTCATTGGGCTAAAGATAATAATAGTCCAGCTATGGCAGGAAACCAAACAGAATCCAGCCCGTCACCTCGAAATTTATGACCTGCAAGCCCCTCGAGCGAGAATCCTCTGCGATAATGAAACATCTGCTTTCATGTCTGATGCTGGTGGCTAGGCCCACACCTGCCAGATGTCCTGCTTAAAGCGTGAAACGTGCGGCCGGTTAGGAGCACGCTGAGGGCATCTGAGTCGATTCCCAGGTTCCCGGGCTCAGCTCTGCTGCCTCTCCAGCAGGTGCCATCAGGGTCTCACTACGTGAAATGTTCCCAATTGTCCGGTTGATTCCTAGCCTGGGAATCGTTGCCGCGTTGAATCCCCTAGATCCCAGCCAGGGCTCTCGTGGAACCGGCTGGTGGAGATGGGCGACGGAGCGCGTCCTCCAAGCTGTCAGCTTTTCCTTATATTGGCTTCTCTTTTCGTCATATTGGGGCAAGTACTTTGTCCTGGGGTTGCTTGTTCTCTTGGGCCTCCCGGATGTTGGCCTTCCCTAGAAAGCCCTGAAGCTGCCTGGCATGCGGGGTCCCCCTCTGCGTGCGATTCTACAGGACCGGCCTGGGGGCTGGGGAGGAAAAGGGCTCCTCCCTTGCGTTCCTTGCATTGGGACCCATCACTGGAAGAGGGTCCCCGCCCAGCTGGCTGCCCGCTTGTGGCCACTTGCTCAGACTGTCCCAGACCAGAGGGAGGATTAGGGACTTTTTCCTGGGGGAGCCGAAGTCCTGTCAGGTTGAGAGAGGCCGGTCGCCCCCACTTCTGCTGAGTTTCTCTCCAGGAGGGAGTCTGGGCCGCACCTGTGACGTGGCCATGGAGTTCGGGGCTCAGGGCTCTGTGTCTATAAAAATGTGATCACTTAGATGTCACCTACAAGTAATCCAGCAGTTTCTCAGGAAGATAAGGTTGGTCGCCCCTGTGAGAACAGTTTCTCATTGGGAAGGGCCAGAAGTCTGATCCTGGGGGCCACTGGGAAAGGAACCCAGAACTCTGACTTGGTTTCCTGCTTTGAGTCTCACCCTGCCTCCCATGAAGCGTCAGCATGTTTCTCCAAAGGCACATGACATAGTTCACGTGGATCGGACGTAACTAAAATCTAATTTTACAGAATACTGAGGGATGTTGCCATGCTCTCTGTTCAACAGAATTCCATGGAGAAGGAGAATGAACACATCTTAAAAAATGATTGAGTCGTTCAGGGAAGACAGGAGACGTGCCTCACAAAATGTTAGATTCAGCCCTGGATCTGATCAGTGCTCAGCTTAGTTCAGCTGTCTCTGCTTTCCCAAAATGGTATTTGAAAATGTCCAGGAATTTTCCCACTAATCCCATTAAGAAACATTTCCCTGCATGTTATTTAAATAGGACTAACCTACTTACTAATTTTATATTCTTTTATAAGGCAAGCTAAGAATGCAGTGGGCCAGTGGCTTTAAAACTAATGCTCTTAGAATACAGGAAAATCAGATGTGAATGGAAAAGACTAAAGTTTCTTAATCAAATTTTTGTCTTCTCAGCATCATTCCCATTTACTCAGCACTTACTTATTCTTAGAGCTCATGAAGGCTGGACTGATCCCTCCCCTAATGACAGCTAAGGATAGGACCATGTGGATAGGACACAGGACGGGAAGATACAGAAGTCCAAGAGAAGCAAAAGTCTCTTCCCTAAGCCCAGGTGGAGATTAACTGCACTTTAGTGAGCCACCTAAGGGCTTCTGCCTCTTGGGAGAAATGCCACCACCACCAGTGCCCATTTCAGGCCGCAGGAATAGAATGACCAGAACAGGAAGGAGTGACCGTGGCTCTCTGATTCCCTGGAGCCTAAGCCTATGGTGGGTTTCAAGCCCCTCTCACTAGAAAAGGAAGATGGGGAAGTGAGGAAGGCATTTTCAGCCCGCCCTCTGCATCAGGAGTGTCTTGGAGGCAGGGGCGGCTGGGCACAGGGAAGGAACTTCAAAGGGGTTTGTGGGGGGAGTGGGCTGGGAGCCATAATTAGAGTCTGGGAACTAGGGGGAGAAATGAGGCCCAAATCAGGACAGACTCCAGATCGCGTGGGCTCTGGAGGCAGGTCCAGAACAAAGGCTGACAGGCCTCACACCCAAGCCCGTGAGGGTGGAAACAGCTCCGTGCTCTGCGGCAGGGCCAGGCCAGTGGCCAGGACTCTGATGTGGCAAGGAGAAGTCCTGGGGCTTAGAGAGGTGAGCTCAGAAGTGTTCCACTGCCCTGAATGGGTCTCTGGTGGTTTCGCATTCGGACAGATCGCCCTCCCAGATTGGGAGCTAGCACATCGGAGATGGAGACTGGCTGGTGTGTCCTCCACCACGTCTATCTGGGTGCCAGGCACCCATCTGATTCAGATTGGAGGTTCAAGAGGAGGGAGGATCCGTCAAATAGAGGAATCTGAGAATTTGTCTGTCCTGCCTCTGAGAGCTGTTCTAAGGGCAAAGCAGAGGGGTTTCTCGTTCGGGTGCTTTGGAAAGTGTTGGGCCTCAGACGTCGAGTTTAAATCAACCAGGTTTGGGAACCTTGGTTTCCTATTGGCGCTACTCCAAGTTTTATTTTTTTAGCTATTTATTTTGGAAGGATTTTAGACTTAACCAAAAAAAGTTACAAAAATAGCACAGAGTTGCCTTATATCTGTCACCCAGGTTCCCTTCATGTTAGCGCCCTGCGCCCTGTAGGGCAGTATGTCAAAAACCTGATTCAACTCTTAACTCAACTGTGGGCGTGACTCCGGTTTCACCCATTTTCCCACCGATGCCCTTTTTCTGTTCCATGATCCCACCCAGGGTCATGTGTTGACTCATCACGTCTCCTTAGTCTCCTCTGATCTGTGGAGGACCTTTCATGATGGTGACACTTTTGAAAAGCACACAGCAGTTATTTTGTAGAATGCTGTCAATTTGAGAAACGGCTGCTTTTAATGGACAGGATTTTACATGAAAAAAAAAAAAAAAGGATGGAGAGTGCAAATAAGCAAAATAACCCAAATGGTTAAGTAAGACGTCTTCAAGTTCTGATAAGAGTCCCTGTCACCTTAGACACACGGCTCTCAATATACTCAGTAGGAAAATCTTTAGAATCTTAGGGATTCCAAAAAAACCCCAGTTTATTTCCAAATTGCTTAACATTATGTGCAAAATAATGAAAAACTGTCAGCGATCCACAGGTGAAAGAACACATGTGGGTTTCCGTCACAGGGAAGGAAGACTCGGTGCATTCGCCATCAGTGTGGAAGCTGCTCAGAGCAGGTGCTGCCGGGCTCGTCAGGGCACCGCGGTTTCCAGGGTGGGCTGTGAGTCCAGCGTCCCAGCTCGAGTCTTTCTCTGCCACTCACTGTGTGTGCACAGGCTGGAGACTTGATCTCTCTGTGCCACGGTCGCTTGCTCAGTGGGGACATGATCCCGGTAACCATCCCAGAGGGTTTGAAGGAAATAAGCCATGGTAGTGCTCAGGAAATGACAGCCACTGTTACTGTCAGATGTGACTCATCTTAGCCAGGGGTCACCTGAGGCACTTTGTAGGATTCAAAGATTTTTTTTTCAATTTAAAAGGAGAGGGGAAAAGAAATAACTTAGGGTTTTCCCCTGAGTCCCCAGCCGCCGTGTGCTGCACGTTGACAGCAGAGGCACCCCCGTGTCAGATCCCACCACTGGCACTGTGGCATCCTGAGAGCTGTCACAGGGCGTGGGGCGTCGAGTGACCGCTGCTGCCAGCGAAGTGACCCACGCCGTCTATGGAAGGGCTGCGAGGCAGACAGGGGTAAACATTTCCACGGTCTGTTCTCTGTTAAGCAGCTGCGGGGAGGGGGGGCGGTCACATGTGACAGACTGGGGGAACCATCAGAGCAGTCAAGCGGGAGGCAGGAGTGGGCAGTGGGGAGGGGCCCAGACGTTCCCTTATCAGATGTCAGCCAGCCCCTCACCCCCTGTCTGCCAGCACTGGAGAGGGCCCCCTGTTTGATGGAAGTCTCGTTTCTCTTGTGCTGGTTTCATCTCCTGCCAGCCCCGGCATGCTGGTGCCCTCCTCTTATGTCCTCAGCCTGGTTTTGCTTTCTGGAAACTTACTGAATGAGAGCTCGCTCCCTGTGCCCACAGGGTCTGCCGCCCTGCATGGTTCCCCTCACTCTGGGTCCCCGTTGGCCCCCAGCTTCCTTGATGCATCACTCAGCTCAGGGTGGAGGCTCAGGTAACGTTTGTGGAATAAACGAGTGAACTGACCAGCAGGCAGTTGGACGAGCAGACTCTGAAAGAGGCCCTGTCCAGGCGTGACTTGACTCTTGAATCAGGGTACAAAGCTAATTTCAACTGATTGCTTTCATTTCACACCTTCTTCCAACTGGTCATGTGAAAGAGCTTTGAGACTTTAACAAAGGAAGGGTTTGAAATTCTCAAGGTCCTTTTCAGGGTTAATATGTTTCTGGGAGAATTGATCTGAATTGTCATGAAGGCCCACAGAACGTAGGATTCCATAAATCAGGTGGATTTTCCTATGCTAGACACATGCAGCAAGCAGAGGGACCTGATTATGCTGGCTTCTCCCCACACACAGAAGCCCAAGCAGGAGCGGGGAGGAGGGTCCCCAGGGGTCTAGCCCGTCCGAACTGCAAGTAGACCGTGAGGCCGAGGGCGTCGCCTCCGGGCCGTCAGGCAGCAGGGCTGGTGCAGCACCACTGAGCTTTGTTCTGTTCTCTGAGCTGGTCCCAGACAGGCTGGCCCAACACCCGTGTGGATAAGGAGATCATTGCCCTTGCTATAAGGTGCCAGGGTCCTTACTCAAGTGTTTACATGAGCTGCACACGACAGTTACAGGACTAAAGCAAACGTGTGAACAGAACTGCTAAAGGAGCATCTTTCAGTGCCCACCCGTTTGTCTTCTGTGGTCATTGGGCAGGCACGTACACCTGAGGGCTCAAAGCTGTGACCCACAGATGTCCACGTCACCTCCTGGGGCTCAGGAAACGTGAGGTGCCCTCCTAGTGCAGCCTGGACTACTTCTGGCAGAATTTTGCATCTTGGCTAAGAGGTCTCAGCAGTCCTTGTCAAGGATGAGAAATATTTCATCTTGTTTTCTGCCATTAAAATTGCTCTCTTTCTTTAACAAACACTGGAAGGAGTGTTTAAGGAACATAAAGGGTATTACGAAGTAGTATTTTCATTGCTGCCCCATAGAACAAATTCCATTACTCAGTTCAATGCAATCTGCCTCCAGCCACGGCTCTGGAGCCAGACGTTTTGTCTGGATGAGTTAGAGACTCAGCCTGGAGCCCAGGGGGCCCGGGTGCGGGCGGGTGAGCTCGCGCAGCAGCAGCTGCAGACGGCCGGGTGGCTCTGGGACCCAGAGCTCGGCTTGGAAACACAGTAGTGTGCGGTGGCACGGTCTGGGGGTACCCCTCCCCACAGAGCTCTGTGCCTCTGTAAAAACCTACACTTACTGCCTGTGAATCTTCTCCAAGAACGTCCTCAAAGAGTTAAAGTGCTGAGCACAAAGTAGGTTTTCCATGAAGTATGTGTTGGTTGACTGACTGATGGGATTAGGTGTTGAACCCTTTAAAACTGCTGATTCCTGGGAGAGAAGAATGTATTTATTAAGAGACATTAGCCACTTTTATTCCACCACAGGCATGGCGTTTTCAGATCCTTTGCTCATGGGCTAAGTGGGCTTCTGCCTGGGGAGGCATTGAATATGGGTGTTGCCTGCAGACACACGGGGTGGGGCCCTCGCCTCTGGGGAGGCCTCAGGGGACACAGGCTCCCTTGTAGTAGAGCTGGTGTGGGGAACTGGGTCTGGCAAGGAAGGTGGGAAAACCCCAAGGGGGAGCTTTGCTTTCTCCCCATTCTGATCCAGGGCCTTCCCTGGTGATCTCAGGGACTCCAGCTGTTTGAGGATTTAGGGTAGATGGCAGATCTAGAATACATTTCTTCTGAAGATAGAACAAATACCCAAAACTCTGTATGGCTGTCATGCAGAGTAGGCCAAACGCAATTTATCAGACAAGGAAAAAGTAATTAGGCAGCCTTTCAAGTGAAAGGACTAGTCTTGGAAGGGGCAGCTGCCTCACCATTCAGCCTTATCCAGCCTGTATTTTGACACTGAAATTGATCGACGCTAAACAATGGAAAATCCATAATGTCGGGCTGTGCATAAGCCAATTCCAAGTCAGTTAAACATGAGTGTTCCTCCAGCTGCCAGCTGTAAACCTCAGGGGGGTGGCTGGTCCTCCTTGAGCCTTGTGTGTTTCACAGAGAACATCCACCAAGTCCACGCAGACGTTTGGCGGTTTGCTCCTTGGCCTCCCGTCCACAAGGGGTCACTGGTTATTCTCTGTAGAGGCCCTCTGATGACTTAAGACATAAGACCCCAGTGCTTGTGGAGAGCTCACCCGGACGGCTCCCCCTTGCGCTGGGCTCTGTTAACGCCTTGTTCAGTGAGGCCTCGGGCTCTTTGGCATGGCCCTGCAGATCTGTGGGATTCTCTTACCTAATTTGCATCGCTGGCGCCTGCATTTTCCTGTGCTCTGTAGTTCCTTTTCCAGCTCTGATCCGCCCCATAGGCTGAGCTCTCAACCCGCCATTTGCATTTTGCAATTTGCACCATTTCTCAGACACCTCGTAAATGTGGACCTCTCCTCCCTTCTCCCCTCTTACAAGGCCCCCTCTCTACCTGGCTCTCCAGGTCGGCACCTTGTCATCCTCAGGTCAGCCTCTTGCAGCTCCTAGGTTTGTCCTGCCCTGGCCGCCGGCCAGCCAGCGCGCGTCAGCAGGAGCAGGACAGGGCCGGGTGTCCGGGGGCGCTGTGCCTGCTCCGGGAGGCCTTGGGGCAGGGGGTCCCGTGGACAGACAGCCGGATGCCTGGCTGCTAACACCGCCTTCTCTTCTCACCCCTTTGACTCTGATGTGCTGGCACCACCGCAGTGCGGAGGACCCTGAAGAGCGGCCTGACTCCGGAGGAAGCCCGAGCCCTGGGCCTGGTGGGCACCTCGGAGCTGCAGCTGTGACCCCCGGGGTGCCCTGAGGCGGGTGCCCACCTGGACTGCAAGCTCCTGCTGGAAGGAGCCCCTCCGGTGGGAGGTGAGGAGACTCTGCATGAACACCTGAGGTTCTGAAAGTCACACCTGCGTCTGGGTGTCACCATGTGGCTGGTGTCACCGCGTGGCTGGTGTCGCTTGCTGGGCCCTGACATGGACCTCAGAGTCTCCCTCGTGCCCTTTCTTCATCGTGTCAGCTGTGTTTCTCTTGTTTCCTTGACACCCGGTTTAGTAGTTCCAAAGCGTGACACCTTTTCTGTGCAGGGAACAGCCCCTTTAAGGAGCAGGTCACTTCTGTCACGGCTACTGTGGTCACGAGGCAGTTTGTTTACGTTTGCAGACGGGGGCTCTCCACAACACCAGACTATCCAGATGTAAACTCCCAAATTGTACACAAAGGAAAGCACAGATTGTTTACCAGTTGTGGATTTTAGATGTACTAAATGTTTATACAAATTCATAAATGTACACCATATTTCAGATAATAAATAAACAGAGTTTAATGCCGTAACTGAAACTTTCATTCTCCTGGTGTAGGACCTGAAACAGCCCCACAGGCTCGCCTCCCGAATCAGCAAAACCTCTTCTCGGGTTCGTCAGGACCCTGGCTCAGAATGGCCTCTAGGTCCTTTGGCTTTCCTTTTTTTTTTTTTTTTTTTTTTTTTTTTTGGTTAATAGAGTGAGAAGCCCTGACTGTGCTCCTTGTAATTCCTGATTAATTAGGCATCCGGCTGTGTGGCAGGGCACCTTAGGAATAACCCCATGGATACCGCCCTCCCCATGTGCTTCGTCTTGCTCCTTGTGATGCTGAAGCTACAATTACAGTGGCGTTTTAAAAACTGGAACTCTGCTGTAGCTCACTCACTTGCCTCTTATGTAAAAATTCTTCCCCCCCCCCCCCAAAATTGACTAAGTCACGGAAACAAAGTGGAATTGTGAAGTTTTGCCTACAGAGAACTTCAGGATGGCAGGTGCGGCCCTTGGCACTCAGATGCAGGTCATCAGAAGCTCGGGTGTCCCGAGGGGAAGGCGCCCTGGAGGGTCGCAGCAGCCGCAGGGCTGCACCGCGGGGACAGATGCCCAGGTGGTGGCCTCAGCCCAGTGGCACGGCTCCCCGGGAAGAAGCTCTGCCTCGGAAAACAGGGAAAGCTCAACCCCTGCAGCAGGTGTGGGGCGGGGGGTGGTGTCAAAAGGGCATCAGGTCACCAAGTCTGTCTCTGCCTTCCTTTCAAAACCTCTCTGCATTCTGGAATCTGGGTGGATGCGATTTAGAGACAGGACGCAGGCATGTAGTCTGAAGAGCCAAAGATAATATATTCACCCCCCTCTCCGCCTCCCTTCTGTGTCACCACTCACTAGGAGACAGGCAGCGCTTTCAAACAGGCATTTGTCAAATAATACATGATGTGAGCACCCGGCAGATCCTGAAGCCTGGAAGAGTTAGGTCTGTATATTATAGACAATTGAGTTTATTTAATCATTTTATTCAAAAGGGTGCACAGGATATTAATATTTTTTTCCTAAATAACATGTGTAGTAGCCCGCACGTGGTTTAGTGGTTTGTGAGAGACTCAGACTGAATACAACGTGGAATATCTGTATCACTGGGGATCGTGATGTGCAAATAAAAGGAAGACGCGTTTTTTCACACCAAATGGTGAACAGATACTTTGATGCTCTTCCAGGGGCCCCCTGGTGTTCTGCTGAGACTTACTGCTTTAGAATAAAAGGTCACATTTGGAAGGAAGTGACTGAATAAATCTAATGTTAATTTTATTTTAGGGATTAAAAAAATTCTCCGAGGAAGCAAGCAAGGTCAACGTATTTCTTGGTTACATGTAGGTAAAGGGTCTCTTTGTATTGAGGATTGGTTTAGTGGTTTTTGGTGAATCTGAAGGATTTTTTTTTTCTATTGCTCATTTCCTCTCTCCTTGTTGCTGCTCATTCTGGGTGCCTCTGTTAGAGTTTTTGTTAACTGAGGAAGATAAATTTCTCTAAGAGATCTTTGAGAAGCTATCAAAGTGAACGGCGCCTCACACTTGTGAGATGCTGTTGCTAACTGTGCTGGTCATCACCATAGTATCCTCGTGCCTAGTTCTTAGTTCCGGTTGAAATGACAAAACTGCTGGTCGAGAAAGGCAAATACTTTCCTGTTAAAGATGCCTGGGTTTTGCTTTCTTTGGAGTCTTAAGGTTTTTTTTTTTTTCCTTTCTATTTAAAAAATAACCTCCTGAGTGATTCTTAGGGATGGAGAGGAGGGTGCACAGGGCCTTGGAGGGCTGGAGACTCAGTTTGGTCTTCTTCCAAGTCCATCATTCAACATAGCACACGGAGGAGGAGCAGGGGCTGGGAGTCGGGAGACCTGGTTGCCAGGCTCTTAGAGGCCTCGTCATCATCCACAGCTCCCACGTCCACCACCTGTCCTCATGGCCCCTGATGGCCACTGTAGACGCTTGAATGATGTCACCCAAAGGTATCAGGTCCAAATCACAGGAACCTGTGAGTGTGACTTTATAAGGAGGGGTCATTGCGGATGTGAATATATTAAGGATCTAGACTTGGGGAGGTTATCCTGGATTATCTAACTGTCCCCTAAAGCCAATCATAAGTGTTCTTATAAGACAGAAGCAGAGGGAGATTTGATATACGCAAAAGAAGAGGTGTTAGGAAGACAGAGACAGGGATTGGAGTGATGTGGCCACAAGCCAAGGAATGCCTGTAGCTACCAGAAACTGGGAAGAGGCAAGGAACAAACTCCCTGTTAGAGTCTCTGCAGAGAGCATGGCCCCTTGAAACTGATATTGAACTTGTGGTGTCTCGAGCTATAGGAGAGTAAGTTTCTGTTGTTTTAAGCCACTAAGTTTTGGTAATTTGTTACGGCAGCCGTACAAAATTAATACAACCACTGATCACAAATGTGCACTGAGGGCTTGTTATGGAGGTGGCCCTGTGCCAGGGGCTGGGGTTCAGCTGGGAAAAGAAGAGTTATGACCCACCCCCCACCCCCACTAAGGGAGCTCACCTGGGGCCATGAGAGGTAGTCATCAATGGAAGGTACAATTTAGTTCAGTCACCCACTCTGCAGCTGTTTATGCATTTTACCAGATCAATACAAATAAAAACACCTAGTTGCCTAGGATAAGGGATGAAATGTCTTTGCAGCTGCAGTGAATGTATGCGATATTAAAATGCCCCATCGATTCTGTCAGAGAAGGCAGTCTTCGACAGACTCATCAGTTTGGTCTGCAGTCCTGGAGTTCTGGTTGTGCATGTGGTGGCAGCACCGTCAGAACTCCTTTTGTGATAACCATGCACATGTTTCACATCAATAATTAATAACTGGCAGTCCATCCGCTGACTCACCCAGCCATCTACCCATCTGTCCGTCTATATCCAGCACAAGTAGGAAAGGTCCAGAAGCTCAAAAGCATCTTTTGTGACTTTATGAAGGAGTGATTCCCACTCTGATTGGTGAAGGGATATGGTGAGAGGCCATTCAGACTGCTGATTATCAGCTGAGGGAGGGCCGAGCCAAAATTTATGTTCTCCTGCTGAGCACTATTTAATTGTTGTCTTTAAAAATAATTTTTGCTTAAGAAGATTCACCCTTAGAAGTGACTTTGCGAATCTGTAGTTCAAATATCATTTCAGCTATTGACATAGTGGAAATTGTTCCTAACTACTGGATTAGTGATGATTTGTTTCCAGCATGTTTTCCCATTAAAAGTAGAGCGTTATGTGTACAGGAAGCTGCATGACTAGAAGCAACACCTGATGATGAAAAATAGCACATTCTGACCACAGTGGAGGACTGCCCGCGACGCCGCAGGCCCCGTGTGCAGGATCGACGTGTGCCGGACCCACTGCCCCTTCAGAGCTCGATGCGGCAGCTTCCTCGCTTGTGGCCGGTGGGGCAGGAAGAGGTCTGCATGCCAGGTCTCCTGTTTGCAGAGACTCAGACACACTCACATCCTCATCTCCTATGGGAGGGGCTCATCGGTCAGTTTCTATTTAACAAATTTGCTTCTATTTTGATATAATTTGTAAGTTATCTGATTCAGGTGGAAACAGGAAGAAATTGGTCAAATATGAAAGATACTCCAGGGGAGTGGCCAAAATGGTGGAAGAGGAAGACCCTGAGCTCACCACCCGCCATGGGCACACCAAAGTTACAACTATTTAGAGAGCAACTATTGATGAGAGTAACAGGAATGGTCTTCTACACCAGGAACATGGTGTTGCAGGCCCATTACACTGCAAAACAAGCAAACCCAACAAAGAGATCAGATTTGTGGTTACCAGAGAGGGTGAGTAGGGGAAGGGGGAATTGGATGAAGACAGTCAAAAGGCACAAACTTCCAGTTAGATGATAAATTAGTAGGGACGTACAGAATAAATGAGCACTTTCTGTTTGTTTTCCATGAAAGTTGTTAAAAGAGTAAATCTTGAGAGTTCTCATCACAAGAAAACAAAACTTTTTTCTAGTTCTCTAATTTTCCATCTATATGAGATGATAGATGTTTGCTAAACCTATTGTGGTCATCATTCCATGATGTATTTAAGTCAAATCATTAGGCTGTACACCTGAAATGTAAATATACAGGGCTGTATGTCGACTATATCTCAATAAACCTGGAAGAAAAATAAAAGATACTCCACAGCCAGCCAGCACAGCATGTTAAGAGACAGGGCAGTAAATCCACCGCCAGGTCAGCAGAGCACCTTCTGTTCCTCGGTGTCAGCAGCGGGTTTCCTTGGACTGTGAGAGGTCCCTGCAGTACTTGGACGATTCAGCTGGCTTAGCTAAGCAGAGGCTTTGGCTTTTGCTCTTTCAGAACATAAACCAGAAAGCTCATTTTCCTTCAGAGGCAACCCTTGCCCATAATGGCATCTGTTTAGAAATGCTTTTAACCTTGCACTGCTCTCTGGGAGGGGGTTCCACTGGGGGATGGCCAGATACTTCTGGGCAGGGCAGTGGGCAAGGAAATGGAAGCAGTCATCCTTTCCAAAAACACATTTGCATAGGGTAGCCAATGGAATAACTATATTTTTTTAAACCCCAAGTTTCAAGTAAGGATTTAAGATGTAGCTATACAGAAAGAGATGGTTGCCTGGGGGAGCTTTGTAGCTGCTCCATCCAGTCCCTGGGAAAAAAAAAAAAGTGTCCTTGTGGTATGCTGATTGAGACAAGGTCATTTTGACTGGAACTTGGCACACAGCAGCTGGTGGTAGACCTGGCTACAGAATTAGAGCCATGCAGTCAACATCAGTGCGCTTCTTGGCTCAGAAGATGGGACATTCAGACTGGAAGTGACGAGGGAATAAAGGAATCTGTTCCCAGCACAACCCATCCTGAGAAGTGCAGTCTCAATGGAAGGAAATGGGTTCTAGCATCGCAGTCCATCTGGAAGTGGTGTGAAAAAAAAACTTGTCTCTCTTTGGAAGAAAAACTTGTCCTGAAATTCGTAAAGGCTGTCGTAATCCAAACAATTTCCTAAATCAGCATGTGTAGATAGAAGTTCACCTTTGGGTTAAACTTTACAAGCTTGTGTTTATAAAAAAAAAAAAAAGTTGTCAGATTCATTTTTCAGTTGGTCTTGTGCTTGACTGAATTCTTCCTTCTAGTGATATTATAATACTGAAAGTGATTTCCCATTTTTTTAAAATGACCTAAAACATGATTTATGAAGATAGTAATTGAGGCCACAGCAGTCTGTTTTAGAACCAAATGTTTGAAGGAAAATAGTTTTCTGTATTCTGGAATCCCAACACTCTGTCTAGAACCCGTGTGGCCAGGGTCTAGCGCCACCTGGAACCACCAGGCACTGAAACACAGATCCTCAAGTGCAATCTTATCTCCAGCTCTATCCCAAGGGGCTGACCTTATTTAAAAATAAAGTTTAAAGGTATAAAACTGGGAACTGGATCCTTGGTAAAGGTCAGCTGTTTTTCCAGAGGTTTAATCTTGTCCTTAATAGTCTGTCCCTCACTTTGCAGCTTTTGGTTGAGGGATAAGGACTCTCCCAGTGTTGGAGCTGAACGATTCTGAGGGTGGTTTGTGTCCCTGGTTGCTGTCCATGGTATTCTTTGCCAGTCTTCATGCTGTGAAGGAAGAAAAAGGTAACTGAGTGCCAGAGGAGCAGGTGCTTTGAGAAACGTCACTTCATGAGTGATTACTTGTGAGCTCAGGAGCTGTTCTCATAGCCAGGCCCACCTGCTTCCTGGGAGGGCAGAGAAGATGAACTGCTTTCAGATGCAGAAAACCTGCTCCTCTGTTTCTCTCAGCTTTCCACTCGGGAGACTGTGCAGAAGCCTAGGGGCCGAGCTGCTCCGGGGCCTCTGGGTGCAATGTGGGGCAAAGCCCAGAAGCCAGGGAGCCCCACGCTGCAGCCAGGACAACGGGCCCTTTTCTAAGGTAGGTGATGGCATCCTGACTCATCCCTGGGGTTGTACAAAGAATATTTAAAATATGGAAGAATTCTATGTCTTAGAAAAGTATTTAAATTGGATAAACGTCCCTGTTCTTTGTTGAGTACATAGCATGTTATAAAAGGGCTTTGCAGCAGAGTTATTCTGAGAATTGTAAAAACAAGCATGTGTGGTCTAAGACAGGGCTGCCCAATAGGACGTTCTGGGATGATGGAAATGTCCTATACATGCCCTCTTCGATATGGTCGTCACTAGACACGTGATGATGGAACACTTGAAACGTGACTAGAGACGGAGAATTTTTACTTCAGTTTAATGGCTACCTGTGTTAGTCGCTACTGTACTGGGTATTACAGGGCTGAGAGAACACTCGGTATGTACTTTGTTGCTGTTTTTGTGTGAAAACACGAAGGAGGTTTTTGTGTGAAATTCAATTGTGCATAGAACTGCGTTGGACTGCCATTCTGTCAAGAACTTAAAGACAGTATCTAAGAAGCTGTGTCCACTGCCTGCCCACACTGTGTTCTGAGCCTTGGCAATTCTTATCCTCAGTGGAGAAATCTGTTCCCTGCCATGAAGTAGGCACCCTTCTCTCCCAGCGCATCCCACCGAGAAGATGCGCATTCTCTTCAGCAGTCCACATCAAGCCTGTGTGCATGACCGGGGATGCACGCCATGGGGAGCACACCCCTCCAACAGCTAAATCCACCTTGTAATAAAGATCGTACAGAGCACCACTTCGGTTCTTGTGTTTTTTTACCATGGTCCTCACTACAGCATTTCACTCTCATCATCTGGGAGGCCTGCGCTCAACAGATTTTATCCACATGAGACGAATTGTTTGGATGTTGACAGACATGCAGTTAGAAGCTTGCACTCATCCCAAGTGCTGCATTTACCAAGGTGGGTACTGGGCAAGGCCTGGGCGCTACATGCTGTAAGAAACACAAGGATGTGTAACCACAGAGGTCTCATTTCTCAAACCACAACTAGAGGGGCATTGTCTGCTAAAAGATTTGAGTCACAGCCAGTGAGTGGCAGGAGGGAGTCTGAGAGGCTGTTTGGATGCCAAAACATTAGAATATCAGCAACATAGTTCACTTGAACAGGGCCTTCTGAGAGAGGTGGTCTCTGAGCTGAACTAAGATGTCCTGAGAATTTGCATAAACATTTAAACAGCATTTTCACAACCTTTTTCATTACTTCGTTGTCTGTTCTATTGGTCTATCCTGGACTTAAGTATGAGGCAGCTCCTGATTTAGCATAAAATTGTGAATTAATTTTATTTTTATTGAAGTATAGTCAGTTTACAATGTTGTGTCAATCCCTGGTGCACAGCACAGTGCTTCATACAGGAACATACATATATTCACGTTCGTGTTCTTTTTCACCATAGTCACTACAAGATATTGAATATAGTTCCCTGTGCTGTACAGTATAAACTTGTTTATCTTTTTATGTGTACTAGTATCTGCAAATCTAGAACTCCCAATTTATCCCTTCCCATCCCCTTCACCCCTGCTAACTGTAAGTTTTTCTGAGTCTGTTTCTGTTTTGTAAATAAGTTTGTCTTTTTTAGATTCCACATAAATGATATCGTATGGTATTTTTCTTTGTTTCTGGCTTACTTCACTTAGGATGACAATTAATTGATTTTAAGTTTAATCTACTAATATTTCATGTGGTTCCACACTAAGCAGCATGGCTTGCCGGAGTAACACAAAGCCTCCATCTCAACCACTGAGGGAGGACACAGAAGAAGCAAGGCAAGATGACCAAAAGGTGAGTGGTACTGGCGTGAGGCAGTGTCCCACAGAGGGCTCTCCTCGTGGACTCACTTCTCGGAGAGCTCTAAGGTGGAGGCCCACTGGAGCCGGACTTTGGGGAGAAGACGTGGGACAGCTGGCCAGCATTGGCAGGTAGGAAGCTATAGGTAAGATGGCACAGGAGAACCACACTGGTATTTTGTTAGGAAAGGTGAGTGGATCAGATGGCTCATGTAGAAAGCTAATGGCTGTGAAGAAAGGCTGCAGTCATATTATAAAGAAGGGAAAAAGAAGGGACCAGCTTTTGATTTCTCACTTAAGTATTTAATGGATCACAGTAACTCAGCTGTTTTGTTCACCAGAGAATGCTTGGCAGGAGAAACAGAATCTGGTCTGGGTTGGCTTAAGCCAAAGGGAAATCCATCCCAAGATCCCAGTTTGGACTGTGCACTCAGCCAGTGCACAGCCAGCTGCACTCAAGGAGGCAGAGCTGCAGGACACAAATGCAGCTGCCAGGGGCCTCATGTATGTAAGTGGCGACTGCATTTGAACAGAAGAAAGTTAAGAATATATATTATTATCCCTAGAGCAACTGCTAAAATATAATGCAAATAAGTATAACTTAAAAGCCAATAGATAAGTTAAAATGGAAGTATTTAAGAATTAAAATTAGAGGGGTAAAGAATAGGTGTAGGGATAAAATATGACTGGTCCTAAGTTGGTCACTGTTGAAACTGGGCGACAGATACATGGGGATTCATTGTACTGTCTTCCCGAATGTTTAAAATTCTCCGTAATAAAAAGGTTTTAAAAATAGATGTATTCAGGCAGAAACTAAAAATGTCCCTTGGTTCTTTTGCTGCAGTCATTGTACATGCTTCACGGGAGTAGAAACAGGTTTTGAGCTCTTCTCCACGCAGTGAGAGCAAAACCACCCAGCCCCAAGAAGTAGGAAGTCTGAGACTCAGTGAACATTGTCGTCATCATTGTGGTTGACTGAAAGTCCCGATGCCTGGAATCTTCCCTTGCAATTTTGATTTAGGAGATCTGGGCTGAGATCTGCGTATCTTATTTTCTACGCACTCCAGCGACATTGACATACGTTCAGGTTTGGGAAGCACCACTTGAAGGGATTGTCTGTGGATCAGCACACAGGCTGCCCCTCGATTTGGGTGCCCCGCTGCTGCAGGATGAGCAGCAGGATGACGGGGCACAATCTCAGCTACAGCCTTGCGTCATGAGGCTTTCTGCCATTTATTCTTGTTCTGTAATTCCAGCAGTGCCTCTTTCTTGGGCAGCTGAGTTATATAGAGTCTAATGCCATTTTAATCAATCACTTTAGTTTCAAAACATTACTATCCCGGTGAGTTTCCCCCCATGTAACCCACTCAACCTACATACTGTCTGAAGTCTCACCAGGGTCAGCTTCGTGGGCGAGGATCTGTGCAATCACGCAGGGCCCCACACTCAGAAAGCCTCATGCTGGGTTTAATGCTCTCCTGTCACTGCCTTGAAGTTCTTAGTTTTATCTTTGAAGTATGTTTTGTAAGTCAAGCCTGATGAGACAAAGGAGCATCGACATGAGCAGAGGAGACACATGCAATGTGTCCACTGTGCCTTTCTACCCTGTCACTTACAGCCTTTGGGATACCCGTGAGCTTGGCGTTCCGGTGGGCCCACCATACGTGAGCAGCCCGAGAGGTTCAGAGTAAGCACGCGGCTAGCACGGTGTGTCTACAGCTGAGTAAGTGGGGAACACAGGCGCCCCAAGAGGTCATGCTTTCTTTTTGAACCAGACTTGATCTGCATAAAGGAGGCACTGGCATTGTAAGGAGCATGAATGACCAGGGAACCTAAACATACCCTTTCTTACTCATGTTACTTTCTTGTATTAATGCCAACCGCGTATGCTGGAAATGATGACTCGGAAGAAAAGGAAAACATAGGGCAGCTCATAATTTTTCTTTCAGTCCTTCCTTACTCATCCGTAAGTTGAGAATGTTGCTAGAATATGAACATATCAAGACACGAAATAACAGTTGAGCTAGTTTTGCACATTGTTTCCACTGTTCTGGTTAAGAACAAAACATACATGCATACAAGAGGTAATACAAACTGTGTAGTCTTGGTGATTCTATATGAGTTAAATGTTCTTATAGTTGCATTGAAAACTAGAATTGCAGAATATAAAGATGAATGATAAAATTAATGCTAATAATTTATGCAAACAAAAAACCCCCACCATAACAAGTTGTGCAAGAGACCACAGAAGAAAGGAAAAACATTTTAGTACTTTTAATGGTATTTTCCTCATTTTTTTGGACAAGAGGTGCCACAGCTTCATTCTGCACTGGGTCCTGCACGCTGGCAGCCAGCCCTGCCCTGGGCTGCTCTGCAACTCCTGAGGCACGTCTCAAGCCTTTCCTTATAGGAACCCCCTCCGGTCTACAGCCCTTTGGGGACTCCAACTGATTGATTGTCACTGATTTGAAGGGCGTCATTGCTCTTGTGGCTTGTGAACTCTAGAACTGGACCAGGACTGACTGACAAGTAATTCAGCAGCCCCACAAGTAGCAGAGGAAGATGACATGACTTCTCAATCCCCTTCTACCCTGGACTTAGGGGAGCAGGCAAATGCTGGCAGCTCTTAGCTGACACTGCAGGTTCTCCCTTTGATTTGATCAGCTTTGGCAGAAAAATGCTTCCGGAAGACTAAACTTCAGCTATTATCCTTGACGACTTGGTTCCTCTCTATCCTTTTCTGCCACTCTATGAGTTGTCGAGCAGCTGTGAGTAGGCAGAGCAGGTGGAAAGCCCTTGCCAACAGTGACTGATTGCCTCAAAGTGAACAGTCCTACAAAGGAATGCTTGGGAGGTTTTGGTGGTGGTTTTTTAACAGTACAGTACAATCATCACCTCTTCTTTAAAAAAAAAAAAAAAAAGATAATTTTGGCAAATGTGCAAATACCACATCACAAAACTGGAAACGAGAAACTTTAGAGGAAACTGAAAATGAGTAAAGCAAGATTTGCTTGTGACAAAGGACAGAAACAACATACAAATGTATCTTTAAGAGTTTTCATGGAACATTACAACCCATCAAATTAAGGTATCAGCATTCTCTAACAAAAACTAACTGATCTGAGGAAGCGTGATGCAAAAATATTCTAATGCCGCGCTGTCCACTGGAGCTCTCTGTGATGATGGCAATGTTTCACCATCTCTGTGCTCTCTCATACAGAATCCACTAGCCACGTGAATACCCACAGTGTGGCCAACTGAGGAACTGAATTTTTAATATAGCTTAAATTTCGCCACTTGAAGAAGTGGCTACCAACTGAACAGCACAGTTCTAATGCCTCGAAGGTCAAAACCAGTAGTTTCTTTGAGGGACTTCTCTAATTACCGGTGAGGGGTAGTTGGGTAGCTGGTAGTAGAAAGAGAAGAAAAAGCTCTTAGCAGATCCCTCAGGTCACTTACACAAGACCTTACGTTCTCCCGCTTCCCAGGCAGCAGGTGGCACAACCTGCTGTGAGGGGTCCGAGGGAAGGTTCTCGGGGAGACCTGAGAACGCCCCTCCAACTCCTGGCTAATGCCAATGCGAGTAAAAGGCCTAGGATTTTGGTCACTCGGATGGGCAGAGGACTATGGGTCCACACTCACAAGCCGAGGCTTGGGCCGTGCCTGGAAATCACCACAGTGGGGCTGGGGGGGGGCGGGCTGGAGGTGGACTCACTTCCTGACAGGGTTTCCGGAGCCAGAGGAGGGCTTAGAGGAGCAAGGAGAACCTGAGGACCCTTTCTGGCCACCTGCAGGCTGAACAGGCCCTTTCTTTTTGGGGATTAAGGTCTTGCTCTTGCTCTTGAACACCTTGCTGGGATCCAGCTTGTTCACGAAGGAGTCGGTCTCTTCCGTGAGTAGGTCTGTGTTGTAGGTGATGGGTTTATACATGTTGAACCACTGCTGTAAGGCACAATTGGGGGAGAGGGTCACAGTTCCCAGGACAAATGCGTGTGTTTCTGCTCTTTACTAGAGATACAGGGTAGAAAGCTGGGAAGGTGAGGTAGAGGAGAGTTAAACATTTTTCATGAAAAACTGCCTCTAAAATCTAAAGGGAAGACACTCGTTGCATTGTGACCTGTGAACAGTGCAGCATGAGGACCAAGCGTCTGAGAAAACATCCATCCTTCTGCCCTAGTGAGCCCCGAGCCTGGGGGGCAAGGCCCCACATCATCGGGGAACAGTGCCGTTCCAACCGTTCTGCCCTCACACCAGCCACTGGCTGCAGTCGCGTCCTTCCCTCTGCTGGGGGAAGCTGCCCGCTCTCTTCCCTGTGGGCTTTCTGGGCAGCCGAGGGCACAGAGCATCTAAATTGGTTAACTTTCATTGCTCATCACCACCCATCTGTTGACTGGATGGATGTCACTGTCATGTGACATTTGAGGAAGGTGAGGTCCACTCAATGAATAAATACATGGAGCTCAGTCCCTCATATTTTGCCACCTAAAGTTCTTCTAGACACACCTTGTGTTCTCATACCAGGCTGGGCATCAACATGACCTGACATCTGCATGGTGTCTGTGTCTGTTATGTAAATGAGGCACAGCCAGACTCTGGAATATTCTCTATCATTGAAAAGGACAGCTCTACATATACTGATAGAAAATGTGCTCCAACATGGAGTTAAGTGAAAAGGTGCAGCGCAATGTGAACAGTACATTGCACTTGTGATTTAGAAAAAAGGAACCCAAAACTGGATGCATAGATGCTTTCTATCCAATAGAGGATCTCAGTGAGGGCACACGACAAATTAACAGTGGCTGCCTGTGGGCAAGTGGCTGGAGGCAGAGAATAAGAGACGGATTTGTCACTGTTCCTGTGTGCATGTCCTGCCTGGCTAAAACCAACAATTAAACCTAAGCCAGCAAAAAATTTCATTAGAAATAAAAACTCCCCAGGTGATTCTGAGGGTCAGCCACGTTTGGGAACCACTTAACTAGTATAAAGGGAGACTGTCCACCTATATTGGAAGTACCTGCCCTGCTGATTGAAAATACAGGTTCCTGAGCTCCACCCCAGATCACCTGAGTCAGATGATAAGCTGGACATCTACAATGTAAGCCTTTCCTCAGAGAATTCTGACACCTTCCACAGTCTGAGGTGACAGGCGGTCCCCCCTTACCTTGGCCTGCGGGCTAATGCCATAGCCGGTGAAGGCGTACTGCCACTGGGGCAGCCCCAGGTGGGTGATGAGCAGGCGGTAATAGGCCGTAAAGGTGTCTGTGAGAAAATGCCAGTACAGCGCTCTGTCCAGGAACCAGATCTCAGCGTCCTGTGCTGATGCTGAAACAGACAAAGGAAATAAACGAGAGGATGGCTGAACACTTTTTTCCTTTTATCTAGAAAGTCGACATCTACTCATAGTTTAAAAAAAGCTTCAGTGGTAGAAGGGATGTAAAATATAGTAACTTTTTTTCCCTTCCAACCTCCCAGTTCCACTCTCCAGGGGCCACTGTGACTGGCTCTCTGGTGCTCCTTCACAGGCTCTCGGGTCAGTCAGTCCGCCGCTCTGTCTGCTGGGCTCTGGCCATCTGTGCTTTCATCAGCTCATCAGCACTGCTTTCTTACGTGGACGTAACACTCCGCCCTCCCCAACAGGTGCGTACTGTGGTCTCAGCCTTCCCGATGGGGAGCAGCTCTGCATGGCTCTGGTTTTCGGAGGTCTCTGTCTGGAACTGGAAGTGCTGTGAGAAGCCACCACGGAGGAGCCCAGACCAGCTGCCTCCTGGGGCTCCTGCCGGCGCTGCCGGGTGATGTGCTGGCTGAGCTCAAGCAGGCGCTCTCCGTGCTGCCCGCTCCTGCCTCATGCTGCTTCTGACCTTGCGCTCTCACTGCTGCGGGGCCTCTCTTCGTTCATCTCCTGTCTGGTGGCGGCCAACGCCCCCTCCTCCCTCCAGTACCCTCCTCTTCCACTTGTGCTCGTGGTCACATACATTTTCATTTGAAACCTGCCATTCTGCTGCTTAAAACCTTGAGTCCCCACTGTCTTCCAAAAAATGTCCAAACTCCTTCATCTGGCTTCCAAAACTCCACGTGAAGGGGACAAGTGGGCCTGTGGTGTCATCTCCTCACTACAAGAACCACGTGGCCCAATGATCTGGAATTATTTGTCATTCCATCCAAATCGGTTGCACTCTCCAACGACATGGCTTTTACCCACATCTCTTTATGTGTTTGCCCCTTTATGCTCCCCCACAAAATCTCACATCCCACCCCATGTCTCATTCTGACCCATAGATACAGCTGCATTCAAGATGCAGTTCAAAGGCTACTTCACAAAGACGCCTCAGCTGGGGACGGTCTCTCCTTCCCCCAGAGGTAAATCCTGGTGTGTCTTGTCACCCCTTCCAGGCAGAGAGCTACCTCAAGAGGGCTGGACTTTGTCCAGTCCTGCAGCCTGACATCCCCAGGCCACGGCCTGAACTGCTGTTGGGGGCCCAGGCGGTGGCCACTGCTCAAGAGGCCAGAGCCTTTTTCTCTTGATTTCCCATCTGGGATCTTAGATTGGGATCTAGTAATTTGGGTTTTTATTGCTGTTAATTGGCCTACATAAAGAAGTGTAAGTAACAATGTTTTGCCTGCATGAGCATGCAGGGAGGACTTATAAACAGAATGACAATTTTTCTCAGTTTTTATTCACTTACTATCCTAATCTTATTACTCTGCAGTAACTCACAAATAACACAAATGACAACAGCTTAAAAATACAAGTAACTGGCCTGGAGGGGATGCTCAGAGAGGACCAAAGGGGCTTTCTGCGCCTTGGTGTCTCCAGGAGACCCAGAAGCACCTCAGGAGGTCAAGGAGAAGTGTGCCTTTTGTGTGATGGCTGGAGAGCAAGGTCAGTCAAGGCCATTTTCAAGCTACAGGACCACGCCTGTCAAGATTCTTACCTGGTTTCCCTTTTTTGTAGACGAGGCAAACCTTCCCATTCCCACCGCAAGGGTCCAGCTCAAATATCACACTGCGGGAATCAAAGTGGGGCTTCTCCGGCCGGCCCTCACTGGCTGCAAACGCAAAGTTAATGGTAATGTTCAGACACACTCAGCTCAAACATACTGATTCATCCAGCTTTGCTAGGATGAAAAAAACCGAAGGGAAAAAAGCCTTATTGCAGACATATTCTTAACTATTTTTTTTCAAACGTGGACCAAATATATTCTATATTGTACATGCCGTGGGGTCTTATTCATGGTGTAAGTCTTCTGTCTGGGCTCCCTATCACCGATAGACAGTGTCGCAGAATCTGGGCAAAGGTGACATGAAGACAACAAACTGAACTTCTTGGGAGTAGGGCTACGTGAAGTCAGAATAATCTGCACAACGTTTTTCTTCTCCCCCAGATTAACACTTACAGCACTTCATGATCTTTTGATTAGAATCCTTTTTCCTAGTCTCAAATGTATATTTCCGGTATTTAATTATAATCTTACAATTCTAAGTCTGGCTCTGAAATACCTGCCTAGCAACCACATACCACGGTGTGACAGAAAAAAGATAAATTCTTAGACATGCACGCCTCGGAAACCTTTGCTCCTGCTTCTTTCATTACAGCAATTATGCAATAAAAATTAGTATCAGTGACTAGGGTGGAGGGTTTATAACCCTGGGATAGACTGGAAAAAAAAAGTATATAAAAATAATGTTTTTGATTTATACATCTATCCATACATATAAATATAAATGTTCCTTGGTATGGAATTTCATTTTCCCCTTGACTGCTTTTAAGATTTTCTCTTTATCCCTGATTTTTGAACAGTCTGTGTTTCTCAATATTGTTTCTTCATGTTCTTTATTCCTGGCTTGTGAAGCTCCTTAGATACGGTTTAAGTTTCCATGAAATTGGTAAAGTTTTAAGCCACTACTTCTTGAAATGTTTTCTGGCCCACATCCCTCTTTTTACAGACTCCAGTTACACACACATTACACCACCTGTCGTCCCTCAGTTCACTGGTGCTCTTTTCACTAAAAGAATTTATTTTTTTCTGTTATTTCAGTTAGTCTACTGTTATGTCCTCAAGTTCTCCAGTCTTTTCTTTGGCAATGTCTAAGCTATTGTTAGTCCCATCCAGTGTATATTTCATCTCAGACACTTGTTTCATCTCTAAAACTTACATTTGGATTTTTTTTTCCTATCTCCATGTCCGTACGAAGTTTTGCACGTACAGAATTCAGTAATATAATGACTGTTTTAATGCCTGTATTTGCTAGTTCTAAACTGTGTGTCAATTCTGGATTGGTTTCAATTAATCAATTTTTCTCATCATGGTCATTTTCCCTGCTTTTTTGCATGCCTGGTAATCTTTGGATACCAGAAATTGTTAATTTTGCATTGTTGAATGCTTGATATTTTCATATTCCTATAAATATTGTTGAGCTTTGTTCTGTGGCACAAAGTACTTGGAAACAGATACTTTTAGGTACTGTGCTTGGTACTTGTCAGGCAAGACCAAGGCAGCATTTAACCAAGGGCTAATTTCCCCCCACCACTGAGACAGGACCCTCCTGAGCACTCTACCTAATTCTGTGTAAACCACGAGGTGCTTCAGCCTGGCCGGTAGGAACAGGCACTGTTTGTGGGCCTGTGTGAGCACCCAGGTGTTGCTCCTTCTAGTCATCCTGGGTGGTTCTGTCCCTGGCCTTGGGCAGTGTCTTCAAATGCACGTGCTGATCAGTTCTTTGCGGAACCCCTGACTGAGGACAAGCCTCTGCAGATCTCTGTGGTTCCCCTCCATGCAGCCCATCCCTCCTCCGTACTCAGTCCTGTAAACGCTAGCTGTCTTCATCCAGCGGGGCTCTTAGCTCCATCTTCGCAGTTAGCAGAGTGCGAGAGGTGCTCCTTGGGTTCCCCTCTCCACGCCGTCAACAGGAAGCTCTCAGGTAACAAGCCAGGGTTCATCTCACCTGGTTCCCGTCATTCAGAGCTCACCGTCCTTCCCTGCCTGATGGTCACTGTCCTGAAGTCCAACTGCTTGTCCAGATGGAGGAGCCCTGCATCAGCGCTCTCTGCCAGAACTCCCATCACTCCAAGGCTCTAGTATTGGAGGTGCTGGTTGCCTACTGAACGTGCATTCATTCTCCCTTCTCTAAACCCCAGTTCTGTCCGACGAGGCCATACTGCGCAGCTGAAAGTACTCACCGCCTCAAATTCCCTCGCAGCTGTGGCTAACCTTCCGACTCAGTTCTGGCCAATGGCTATTGGGAGGTGCTTTGAGAAAGTTATTACTTTCCTGATAAAAAGGGAAATATTTGCCAAGAGAGAGTTATCTTGCCCTTTACTCTTCTTTTTCCTGCCTGGAACATAGGTTTGAAGCTTAGGGTAGAGTCCAGATGCTTCAACCATGAGGATGAAAACCACACCCAAAGGCTGCTGCACTAGGAATTCAGAGGGAGATTTTATCATTGTTTCTCAAGCAGCTACCCCAGCCTAGTTCCAGATTTCTTGTTATAAGAAAAATAAACTAGTTTAAACATTGTAATGGGGGCCTGTTATATGCAGACAAACGCAGTTCTGACTGAAGAAGTCCTCACTTATTCACAACTGATCATAACGTTGGCAGCCATTTGAATTATATGCCATTTCAATCAGAAGTGGCGAAGAGCCTGGAGGAGGAAGGGAGCCGCATTTAGCCTGTATTGGTCCCGGAAACCGCACGACACTGAAATGTGCAGTTTAATCTGTAACATCCATTCACTGACCAAGTATTCATTAACTGCCTACTACGTGCCAGGGACTGAAGGGGTGCTGGAAACAACACAAAGATCCCAACCCTGACATTTTCTTCATGAAAACTTCCTTTCTTGGTACAGGTTGTTTTTTTTCACGTTGCTCCCATGGTCCTGAGAAGCCAGGAATGGGAAGGCTTTGGGTTCAGGGGAACACGTTACAATGCCACAGTGTCTTCCTACGATCTTCAACATTATAAACGGGAAACAAGCAGGCTGATTTCTAACAAAGCAGAAGTTCTAGTTACCTTCTTGTGTCTCATCCTCTAGGTCTGCCAGAGTCGGTGCATTAGGGAGTGAGTACATGGCAGACTGGTTGAGTTGAGTCAGTTTTGAAATGCTGTTAATTGCCATGCTGCCCAATGGAATGGTATGCTCTATGGGAAAATTAAAAAAAAAAAAAAAAAGAATTACAGGGAGCAATAAGCTAGTTACCATAGTCATCAGTTTGATCTCAGGGCAGAGGAAGCGAATGGAAATTGGAAAGAAGAGAATCAGTGCACTACTACATGCTCCAAAGCACCAGCCTTATACGCATGCGCGCGCACGCACACACACACGCACGCACACACACACACGCACACACACACACACACACACGTAGCTGGGGCCACGCGTGGACGACCAAAGAAAAATTTACAAGGCGATGCTCAAAATAATTGGGAATTCTAGGGCAGGCCTTCAAGAACTGTTTCCTTTCTAAAGCAGGCTTGTGAAGGGGCTGGCCCGTCTCCATCATGTGGGCAGTCACTCTAGAATTTTCCACTGTCTCTGTTGCTCCAGTCTCCAAAGGCCAGAGCCATGAGGGTTCTGATGCTGGGGACAAGAATGGTTTCTAGACCAGTGGAGGAAATGATTCTAAGCTAACAGTTCATGTTAAATGCTCAGTAGTAAGCTGTAAAATGTGCCTCTGGTCAGCTGCAAGAGAGAAAGAGGAAAGTTTTGGGAGTCACCAGAAAAGGAAACTTAGGAGGTAGGGGCAATGAAGGGGAGGAGGCAGTTCTGCAGATTTGCAAGTGCCTAGAAGGCCCTGCATTCTTAGTGACAGCGTGAAGAGGTGCAGGATGTTTCCCAGGGACCAGCGCAGATTTGGGGATGTGGCTGGAGTCTGAAGGCAATAAAGGCCTCTTGAGGACAGGGAAGTCTGCGAAGGAATGAGCTGGAGCCCAGTGGCCAGATCAGGATTTTGTAGCCTATGAAGTGTTACCAGAGTCTTCACCTAAATGTGCAGCCCTGACTTTCACCTTTCACACCTGCTCAGTACCTGAGTTTCTGACGTGTACCAAGTTGTGAGCTTCCACATCCACAACACAAACATTTATCCGGACACATTTAATTCCAAGGATGACAGCCTATGAACTGAAGCGGTTGATGACTCAGGCTGAGGAGAGGTGAGGGAGGGCAGGAAAGGCTCTGGGCAGAGGGTCGGTGCCCTGAGGTGTCCAGCATGCCGGGAATGAAGGAGGAGCCCCTCCTATGGCCACCAGAGACTGTCACCACAGCTCCCCTGAGGAGACTGCTCCAAAGCAGAGTCCTCAGAGGGTTTTGAGGTGGCTCAGGACTTCGTGTGCCGGCTAATTATCCCCTCCACCTCACTGCAGCAGGAGGCCTCTAAACTGAGCTTCCGGCTAAGTGCTGGATGGACTCCGGCCCAGGGGCTCAGGGGCGGTGGGTGAAGCAGGGATGGCATACACTGGCTCTGGGACACAGTCACAGCGTCTGGACACCGTACTTCAGGAGAAGCCATGACAACTGTTCAGATTCAAAGGCTCATAAGTTGTAACGGCCCCCAGAGTTGTTTCATCTAACCTCTTGGCCAGGGAGATGTTCCCCAAACAAGGAGGCTGACTCACCATCCAGCTTCACACTCCACGTCATGTGGAAGCCATTGGTCATCAGGTAAAAGTTCTTCAGATCCTCAGGCAGCACACAGTTATTCTTCTAGAATCATAAAGCAGCAGAATGTTAGGTCAGGGCTGGGAAGGAGGGCGCAGGCCTATGCCTCAAAGCAACAGGGGATGCTATTTACTGTGTCGGATGCCCAAACAGGAAGACACTGGTAGTTATCTATAAAAGTCTACTGGAGAGTTCTGGGTTGAGATGGCAACACAGCAGCTCCTGAGCTCACCTCGTCCCACAGACCCCTCCACCCACAGCTACATACTGAACAATTCCCTCCGAAAGGAATCCAGAAGCCGGCTGAGTAACTTCTACGCATCAGGCAAGCAAGAAGACACACTGAAACGGGCAGGAGGGGTTGGTCAAAATCTTGTCCTAAAACCCCTCGTGGCAGGGTGACAACTGGGAGGAGCAAAGGGTCTGGACCCTACATCTGGTGCCCCAGCTTTTGTGGCTGCCGCCCAGAGGACACATGCTCGTCCTCTGATGAGCAGCGGGGTTTGTACTCATGGGTGCAATGGGATGGCAGAAAATAAAGAAACAGTTAAGAACTGGCTCTCCTCCCAGGGCTCAGTATGGAGGGAGGAGAGAGAACGCGCATCTCTCAGTCCTCCCTGAAAGAGGTATGCCCGCCTCCTTTAAAAGCTACTGCCTGAGTGTCCGGTTTCCAATCTGCTTGCATCTAGGTGCTGAGATCCTCGCCTTTAGGACACCGACAGATCTTGGCATACCCTCACCTACTGGGAGCCATTAACAACAAAGCAGGCTGAACATTCCCAAAGGTGTAAAAGACAACCACGGGCCAGGGCAGGATTGAATCATAAGGTTCATCTCTTACACGAGGCCACTCCTTGAAGACTGGGAGAGGTGGTTTGTACCTGATGCACAGAAACCAACAGAGAGAGTCAAGAAAAATGAAGAAACAGAGGAATATGTTTCAATTGAAAGAATTAGATAAAACCCCAGGAAAAGACCTAAATGAAATGAAGATAAGTAATTTTACCTTTAAAGAGCTCAAACAATGGCACAGAGATGCTCACTGAAGTCAGGAGAGCCGCACACGAACAAAGTGAGAATTTCAACAAAAAGAAAATACAAGGAAGTATTAAACAAATCACAGAGGCGAAGAGTCCAACAAATGACCTGAAAAATTCAGTAAAGGTGTTCAAGAGCAGACTGGGTAAGTGAAAGAAAGAGTCAGTGAACTAGGAGACAGTATTAGAATTCATCCAACCAGATCAGCACAGAGAAAAAGATTGAGAAGGAGTGAATACAGCTTAAGGGACTTAGGGGACAACATCAAGCAGATCAATATTCACACTTACAGGGGCGTCAGAAGAAGGAGAGAAAGGGGCAGAAAGATTATCTGAAGAAATAATGGCTGAAAATTTCCTTAACCTGGGGAAGGAAACAGACTATCTGGAAATAGATCCAAGAATCCCAGAGAGTTCCAAAAAAGAAGAATCCAAAGAGACATTATAATTAAATTGTCAAAAGTTATTTAAAGGAGAGGGGGGAGGTATAGCTCAGTGGTAGAGTGTGATTAGCATGCACAAGGTCCTGGGTTCAATCCCCAGTACCTCCATTAATAATTTAAGGAGAAATATAGTTTTCCAGAGAAGAAAGAGCTGAAGGAGCTCACCACCACTAGACCAGCCTTACAACAAATATTAAAGGGACTTCTTTAAGCTGAAACAAAAGGGGGCTAATTAGTAACAGGGGAAAAAAATGACAGTATAAATCTCACAGGCAAAAGTAAATATATAGTTAAATTCAGAATAATCTAATGTCCTGGTGGTGGGTTAATCACTTACAGATCTAGTATGAAGATTAAAAGACAAAGTAGTAAACTAACTATAGTGAAAACAGTAAAATATACTGTGTTTTAGAAGTAAAAACAACTATAACTACGATGATTTGTTAATGGATACATAAAATAAAAGGATGTAAGTTGTCACATCTTTTTATAAGTGTAGCAAGGAGAGTAAAAATATAAAGCTTTAGAATGTGTTCAAACAAGCTTTTATAGCTTAAAATAGACTGTTATAAATGTAAGCCTCATGTTGACCACAAAGGAAAAATCTATAGCAGATACAGAAAAGATAAAAAGAAAGGAGTCTAAGAACCCATTACAGAAAACCATCAAAGAAAGCAAAAGAAGAAAGGAACAAAGGGATTACAGAACAGCCAGAAATCAATGAACAAAATGGCATTAAGTGCACTACCTATCAACAGTTACTTTAAATGTAAATGAACTAAATTCTCCAGTCAAAAGACAAAGAGTGACTGAATGGATAAGAAATGAGGCAAACTATGTTGCCTACAAGGATGTAATAACATCTTCAGATTATGTAATAATACACAGACTAGAAGTGAAGGGATGGAAAGACACTTCTTGTAAATGGAAACCAAAGAAAGCTGGGATGGCTATACATTCAAAATAGACTTTAAGCCATGAGAGCGCCAGATGACTGCTACAAAGACTACCTTCCTGGTTTATAACAAACAGCACTTACCCCTCAGGTCCTAGTATTTCCTCTTCCAACATTCTAGAAGCTACTCAGCCCTTTTAAAATTACTCATCTTTCTGTCAGGCCTTTACCTGGGTCATACATGTGTCTGTTTTACCACATTGTGATTACACCTGCGTATCAGAAGCCAGACCTCTCTCTAGTAAATCAAATGCATGTTTGTTACTTAATTCTAGGCTGTTTCTTTGACATTCATGTCACAAACACCACCCAGATTTCATGCAGGACTGGATTCAAGTCTCAATCCCTACTGGTAGAGATGGCTGCATCAAGGTATCACGTCAGATCCCCTGTCCATTTTAAGGGACTTCCATGTCACAAAGTCAGGTCAGTCATTGGAGATGAAGAACACGTGGCCATAAGTTTCCTCTGTCTGGTTTTGAATTTTCACCTGGCTGTCCGCAGGATGCTCCTTTCAAAACTTCAGTCACACCTCCCTTTAGTACGTTTGTAGGAAGGAATGCTAAATGTGACAGATTGACACCTGCTATGGGTAGCACATCGGCTCTGCGTCAGAGCCTCTAAGTAAGTGCTGTCTGACAGAAATACGATGTAAGCCAAGTATGTAATTTAAAATTTTCTAGTAACCATCTTAGAAAGCATATAAAAACCAAAATTAACTTTAATAATGTATTTTACTTAGCTCCATATATACAAAATATTATGATATAATTGAGTTTTTTAAATTATTGAGATAATTTGCATTTTTTCATGCTAAAGCTTCACAATCCAATGTGTATTTTACACTTACAGCTCATCTCCATTCAAACTGGCCACACTTCATGTTTCAGCAGCCACAGCTGGTGTGTGGCTACCATATTGGACAGTGCAGACCTAAATGCTAAGCGGCAGAGCCCAGGTTTGGCTACTCATTTGCTTGAGAATCTCCTTTCAGTTCTAAAGATTAAAAATTGCTAACATGATATGAGCTCTGACTCTGTATACTAATGTACGTGTAGTCCATGACCAAGTGGAAGTTATTCCAAGGATGCAAGGATGGTTCAACAACTGCAAATCAATCAACATAACCTACAATCAATCAATACAACACTTAACAAAATAAGGATAATAATGATATGATCATCTCAATAGATGCAGAAAAAGCATTTCACAAAACTCAGCATTCACTTAGGGTAACAGCTCTCAACAAGTAGGTATAGAGGGAACATAACTCAACATAATAAAGGCCACATATAACAAGTCCACGGGTAACATCATATTGAAGGGTTAAAAGCCAAAAACTTTTCTTTTAAGATCAGACAGACAAGGATGCCCATTCTTGCCAATTTTATTCAACATAGTATTGAAAGTCCTAAACAGAGCAATTAGGCAATAAAAGAAATAAAAGGCCTCTAAATAGGAAAGGAAGAAGTAAAACTGTCACTATTTGCAGATGACATGATATTATATAGAGAAAATCATAAAAGACTCCACCAAGAAACTTTTAGAATGAATAAATGAATTCGGAAAAGTTGCAGAATACAAAGTCAATATACAAAAATCTGTTGCTTTTCTATACAAGAATAACCAACTATCAGAAAGAGAAATTAAGAAAACAATACTGTTTACAATGCATCGAAAAGAATAAAATACTTAGGAACAAGTTTAATCAAGAAGGTGAAAGACCTACACACTGAAACCTGTAAGACACTGATGAAAGGAATGGAAGAAAACACGAATACATGGATAGACCTTCCACGTTCATGGACTGGAAGAATTAACACTGTTACGTACATACTACCTAAAGCAATCTACAAATTCAGTGCAATTCCTATCAGACTTCCAATGGCATTTTTCACAGAAATAGAACAGTCACAAAATCTGCAGGAACCACAAAAGATCCGAAATAGCCAAAACAATCTTGAGAAAGAAGGAGAAAGCTGAAGGAATCATGCTGCCTCATTTCAAACTGGATTACAAAGTACAGTAATCAAAACAGTACAATACTGGCATAGAAGGACACATAGATCAATAGAACATAATAGAGACCCAGAAACAAACCCAGACACATTTAGTCAATTAACTTGTGACAGATGCCAAAAATATACAGTGGGGAAAGGACAGTCTCTCCAATAAAGTGTTGGGGAAACTGGACAGCCACATGCCAAAGAATGAAACTGGGCCCCTATCTTACACCATATACAGAAATCAACTCAAAATCAAGTAAAAAGTTGAATGTTAGACATGAAACCATAACATTCCTAGAAGAAAACACAGGGACAAGCTCCCGGACATTGGTCTTGGCAATGAAGTTTTGGATTTGACACCAAAAGCAAAAGCAACAAAAGCAAAAATAAACAAGTGGGACTACGACAAACTAAAACATCTCTGCACAGCAAAGGAAACCATCAACAAAATGAAAAGACAACCTAGAGAATAGGTGAAAATATTCAAAAATCATATATCTGATAAAAGATTAATATCCAAAACATACAAAGAATTCATACAACTCAATAGAAAAAAAACCAAACAACCCAATTAAAAAATGGATAGAGAAACTGAACAGACATTTTCCCAAAGTCATACAAATGGCCAACAGGTACATGAAAGATGCTCAGTATCACTAATTCAGGAAAATGACAATCAAAACCGTATAACTTCACACCTGTCAGAATGGCTATTACCAAAAAGACAACAAATAGTAAGTGTTGGTGAAGATGTGGAGGAAGGGGAACACTGGGTCACTCACCAGTGGAATGTGAATTCATGCAACCACTGTGGGAAAAAGTATGAAGGTTCCTGAGAAATTAAAAATAGAACTACCATATGATCCAGCAATTCCACTCCTGGGTTTTTAATCTGAAGGGAATAAAATCACTATCTTGAAAAGACGTCTGTACCACCATGTTCACTGCAGTTTTCTTTACAACCGCCTAAGTGTCCATTGCTGGGTGAATGGATAAAATATGATATATACAAACACATACACACACACAAAACCAAATATTACTCAGCCATAAAAAGGCAAATTCTGCCATTTGTGGCAACATGTATGAACCTTGAAGGCATTATGCTAAGTGAAATAAGTCAGAGAAAGAAAAATATTGTATAATCTCACTTATATATGGAATCTAAAAGAAAACTGAACTCACAGATACAGAGACTAGGCTGCCACAGGTGGGGAGTGTAGGTGAGCAAAATGGGTGAAGGTGGTCAAGAGGTGCAAACTTGCAGCTATAAGATAAGAATGTCCTGGGGATGTAATGTACAGCAGGGTGACCATAAATAATACTTTGTTGTATATTTCAATGTTGCTAAGAGTAAATCTTAAAAGTTCCCAATACAAAAAAAAAAAAATTGTAACTCTTGTGATAGATGTTAACTACACTTGTAACTTCACAATATATACACATATTAAATCATTATGTTGTAGACACAAAAGTAATACAATGTTATATGTCAATTATATTGCAATGAAGAATAAAAACAACAAAAACCTCTATTAGAGAGGCACTGGGTCTGCACAGCAGAGCCACCAGTTTGATCTCTTTTTTGCCTCGCCTGATAAGGCAGAGGAGGTGTCTGTGCTGCCATGGAAATGCCTGACTGGGGAGCTAGCTGGAGAAAGGGGATCAAGGAGGAGGAGACCTACAGGAACATGGTGCGACATGAGATCCTAGGCAAAGTCTCAATGATGTTGGAGCAAAGCAATTACTGCTACAAATTTCAGACCCAAGCTCATAAATTATTTTCAGAAATTACTGGATCAGTGAGAACATCTTAAAAGTGAAAAGTATATACTTTGACAGCAGTTAATGCACTGAACCTAACAGTTCTGGAAGTTCTTAGAAAGAAGCACAATGGGATATAAACAAATATTTCATACGAACAGCAAATCATCCAAACTGGTGCGGGAAGAACAAAGGAATAGCTTAGTATCCTTTCAGGAGGTACTAGGTAGGAGTGTGCCTTAAATTCTAAGTAGCTCACATCTGTGCACGTGCCTGGCAGCCTTCTCTAGCCCGTCAAACCCCTGGAGAACACAAAAGGATGCGTTCTCCGATGTCTGACTTCAGGGGGGGCAATATGTTAGTAACTCTGTCCCAACCTTTTCCTTACTGGACACTTTTGAGGTGTGATACTGAACACCGCTCATATCAAGTTTGCTTTAGGTCACACTGTCAGTCAGTTCCAGGTGCCCAATGTGTGAGGGGGTTAAGACTGGAGCAGGACAATCTGAATTTACTTCCCAGTTTTGCCCCTGAGTGACCCTGAGTCACTCTGAATCCAGGTTCAGAATAATCTCTAAGACTAAGTCTGCAAAACACTGGAGGCGGAAGGAACTGTGAGCTTGGCAGGAAGAGGGAAGGTGAGGTAATTGGTGTAATTATTATGATTTTAGGGCATAACATCTTAAGAACTATGGTGAGAAGAAAGCTTCAAGTTTACTGGTAATTTTAAGTGATGTTTTTATATTATTAAATAGACAATAGCTGCCATTTTAATGAAACAGGTTTTTCATTTTCTTGATCTAAGAACTAAAATATGCATTCTGATCAGACTTTGTTTTTTTCTCTCTTCACCATCTAGTTCTCAATTTCACAAATGTGTAACCTAAAGGGTTCTCAGACTCCTTGGGCTAAACATTTATTTTTCTACTTAGTAAGTTATTTGGAGTTTAGGGCTTGCTCCTAATGCCTCCTGTATGGCACCTTCTCTGTGCTTTCCAAAAGGAAAGTGTGCGCACAGAAAGCCCATCTCTCAACCCTGGGACCCTAACACAGGAAGCCTATAGTTATTAATGTTCTGACAAAGTTCCTGCTCCTCTGTCATCCCCAAAGGCCAGCATCCAGTATCAGATTTTGGTCACTAGTGCCATCTAGTGCTGGAGACAAGGAAACTACTGTCTATAAGTCTTAACCCAGTTCCTTCCATGAGATCTGAGCTGAGATGAGCTGGTGGCACTGTTCACCTTTAAGTCAGGCTAGAGTGTTCCAATAGCAGTGATTACAACTTTTATTATGGTATTGATTTCACTCAAAAAAGAAATTTTGGTATTGTTTTATACCAGTATTTTAAAAAATTATTCAGAATTCATAAAAATAGAAAAAAAAAGAATGAAATCAAATTTTTAATACATTTCAAATACTAACATAAACATACAAAACATCAAGTAAACCAAGGTCATAAAAACCATTAAGCCTGCACTGTCACTTCCATGTACATCACTGTGGCCCCGGCTGCACTGCCTCCTTGCTGAAGACCTCACCGCCTGGCCGCCCGGACAGTGGGGCTCCTACAGTGCTTCCAGCCCTTCCTTCTGAGTGCAGCTTTCAGGGTTTCACTTAGGTGGCTCCTATGCCCTGGCCAGCGACTCAGAGTTACCGTCATTTTCATTTTTTGCTCTTCTGTGGGTAGTAAGCTGCCCACTTCAGAGGGCTTCTCCTGCCAGATTCAGGATCAGTCTCTATTTTGGAGGAGGGGATGAAAAAAGAAGAGGAAGGGAGAAGACTGGCAGAAAGCACACACAGCCACACCAGGACTGACCAGCAGCAGAGTTCAACAGACAGACACTGCTCTGGAATTCCCTCTTCTCTGATGGGCTGTGGACGGAAATGGCAGTGGGGGCTGAGAGAGCCCATGATAAAAGTTGGGGTGCTGCTGACCAGAGGTCATGGAGGTAGAAACTGCTGCCAGCTTAGCTCAGGGAGGGTGAGCGCTGCTGGCAGGGACTGAACATGTACACATACCTGTGGACCGTCTGGCTGCCCAGGGCCCATTGCTAGAGGGGCAGTCTGGCAGAGCAGAAAGGATATGTGCCTAGAGTCAGACAACTCTGGGTTCAAATTCAGGCTTTGCCGCATGGTAGCTATGTGGCCCAGGACAATTCTTGGTGACCTCTCTGACCCTCAGTTTCTTCATCTAGAACACAGAAATATCAATACCTATCTTGCAGGGTTATTATGAGGATTAAATTAAATAACTTATCTGATATGTGTTAGCAGCGTTCACTAAATGGCAGGATAATTTTTTGCTTCCTTGTTAAATCCATTTGCTGCTACTCAGCCACAGTGATTTTTCCAAAGCAGGAATCCAACTTCTCTACTTAAAACATTTCAATGGCTCTCCTTTGCTCTCAAGACAAAGACCAAAATCCTGATGATCTAAGAAGCCCACACATCCTGGTCCTTGTCAACCTCTCTCCCTTGCTCTTCTCTGCTCCAGCAACATGTACCTTCTTCATGCGCTTGGAAAATGTAATCCTTTCCGTCTCGAAGCCCTCACACGGGCTGAAAGCCCCTTCTTCCCAGATCTCATTTATCTGGTTAACAACTTCTCATAACTTCTTTGGGAAAAATGTTTCTCAACCTCCAGACTCGGTCAGGCCTCCTGACAATGCTCCCTTTACCTCCCGTTCACAGAACTTGCTCTGCTCTGTAATTATGCTTGGAATGATTTACGCTATGTCTTAGAGAGTAAGATCAAGAGGTAAGAAACTGTGTGCCCTTTTTTGATTATCACTGAATCCCCAAGGATTCAACATCAACCATAATGCCTGGCCCATTTTAGGAGCGTAAAACTTTTATTGGATAAATGAAGGAATGAAAATTCAGAGGAGGGTTGGGAAGTACTAGCTATTAATCTGGTTAGTACTTCTCTGCAACACTTAACCACGTTCTGCCCGGCGAGCTTGTTAATATTTACTTTTTCCATTCCTTGCTGGATTTTTAGCTTTGTTGTATGTATACAACTTCAAATGTTCCACTGCCTCCATAGGACAGGCTCAGAGATGCTCCATGCTGGGGAGATGGCATGGAGTGCAAGGCAGAGTTAAGTGACCTGAAGAGGAACAGAGAGAAGGGTGAACTCTACGTTGAAGGCAGCTGTGGCCTAAGACAGGAAGAGGTTTTACTGCCCAATCTTTCCTTCTCAGGGGCATTTAGGTTGACCTCTCTTTCTTGGGAGGTAAGGATTCAACAGGGCACCACTTACTTGTTCCCATGAAGAAATCATATGACGTTCAGCAGGCGCCTTTTCTATGATAGTCACCTCTGTCACACCTGGGGATGATTCTGGAAGAAAAAACCAGAGTCTTGAAGAGTTGCAACTGGCTCATTCTCACACACTTCTAACTAGAGGTTGACTAGCTGTTGATGACTGCTCTGGGAATATCAGATCCCTCTGAGGAGCATTTATTACCCCTGTGATAAAAGCAGCTGGTCCCTCAAAGGCACTCAGTCCCATAACCGAGGACCATGCAGTCTTCCTGGCAATAACTATGTCAGTACACCTTCCATTCATCATAAAGTTTCCTTCGAGTTCTCAGAAGGCTCAAATTTTAGCTTGCAGCAATAGCACCCAATATGTGAGCTAAGAATTCTGGACTCCACCTAGCCTAGTCTTGCTTTATGCATTCATTAGTTGTGACCTTAGATGAGTATTCACTTACCTTTGCATTTGACAAGAATTATAATACTACTTTCCTTGATAAGGAAAGCAGAGGAAAGAGAAATGAAGGTGCTTTGGAAAAGCATAAAGTACCAGTTGCACCATTCTTCTGCCTTCTGTTCAGTGTTCTTTCTAAGGTATTGGGAAGCATGGTACTGTGGTAGAAAAGCACTGTGAGCTTCAAGTCATTCAAGGGTGAGTCCCTTCTATGCCTCTGATTGGCTAGGATGGAAGACACTATCTTGTCCCTTCAGGGGTGGTCCCACTTGGCACTATTTCACAGAAGATAAGATAGGGAGAGAGTGTCAGCCGATTCCAGGTGTCTCTTAGTGCTAGCAGGCACATATTCTGGGCAGACAGAAGCATTCCCTTCTACAACTGGGATAGTAGCTGAAGTGGCTAAGGCATTACTGAAAGATACAACCCCCCCCCCCCCCGTTTGGGCTCCTAGGACCCCTACAAAGCAACGATGCTCCAGCATTTGTTTCAAGTTACTGCCCTGGGCATAAAAAGGGCCCTGCACTAAGCCTGGAGACCCCAGAGGAGACAGGTTCAATCAGACCTTGAAACGAGCCTTAGCCAAACTATGCCAGGAAACTCAAGAAAACTGGATTAAGTTGCTTCTGATTGTCCAGCTCTGCATGCGGTTAGCCCCAAGGGATAAGTTAAAGTGCATCTGAACTCAGGTGTGGTAGATTCATTCCCCAAGCCTGAGAGAAGGAACATCTTAACCCCCTTGGAATGGAACAACTCGAGTATGCCCTCCAGGCAGGAGGAACCATGAAAGCCCTCACTGAAGACAGTCACCAGGCGCTCCCCACACTCCCCCACCTGGCCCTGCTCCCCTCCTGGCCAGGAGACTGGATGCACCTAAAACCACGGAAAGTCAGCAGCCTGCAAGACTAGCTCACTCCTAAGTGGAATGGACCCCGTATGGTGACCCTAATGACACGCCCTGCTCTTAAGTTGCAGGGGGTCACTCCGAGGGGACCTGACACTCGAGGGAAGAGGCCCCCAAGCCCCAACCTTCGCAGAGACAACCTGAGGCAACTGACCTCCTTGACTACTTGTGGGAACTTACTCTGACCTGAAGCTTCTCTTCCAAAAAACAACCGAAGTGTGAGCAGGAATATGCAGGGCACACGCCAAAGAACTAAATACCCTCATTTTTAGAAAAATGTTGACATATAACCATTATTCTCTTGGGCTGTTTATCTTAAATTGTCTGATGTTCTTTGTTTCCAAAAGGTTCAACAAATGGTCACTCAGGGTTAGGGTTAGGACCAAGGCCTGGTGACCGTCACACGATCTAAAGGCAGCTGGGGGAAGTTCTGCCCCTCCACCCGGGGCAATGATGACACCCCCAAATCAGCAAGAAGAGGTTACAGAAGACGCACCTGGGCCCCTCGGCCCCCCCATGAGAATCAGGAGCAGGACAAAAGGCAGAAGAGGGACTGGTCACCCGCAAAGCCCATTAACAATTCCCGGGTATTAAATATAGAATCTGGGTAATAAAATAAAGTCTAACCTTTTCAGGCATAGTTTAGTTACACTTGCTCATAGGATGCCACATGCAGAGGCCTCTCACCTGGTTCCTCAAGCGAAATGGCTGTGAAGATGCTCAGCGGCCCGTGTGCGCAGTGCTGCGCTCAACACTGCAATTCACGATGGCAGCGGCGGGCCGTGTGCAGAGACGCTGCGCCCGGCACAGGGATCCGGAGCCTGAGCAGCGCAGCTGCGCCTGCTCAGCAAGAACCCAGCCCCTTCCCCTGCTCAGGAGATCCCTATGAAGCAGCAGACCCTCCGACCTCGAGGAGAGCATGTCCTCACACCTCTCCATTCTTTGATCAAAGAATAAAACTTTCCTTTGCTTCCAAACCAAACTTGGGTTCCTTCTGTTGGCTCCAATGACACCGGGTGGCAGGACCCCTGTTGGGGCTCCCCTAGAAAGGGCTGGTAATAATCGCAGTGGCTTCCCCTGTTAACAGCCTGTTTTAAAGGGCTCATGTGATTAGACTAGGCTCACCTGTATAATCTCCCTTTTGCCACTTCACACAACAAATCACAGGTGTTATATCTCATCAGTTTCACAAGCCTCAGATCCAAAGTCATTCAAAAACTAAGGCCTATGTTTTCTTCTAAGACTATCATAGTTTCAGCACTTACATTTACATGTAAGATCCATTTTGAGTTAATTTTTGTATGTGAATTGAGGTAAGGGCTCAACTTCATTGTTTCACATGTGGCTACCCAGTTGTCACAGAACAATTTGTTAAAAAGACTTTTTCTCCCAGTGAATTGTACAGACACCCTTGTTGAAAATCATCGAACCATATATGTGATGGTTTGGTTTTAGAGTCTCAATCTTATTCTATTGATCTATATTTCTATCTTCACGCCAGTGCCACAGTGAAGACTACTGAAGCTTTGCAGCAAATTTTTTTTATTGCAGTAAAATACACATATAAAATTTGCCACTTTAACCATTTTGAGGTATACAGTTAAGTACACTCACACACACTATTTTGCAACCATTACCACTATTCATCTGCAAAACTTTTCCATTATCCCAAATGTAGTAAATTTTCAAATAGCGAAGTTTAAGCCCTCTAACTTTGTTCCTCTTTCCCAAGATTGTTTTGGCTATTGTGGGCACCTTCATTCTCATTTTAATTTTAGGACTAGATTGGCTTGTCAACTTCTGCAAAAGAGGCAAATGACATTTTGATAGAATTGTAGATTTTTAGATCAATTTGGGGAGAATTGGATTCTAACAGTACTAAGCCTTCCAAATCATAAATATCAGATGTCTTCAAATTTATCTAGGTCTTCTTTAATTTCTTTTCGTAATATGTTGTGGTTTTCAGTGTACAAATCATGCACTTGTTAATTTACTTGTTCACTCCTTACTTGTGCTAATTTTTATACTAAAGTATTTTATTCTTTTGACATGATTGTAAATTGAATTGTTTTGTAATTTTATTTTTGGATTGTTCATTGCTAATGTGTAGGGTTTTTTTTTTCTTTTTGTGGATTCCTTCTGACTTTTTTTTTAATATACAAGAGCATGTCATCTGCAAATAACTCTTTAGTTCTTTTTTTTCCCCAATTTTTATGTCTTTATTTCATTTTCTTGCCTAATTGCTCGGACTAGAATTTCCAGTACAATGTTGAATAGCAGTGGTAAGAGGGGAGTTCTCATTGTGCAGAAAAGAGTGAAATAGCAGGGCTGAGACTGCAATTTTTAGAAAGGTCTGCTTATAAGGTTGGCCCCTGGGTGGCATCTGGGAACTTGGAATTCAGGAGGGTTCCCACCATTCCCTGGTAAGAATGGCTCACTGCATCTGTTAGTGCAAACGATATGGTTTATGCTGAATACCTGCATTCCTCTGGGAGTCTTGAATTTGATATACACTAGGTAGAGTGTGTCTAAACGATGGACTTCCAAATGAGCTCCCAGTCTCAAATGAGCTTCCATAGTAGACAAGATTTCAGACGTATTATCACGTGTTTCTGGAGTAATTGTGTCCCACGTGAATCCACTGAGAGGACTCTTGAAAATTGTTTGGTTTCCTTGACTTCCCCACATGTATCTTTCCCTTTGCTTCTGCCAGAATAAATCATAGCATGACTGTCTCCCAGATCCTGTAATCCTCCTAGTGAATCATCAAACCTAGTGTGGTGTTGGGGATCTCACGAACATTTGTCTGGTTCCTGATCTTAATGGGAAAGTATCCAGTTTTTCACCATTAAGCATAATGTTAGCTGTGGGTTTTTCATAGATGCCCTTTATCAGGTTGAGAAAGTTTGATTTCTGTTCCATGCTTTCACCCCATCCCATCAGTTTTGGTGTTATATCATCAGAGAACACACTTTGTATGATATCAATCCTTTAAAATTTATCTTGGCTTCTTTAATGGTCTAACATATAGTCTGTTCTTGAGGTTACTCCATATATACCTGAGAAGAATTTTTATTCTACTGCTGTTGGGTTAACATGTTCTATAGACGTCTATTTAGGTAAAGTCGATTTACAGTGTTGCTTAAGCCTACTATTTCCTTGTTAATTTTCTGCTTAGGTGTATACGCATTGTTGTAAGCAGGGTATTTAGGTCTCAAACTACTGTTGTTGAATTGCCTACTTCTTTCAATTCTGTCAATTTTTGCTGTTCATATAGTTTGTAGATGCATATATAATGGTTCTCCTGTGTCTAAGCAGTAAGGGATTACTGAACTGTGTGTGTGTTTAATTTCATTTCATTTCATTTTTTTGTAGCCCCAGAAACTAGCAAAGTGATGGCATTAGGTAGAGATTCCATAAAGAAAACCACCCATTCAGTGGTGCAAGTCTTGACTCCTCAGGACCACATCAGGTGCCACACCCCGGGAGGTGCACGGGAGTTGTGGCCCTGGGAGGTTGGCTGCAGTATTCATTACCCGAGCGCTCTACTTCCAGAGGAAGGGCTTGGACACTCCCTTGGCCAAGAAGGCCTCTCGGGAGACCCAGCCTCCCAACCGTCAGGTACCTGCTGTCTCCCCTTTGCACGTCTCTGCCCGTCCTTCTTGGGCCCTGTGATGGACTTCGGGTGGAAGCATCTTCGGGCTTCCCAGCTCTGCATCCACAATCCTGGCAAACGCTTCCCGGCTTAGTCACGCACCTGGCTCACCCTCTTTTCTCCTTAACAACGGAAGTCACAGCCGCGATGCCCCCTGGCGTACAGGGACCGGCGTCCAGCCGCCCGTCCGTGCTTTCTCTGCACACCGCTCGTCCCGCAGTCGCCCCAAGGGCCCCCGCCCCACTCACCTAGGATGCGGGTGACCCCCAGGGTCAGCTTCTCCAGGTGCGGCTTGCTGCTGCCCAGCAGCGGGGGCGGTGTCTCCTCCATGGCTCGCGTCCCCGCTCCGCGCGCGGCCGGAGCAGCGGCGGGGACCGGGCGGGGGAGCGGGGCGGGCCAGAGGGCCGGACGCCGCCTCGGAGGTGCGGCCGTCAAGTTCACGGCATGCCGGGAGTTGTAGTGCTCGGCGCCTGAGAGCGCGGCGGGGCGGAGATGCGGAGCCCGGGCTGGTCCGGGAGTAGTAGTTCCGCGGGGCGCCTGCTCCCGCGGCCCCGGCGGGCGCTCCACACCACGCCGCCGGGACACAGCGACTCCTCTGTCTGGACCCTCCCGCCCCGCCGGGGCCGGCCACGCAAGCGGGGGCGGGCCTCTGCGCCGTGCGGCCAATCGGGACCAGGCCTGGAGGCCGGGGCGGGGCGGCCCCGGAGCGACGCCCCGAGTGGCGGTTGTTTCAAGATGGCGGACGTGGCGGGCCCCTCCCGCCCGGGCGCCGCAGCGTTCTGGAGCCGGGACTGTATCCTTTGCCCGCCGGGCAGGGGGCGCCGGCGCCCTCCCCCGGGCGGGGGCCGGTCGCGCGGGACTCTGCGTGGAGGGGGGGAGCTCGGTGCGGGCCCCGGGGGCGGGGCCGTCCCGTCCGGCCTCCGTCCAGGTGCCGGGCTGCCCCCTTGCTTGGGGACTCGGTGGCACAGAGCCTGCGCTGCCTCCAGGCTGGAGTTCCAGGCGTGGGGACCCAGCTCAGATGTTTCCCAGCCCTCCTTGGCGGTGAGCTCTGGAAAGATGGCCTAGAGGCTTGGCCCATCCTGGGGCTGGGAGGGTCCCTCTGCCCGTGGTGACCTCCGGCCGGCAGAGCCTGTGGGGAGTGGGCTTATGGAAGCAGGGGCGGTGTTGGCTGGTCCGAGAGAGTTTTTTGTCTTGGTTTAGGGGTATCCTTGGTCAGCGCTGTTAGGAGCAAGTCAGGACCTTGTCGGACTTCGAAGGCCTGTCAGTGATTTTATTTTCGTACTGGGGTCTTCGGAGAAGCGTGCGTCTTGGTTTCACGGGGACGTGATCTGGTGGCACTGATTACGGAATAAGATGCCATGCAGAACATGGGGCCAGGAAGTAGCGTAGATTTGCATGTAGATTGCGGGTCACCCCTAGCTGGACTGAAGTTCCCAGATTGTTTTGCGATGGAGAACCTGTGGTGCTTTTCCCTTTGGGGTGGTATTCCCAGTTCAGTATCTATGATGAAATGTGTGACAAAACTGGTTCTTTTCCTGGGTTAGGAAGACTGTTCCAGCCTTATCTTTGGTCCTGATAATATACTCATTTTTGTTAGAGGAGCGTTACATGAAAGGAGGGCTTTCACGGTAGGACGTCTGCAGAGGCAAGTCTTTTTGCTGTTTGCTAGTATTGGTGATGGCATTGTTGGAGGCATTGCTGTTAACTTTGGCAGAATTATTCTTTGTGCATTCTACTTAGCTCTCAGTAGAACTTACAAAATATCATCAGTTCTCCTTGTTGAGTTACTAGGATTCAAGTGTCATGCCGTGAAGAGAGAGGTATTTTTCATTTCTTGCCACTCAGTGTTTAGTGTTAAGCACTTTCTAAACATAATTACCACTTGTGTCTTATAGGTTGGTGAGAATCAAGTGAAGGCGTGTCCATTCACTGTGGATAAAAGTACATTAGTGCACTGTGCAAATTAAATATTTTTTTTCTTTACCTATCAGAAGAGTATGTGCATCGGGAGCAGCTGGACTGACTTAGAAAGTCAGGAAATTAGGATGAGTCTGATTTTCTCATGAAACATTGCCTCTGCAATGTTAGAATTTTGTGATGGAGGAGATATTTGAAGATTATTAGCTTATAATGTGCTTCTGTAGTGTAATTGTTTTCATAACCACCTATGTGATTTCGATTATTATTCCCTAACTTTCTGTGTAACCAATGCTGTTGTGCTGATACAGAATATATCAGAATGTTGTTCTGATATAGAATGTGTGTGGAGTGTAGGGTGGAGAGACTGATTAAGTTAGTAGGTATGTAAACTGAATGTAAGCTCTTAGTGTTAGCAGCTCTGTACTCTCATGTATTCATGTAGTCTTATTACTCCCTATTTCACATAGCAGTCATATATCCTCCCTTTCCTTTTACCTTCTCCCTTACTCTAAAAATTAATGTAGAATACTCATCTTCCCATTGACAGTGAGGAGTTGAAATTATATTGGGAAAATGGTAGTGATTATATTCTGTAGACATTCAGATATTTGAAAGGAATTGCAAGGTTATCAGTATCACCTGTTTCCCTTCCCAGTTCCACATAATGGCCAAGTAATATACAGCCTCAGATATTTTCATTGTAAATCTCTATAGCATATAAAAACAGTGTCAAATATAAATTTGTTACTGAATCTTTGCTAAAAAGTATAAGGATAATTATGAGTCATTTGGTTTAGTGTCTTTGATCTCTTTTTCCTCTCACATTGATGACTTCCTAGACCACCCCAAAGCCTTTATAGTTAGTACTTTGAATAGAAAAGACCAAAAAGTAAATCCTGTAATCTGGTATTCTTTTCACACTATTGAAAGATTTTCAGTGCTTTGCCTAAACAGTTAGAGAAATGTAATCAAGACATTTCCCAGTCCTAGATGTTTCCATCAAGTGAGAACAGATCATCTATGACTGAATGTCACCTTCTTCATACGGTTGTTCTTATGAGTTCTGCATCTCCTGCACAGTATGAGTCAGCAGTACTGTTTTGCACAAGGTGTGTCTTTATATCCAGTGTATAGACAATGAATATACCATGTTGTCATTTTAAGGCCTAAATCTGCAAATAAAATATGCCCCTTTGGTCATAAACTGCTTTCCTCCTTCATTATAGGTCTTGGTAATATCAGAAGAAGTTAGTGTTTCTGCAGTATCTAAATTTGATTGCTTCAGATGCACTCAAGTGTATTATCATTAACAGTATGGTTAACTTGATATTAACAAATATGAACTGTAAAGGACCTGGTCAAAACATTGCAGCAGCTGTAATCTCTGCCATCCTGAGTTTTCAATTAAAAATAGAGACTTTACATTGATGTTAATATACTACCCAGGAAAATCATCTTGGTCAATAGTATTACACATGTTGCTGGTAGGTGATTCAAACTCATGAGGGTAGGGAAGTGTGGGCAGTATTAAATGTATTTTCTTCAGCTCCTGGTGATCTAGGATGGGTACACTTCTTCCTCTCTACCACTCTGCCTTGGGTTTCTAATTCCTACTTTAATTCTGGGGATTTGGATAGATTGGTACCAGCATTAAATGTGCTTTATAACTTGCTGTACATGTCTTTTTGAGGCACTTCCAAATGAATTAAGGTGGCACACAGAGCCTAGTAAGAGGTTTAATATACATTTGCTGTATATTGTGTCTCTTTGACTTTCCTATAAAATAAACGTTTGTTGGGAATCTTTGTATTTGAAGAAGGTAAATATTTGGATTCCTAAAATAATGAGATGAAGATAGATTACAGATGATTATATAGGATAGGTTGGATGGAGGCAATTTCAAATATTCTTGTTCTTATTTTTAAAAACTTTTGTCAAGGTCAGTTATTTAGCATTTTTATATTTGAAAAGGAATTTAGCATAGATGTAGCTAATGGGTTTTGCATGCATATTTTGAGTGGGACAAAGAGAGAAAGAAAACACTGAGTTGTTAGACAGTGCCTCATAGGATTAGGTAAATACCAATTTCAATTGTCTGTAGATGGTTTACTATGAGCCAGGCATTCTTTGGCCTTAGGAGACACAACATTGATCAAAACAATGCAAATCTTCACCTGCTTGGTGCTTACATTTTAGTGAAATGAGATGAGTTTGTGAATAAGTAAAATATATTGTCTGTCCAATGATTGTAGGTGCTGTGGAGAAAAATGAAGTAGGAAAAGGGTAGCTCTCATGGGTTTTTATGCCAATACTATTCTGTTTTGATTACTGTAGCTTTGTAATATAGTTTGAAATCAGAACGTGTAATACTTCCAACTTTGTTCTTCTTTCTCAAGATTACTTTGTCCAACTGGGGTCCTCTGTAGCTCCATACAAGTTTTAGGATTGTCTGTTCTATTTCTATGGAAAATGGCATTGGAATTTTGATAGGGATTGCATTGAACCTGTAGGTTGCTTTATGGACATTTTAACAATATTCTTTCAGTTCGTGATTGTGGACTATCTTTCTATTTGCATCTTCTTCAGTTTCTTTCATCAGTATCATATTTTTCACCTCCTTGGTTAAATTTATTCCTAGATATTTTACTCTTTTTTGATGCAACTGTAAATTGGATTGGTTTCCTAATTTGTCTTTATAGTTGGTGGTTCTTGTATAGAAATGCAATAGATTTTTGTATATTGATTTTGTATCCTGTAACTTTACTGGATTTTTTTCTACTAGTTCTAACAGTTTTTTGGTGGTGTCTTTAGGGTTTTTTATATGTAATATCATGTCATCTGCAAGTAGAAGCTTGTAGAAGGCTTCTACAGTTTGTTTTTCTTAAAGAAATAGGAAGCAAAGTTATTAGGTTAGAGTAAGGATGGAGGGAAGTCGTATCAGATTTGAGAAGAGAGGAGAAAATATAAAATACTTGATAAGCTTCCAAATCAAGATGTAGCTGAGTGGGGTCCTCAGTGACATCCAGCTGTGAGCAGGCTCCTTTGTGAACGTTCTAGGGAAGTGTATATGTTTTCCAGGACTCAGTAACGTTAGCCTTTCCATAGGTCATCCTTGGAGATGGAAAATATTCTGCACATTCATCACTACTGCATACTCCAATTGAAGACACCGCCATGTGGAGCATGTCCTGAGTTATCTTGAAGTTTTTCCCCCGGGTGCTTTTTCCCATGTGTGCATTTCCAACAGCAAATAATTAAACATTTATTGAATACCTGCAGTGTATGCAGTCCCAAGGGATATAAAAAATTAATCTGCTGTTAAAGAGCCTGCACAATTTCATTTTCTAAGGCTTTTTTTTTTTTTTCTTAGATTGGGAGTCAGTGAATTTAGAAATTCTCTCTCTGCTCCAGTGTTAAGTTGCTATCAGTTTCCTTCCTAGTGGGATCTAGTTTTTTGTTTCTTTGCTTGTCTTATGTGCCTCTTAAAAATTTCTAAGCTCCATCCGTGCTGTCTGAGGGAATTTAAAGTTTTTAAAGATACCAGTTTTCAGCCAAAATCTTGAAGCTGTGATAGCACATGTACTCCTGCAGAGAGCTGTTAGAAGCCACCTGGCGGCTCAGATAGCACCACCTTTGTGTTCCTAAATTCCTTTAGGGATTCTAGGCATTTCCATTCAATATTCCTTGAAAAGCTTCCATTACTAAGATTGATCCTGGACTTAAAATGTATTGACTTTTTGAATATGTTATAACTCCACTATTTTACTCCAGCCTTTTCCTGGAAGGAAATAGTTAATATTAGATTTGTCTACAGATCTTGGAAAATAAAATGTTTTATAAAGTAACAGAAAACTTTGGAATTTTCTACATCATTTGGAAAAATTTGTTTAGACACTTCCTTCCTGGAAGTGTAATAGAAGGCTATCAAATTGTGAACATTTCTGGATTTAGATTTAGTTCTGAATAATATTTTGTTTCTGGAAAGTAAACTGTCTTATTATATTGGTTCTCTTTCTATAGCAGTGTACTGATCTTAGCCTTTCTAAATTTCTCCTTTTGAAATTTGAAATAATTCTTTTTGTCTTAAATTTCTTCCACTTGTTAAAGAGTAGGGCTTCTTGGAACATTTCATGAATGTGCTGCAGGAGAACAAAAAATGTTTTTGTGTTCACATGATTGACTTGCCCTCAGAGTGCTTGTTCTTCAAAGCTAATGCTCATTTTGAAATTACTTACTTATGCCTAAAATAACTTGTCAGGTCTCCAATAATGAGCAAAAAGGAGCACTTAACTCCTTGTTTACAAAAAGAAAGAAAATGAATCTAACTGTAGAATTTATATTGTTGGATATCTCACTTGGGAATAAGCATGGGTAAAGTTTTATGGAACTAGACCTCCCAAAATTTTTATGAAACAGATAGTTGTGAATATATAAAGATGAGCTTTAAAAGATTATTAATTTTGCTACATTTATTTTAATTATGTTGCCTTCTGGTTTTGTTTTTGAAAGATAGTTATAAATTTCCAGGTCAAAAGAAATTACAAATTATAATAGAAATACAGAGCAGCAGCATTTGGATATTGGTTACTCTTTCCCAGCATTTTCCTTCATGCCTTCCTTCACAGTTTCTGATGAAGAGCAATCAGTAGTATATGTTCCAGGTATGATTTTCTGCATTTGGTAGGCTTCCTTTGCTGCTTAAGAGATAGGAGAAAATAAAACATTTGGAAAACTTTGTAAGCATAAATAAATTCAGAACGGTTCGTCATAACCTAATTTATTTTAATATTTGGTATGACCCTACTAAGGTTTGAAATATTGCCTCAAAGGCTGGCTGGGCAAGTCAGCTTTTGATGAATCTATGAACTTCTTCATTCACGTATTAAAAAGCAAGGGATGCTTCTCTTATTTTTCATATTACAAATAATAGTCTAAATTTTATCTTTCAAAGATAAATGTGAAAACTTGTTATAGGGTTTATGAAGTAGACTTTAAAGTTTACTGGTTGTTACAAGATAAGTAGTAAAACTAAACCGTTGGAGACATCCTAATTATGTGAAAAATCAGATTTTTAATTTCCAGTAAGTTAAGGTATGTATGGCATGTTGTAGCTGATTGGTTTTAGTATAACTTGCAAATATTCACATCCCCTTTTAAAAATATTTCAGTTGAATCTTTAGTCAAAAAATAATCTTTTCACAGTTCGTTATTTATTACAAGAGCTTTAAAATAAAGCTTATAGAGTAAGAATTTTCCCCGTCAAGTCCCATAATGTAGAATATGTCAAGGAAGAGGCTGGTGGAGGTAAGGTTTAAGAGAATGAAAAGATAAAATTTTGAAATCTTGTTTTATGGAAATTTTTAGGAATTTCTGCAGAAGGAAACATCAGATCAAGACAGAAGATGGTGAATCCAAAAGCTGATGTTAAACTTAAGACTCCCAGGGTGACTGCTGCTTCAGTCTCCACGGAGTCCTTAAGAGGTGCAGGAGATTCTGTAGATGGACAGGTCAGTAATTTCTTTTTTTCTTTTTCTTTTTTCTTATTTTCCAATCTTTATAGATGGTGACCAATAAGTTATTTTTCTGTGCTGACACTAACTGATAGATAAAGGTATAAGAGCCCTTGAACATTATTTGATCTACAAGCATTTTTAAAAGATACAAAGGACTCTAAGACGCTTTGTTTAGTATGAGTATAGAGTGTGTATATTACTCAAAGGTTTTGTTCCAAAATGTCTAGGCTTGCTTTCAGCGTTAGTTAAAAAACATTTATTGTCTTATTATGTCTTATTATTTACATCCTAATCTGTGTGGAGTTAATAAGTCATATTGATAATTTTTTCTTTTATTAGGCACCTTTTATGACTTTCGTTCATCTGAATTTGTTAATTGATGATGAATAAACCTTTGTATACAAGAAAACTGCTTTACTAAAACAAAATTAGCCTGCATTATTATTATTATTTCCTTCACTTGGCAAATAATATCATAAAGACTCTTTATAGCTCGGTCATTGGTTTGTCTCTTGTCTTTGCCTCTGAAATGGTGTCTGTGCATTCCTTTGGCACATGCCCTATCTAATTGGTTTATTTTACTTTTTGTTATATTTTGTTTCCCCAACCAGAGTTTAAATCAGGGTTTGGCAGTCTATGACGTCTAGGCCAAACCCTCTTCTGCCTGTTTTGTAAATGAAGTGTTACTGGAAAACAGCCATGCTCATTCTTTTAGTATCTTTGTTGCTGCTTTTGTATTACAATGGTAGAGTCGCTATAAAGACATGTGCCCACAAAGTCAAAATCATTTACTATCGACCCCTTAAAAAATTTTTTTTTAAATCCTTGGTTTATGTTCTTGAGTTTATGATATTTCCAATATCTGGTTTGTTTCTAATTACAGTTGACTCTTGAACAACAGTGGGCATTAAGGGGCATTCATTGATTTCTGTGCAGTTGAAAATCTGCATAAACTTCTGACTCCCCAAAACTTTAATAACAGCCTGCTGTTGAATGAAAGCCTTACTAGTAACATAAATGGTCACTTAACATGTATTTTGAATGTTCTATGTATATCTACATATTTTATGCATTTATGATACACCTTTTCCTTAATTTTTTTGGTATTTCTAGGCTATGTTGTCCGTCTGCGAGTTTCTTCAAATTGTTGTAAATCTCCAAAAAGTTTTCCAATATATTTGTTGAAAAAAATCTGCTTGTAAGTGGACCTGCACAGTTCAAACCCATATTGTTCAAGGGTCAACTGTGTTATGTTTAATTGTCTACAGGATTTAACTGTGATTAGCTCAAAAGTCCTGTTTGTGTTACTTACATCCCCAGTGTATCCACTTCATAGTAGGATCTGAATAGTTGAATTTGCAAGTTCTTTTCAAAAATTGAAAGTACTTTTTCATATAATGGTTTGTGTGTTTAATAGTGAACAGAAGCTATTCCTCATTTGTGTCAGCTCCTAGCAACCACAAATCTGCTTTTAGTCTCTATATGTCTTTTCTGGACATTTCACATAAATGGAATCATCTAATGTGTGACCTGTTGTGACTGGCTTCTTTCACTTAGCATAGTGATTTCAAAGTTCGTCTGTGTTGTAGGTCATTCCTTCCTTCCTTTTTATGGCTGAATACATACTAGCCGAAGGACATTTGGGTTGTTACACTTTTTGGCTAGTATGAATGATGTTACTATGAACATTCGTATACAAGTTTTTGTGTGGATGTATGTTTGCAGTTTTCTTGGGTATACACGTAGAAGTACAATTACTGGGTCACGTAATAATTCTGTATTTAACCTTTTGGTGAATTGCCACAATGGCTGTACCACTTCACATTCCACCAGGAATGTATAAGGATTCCAGATTTTCCACATTCTCACCAACACTTTATATCCATCTTTTTTATTTATAATTGTCCTAGTGAGTATGAAGTGGTATCTTGTTGTGGTTTTGATTTGTATTTTCCTAATGGCCAGTAATGGTCATCTTTTTGTGTGCTTCTTGGCCATTTGTATATGTTCTTTAGAGAAATGTCTATTCAGATCCTTTTCAATTGGGTTATTTGTTTTCTTATTGATGAGTTGTAAGAGTTCTTTATAAATTCCACCTCCAAGTCTGTTGTCAGATACATGATTTGCAAATGTTTTCTCCCATTCTGTGCATTGTCTTTTTGGTTTCTTATTGGTGTCCTTTTGAAGCATGAAAGTTTTTAATTTTGATGAGGTCCAACTTACCAATGTTTTTCTTTTGTTGCCTGGGCTTTGTTGTCATATCTAAGAAATCATTGCCTAGGTCCCAAAGATTTATACCAACATCTAAGAGTTTTATAACTTTAGATATTACCTTTAGGCTTTGATCCATTTTGATTTAATTTCTGTATATAGTGTGGTCATGACTCAACTTCATTCTTTCTTTCGCATATGGCTTTCCACTTGTCCCAGCATTGTTTATTGCAAAGACTGTTCTTTCTTACTTGATTGTCTTGACACCCTTGTTGAAAATGTGTTAAATAAATGTAAGCATTTATTTCTGGAAACTCAATTCTGTTCTATTGATCTATATTCTATTTTAATATTAATACCACACTGTTTTAATTATAGATTTGTAGTATGTCTTGGAATCAGGAAGTATAAGTTCTCCAAGTTTGTTTTCTTTTTCAAGATTGTTTTGGCTATTCTGGGTCTTTTGGTTTTGCATAGAAATTATGGAATCAGCTTGTCAATTTTGGCACAAAAGTCAGGTTGAATTTTGATAGCAATTGTGTTGAATCTTTAAAAAATACAGTTTTTAAAGGTTACTTTCCATTTACAGTTATTACAAAATATTGGCTGTATTTCCCATTTTGTACAATACATCCTTGAGCCTATCTTACAGCCAGTAGTTTGCATTTCCCTCTCCCTCTATAGTGTTGAGTCTTCAGATCAATTTGGAGAATACTCTCAATTTAATATTAAGTCTTCCAGTCCTTGAATATGGTGTGTGAAATGTATTTCTGTTTATTTACATATCCTTTCATTTCTTTCAGCAATATTTTGTAGTTTTTGGTGTATATACCTTATATTCCTTTTGTTAAGTTTATTTCTAAGTATTAAGTATTTTATACTTTTTGATGCTACTATTAATGGAATAGTTTTCTTAATTTCATTTTTGAATTTTTCACTGCTAGTATATGGAAACAGTTGATTTTGTGTCCTGCAACCTTTCTTAATTTATTTATTAGTTTTAATCTAGTAGTTTTGGGTAAATTCCTTATAATTTTCTAAAGATAAGGTCATGCCATCTGTGAATAGAGATAGCTTTACATCTCCCTTTTCAGTTTTTTTCCTTTTATTTCAGTTTGTCTTTTCAAGAGATTTAAAAATGCAACAAAAGACTTTCAGATTTAGCCACAGAGTTACCATTTCTGGTGTTTCCCATTTGATATCATTGATATTTTCCATTGCTTAAAGGACTTCCTTTAACATTACTATAGTACAGGTATGTTGGGAATGATTTTTTTTCTTTGATTTTTGTATGCCTGAAAAAGTCTTTATTTCATTTTCACTTCTGAAAGATTTTTTTACTAGTTATAAAATTCTGAGCTGTTAGTTTTTTTCTGTCAGGGCTTAATGACAGTGCTGTGCTGTTGCCTCACCTGCGATGTTTTTGGGAAGTCTGTTGTCATCCTTATTTTTATTCCCCTGCATTTAGTATGTGTGAGGTTTAACTCTAGCTACTTTTAAGATTCTCTTTTTATCACTAGTGTTTAGCAGTTTGATTATATTATGCTTTGGACTAGTTTTCTAAATTTCCTTTGGATTGGAGTTTGTTAAGCATTTTGGATCTGTGAGTTTCTGGTTTTCATTAAATTGGGAAATTTTTGAGCCACGATGTCTTCAGATAATTTGTGTCTCCCTCTCTCTCCTCTCTTTGGAGGATTCCAATTATACACATATTAGACCACTTGAAGTTATACCACAGCTCTCTGATCCTCTATTTTTTTTTTTTTCAGTTTTTTGTTGTTGTTTTGTGCTTGTCTGTGGATAGTTTGTATTGCTGTGTTTGAAAATTATCTTCTGCATTCATCTTTTGCTACTAATCTTATCCAGTATATTTTTCGTGTAAGACAGTGTAGTTTTTAATCTCTAGAAATTCAGTTGAGGTCTTTTGCCTGTCTGGTTAATGGGGACTCCCAGAGCAAAATATTGTTCTTTTAGGATGCCATGTCAAGCAGAAATGGCCCAGTTCCTGTATCTCTGCTGTTGCCAGTCATTGGCCTTGGCATAAACAGTGCATTGGATCCTGAAGCTGTGGCAGTGGTTGTGTGAGGCTGTTAGCCAACTACACTCTTTGCAGCAGGTTCTCTCTCTCTTTTCGAAACCGCATTGTCTTGCTTTTCACAATTAAACCCATTATTCATCAGAAATTAATATCTGTTTGGTCTAAAGCTAGGGTCATGGTTCCTTTTTCCATGCTGATAGTCTTATTGGTCCAGTACAATTTATTGAGAAGACTGTTCTTTCCCCCATTGAATTGCAGTGCTGTACTTGTAAATCAGATGACTGTACAGCTGTGTCCTTCCCTTACTATTTCATCTTCTTTGGTAATCTCTATCCTGAATGTTGTGTTTATCATTCTTTTGTTTTTCTGTATCAGGGGCTGACAAGCCTTTTTCTGTTAAGGGCCAGATAGTAAATATTTAGCCTTTGTGAGACACATGGTCTCTGTCTCAGTTACTCAACTCTACTACTGTAGTGCGGAACGAGCCATGTATATGTCAATGTGTAAATGAATGTGCATGTCTGTGTTTTAATAAACTTTTTTTTTTAAACAAAACCAGGCTTTGGGCCAGATTTGGCTGGCAACCCCTATCCTATATAGTCTAAACATGTATTTATTTTTTAAACAATATTTTGTTTTATATATTTTGAACTTTATATAAATGACCTCATATTGTGTAATTTGCTTTTTTATTCAACATTATATTCACAGGATTAATTTATTTTGCACATAGTTATATTTCATTTCTTTTCACTGATATTTCAGTCAGGGTTTAGTTAGTTGTTTTACCTGAGACTGTTCAGTGTAAAGACTTGTTAAATTGCTGCTAGAGAACTGGAAAGCAAAAAGGCACACTCAGTTCTCTTGTAGATAATAACTGCAAGAAAAAACCACCATCCTCGGGCTGGGAAAACAGACAGAACAAGTTGTAATTATTAAAACCTAGAAGCTTGGAAGAGGAGCCGCTTGGAGCTGGAACTTGGACCTCTGATGGGGAGTCAGCCTGACTGGCCCTGCTCTCCCTGAGGGAGACACTCTAAAGGCTGGTTCTGCCAGGGCTGGAAAAATTACAAACTGGAATCAGCCGTTCTTGCCAGGGTGAAGATCTCTGACCGGAGTGACACAGACAGAAACAGGAAGCAAGTAGGACAGAGTCTGTCCTTTCTTCCTCTAAAAATGTCTAGTTCTTCCTGTTGGCAGAGTTTAACAGAGAGCCATGAAGGAGAAGAGAGGTTTCCAGAACCTCAGCCTGAGCATCACAGAGCAGAGCCTGGAAGGGTGGGATTGAAGAAGAATGTCCGTAGGTGACAACCAGTAGCTGCAGACTTCCACTGTATAAATACACCACAGTTCAACTGCTCTCTGATTGACAAACATTTGTGTTCTCAGGTTTTTGCCTAAACACAATGCTGCTGAAATTCTTGCCTATGTGCAAGGGTTTCTCTTGTTCATTCACTACACCACTAGTAAAATTTCTTTTAACAGGTTTTCAGCAACTTTAACCATTGTCAAATCCAGTGACTTCTTTTTATATTCTGTTTAACTTTTTTGATCATTAGCACTATTTACCCCACATTCTTCTTAAAACTTTTTTCTCCCACAATGTTGTATGCTTCTGATTCTTCTCTTGTCTTTTCAAATACCAATTTTAATTTATTTGCTTGGATTAGTAGATGATTTTTAAAAACTATTATTTTTTAACTTTAAAGAAACTTTAAAACATAGAAAAGTCTAAAGAAAATAATAAAAATCTTAACATCAACAATAACATTTTAAATCTTTGTGTTTTTCTCTGACTTGAGAGTCAGACCCACATTTCTGCCTTCTTACCTAAGTACTTCTATGTGAATGTCCTCCTGGCATCTTAAATTGACCATACCTAAAATCTACAATCAAATCTATTTGATTTTTTTTTTTTACCATCTCCTTTTGTCCATCTCCTTTTTCTCCCCTGTCTTTTCCATCTTTGGCTATCAGTAATTCCAGGATTCACTTTAGGGGTCTTGGATTATTCCTAGCTACCTGAAGTAGTTGGACTAACCTACTTTGCAGTTACACAAATGCCAAGGTGGTTTTTTTTTTTTTTTTTTTTTAGAGAAACATGTTTTCCCTTTTACATGTTATCTCCAGTTCCCTTGTGAATCCCTGGGCTTCATGGTCTTTACCCCTCTTAAAGATATTCAAGTACCGGGAGAACCTTTTATAGCACAAAAGATAGGATAGTACAGTAGGTAAGAATACAGACTTTGGAACCAATGCTCGAGTCTTGATTCTGCTACTTAGTTGCTATAATTCTAGGCAAGATATGTACCCTCACTGTAGAATAGGAATAATACCTACCTCATAGCATTGTTGTGAAAACGAAATGGATTAAGTGTAAAATACTTAGGATAGCCCTAATAACACTAGATATAATGTTAGCCATTATTATTACTCTGTGTTCTAATACTCTTTGAAATGAACCTTTGGATATATTGAGAGCTTAGAAACTGGTGCCTCTGCTGCCAACCTTAGTCTGCCTTTAAGCAGCCTGGAGGCTATGGTGTAGGACAGACTCTCAGAATCTTCCATTAGGTGTTTGTTTCTGTGACATTCACAAAGGGAAGGTTGTTTTCTTAATACTCCCTCATATTTTAGGAGGCATATTTCTGCCTTTGAGTTCTTTCCATGTGCTTTTCAGTGTAAATTCATGATGTCCCCTGGTGGACAGATAGTTCCTTAGCCTGTTTTGAGTTCACAGTAGGTTTAAATGAAACAGGTAAATGGTGTTCTACCAGATAAAAGAGATCTAAGAAATTTTACCTCCTGTGCTTATTTTAAGAGCTTTCTCGACAAGTCTTAATAATTGTTGTTAGTAAAAGTTAATCTGAAGGATTTTTTTTATTTGTTTTAGAATTTCTGCAGGAGAGGAATGAAGAGTGCATCATTGAAAGATTTATGTCTTGAAGACAAAAGACGCATTGCAAACTTAATTAAAGAACTGGCCAGGTGAGACAAACTTTATATGAAATGCATTACTGTACGAGAAAGAACAGCTTTTTGAAAATAGAAAATTGCAAATATGTTCTGATGTCCTTGTGTCATCGATCTTACGGGAACAAAGATTTTTTTCAAAAAAAAAAAAAGCTATTCTGTGGTGCCAAGTAGAGTTTTCATTATCTCAAATATTATTTTTTGTATTGGGAGATCATTTAATTGTTAAACACTTAATTTATGATCATCTCACAACACTTTTTAACCACGTAGATGGCTGTAGATGTCCCTAAAGCTATTACAATTAGTTTGACTCCATATAGTTAGTAATGGTCCTGCATTGCCATTGCTGTCCTGAGTGATATAATTTCAGCTGCCAGGCTTAGAGCATACCTGAAATATTAGAGCATATTGATTTCGTTTCAATCAACTTCTGCTTTCTAGCAAAGTGCTAGATTCTTGGTAAAGGGTCAGTGTGTTAGTACATACTAAGATTGATATTAGTACAAATTTGACTGCTAAAAAACCCCATTATTACTATATTTACTGTTAACATATAGGTATATGGGAATAATGTATCCTTGTTTTCTTTTTAAACTAATAACACTTTTCAATAAATAGAGAATAATGAAAAAGTATTAATAGAGGATTATTAGGAGGCTGAAGTTTTGAAAGTTGTTTTCATTCATGTCTTTTCAGTAAAAATTAGATATAAAGAATGGAGATTGTTTTAGTTGTGATAAAGGCCAAACCAAATGGAGAAAATGTCAGAAGACTTAAAAAATCTCATGTATTCCTACATCATATTCAAGTATAGCATACTTAAGAATTTCAACTACTATGCACAAGTGTAAAGCATTCTTTCAAAAGCACAGCTTTTTTTTTTTCCCATAAAAACATGGCCTTGACTTTAGCAGTGTAAGTGGGAAAACCGTATGTGTCCAAATTCCAAGACTGGCTTACCTATATCTTGGAGGCATCCATTGAGAACCTAGCTGTGAGATCCTCTTTAGTCAGTGTCTTTATTGGTGCTCTCTGTGAGAGAATAAAAAAGATGCCTGCAAGATTTATTGCTGTTTCTAAATAAGAATAAATGTTAATAGAAGATATAAATAAAATTCAGACTTGGCATAAGAGGTTGGGAAATGGTTTCATTCAAACAGGATAAAAGAGAGTAGTGACACGGACAGGTTATTATATGCCTAGGATAAAAATAAATTAGAAATTCATTTTAGGGAAACGCTTACTGGTTAGGCCCAGTCCATTAAAAAAAAAAAAAAAGCGTGGTTTATAGTTAAATTTAACTGGAACATGAGCAAGCAATATTTTATGCTATTTGGCAAGAAAACAGATAAAAACGCCTAATACGAGTTTTTAATCTTTTGGTGTCTCCTTAATAATATGATCAGAAAGCTTTTTCACTGTGTTAACTACACTTATAAAATAATAGAATACATACACAAATCAAAATTTACAGGTTAATGGATAACAGATACTAAAAGGTAAATTAGGAATATTATGAATTATTTAGTTTGTAGAAGAGAGTATTAAGAGATGACTTGATATATGGGTTTCAAGTAACTGAGGGGACTTCCCTGAGGTGTCCAGCATTGATTTACATTTGCAGAAGGATAAGTGGAATATTGATTAATCTTTCTAAGAGGTATTAGGATAGAGAAAATTCTTTTTGTTCAAGATTGTTGAATGAAGTGACCTCGAAAAGTCTTTTACAGTAAAATTAATGAATTGTTTGCGTGGATGGGAAAAGTAGTGTCATTTATGGGGACTTGAAAAATGAATGGCTCTGCAAAATATTGTAGTTTGTGCTGAAAGATGGTGACAGTTCTTTATTTATGCACTTGCATCTTTTTACTGAGATCTTTTAAGATGGGGAGGGGCACCATAGACTAATGCACAGACTGCATCATAGCTTATTCCTTAAAGGAAAAAAATGTTTAAATAATCTTGGCCACAATTGCAGTTTTTGTTGTATATGAGCCATATTCTAAGAAGCCTAAAAAAACCTGCACTATTTCATGTCCTAAGCCCACACTGTGAAATAATGCATGGTTCCCCAGTGAATACTTGTGTACTAACTCATTCGAGGACAGAGTTCTTTTTTAGGCTCAGATACTCTGATTTTTCCCAGAGGACAGTTTGCTATTTCAACTTGACATTTCTCAGAAGAAAAATAGAAAATGTAGCACCATTAGTTTCCCATTGCAAAATGAGTAGATCATCATTATTTTATATTTATTCTGGCCTTTTATTTTATTAAACTAATCATAACTTTTTGGGTCATAATTAAATGTGCATTGCAGTACAATAAGAAAATTAGGCTTTAATTTTTTAGTGACTTAGTTTTTTGTCTTCCCATTTGGGGTCTTTATGAATTTGGAGGGGGTTGATAAACAATTTATAATAGGTTACAAAGTAAATTTCAAGAGAGGATAAGGAAATTTTAAATTGCTTTAGGTAGAAAGGCATTCTCTGAACTTTATGTATCTTGACCCTGTAGAACAGTTAGTTTACCGAATTTCATTCTCAGATTGCTGATTCTGAGCACTACGATTGAGAGAATACTTTTTGAGTGCCTAGCGTGTGCTCAACAATCTTTTTCTTAGATCTGACCAGGTACTACTTCCAAGAAGAGGTTAATTTTTCTGTAGCATTTTTTGCCCCTTCTGCATGGCCTCTGGAAGCCTGTGCAGTGCCACATGAACGTGGATAGCCTCCTCTGACCTTGCTGCATCTACTCAGACTTACAGCTGTTTGATCTACTCAGTTATGGTTGGGCCACATTTGGGTTATGAAAAGTTGAAAGACCACAGTTGTCGGTATATGCGACATGCAAGTATATGTAGTAACTTTTCAGTCTTTTCTCAGGTAGTTTTCTTTTTTTTTTTTTACACATGGGCTTTATGTATACTGGTTATTCTCTTTCATGTTTTATTTGTATGTGCCTGTTGTGATGGATTCAGATTTCTTAGATCTGAAATCAATAGGAGAAAGGAAGAATCATTGAGCTCAGGGAAGAGTGAAGAGCAGAGGTTACTAGAAATTCTTACAAGATTATTTAGGTTGCTTTCTCAAAATTGGAACTATAGCTTGAATTATGACATTGAGATTTGAGTATTATTAAGTTAGTACTTTATAACTGAAGATGGTTATTCTTACCATATTAATTATCTGGTTTTGATCAAAAAACAATTATTGAATATTTGCTACATGATGATGTACTTTTTCAAAGCATTTGTGGAAGATCAACAGACACAAAAATATTGTCCTTTGAAAAAAAAAGGGGGTGATGGAACAAACTGCAAGCTCTGGATGTTTCTTGAAACAGAGAGCTCAGTTCACATGCAGAGCAACCAACTAACCCGAAATCTCAGAAGAGATGTCCCTACAGGGAAAGCTGAGATGTCAGCGCTAGCTTACGTGGGGCAGACACAGCTAGAAATGGGTAAGAACATTTCACTGCAGTAGGTAACAAATTGGTGGAGGCCAGATGTGGACAGGTAAGAATAGGAAGCTCCCTAGGGCAGCAAGTATAGAGCAGCTTCAACTCTATTGCAGGCTTTTTCTCTATAGGCCCAACCTGTTGAGAGGCCTGATAAAACACCCCTCTTCACGCAGGCACGGGAGGAGGAACAGCAGTTGTAATGGAAGGAGCACAAAATCTTTCCTGGATCCTTCTCCTGTAACTTTTCTGTGTAGCAAACCCAGTAAGTTTAGGAAGAGGGCTTCCATAAAATATAGCTCATATATAGCACTGGTGAAAGCCACTGAAGCTGGAGGTAGGCAGAAAATAACTTAGGGGGAGGGCAGGGTTACATGCTGGTCACAGAACTATAGAAGAGAGACTGGAGCATTTCTAAGACCCAGGCATACAAAGTCTGCTTAGCACAACCTAATTAGAATAATAGAGAGCACCACTCCAACCCAGACCCCCTACCATCGGGCTAATAAGTACCTAGTAAAAGTAACAGTTGAATACTAATGAGAACCTCAGAAGAAACAGACCCTCCAGGAGGGAAGACCTAAAGCTGAGGGTGGAGCCTACATTGAGGAAAACATCTGGTCCACCTGAAGGGAGTTTATCCCTAGAGGAATTTGAAGTCTGTGGTGTACTGAGGGTAACCATAGCAACAGTAAACCTGAAACCTGCCTAACATGTGATTACATAAACAAAGCCCCTGCACTAAAAACCTAGCCAAAGGAAAGGTCTGCCCATTACCAAGTGTGGGAATGATTTGCCTCAGTCTCTACTGTCCTGCCTAAGATATCCAGATACAGGTATATGGAAGGCAAGAGAACACAACATATTGGAAAGAGATAAAGCAGCAGAAGCAGATGCAGGTGGAATGATCTGATGAGGAATTTAAAATAATTGATTAATATGTTAAAAACTGTGTTAGTTATCTGTGGCTGCCTAACATTATCACAGAATTTTAGCAGTTTAAAATCCTAGTAAGCTTCCTAGAAGCCCCATTATTTGAGAGGATTTGTGAGGCCCAACATTAATCTCTTTTGTCTGACTCTCTTGAGTCAACTTTGATGTTTCTGAGGTCTTAAACAGAAGTTATTACCTTGGCTTTATCTCCAGAGCATGTTTTTCCTGGCAGTATCCTGTTTTGAGATCTGCTCAGAAGACATTTCTTAATTTTAGCAGTTTTGCTATCTGGGAATTTCTGAAAATCCTGTCTCATTTTGGTTTAATAGTCTTTCCTTCAATTTGTGTCTCTCTTCTCCCAATTTACTATGAGGACCAGGAAGAAACCAGCCAGTTCTTTCAACACTTTACTTGGAAATCTCCTTAGATTAGTTACCCAGTTGATTAGGCACATTTCCTCCTTTCCACATTACTAAAAATGATAGTGTTGGTAAACTTTCTGCCATCATATGCCATACTTCCCCTTCCTACAAGTTTCCAATAATGTCTTCAGTAATGTTTCAGCCGAGTTTCTCAGTTCCTTGCTGACCATCGGCAGGAGACCCCCCCCCCGTTTCTTATTTCAAGGGCCTTTCTGTATGGTTGCCTACAACTTGACAACTGGCTCTCATCAGAGTGAGCAAGAGTAATCAAGACAAAAGTCACTATCTTTTGGTAACCTAACTTCAGAAGTTACATTCAGTCAGTTTTGATAGTCACTACATCTATCCTATATACAAGGGTAGGGAATTAAACAAGGACATGTATACCAAGAGACATGGGCCACTGGGACCCATTTTAGAGGCTGGCTGCCACAATAACTTTGTGATTTTCCTAAATTTACTTGTTCTAATATATTTTCTGTAGATTCCTCAATATTTTCTACATACACAATCATATCATCTGCACATAAAATTTTACTTCTTTCTTTGCAATTTCTATGTATCTTATTTATTTTCTTGCTTTATTGCACTGGCTAGAACCACCAGTCATTATTGAATAGAGAGCGGTATAATAGTTGACACTCTTCCATTATTCCTGAAGTACAAGGAAGGGGACAAAGTTTTCTTTTTTCATCCTTACAGATGTGATACTGTAGGTATTTTATAGATGCTGTTTATTAGAATGAAGTAGTTCCTTCAGTACTAGAGTGTAGAGAGTTTTTATTGTGAATAGGGTGAACTTTGACAAATGCCTTTTCTGCATTTAGAGATGATTATGTAAGATTTCTCCTTTATTCTATTACCCTGGTGAATTACATCAATTAATTTGCAACTCTTAAATCTTGCCTTCCTGGGCTAAACTGAACTTGGATGTATTTTGTTTTTGTAACTCTGGATTTGTTTTTTAGAATTTTTCAGCTTTATTTATTAGATAGATTGGACTGTACTTTTTGTTTATAAGTCCTTAGTACTAAGATTATGGCTGTTTCATAAAATGTGTATATTCTTGAAAGAAATAACCAGTGAATATTGAAATGTTAACTTTTGTGGTTCAAGTTTAAACATGAATTTAAATGATCAGATATCTTACGGATTTAAGTGTTACATATCATACTGTCTCTTATGCTTTGTTCCTTGGAAAATGTGTTTTATTCTTAGGGCTTTTAAAACAACATGTATTTTTATCAGTTTTCTCTATACCTAATCTCTCTTCCTGTATTCAAATTTATTTTTGTCATTTCCATTTTTGGTATCTTCGTTACTATATTAATTTTAGAGTACACCATGCATTCCACCTTTCATCTCAGATTTCTTGTTTTACCTAGAGTCTTTAACCACTTATAATTTACTTAAAGGGAAAGAAAGTCATTTCTTAATAGGAATACAGTATACAGCTCCATTTTTTAAGATCTTTTTTATTTTTTCAATTTTTTTTATTGAGGTACAGTTGATATACAGTATTATATAAGTTTCAGCTGTTCAACATAGTGATTCACAATTTTTAATGGTTATATTCCATTTATAGTTATGAAATATTTGCTGTATTCCCTGTGTTGCACAGTATATCTTTGTAATGTATTTATTTTATACGTAGTAGTTTGTACCTCTTAATCCCTTACACTTAGTTTGCCCCTTTACTCTCCCCACTGGTAACAACTAGTTTGTTCTCTATATCTGTGAGTCTGTTTCTTTTTTGTTATATTCTCTAGCTTGTTTTATTTTTTAGATTCTACATATATGTAATACCATACAGTATTTGTCTTTCTCTGTCTTATTTCACTTATCATACTATCCTCCAAGTCCATCCATGTTGTTGCAAATGGCAAACTTTTATTCTTTTTTATGGTTAAGTAGTATTCCATGGTGTATTTACCACATCTTCCTTATCCATTCATCTGTTGATGGATGTTTAAGTTGATTCCCTGTGTTGGCTACTGTAAACAGTGCTTTGATGACCATTGAGGTGCATGCATCTTTTTGAATTAGTGTTTTTGTTTTTTTCAGATATACCCAGGCATGGAATTGATAGTTCATATGGTAGCTTTATTTTTAGTTTCTTGAGAAACTTCCACACTGTTTTCCATAGAGGCTACACCAATTTGCATTTTATTTCTTTTCCTGAGCAATCTATCTTTTCCTGTGTCTGTAATCTCCAGTACAAAGTTGAAGTGGCGAGAGCAGACATCCTTGGCTTGTTTGTGGTCATAGTGGGAAAGCATTCAATCTTTTACCATTAAATGTGGTATTAGATGTGGGTTTTTCATAGATGGCCTTTTTCAGGTTGAGGAAGTTTACTTTTCTTCCTATTTAATGAGTTTTTTTTGAATCATGAGTCATTGTTGGATGTTTTCAAACACCTTCCTGTATCTATTTAGAAGATCATGTGATTTTTGTTCTTTATTTTATTTTTATGTTGTATTATGTTAATTGACGCTTGAATGTTAAAACAACTTTTTATTCCTGGGCTAAATCCCAATTAGGCATATGTATGATCCTTTTTTTCTTTTTTCTTTTTTTTTTAATGTTCCTGCATTATGCTTGCTGGTATTTTGTTGAGGATTTTTGCATCTACATTCATTTGCTATTGTTTTGTAGTTCTTAGAACCCTTTTGACATGGATTGCTGTGTCCCTATGATTTCTTAAAGCACTGTGTTCCTTTAGACAGTACCTTTTAAATAACAGTGAAGTGTTAAAATCTGTAGAGAGCACTAAGATAATTTCACTGATATATTTTTTACTGATGAAATATTTCTTTTTCACCGTGCATTTACATTTGCTTGAAAACAATATCCATTCCTGTCTGCTAGATGTCTTGTGAAATCTGTTCCTTCCTTCTCTGAATCTTACCCACTAAGTTAATATTCAGAATTTATAAAATGCGACCAGCATTCCCTGCTCCCAAATGTGAGATATTAATCAGGGGAAGAAATTTATCTGGTTGACCACTGGGAATGTTTAAGCTGAAACATAAGCCTTCAGAGAAATTCAGTACTTTTGGCACAGGTTTCAGCCCAACCACCCAGCTCTAAGTGTATGAATTCTCTTGTTAGATAAAAGTGCATTTTGTGGACTTTTTCAGAAATACTCTCAGGTGTTAAATAAATGCTGACATTGGTGATTTCTTACGTTAAGAACAGACTGTTGTCCTCCTTGTAAATAATTAGCAAGCCACCAGCGGGAATATCCTCTTGTCCAGAGTTTTAACTTTTCTGTCCTATTAGTCCAATACTTCCATTTCCTGTATTGAGAGTCTCATTTTGTTAATTAGCTTATTGCTATGCTTTAAATGAGATAGAGGATTAGGTCTTTTTTTCTTACTTTGTAGTCTGAGAATGCTTTGATAAAAAATGTAGATCTTGATACCAGATATTTTCTCATACGTGTGCTTCGTGGGAAATATTGAACATAAATAAGAAGACAGATTTCTGAGTAGCTATCAGATCTTGAGGTTGTTTTATTGGCAAGTCCTCTGCATTTAAAGGCTATATTAATATACTTGCTCATATTAACTATGCTAATAGGCCACAGAGAAACCATGCATATCTTGAGATAGGCTGAGAGAAGTGTTACTCTTTGTGCTTAACACAGCTTGTTAATTTTACAGCCTTGCAGGGCATAATGAATTCTAAAGTGTAGTCCAATCATAGCAACATAACAAAGGACTTTTTAAAGCCCTGTTTCAATAGTGTAGCAACAAAAATTTTCAAACATACTGCAGAAACTAAATTAAGACGAGAGTGATTTTTCTAGATAGAGCACTTTAAGTTTTGGGAAAAGCTCATCACAGCCTCTAGCATTGTGGAATATATGCACAAGCATTTTTGCCCTCAATGGTCCCTACAGCTTCCCTGGATTATCTTCAGGTCCCACAAAGGGAGTAAGTAAATGCTGGGGTGTATGTTCTGACCTGGCAGGCTCCAGACATACTTTCTGCACTTACTTCAATGTTAACATAAGCGTGGCAGTATACTTTTTTTGTTACTGTTTTTCAGACTCTGGAAGCTTTGCTCGTTGAAGAAGCAAATCTTTGGGCCATTCCTCATATTTATATGTCTCTTATGAAAGGGATTGAAATGACTAGGGGCCATTGTTGTTAGGTTCCCTCTGGATATCCCAAACAGAATAAAGTTACTGTGGTTATTTTTTCCTATAGTAGGCATTTGGTAAATGTTTTCTTATTAAGTAAATGAAAATAAATGTTCTCTTACCACTTAAGGATTTTCCTCTTCAGTCTTGTCTTTAAGATTTTACCAGTCTAAACAGGGAGAGATTTTGCCACATATTTTCTCACCTTGACAGCACTGATTTATTCTCTCCGTACAGTATATAACATCACCTATTTCATCTTTATTTTATGCATAATCCTACAGATTCAGCCATTTGTCATCCACTTCCTCTTTCATCCCACGGCTCTAGCTTTTGCCTAGATTGCAGTATTGTATGCCTTGTACCCTGAGAAAATGCTTGATAGCTTCTTTCTTTACAAATATTCTGTATTTTTAAAGGACATAGATACAGTAGTGGTATATATATCATATAGTGGAAATTAATTGAACTTAAGCTGGAAAGAATTTTAAAAATTGTCTAGTCTGGCCTTTTTTGTTTACAAGTGGGAGTAGTGATGCCCAGAGAAATAGGCGCACTTTGCCACAGTCACCATTTGTACATGGTTTTCTGATTTACAGTTTGGGAGTTTACTTGATCTGAAACAGTTTCTTAGCAAAGGTGTTATAGAAGCTGGCTGATAGATCTGGATGATAGAAATAAATAATGGTTCAAATGGTTGACAGTTTTGCAAAAAACTTAGAGGCAATGGGGAATTATTGTGAAAGATGTTAGTGCAAGTGTGCTTGAGAGTTCTGACAAGAGAAGGGAAGGCATTGTAAAGAGATGGTAACAAGGGAGGCAGGATAACCTGAGACCACGGTGTGAATCCTCTACATATGTGTGTGTTTGTTCTTTGTTTAGTTGTGTGGACTCCTTGTAATTGTATCAGTGTTGGAGATTATCCTCTTAGAAAGATGCGCCTGAGTCCCAGTCATGAGCCTTGTGGCATACTAAACAAATAATAGGAGTTGAGGAAATGATTTGAATGTCATGATAAGCAAAAAGTGAAGCTTTTTTTGAAACTACTGTATGCCATGCACTTTCACACAAAGTATTTCAAAGACCAAGATGCAGTCAAGTCTTGAACATTCAGAATTCTAATTTTCATTCTGTTATCTCGTTGACTTTAATTTCTCCACTAGAAGGCTAGCAACAAAGGAAAGGCTGTGGAGTTCATGTTATTCAGAAATTGCTCTGGTAGAGCATGGGTGTGGAAGGAAGTAAATTTAGGAGCTCAAAGAAAACACTTGGATTTCCTGTGGATTTCATTTACCCTGTGTGATCTTATAGAATAAATGTGTTGTACTCTCCTTGGAGAATTAAGCACCAGTAACAGAAATTCAAGGCTAGCATCTTTGTTCACAAAGTAACGTGAAAATTAGGATTGTCGTTTTAAGGTAAGTTTTAATTTTGTTGTGTAGGTTTTTTGTTTTTTTTTTAAATATTTTTCCCCTCTGTGCTCTTGTCAGAAACTACCCCTTTTTGATTGATTTGAGTTGGAGTACTTTTCAGAGTTAAGCATTAAAGATCCATATTTTTGGTCATTGTTTTTAACTTTATAATTCTTTTTGAACTAAGAATAAATGTGCAGATTTTTTTTTTTTATTAATTCCATTTTACAATTCCAGTTCAGTATTTAAGTGCTACTGAGGAGTGCAGGGTATTTGTACCAGGAAACAGTAAAATTGCCCATGTATATTTACTGAAATATTTAAGACATATATATGTTGTTTATTTTTTTGACAGGATTTAAACAGAAGTATGAAAAAGACCTAAGTCGAAATAAATTGTGCTTATTTTACTAATAAAGAAATAAAACCTTTGTTTTAAAAATTGGTTATTTTTCTGTCCTGGATAATAATTGGGAGCCTATAAAGTGTAGGACTTTTCATGTTTTAAGATAATTCTGAATATTGGAAACATTCTTGATGTAAAAATCACATACATATTTTATTACAAAGGTATGGAAATCTGCCTTATGAAAAGTTAATTTAAAACATTTTGAAAACATAAGGTATCCCTGAAAAAAACAGCATGCCCCTGGAAGAAATCTAGTTTTGGTAAACCACAGCTGTAGACACATATTTTATTTTATTCTCATAGGCATTTTCTTTTCATTTATGTATTTCTTTCAGAGTAAGTGAGGAAAAGGAAGTGACAGAAGAAAGACTCAAAGCTGAGCAGGAATCATTTGAGAGGAAGATCAGGCAGTTGGAAGAACAGAATGAACTGATCATCAAAGAAAGGGAAGATATCCTTTTTGAAAGTCCTCTTTTTTAACGTGCAGAAAGTTTGACTCTTTTATGAAGAAAATGTAAACTTCAGAGAAATAATTGTTCTAATTTATAACAGGGAATAAATCTGCATGGGCTGCCATTTCTAGGCAATCAGAACGACACTTAACAGCATGTGCTGGTGCTTCCTTTGTGCTTGATACAGCCATCCAGCTGGTCTGCGGCTGCTGTTACATTGTGGAGCACATATTTGTCAACTAGAAGAGACAATAAGAATTTTGGGCATTAAAATGTAGTGTTGGAACTTTATTAAATTCTGTTCCACTTCTGTAATTGAGCCTGAAACCTCTTTGTCTTTGGCATTCTTTCCAGCTAGAGCTTTGACAGTTTGAAGGAATTCTACTCTGAAATCATTAAAAAAAAAAAATCAGTTGTTATTTATAGATGATGTAATTGATAAATATTTATAGTGCAACATAATACCACCAAAGTATTCTCATGGAAGAGAAGACTCTTGGGTTTAGAATTAGAGAGCCAGATGCATAGCCTAGAATATTTACTAGCCAGCCCTGGACGGAAGAGTTTGCTTACCTCTGAATCTACCTTATAAGCTAAAGAGAAAAGGGAAAGGCATGTAGATAAGGTCAAAGACTTGGACATGTGTCACAGACCTATTTTGCATTTGGTGTAAAAGGATTTGACTTGAGTATTTATTATTGTTATTGTGAGTGAAGATTGGAGTAAATGTTAGACCATTTTCAAACATTGAAATGGTTTAGTTAGTGTGATTGGTTTAAGATTTTTTAAATCACCGAAGATAAATGGTTTTTGTGGACCTTGTCAAAGAAAAAAGAAAGGAAGATATGATCAAAAAACAGTGACATCCATGGTTTTTATTCCAAGTAGATTGCTCAGGTACAAAATCTCCTTTACCAGCATAAACCTCACAAAGGTTGATACAGATGATTTTACAGTACATAAAACTCTATAAAACTTAGAAACATAAAGCAGGGATATAATTCAAAACAGTGTAATTTTAACTACAAATACATCTACCTATCATATAAGAATGATTCAGACATATATACATGGAATCAGATAACTTTAAATTATTTTAAAGTTTGTTTCTGTATGAGGAACTATATTGATTCTGATTTTTGGCATTTTAAAGGTATATTATACTAATTTATGGGTGTTTTGTTTTGAAAGTTCTAATAACTGGACTTATTGATTGACAATACAAGCACAGATCACCCCTTAGCAACAAAAAAGAAAAGATATTTTACATGTTTGTGTTTGGATCAGGCTTTTAAAGGATTTGTTTTTATATTAAATAGGGAATTTATTACTAAAATATAAAAATTCCTGGTAATTTTCAGTCTGAAGAAAGAAAGCTTATTTTCTGAGAACTTAACTATGTAAATGAATATGACATTTACAAAGTCAAGCAGTCTGATGAACCTAGTAGATTTTGCCTAGTTAAATGAGTATGAAAGGAGAAAGAAATCTGAAATGTAGAGAGAAATATATCCGATAGTAATAATTCTGAAACATATTAGCATGTAATAGTATAAGACACAAAGGATGTGGCCACTAGAAAAGGTGATTAATATATGAGCTAATTGTATTTCCAGAACGTATGTCTCAGGTCAGGATGGTATCAGAAGCTTGCAGAAGGAAAGTAAGGTCTGATGTTTGCTGACTTCACTGTTTTAACTGACAGAGCAAGGGAAGTGACAGAGAAGAAAGCGTAGTGGCCTTGTCAAAAAGTCCTGTTTTAGCCCTGACTAGCTGTCTAACCTTGGGAAAGCTACTGAACTTTTCTGAGTCTCTTTTTTCATCTATACTATGTGGGTAGCTAACAATGCCTTTTTGGCAGGCTTGTTGAAATTTGGTAAATTCTTTACATTATGTGTGTAAAGAATCTAGCAGTGTTTCTTCGGGGCACTGGAAGAAAGATGGCATTCTCATTATTATTGCTGTTAGTATGGATGAGGGATGAGGTGGCTAGCTCCTCTGTTTCTCACTTCTGTGCCTTTTTTCAATGGGGTTTTGATGGTTTTCTTTAGATTAAGCAAGTGCTTAGGCTGCTTAAAGGCCCAACAGGAGAGTGAAATTGATCTGTTTTCTGCTTTATCTTCTAATTTCTACGAAAGAGAAAACCTTTCTATATCAATTAATACCTGTTGTGTGCTCACTGAGAACAAACTAGGTCTTACTTTCCTCTCCCAGAAACCAGACTGACAGAATTGTTGGGCTTTTTTTCTCCTTCTGATCTGTTTCCATTACCTCTCTGATTGGGACTTAGTAAATTAAAGGGTTTAGATGTACTTATAGCTCAGATCCTTGAGCCCATTGCATCAGAGGTCACTTTAGAAACCTTGACCTAGGAGGAAAGAATTTTAAAGGAATCAACCTAAACCTTTTTGAAGAATGTTTTAGAATGAGCCAAAGGTAAGTGCTGAAAATAGACTAGTGAAAATTCACAAGGGTTTTATCTAATTATGTAAAAAGAAATCGTTGGTTCAAATAACAGTAATACTTTAGAGGTATTCAAGGCTTTCTGTTTATGCATCTCTGCTACAGGAGCCAGACTAGTGTGATCTGTTATAGACTTTTGTCAGGAATCGGAACCATACTGCAGGACTCTCTGTCTTAGATCTGGGTGGGATGGTGTTGGGTGGGTAGGCAGGGCAGGGAAGGGCAGTAGAAATATGTTTCATGAGAAAGGAAATAAATTTCAAAAGAAAAGGTAAGTATCCCCTTTCTAATTAATCTTTCTGACCCTTCATAAAAAAAAGGCAGGAGATTCTCTAGTCTTGGAAATAGTTTTGGGGAGAATTAAAAATCTAAACTTAGTGAAGACCAGAGGAGAGGGTGTTTTGGTGTCTTGCAGTGCGGTATATGAATATAGCAACACCTTATCAGCTTTGATGAATTTTGGCCTTTTTGTTTTGAATAAATATTGTATTTGGGTTTTTTTTTATGTTTACAAGTTGAATTTTACGGTGATAGTGTAACTTCTGTGTACTTGGATAAAGTCAGTTTATTCCATTTAACAAGCCCTAGACACTATTGTTTTACTAATCTAATAGCGATCTCTAATACAATAGAAGTTGTACTTTAGGGGGCCATTTTATTTGCTCTGTGATGCTGTATAACTTTAGCAGGTTTTGGACCATTATTTCTTTACATTATCCTGGAATGTCAGTTTAAATCATAATAGATTAAATAACTCTTGACATTTGTATTACAAAAAAATAACCAGGCTTAAGATGAGAACTGGTTGTTACTAGTATTGTTGTTGCCTAAACTGTTCTTAAAGGTTATTTTGTTCTCTTAAAAAGTACTTAGAGAAAAAAAAAGAAAGAAAGAAAGAAAAAGTACTTAGATGTTAATGCTAACTGAAGGGAGAAATTGATGATAAATATTTGCAGAAAGTAAAAGAATATATAAAAATTTTATCCATATACTTAATTTCATTTCAGTAAGCCTTTAGAGGTTAAGTTACTCTGTGGTAGTGAGTTACATTTACACTTTACTTTTCTGGAACTCATCCAAGAATAAGAATAAAGAGAAGTACTCCTCACCTGCTCTGGTCCCCATATGTGCACCTTCTCATATGAGAGTTCCTGAGGCTGTCATGCGTATAATGATAAAGTCATTATCTGGTATCTAGTTTGTAAGTCCGCTGCAGATTAGAAGCAGACAATTTAGAAGTGGAGAAAGGAGCTACAGTGAGAGTACTGAAGTTGACAGGAAGACTATTAAAAACCACGTAAGAACTGAAAATGCCCAACTGTCTAGAACGTCTAACCACCTAGATATCTCGAGGCCATCATATATCAAAAGCAGTGCAGTACTTAATTTAACATTCATAATGATGATTCTGAGGCATCAAAATAATGCTAAATTATTTTTATCCTGTTACCTTTTTTTTTAGTACTTCTAATACTTCTATTAGTAAGACATCTTACATTTGCGTGTTGGTTTTCTATTTACAGAGCACTTTCTCTTGTACTTTTTAATATTCACAGCAACCTAATTAAGTTAGGTGAGGCAGATACTCTTATCCTGATTTTACAGATAAAGATACAGGTCTGGAGAGGTAACTGGAAGAGCCCATTGCCAAATTAAGAGCGAAATCTTTCAACACCAAATGTCTTTACATTACACCAAATTATTTCTGCAGCGAATGATACAAATATCAATCAGCCTTACTTTTCTAGTCTGCTTTATAGTTAAAGCACAATTTTATAAAAAATTGTGATATATTTTACAGTACTTTTTATCCAAAGTTGATTAAAAAAATTTGGCGGGGGATGCTCAATAGAGTGTAACCTAATTATCCAGGAATCCAGGTATGTAGAATGTTCCTGAGATTCTCTTGTATTTTGGCTTTTCTACCCAGTCAAGTCTTTATCATTTTCCCTCTGAAATCTTATTCTGAACCCATTGTCCTTTCCTGTTGTCACTGAGACTTCACTGCTTTCCTGTGTGGCAAGTGTCCTTTTGCCCCATCTCCGTTGTCTCCCAACTGCCCTTTGACTGACTTCATTTTATCACTACTGCCAGATTAATCTTTCTTAAAGACTGCTTTTATTACATTACTTGGCTTTTTAATAACTTTCCTTGGCTTCTTATGGCCTAAAGTATCAAATGCATGTTCTTAATTTTGTCATTCAAGCCCTCTGTTACTGACACCATGTAACATACTTGACCTTCATTTTTATTACTCCCTTGTGTGGCACTTACATACTGGGTATAAGCATTGGAAAAACCAGTAAGTTTTTCCTACTTATTACGTATTTTTCCTATTTCTTTGTAATTATTCCTTTTACTAGTTTTCTTTGACACTTGAGGACATTTTCATTTAGGACATTTGTCTCTTAGAACTCCTCAAGCATTCATACCTGTATCAGCTGCCCTAACTTATGCACCTTGTGGTTCCTTGGGCAGCTGTGGTTAGTATTCTTTAAACTGTACTGGATTTTGAATAAGAAATTTTTAGTTGGTCTTAGATCAGGTACTTACACCTTTGTGACTTTACACAAGTCATTGTGGGAGCATTTCAATGGCATTTTAGAAGAATAAGCAAATTTGCAGCGCCTTTAGACTTGAGTGGGGATGAGAAAGGGAAGGCTGTGACAAAAAGGAGATATTGTCTAGCCAAAGGGATATCTATATTTGAAGAAATGCTTTTTAGATTGTGTTAAGACTGGAAAAAATTTTGAGTATATTCATATGTGGAAACAAATGTTCTAGGAAATGAGTAAGATCTGCTTTCCAACTCATAGTACCTTTTCCGATTTTTAGTTTTTCTTCTGTGCAAATGCAACAAGTCTTGAAGAAATCTTGATAAACTTATCTGTTAAACTTACATGCTTTGGAGAATTGAGATACAAGATTATGCTTTTCAACCACTTTGCCCTCCGTTCTGGGCTTAGCAAGGTTCATTTATTTACGTATGCATGTATTTTTTATTTTAGTATTTGCTATGAGCTGAATTGTGTCCCTCCAAAATTTGTATGTTTAATCCATAACCCCTCAGTGTGGTTATCTGGAGAAGGGTTTCTAGGGGATAATTAAGCTTGAATGAGGTCGTATGGGTGGGACCCTAATCCAGTAGGGCTGTGGCCTTGTAAGGAGAAGAAGGCAGACCCCTTTCCCTTTCCCCTCTCCCTGCATGTGAGGACACAGCAAGAAGGGGGCCATCTGAAAGCCAGGAAGAGAGTGCTCACCAGAAACCAAAAATCCCGTGGGGCCCTGATGTTGGACTTCCCAGCCTCTCACACTATGAGAAAATAAATTCACCCAGTCTGTGATGTTTTGTCATGACAGCCTGAGCAGGTTTAGACAGCATTTAATATGTACTCAGTTCTTTGATATTTTCATCCTATGTATTAACTGAAAGGGCCTTTCAGTGTATCTGTAGAAGGGTAGGGTTTCTAAATTTCCAAATAGTGTGTTTTCAGGTGACATTCTCTGATCATTTTCCCTTATCTTTATTCTCCTGGTTGGGTATTAATGCACTTTGAACAGTGATTTTTAAAATATTATTTTGAATTTTTTTCATGAGGTTTCCTTTTAGAGATCTTCCTGCCTCATTGTTTGAGATCCTTTTAATATCTGCAGTGTACCATCTTATGATAAAACAGAGACCTTTGCTTTCCAGGTTTGGTTTTGATAGTGTTTTGATTTCTTTGACTTGCTGAAGCCTGTAAATGTGGAGCCTGAGCACCCCCAGAGAGCAGTTTCTGTGTTGCTTTACAGTGAGTGACACTGGAATTCAAATAGATATGGCTTGGGGCTTCTAAAAAGGCTCTCGTGGCTAAGGTTTTCACTGGTTTTTGATATCCACATGTAAATAAGCTAAGCAGACTGAAATTCAAAAAAATTGATTTTCCATATCTCTGTTTAATTAAAAATGTTTTTTCAGTGATAGTTCTGCACTGGAGAAATAGTATTAAATCTGTTTAGCATAATTTAAAATTACTTTGGAAAGTTCAACAGTTCTGGCAATAAGAAATACTTTTGATAAATCAATCCCATAATAATTATTATGTAGGCGAGTTTATTATTTCATTTAGCCTTTTACATTACTGATGTTCTTTAAAGGGCTGTTCTGACGTAATCTCTCCAGCTAAATCTATTTGCCATACCACAGCTTATAATTGCTTTAGATTGGAAGATTATAATGAATGACCTTATTATTAACCAGTAGCAAATCTGTCTTGTGTTCCTAGCCTTAGTATGGCCTTTACTTATGAATAGTTAAATGATTCAGATGTCAACATTATCACTTTGGTTAGAAACTTACACAGTAACATTTCCTTTTTTTTTTTTATAGTTACGCTCAAGATTTGGCATCTCCAAGCTCTATAATTTTTCAGAAGTAGTAAATTTAATAATGGTATAGTCATGTAATGATCAGAAATTAACTGAATATCTGAAATGGATCTCCCTTTAGATAAGATGGTAAAGATTGTCACCCTCTCCCAATTTTATTATCTTTTGTTAATACAGAAATCCCAGACTATTCAGCTATTTTCCTGGAATCCTCAGACTGGTGAAAAATGGGGAAAGAGTTCTTCCCATCAAAAAATCTTACACAGTCATTGAACTTCTAAATAAATACGACCTAGAAAATTCAAATATCTAAAGATAATACTTGTTTATCTTCCAGTTGGTGTTCCACTTGGCCCGTTTTTCAAATAGTTGTTATAATGTGTGTGCTTCATTTTTGGTCGTACCCTTAAAAGACCTTTACCAAAAAGGCTCATTAACAGGAAAAGTGGCAACAGGGTAAGGAGAACATATGAAAAAGATGAAAATAACGGAACAGAAGATTAAGAATAATAATTGCTCTAGTGAGAAATTTGTACTAGAGAAAGTTTGACAGTGGGGAAAAGAGCCTATGATGTGGTGATGGAAGAGAATTGTTATAAGGTAAGTGCAGGGAAAAGTTGCCAGATAGCTACCTCTGTCTCATATAACCCCAAGGCATCAATCAGTGTGCCGGGCTAAAAGCACAAGGACTAGTTTAGCAGTCTAGTGGCAAGGGAGTGAGAGCAGGTTTTAGTATGACGGTAGGTCTAACCATTTAGAGATACTACATCATTTATAAGTATATTCTTTGTATAGCATTATGTAGTAATTTGAGATGACAGAGAAGTGCTTTATGCTGCTAAGGCAGCTTTTTAATTTTTATTAAGTGAAAAAAACTATGTGAAAAGTCCATTATATAAACTTTTAGTTGATTAGAAATTGAGTGTCACAAATATAACTTACCTCAGTGTGTGATATAACAAAAACACAGTAATATTTTGGAAAGAGCACCACAATCATAAACTTGAAATCTTGACTTAGTTTTGCCTTTAAACTAGCTGTATGACCTTGGATAAATTAATCTCTGCAAGTCTTATTTTCATTATATTTATTTAATATGTTAATAATATCTGAACTATGTACCATATAAGGTGATTAAAACTATAAAGCCCTATAAAAACTTAAGGTCTACAAAAATATTTCCTTGCCCTGAAAAAGTTTACAGCATACAAATAGATACGAAGATGTAGTTGATAAATCTTTTAGTTTTTATTCTTCAGTCTTTATAATATTCCCTAGCACATTTAAAATGTTATCATTTCAAGCATGCTGTGAATTTAAATTACCCTCTTTTTGTACAAAAGCAAATGCTATTACAGTTCTTTCTTAAGTTGTGGTATATTTTATTTTATAGTTTATTTTATTTTTTATTGAGGCAACATTGATTTATAACATTATATAAGTTTCATGTGTAAAACATTGTATTTCTGCTCCTGTATACCCCACATGTGCTCACCACCAAAAATTTATTTTCCATCCGTCATCATACAGTTGATCCCCTTTACCCATTTTGCCCTCACCCCTGATAACCCCCACCCCCAAACTGCTCTCCGGTAACCACTACTCTTCTCTGTATCTACATATCTGTTTTTGTTTGTTTCGGTTTGTTCATTTATTTTATTTTTTGTTTATTAGGTTTTTTTATGTTCCATACACACATGAGTATGGTATTTGTCTTTTTATTTTCTGACTTATTTCACTTAATGTAATACCCTCAGGGTCTGTCCATGTTACTGCAAATAGCAGTATTTCATCCTTTGTTATGACTCTGTAGTATTCCATAGCATATACACACAGACACACGCACATGCATACACTTTATCCATTCATCTGTCGATGGTTACTTAAGTTGTTTCCATATCCTCGCTATTGTAAATAATACTGAAATGATCATGGGGGTGTAGATATCTTTTTGCATGAGTGTTTACATGACCACTGTAATTTCAAAATAAACATATAATCATTATATATAACAAGACTGTGTCCTGAGATTTAGCAAATTTTTTCACATTTGGTAGGTGCTGAAATGTTTTCTCTTTTCCTAGATGCTAGAAAAGGATGAAGGAGTGGCTTAATTGCATACATTAAAGAAACAGAATAAATTGTGAAAGTTGACAGAAGTAGAGTGGTAGCAAGGCATTTCTCTGTTTGCATTTCTTCTCTGTCAGCATTTCCTTGCTGTTACGTGCTAACTAAACTTGAATGTTAAACAACAGGGATTTTCCAACTTCTTAAGTTCTTGCACTAAATAGTTAATACATTACAAGAAAGTCCATCTTTTGGTCAAAAAGGAAATTTGAATTTTGTTCTTAAATTTCCAACCCCTTAGTTCTACAGAATTCACTGAGACATAAATGCAGAACTGAGTGGAATTTATCTGTTTTATCTGGCATCATCTTGGAATGAAACTATCCTCTATACTGGTGTGATTACCACGGCATGTTTTCATTTCTTAGCCTCCCTCTAAAAAGAAAAGGACCATGTGCCATGTGTATGTTAATAAATTTTTTTAAATGCAATTCAAATATTAAAGATTTCTTATAGGTGTTACATGATCAATCTTGTAAAATTTTGATATTTTTACATAAAGGTTAGCCCTTCCTATGATCAAAATACCCCAGGGCAATAGTATTGGGAGTACTGTTTCAGTGATAAAGATTATAGTGTGGGTAAGTTTCCTACAAGGCCCCATGATGGTAATACCCCTAGATTTTGTCGTTAAAGAAAACTGCTGAGAGGCAATAATTTTTTTTGTATGTGTCCCATTTTCATTAATGCATGGTAATTGATGGAGTTGCAGTGACTTGTAGCAGTAATGAGTTCTAAACATAATAATGCACTCTTTTCTAATAAGTGAGCACTGCTGGGGTTTAAAAGCATACTAAATCAGTTGCTTTAGTATGAATTTATTAGTTTTTTTCAGCATTAGCTTTAATAGTAGTTATTTACATAAGCGTACATCCCATTAACCGCCATCAGGGCTGGAAAACATGCTGAACTGTTCATATTTTCATATAATTATTGAACATAATGGTTTCATTTGCATTTCTAAACAGTGATGTTTCTGTCAGCCTTGGAAATAGTGTCTTTACGCAGTCCCTATTTCACATCCACTTATTTGACATCGTTAAATTTTATGCTAATGTGCTTCCCTAGAATATCATCAGTAGGACAGATGCTTGTGCTTTAATATACAAATCAGGGATGCTTTTCCATCCCCCAAATGGCAAAGGAAGTTTTTAAAATCTGCACTTTTAGATACAGAGTCTGTCTCCATGTAAATAGGTTTACGAAATAAAACTTTCAGGGTTAAATGTCATAATCTGGTTTTCTCTTCAGAATACTTCATTATGAATAGCTATTTACCTGACTAAGGTTAGTTTTGTTGTCTTAAATGAGGAGATGAATCTTAGTAAAGATCTTGTTGCTTATGAATATTTAGAATTATGCTTCTGAAATGCTGATCTTGAGATGCACGATTTTTAGTGCCTTTGAATATCTCAGGCCACAGTGTTAGTTTTCAAAGTATTCCCTATATATTTGTTCCTTTAGTTTCTTAACCTGGATTGTAATATCTCACGGTGGAAGCTGTTATGTTAATGCTCTTGGGATCTCTAAGCTTTTTGTGTGCTCTTGGAAAATGTTCAGTGTGAAAAAAAATATGAGTCACTGGTGGGGGAAGGGTGCAGGATGGGATGCCAAGAGCATGTCAGTGAGGGAGCAGAACTAATACGGAAGGACAGGTTTTATGGAAAAACTCCTTGCCTTTTGGACATCTGTGTGTACTGTCAACTTTTGTTTCTCAGACATTGTGGATGCTTTGGTGAATGCTGTCGGTCAGATGGCTGGAAATTTTTAAACAAGAGCAACCAACTAAAGAATTGTTTGGAGGATTGATTCTTGGGACTACCACTTTTTGTTCATTTTCGTCCCCTTTTTTTCATGTGTTCTTACAGGGCAGAGCAACATTTTACTGTTGACTCTTAGTGGACCTGCAGTACCAGAGCTGACTCTGCAAAGTTCGAAATGCAAGGTTGGCATTCTGGCAAGATAGGCTAAAGAAACAGCTTTAAGAGTTCTTGCCCCAAATTACTTGCTAAAAATATTTTAGAACTGATAGAGCATAAAATTGATGCAGCATAAAAGGATTATTTGCATAGAAATGTTGTTGGGCTTTACAGGTCAGAAAGCACTGAAATTTTTGCAAGGACTTCTGTTCTTTGGGGAATTTCCAGAGAAGAAATATGATAAGAGTTGTGAAGAAACTGCTATAGAGGTAGCTATTCATTTTACCCCAACTTTTTCATGAGTTTTCTGTATTGTCTCTTAAGATAGTCTGAGATTAGTACTTCTCACAAGGATGGGATCCTCTGAACTCTGGTATTGAAAACTGGTCATGCCCCTCTGTCTATGGAAAATGTAGCCTTCACTGTTGCCAGGTAGACATTGTATGTGAAAAATTTTAGAAAGTTCTTAAAATCTAGCCTTACTTATTATAAGCAAGGCAGTGTTTTCAGCTCTCTGTAAAGCTATTTGTGCTTGCATTCTTCAGCAAACAACTTTTTTTGGTGGGGTATGGTTTATGTATTTTCTCTTTTATGACTGAGGGAAGACAATTACCACCACCCTTTTAGAGGTGGTGAGAGTACTTAGAAATAAATGTCAAGCACTGAGAGGTGCCTGAGTGACACCTGTTCTGCAAAGCTGCAGGGACTCTGGCATCCACTGTGTTGCAGCTGTTTAAGCAACTTTAATGTAGGGTACTTGATTTTTCAATGCATATATTTTATTTATTTTTCCATCATTAGCTAGGAAGTAATTCGTCTTAGAATTCTGTAGCCTGAGATATTTACAAATGTATATCTATTACTCTTTTGTCAGCTATATGATTAGTGCTAGTATTTGAGGACATAGGAGGAGCCTAGGGAATACTTGATAATTAATACTTTATTTAATTAAAACATTTTAATTAATTTTTTCCTGATTTAAAAAATAATACATGCATATTATGGAATATTTCATTCTTGAAATCATCAGTATGTGGCACATTCATATTTTCCTAGTTCATTTAATCATCACTTGAGTAGCTAGATGGAAGCAAGCAGGTCCAATTTGACATTACAATGAAATTCAGATCTCTTGCCTTTAATTTTCTTTTATTATATTTTATTTATATTTTCAATTATATTTTATTTAAGATAAACTATTAAACATCTGTTTTAAACTCAACAGAAAAGTCAGCCAGAAGATGTTTAATGGTATATGTTTATAGAATACTTGCCAGTTCAATTGTGTATTTGCGGAAGTTTGCAACTCAGTTTTACGGTTATGTCTAGGTGGCGAGGAGGACCCAAAAGAATGAGAAATCTGAAATTGATGTGATTTTAAGGGAAATGCTGGGAAAAGAAAATTTCCATGGAGCTTATTTAGTGCTCAGAACACCTGTGCTTTGCTAAGCCAGGTAGTTAAATACAGCTCTGTGATGGGTGTAAGTAACTCTTTAAACTTCAGATTCCTTTTCTGAAATATTAGGATAATAATAGCATTTACTTTGAAGAGTTGTTCTGAGGATTAACTGAAATAATTCACGTTAAATGCTTTGTAACCACATTAGAATCACTAAAAAAAGAGGAAAAAAAAGTTATTTTTGTCTGTCATTGACTTCCCAGAAGCAGGCAAAGCTAAAGTGACTCTGGCTTGCTTTCCTCACTTTCCTGTCATCTAGTCCCTTGCGACTCCAGGCGCACTCCGTGGATTTGTAATGTCAGCATCACCAGCAATACCTGGGAGCTTGTTAGAAATGTAGAATCTTAGAACTCATGCCAGATTTTATTTTTTTAGAATCTGCATTTTAACAAGATCCTTGTACAGTAAAGCAATGTTTGTACTAATTTCTTGCAGTAAGGAATTTTGAGTGTAAGAGATCTGAGCAGTGGAGAAATATAATTACTCTCTTTTCTAAGTTCTCCCTTCCCGATTTTTGGGCTTTGGGTAGTGAAGGGATGTGTACGTGAGAGGAGTGTATCTATTAGCATGTAGTCTGCTGCTGTTAGGTGTTTATTCTACAGGTATCAGATGTGTGCCATGAGGCTTCTTTATGCATATTGACTTTCCATCTACTTGTTTTATCAGTTACTGAGAAAGGGAGATAGAAATCTCTGAGTATAGCTGTGGATTTATCTCTTTCTCTTTGAAATGTCAGATTTTGCTTCACGTATTTTGAAGACCTGTTTTCAGGTGCACAGAAGTTTAAGATTGCTGCCTCCTCCTGATGAATTGGTCCCTGTATCATTATGAAATGATCTTCTTTATTCCTGGTAATATTCTTTGCTCTTAAATCTACACTGGCTAATATTTATTGGCCTTCTTTTGATTAATGTTATCATGGTATGTATTTTTGTATCCTTTAGCTTTTAACCTATTTGTGTCTTTATATTTAAAGCACATGATTCATAGCCAGCATGTAGGTGAGTCTTGCTTTTTAATCCAATATGACATCTATACCTTTTATTATGATATTTAGACCATTTACATTTTGTGATTCTTGATAAGTTGGTTTTGAGTTTATCATTTTGCAATTTGTCTCACTTGATCTTTGTTCCTTGTTTTCCTTTTTTCTGGCTTCTTTCGGATTGACTTAAAATTTTTGGAAATCTGCTTTGTTGGCTTATTAGTGATCACTTTGTTCTTTTTGGTATCTAACGGTTGCTGTAAGGTATTCATATTCACCTAACTAGTAACAGTCAACCTTCCTTCCAGTAATGGATTGTACCACTTTGGCTACCTTACAATACTGTAATACCATTTCTCACTCCCTGATCTTTGTGCAGTTGTCAAGATAAATTTTAATGTTATATCAATACCTTATTATTATCTTTGCTGAACAATCAGTTATCTTTAAAGAAGTTTAAATAGTAAGAAAAACCTCATATGTATTTACCCGTGTAGCTACCTCTGCAAGTGTTCTTCATGTAGTCCATACGTCTCTTACCACGTCCTTCCGTCCGACAGACTTCCATTAACAATTATTGTTAGTATGAATTCTTTGTCTTTGAATGTATGAAAAAGTCTTTATTTTTCCTTCATTTTGAAGTGTTTTCCCTTCAGTTCTTTAAAAATGTTGCTCAACTGTCATTTCTACCAATGAGCAGTGGTTACCCTTTGTCTTACTGACCACCTTCCTTTTTGCCTCCAGGCACAGTTCATTCACTGTCTCCCTGATCTGCAAACTACTGTGTAATATCTTACCATTGCTGATAAGCACTCATCTGTGTTTTTTGGGGGCCTGATACTTCATTACTTTTTATCAGTTGATAGTACTTCATTGTATGGATGTGCCACTGTTTGTTAATCTACTCATTTATTAAAGGATATCTTAGTTGCTTCTGTTTTTTTGGCAATTCTGAATAAAGCTGTTATAAACATTCACATTCAAGTTTTTGTGTGGACATAAGTTCTCGGATCCATTAGGTAATACCTAAGAGAATGATTGCTGGGTTGACTGGTAAACTGTGTTTAGATTTATAAGATACTAACAAATTCTCTCTCAAAATGGCTGCACCATTTTGCTTTCCCACCAGCAATGAATTGGAGTTCCTGTTGCTCTGCATTCTCACCAGCAGTTGTTATTTTCAGTGTTTTGGACCTAAGCCATTCAAATAGGTATGCCGTGATAGCTCAGTGTGGTTTTTAATTTGCCTTTCCTTAATGACATTTGATTTTGATCATCTCTTCATATGCTAACTGGCCACCTGCCTATGTTCTTTGGTGAGGTGTTTGTTAGTATCTTTTGCCTGCTTTTAAGTTGGATTGTTTGTTTTGTTATTGTTGAGTTTTAAGAATTTTATATACTTTCTGGATACAAGACTCTTACCAGGTTTCTGATTTGAAAATATTTTCTCTCAGTCTTTGACTTGTTTTTCCATTCCCTTCACAGTGTCTTTAGCAGCGCAAGTTTTTAATTTTGACGAAATCCAGTTTTATCATTTTTTTCTTTTGTCAATCATATTCTTGATGTTGTATCTAAAAGCTTGTCACCAAACCCAAGGTTATGCCCATTTTCTCTCTATATGTTCTTTAAAAAGTTTTATCATGTTGTATTTTACACTTAGGTCTGTAATCAATTTTGAGTTGCTTTTGTAAGGTGTGAAATCTCTGTCTTGGTTGAGTTTTTTATTCACTTTTTCCAGAACCATTTGTTAAGGAGACTGTCTTCTTATTCATGAATTACCTTTGTCCCTTTGTAAAAAATTAGTCAACTATATTTGTGTCAGTCTGTTTCTAAGCTCTCTTTCTGTTCTGTTGATTTATGTGTCTATTCTTAAACCAATTCACTCTGTCTTGATCACTGTAGCTTTACAGTAAGTATTTAAATCCTATAATACAAGTCCTCCAACTGTGCTCTTCCTTTTCAGAATCGTTTTTGGCTATTCTGATTCCTTTTTTATCAATATCAGTTTAGAATCAGCTTGTTGATGTCTACAAAAAGCTTATTGGAGTTTTGATTGGGGTTGAGTTGAATGAATGTATCAAACGGAGACAATCTGCATCTTAACAGTATTGAATCTTCTAATTCATGAACATGGTACATCTTTCAATTCATTTAGATCTTTTTTATTTCTTCTGTGAGTGTTTTCTAGTTTTCCACTTACAGATTTTCACGTATTTTGTTAACCTTTACCTAAGTAATTTAAAAATATTAGTTGGTGTTAACTTTTTTAAAAATTTCAGATTTTAATTTTTCATTGCTGATATAAAGGAACAAAGTTGACTTTAAATGTGCTGATCTTCTGTCCTGTGACTGCTAAACTTACTTATTAGTTTTTTGAAGTTTGTTGTAGAATTCTTTGAAATTTTTTTACTTGAGTGATCATGTTGTCTGAAAGTAGACAGTTTTAGTTCTTCCTATCTAACCTCTATGCTTTTTATTTCTTTTTCTTATCTTATTGCACTAAGTAGAACTTCCAATATGATTTCAAATAAAAGTGGTGCTAAAGGACATTATTGCCCTGTTCTAGATCTTAATGGGAAGGCATTTAGTTTCTCACCATTAATTATGATTTTTAACTGTAGGTTTTACATGGATATCTTTTATTAGGTTAAAGAAGTTTACTTCCATTGCTAGTTTGCTGATAGTTCTTATCACAAATAAATGTTGAATTTTGTCAAAAGCTTTTTGTATCAGTTGATGTGATCATATAATTTTGCTTATTTACCATATTAATATGGTGAGTTACAATGGTTGACTTTTAAGTGTTGAACCAGCTTTGCATTCTTGGGCTGAACCCCACTTTGTCTGATGTATTATAGTTTTATATATTGCTAGATTTTATTAGTATTTTGTTAAAGATTTTCACTTGATGAGAGATACTGGTCTATGATTTTCTTTTCTTGTAATGTCATTATATGGTTTTGTATCAGGGTAATACTGGCCTTAAAGAATGAATTGGGAATCATTTCAACTCTAATAATAAGGGATTTTTATGAACAACTTTATGCATATAAATTTGACAGCTTACATGAGTGAGAGACTTCTTAAACAGACTACCAAAGCTCACTCTGTAAGAAACAGATAATGAATAGTTCTATATCTATTTTTAAAAACCAATTTATAGTTTAAAACTCTTATAGAACATCCTTCTAAAATCCTATTAATTAAATAAGACAAGAAAAGGAAATAAAGGGTATACATATTGAGAAAGAAGAAATAAAGCTGTCTTTGTTCACAGATGACATGATTATCTCTGTCGGAAATTCTAAAGGATCAACTAAAATAACTCCTGGATCCTAATAAGCAATTATTAGCAAGGTTGCAAAATACAAGATTAATGTACAAAAGCCTGTTGCTTTCCTGTACAGCAGCAATGAACAATTGAATTTGAAATTAAAAACATAACATCATTTACATTCACAGCCAAGGAGGGCAAGGGAGAGAGAGGCAGAAATACATTCCTAGGTATAAGTCTAACAAAATATGTACAAGATCTGTATGAGAAAAACTGTACAACTCTGATGAGCAAAAACAAAGAAGAATTAAATAAGTAGAGAGAGAGTCTGTGTTTGGATATGAAGGCTTAACATTTTGAAGATGTCAGTTCTTCCCAACTTGATCTATAGAGTCAATGTAATCTCAGTCAAAACCCCAGCAGGTGATTTTGTGGATATTGACAAACTGATTCTAACATTCATACGAAAAGGTACAAAGACCTGGAAAAGCAAACACAATATCGAAGAAGAACAAAGTTGAAAGGCTGATGCTACCGACCTTCAAGACTTACTATCAGAGTGTGGCAGTGAAGAGAATGTGGTGTTGGCAATAGACAAATAGATCGATGAAACTGAAAAGACAACCCAGAAATAGACCCACACTAATATAGTGAGCTGATCTTTGATGAAGGAGCAAAGAAAATTCACTGGGGAAAAGATTTTTTTCAACAAATGGTGCTGAAACAATTAGCCATCCACATGCAAAGAAATGAATCTAGATACAGACTACATCCTTCATGAAAATTAGCTGCAAATGGGTTGCAGACTTAAATATAAAATGCAAAACAACAGAACTTCTAAAAGATAGGAGAAAATCTATGTAACCATGGATTTGGTGATAAATTTTAAGATAGAACACCAAAAGCACAATCCATGAAAGAAAAATTAATAAGTGGGAATCTATTACAATTAAAAACTTCTCTGTGAAAAGACATTGTCAAGAGAATGAAAAGACAAGCCATAGACTGGGAGAAAATCATTGCAAAACACATTATCTGATAAAGGACTTAAATCCAGAATGTACAAAGAACTCTTAAAACTCAATAGTAAGAAAACTAACAACCCAATTTTAAATATGGGCAAAGGATAGGAACAGACACCTCACCAAAGGAGACGTGTTGGCAAATAAGCATGTAAAAAGGTGCTCAGTGTTATATGTCATGAGGGAACTCCAAGTTTAAACAATAAGGAGTTACTACTGCACACCTATTAGAATGGCTAAAATTTAAAACACTGACAACAGCAAATGCTGATGAGGATGTGGAGCAACAGGAACTCTTGTTCTGCTGGTGGGATTGCAAAGTGGTACAGCCACCTTGGAAGAAAATTTGTCAGTTTCTTACAAAGCTAAAGATAGTCTTAAAATATGATTCAACAGTCATACTCTTTGCTGTTTCTCCAAATGAAAACTTACATCCACAAAACCTACACACAGATTTTTATAGCAGCTTTATTCATAATTGCCAAAACTTGAAAGCAACAAGATGTTCTTCAATAGGTGAATGAATAAACAAATTGTGGTATATCCATACAATGGAGTATTATTCAGTGATATAAGAAATGAGTTAGCAGGCCACAAAAAGACATGGAGGAACTTTAAATACATATTGCTCAGTGATAGAAGTCAATCTGAAAAGGCTACATTTTGTATATTTCAAATATATGAGTTCTGGAAAAGACAAAACTATAGTAGCGGCCAGGGACTCGGGGTGGGGGAAGGGAAAGAAGGATGAATAGTTGGAGCACAGGGGATTTTTAGGGCAGTGAAACTACTCTGTATGATATTGCAATAGTGGATACATGACATTATACAGTTGTCAAATCCCATATAACTGTACAACACCAAGAGTAAACCCTCATGTAAACTATTAATTTTAGTTAGAAATTTCATATCAAGATTTATTAATCAAATGTAACAAGTGTATCACACTAATGCAATGTGTTAATAATAGGGGAAGCTTTCCAGGGGTGCTATATAGGAACTCTGTTCTTTCTGCTCAATTTTTCTGTTAACTTAAAATTGCTCTAAAAGATAAAGTCTATTAATTAAGGGGGAAATAAAACTTGTCATAAAGAAAATTTCAAGCCCAGATGGCTTTACTGGTGAATGTTGCCAAGCACATAAGGAAGAATTACTACTAGTATCTGTCGGTGACCCCCACTGTCACACTGTGACCGTGTGTAACCAAAATCATAAAGTGGTCATTTCATAATTCTTAAGTTGTTTAGTTTGATTTAGGAGGAGAGGTGGTGCAAGATTAAAATAGTGATAGGTGATTGTAGTGTTGGAGTAAAAGTAAAACATATTTAACATTTATTGTACTTGGTTTCAGAATGCTTCTAATCTCTTTTTTCCCCTTGTACATACTGGTACCTTGGAGAGACAAGGACCCAGGAGAAGACCCAGGTAGTTTTTGGAGAAGTTAAATAAGTTTTGGATGTGTTTAGTTTGACTTGCACGTAGGTCTTTCAGAACATGTCCATTTACCAAAGTAGTAAATAGAAGTGTGCCTGTAAGGCTCATGTGAAAAGTCAGAGTCGTATGTATATCATTGGCAGAAGTGAAAATAAGAATAATCTTAATTGATCTCTCTCTTCTCTCTCTTATTTAGTATGTAGACATATATTTTGCAAACAGTTTTCAAGTGCCAGCTATGTACTAGGCACTGTCTGATGCATTGTGTGGAGGAAACAAACAAGATACTTGTAATGTGGTATTATTAAGGCTATGATAGAGATATTTGCAGAATGAGATTTCCGAGAGCAGAGGAGAGGCTAGGGATTAAGGAAGACTTTTCAGAGGAATTGACTCTTGTTCTGAATCTTAAAGCACAGAGGAACGAATCAGGTAGAGGAGGCCAAGGAGAGAATGTCAGACTAAAGGAAAAGCATGTGAAAAAGCATCAAGATATAAAGCAGCATCGCATCATTCAGAGGACAGTATCGGCAGATACTTCCAGTATCACACCTCTTAACCAGCTTTGCAGTTGTTTGTCCTAATGAGCAATAAATTTCTTACTACAAAGTGTTTACTTATTCTTTTTGTGGCATCAGTGCCTTGCAGTGTTTAATACATAACAGATCCTGAGTAAATATTTCTTAAAAGAATGACCACAATATGATAAATAGTACTTTTGGGGGGAGAAGGGGCATAAGCGGTTGTGGGAGTTGATAGGACAAGGAAGACTTTGTATAAAATAATCATAGAGTTGGGGCTTGAAAGATGAATAGAAAATTATCATGCCAGCAGGTAAGTAAGGGATAAAGAAAAGAACATTCTGGACAGAGGGATATATGCCAAGATATAGAGATGTAGAGAGCCTAGAGCTGCCCCGTTTAATATGGTAGCCACTAGCTACATGTGACACTTTAAATCTAAGTTATAATTGAATAAAATAAAAAACTCAGTTCCTTAGTCACCACGTCATATTTTAAGTTCGCAGTTGCCCACGTGTGACTGGTACCATGCAGAACGGATATAGAACATTTACGTCATCACTGAAAGTTCTACTGGACAGTGCTGTCATAATGCGTTTGGGAAACGTCAGGAGTTTGATTTACTGAAAGTACAGGCTGCAGTAGTGAGACGGAAGTTGCAAAGGCAGTGTGTAAGGAAATGATGCTGGAAGGGTAAGCTTAGTCCAAACCACTGGCAAAGGTATTGAACTTACCCTGTGAGATATCATCTGGGGGCGGGGTTGGGGGGTGTTTGATTTTGATATTGAAGATAGGCCCTGCTGAATTGATCTGGTTGGTGTTTTAAAAGAATCTTTGTGGCAGCGAGACAAAAGACAGATGGAAAGGGTAGAGTTAGTGTTCAGAAGCTTACTATGTAATAGAGCAGTAGTCCAGGTGAGAGAGATGCTAAAGCCTGAGCTAAATCAGAGGTCATGAGGATAGAAAGGGGGAGACAGACGGACAGCTATTCAGAGATAGAATAGGTATAATGATTTGTTGTGGAGCTAACAGAATCTAGATGACTCTGATTTCTCGATCGGGCATATACATAGATGGGATAGGACACACAAGGGGAAAAGCAGGTTTTAAAAAGAGAAAAAGGTTGTAACTTTCATTTTGACCACATTAGCTTTGAAGATAGGCTCAATCTAATTAAGATAAGAGTCTGGAGTTGAGAATAAAATTCAGACCAGATAGTACTTCTGGGAGTCAGAGTATAATTGACTTTTGAAGCTTTGAGTTTGGACGAGATTGCCCAGGAAGAATATGTAGCATGAAGAGGGGCAAAAGCCATAGGCAGATCCTAACATGTATTAGGTGTGAAAAGATAGGGTCTTAGAAAGAATGAGAAGGAACAGCTAGAGACAAAGGAATGGTGTTAATGAAGAGTTGTGTCAAAAGGAGCTGAAGGAAGGTAGCACTTCAGGTGAGTTACTTACCCTGAGAAGTCACATGAGAGGCCCATGAAGTATATGCTGGATTTGCTGAACAAGCAGTCACTGGGGACCTTTAGGAACTTAGTATGCTGAACTACCCAGTGAATTCAGATCTTCTTCTGAGGTGTATTTGTAAAGGGTCGTTGGGAGTGACAGAACTCAAGTCATGTAAGTTACCCTCACTTCATCTGTAAGATGATAATGCACCATGCAATTTTTATTATTATAAAGATCAAGTGAGGGAGTAAGAGAAAGTATTTTGTAAACTCTATAAAGTTTCTTTTTTTTAGGTTTACAGAACTATGATTACTTTTAGGTGAAATCTGTGTTAAGAAAATGGGAGAGGGAAAGCCAGGAGACACAAAGACATGTCTTGGTAGAATATTTGAGACTCTAAGGGACCAATTGGAATTGTATGAACAGTGGAGGTATGAGCCAAGAAAGAGTAGAGCTGGGCTGAGTGAGGAAGAGGAATGGAATATTTGTGTTTACCAGACCATTTGGTTGAATACCTTCTTCCTGGGCAGATCTAGAATACACTAAACAAGCTTGGAGCCTTTTTAATTCCGTGCAAACAGATCACTCTTCCTTAGATGTGTTCCTAGTTATATGAGTTACAATTGAGCCTGCTTGAAAAGAAATGGATTCTGATATACTTCTTACAAATGATTTCTTTGAAATGGTTAGTTTTGAACGTCATATTCATTTCATCTGGTTTTCTTCTCCTCTGTCTTCACCCCTTTGATTTCTTCTTCCTTTAAGAGTTCCCTGAACCTTTTATCTCTCACTGTTGTTTTAGTTGTTGTCTGAAACTCTCAGCTTTTGTAGCTCTTGAGTGCAGGTCTTCTGGGTGTGGGGTTTCCTAGGCATTGTCACATTCATTTTATCTTAAGGTGAACTCTGTGCTCGGGGGTTCAGTTTCTTGGGGGGCTAACTGATTGGATGAAGGACAGATTATGTGGGAAATGAGAAATTAGTTATAGCCTAACCAAGAATAATTTGAAATTCTTATTTTAACTTATCTGGTTATCATGCTTGCTTTGGCCTCTAGAGATGTAAATTCTGGCGGCATCTAGCAGGTGGCAGCACGAGGCAGCTGTTATTGACAGGAAAGAGGAACACCAGTTTCACTCTTTTCCTTTTCTTCTTTCCGTCCTACTCACCCTCTACCCTGAAGGGAGAAGGAGGGAGACAGGGAGACAGACAGACGGACTCTAGTTGCACAGTGATGAGATACCAAGTCCTGGTCCACGTTCCTCCGCTCAGTCCTGGTCCACATTCCTCCAATCAAAGCATACCCCGGATCATCTTGGCTTCTTTCCTAAAGTTAACTTTATTTGGATGCTGGGCCGAATTGTTTACTCAGCTGTGACACTTTAAGTGTGTGTGTGTGTATGGTTTTTTTTTAGTAGAGTTTGGCTGAAAAGTGGGCCAGGGGTTCTTTGTCCTTAAGAGAGTGAAATCTCAGCTAAAAACAGGTGCTTATCTGACCATTTTATATTCACCCCATATTAAACAATAGCTTAAGTATAAATTAGTCAAATGGGGGAGAAGAAACATCTCTTATAGAAGAATTTCAAATAATAAATGTAGATGCCCTCCCTTTCAGAAGGTGGAGCTTAATTTCCAACCTCTACTCCTGAGGTATGATCACTTACTTACGCTCAAAGAATAGAATATGAAGGGGAAAGTAATAGCCTTACAGTGGAGAAGCCCAGCAGACACTGCCTTAACCAGGTGCCCTGGGTTAGTATCACCAGCATCTTGTGGATGTCAGATACCCCCGTGTGACGTGATGAGAATAGTACTTCGTCTCTGTGGTATTCTTTTCAATAACCCGACTCTAACCATGAGGAAAACATCAGATAAGCTCAAATTGGAGACTGGCCAGTATTCCTCAAAATCATCAAGGTCACAGAAGACAAGGGAAGACTGAGAAATTGTCACAGACTACAGGAAACCAAAGAGATGTGATAACTCTATGTACCCTAAATAGGACTGTGGGATGGAAAAAGGACATTAAGGGAAAAATTAGTGAGATCTGAATAAAATCTGGAGTTTAGTTAACAGTAATGTAACAAGGTTGGATTCTTCGGTGTGACAAATACACTGTGATAATACAAGATATCAAAAATAGGGGAAACCGTGTGAGAGGTGTATGGGAACTCTCTGTATCTTGGCAATTTTTCTGTAAATCCAAAATTATTCTAAAATGAAAAACTTATTAAAATGAATTAATCATAATCTCTCACTGTGAGAGAATTGTTGTCTGAAGACTATGCCTGCTGTGAACCGAGACGATTTAGAACTAGTGATAACTTTTTCCTTGATATTATTATGTTCACTGTCCTTTAAGGGAGAGAAGTGGTTTCGAATGGGAGTGTCCTTGTAAGAACAAGTATGTGCAATTCAGCACCCAGATATATTCATACAGTACATTTAAAGTCCAGATTTTCTGTTGCCCAGAAGTATCTATCTCATTTAGAAAGAATTTTGGTGGTAGTAGTCAGGGTGTGTTGGTTATTGTTGTTTATGGTAACTTAATGGCGTGGAGATCAAGATCTTGACCAAAACAGAATGAATGGTATAATGATTAAGAGTATGGGCCCTGGTGTCACGCTGCTGGGACTTGAACCCTGATTCCACAGAGATTCTAACTGTGATCCTGAGCAATTTGCTTAATTAACTTCTTTGTATCTCAGCTTCTTCATCTGTACAATAAGATAATAAATGTACATCACAGGGTTTTTGTGACATTTAGAACAGTTTCTGACATGTAATAAGTGTTCAGTGTTAGTTATTCCTGTTGTCTTATTTGTAATTATCAAGTCACAAGTGTGAAATAATGCTGCTATTGTGATATGCTTTTTTTCAATGCTTTGAAATGTTTTTTTTTTTTTACCTACTGTCTTCAGAATTTTCCCTGTGGCTTTTATTTTCAGCAGTTTGACTATGATGTGTCTGGGGAGAGGTGAGTATGTGTTTGTGTGTGTGTTTATCCTGCTTGGAGTTCTTTGAGCTTCCTTTGTCTGTGGTTTGTTGTGTTTCATTAAATTTGCAAGTTCTTGGCCATTCATTCTCTCTCCAGACATTCCTTCCATCCTCTTCTCTCTCCTCTTTCTGGGGTTCTAGTTATACATGTTTGATATAGTACTAAGGATGCTCTGTTCTTTTTATCTTCTTTGTGTTTCATTTTGGATAAATTTCTGCTGCCTGACTTCCAAGTTGAATGTTTCCTGTGCTGTATCCAGTCTGCTGATTAAGCCATCAAAGGAATTCTTTATTTTTTATTTAGTATCTGACATTGTGTGTTAAAGAACAGCAGAGGCTGAAGTAAATAGTATTTATGCTCAGAAATGGCACCTGTCTCCTCTATAGGCAGGTAGTTAACATGCAGTTTGGGTCATTCCCGTCAGTTGTTGAATTGGACTCATACTTCCTTGTTTCTGTAGTTCTCCTCGGTGCACCAGACTTGAAGTTTCTCTTGTGGCGGGCTGCTGCTTCCTTGTGCGAAGTGAGAAAGATGTGGAGAATGGATGTATAGACTCTTGTGTCCGGTGCTCCCTAGGAAGTGTACGCTGTCACATTAGCCCACACTCAGCCTTTATTAAATTTTGTTATAATTTTTCAGGTGTTTTTTCTTATCTGCCTTTTATGATGACCACTGTTCCTCTGAGTTCTGTGTCCTGTCTCCTTAGAGGCTTGTCACCCTTTGGAATTCAGTTCACCTGATTGTTTTGTGACCTGAACTCTGATGGGTCCCCCAAATTTCTGCAGGTTATCTGGCTGTTTCTCCTTGTTAGTGTGGGAGCAGCCTTCTTTTGAGACTTTCTACATTCTAAGCAGAGTGGACCTCCCTTCTAATCATGGTATACCTTTTGTACAAAAGTTAAATAGTTCTAAGAAGAAATACTTCACATACAGAACGGCCTTTTCTTAACTTTGAATCTACTAGTAGTAGTAGGTTTTAGAATAATAGCAATGCTGAAATGAGTGGGTAGGCGCATATTGTTTAATAGGCATTTTGAGTACCACTGAGAGATGTTCGTGTGCTGTGTAACAAAATTAGTTGTACATCAGGATGCTTTGATTCTGTGGTGTTAGAAGAATGAACCTCCTACTATACTCTGAACTCAGTTATGGAATCCACTTTATAATTTGTCTTCTATGGATTAAATCAGATCAAAGCAATGGCTGCTCATTTTTACCTTAATTATTCTTCTAGCTTAAACAGAGGATGAATAAAAAGTATGCCATTTGAAATTAATCTGAAATACTATGGTATAGCTTCAGTGCTGTAACAATTCTACGTAACTCCATAGCAACTCAAAATAATTGCAAGTATCAGATGTACAAAGCTTTTCTTTCCAAAGTTAGGGCCCTACACTTTGCCACAGTTACCAGTTTTGGCTACCTCATAATTTCTTTATGTCCTTCAGTATATTTCCCCATTGGTTGCATATACTCCAAAATCAAGGCAGTCACTAAGACTGTCATGTGGATTTTTCTCCCTTTTGCCCAACATGAGTCCAGTGAGAAAGAAAAAAAAAAAAAAACCACAATCAGGCTAAAACCTCATGATGAAGTCTTTGGCTAGGACTTGGATTTATAAAGACAGTTCAAGGCATCCTGACCTTTCTCTTTGCATCCTTGCAGGTAGTAACAGGACTTCTGGTTCTAGTTGGCCTCACTCTTGAGGTGTAGCTTAGCCTGACCACATATTTGAAGATTTGTTTTTCTCTGACTTTCAAAATTGTGAAATATTCGTTTATTCTCTAGGTTTTATTTTAAACTAGAAATAAACAGTTATTTGCTATTTTGCAGTGTTTTTTTGCTGTTCTTTGCTTTAGGGAATCTATGCTATGATGTCAAATTTTGAACATGACCAAGCCTAATTATTTTCTTTCTTTTAATTTTACCTTGATTAGTTTTAACATGTAACAGTTTACTCATACTTATATATTCTAGAAGAATGGTTCTTTGTTCATTAGAATTTCACCTTGCATATTATATTACACAGAAAGTGTGATGTATAATTTAAGAAAATCAGTTATAAAAGATTTAAACCATACACGCTTAAATGTAGTGGCCCTTTCCCTACTTTCTGTTTGTGATATAACTTAGTCTGTCAGTTTATTTTACATCTTCAAGGGAGCATAGAGGAAAATACATGTAATATGAACCAAAGAAGGAAGTTTTATTGAAAGTAAGCTTCTGATGATGCTCCTTGTTTCTATGGCACAGGCCATATTCGACATCTCAGTGACCACAAACGTCTGCAAGAGTCAGTCTTTCGATTTACATTAGAAGAAGTTTGAGATTTCATTTAAGTATTTCATTTACTATAATTACCTAAAACCCTGAAAGGGAAATTAGTAAGTGTGGAAAAGCAGCTCCTTGGCATATTTGGAGGCGTTTATTCTGAGGTGAGAAGCAAAGGAACAAAACTGAGGTGCTCCATCTTGTATGCTTTTTGCTTGCAGAAAGCTTAAAAGTGTTAATGATTTTGGGACTGGTTTCAAATTCTGCTTTTTAATTAGTGCATAAAAATGATGAAAGTGTGTTCACTCTTAGATTTTCAGCACTCTGGTATATATGTTTATGTCTGCACTAGGTGTTTTTATGCCTTTTCATAAATCTTTTTACCTCAGAAGGACAGACTTCTAGACTTCAATGTAGGGCAGAAACTCAGTCAAAAATTGAGGGTACAAGAATAAGAAAGAAAAACAAAGCAGAGTTTCTTGGCCAGTTTTGTTAATTTTCTAGAGGGGAAATTAGGTTAAAGATAAATTGGGTCTTTTCTTTGTTTTTTGAGTCTTTGCAAGATTTTCCTAATCTCTGTGTTTCAGTCATTCAGTTTGATAGCACTTTTGATTGGAGTCCCAATTTTACCCTTCTCTGCCACTGATAGTCATGTTTCTTCCCGGAAGTAAGAGATCATTCCACTGCCATGATGATTAGTGATGTTGAGCACCTCTTTGTGTGCCTGTTTGCCATTTGTATGTCTTCTTTGTAAGAAGATCTGTTTAGGTTCTTTGCCATTTTTTAATTGGGTTATTTGGGTTTTTTCTATTACTCAATAGTAATATTGCACGAGTTCTTGTGTATTTTGGATATTAACCCTATATCAGATACGTGGTTTGCAAATATTTTCTCCCACCTCACAGACTGCCTTTTCATTTTGTTGATGGTTTCCTTTGCTGTGCAGAAGCTTTTTAGTTTGTTGTGGTCTCATATTTTTGTTTTTGCTTTTGTTGCCTTTGCTTTTGGTGTCAAATTCAGAACTCATTGCTAAGACCAATGCCAGGAAGCTTATGCTTGTATTTCCTTCTTGGATTTTTATGGTTTCAGGCCTTACATTCAAGTCTTTAATCCATTTTGAGTTGCTTTTTGAATATGGTGTAAGATAGTGGTCCAGTCTGACTCTTTCACATGTGGCTGTCCAGTTTTCCCAACACTATTTATGGAAGAGACTATCCTTTTCTTGGGGTATATTCTTGGCTCCTTTGTCATAAATTAATTGACCATACATGCACGGGCTAATTTCTGGGAGCTCTATTCTGTTCCATTGATCGATGTGTCTGTTTTAATGCCAGTACCATACTGTATTGATTGTTACACCTTTGTAATATAGTTTGGAATCAGGGAGCATGATTCTTCTCCAGCTTTGCTCTTCTTTCTCAAGGTTGTTTTGGCTATTTGGGGTCTTCTGTAGTTATTCTAGTACTGTATACGATGGCATTGGAAGTTGAATAGGACTTGCACTGAATCTGTAGATCACTTTGGATAGTATGGACATTTTAACAATATTAATTCTTCCAATCCATGAAATGGAATACTTTCCATTTATTTGTGTCTTCATTTTTTTCAGTGTCTTATAATTTTCAGTGTACAGATTTGTCCCCACCTTCATTAAAATTATTTCTTAAGTATTTTATTCTTATTAATACTATGGTAAATGCAGTTATTTTTCTTAATTTCTCTTTTTTAATCAAAATGTAGTTGATTTACAATGCTGTGTTGATTTCTGGTGTATGGCATAGTGATTCAGATATGCACACACATATATATTCTTTTTCATTGTAAGTTGTTATAAGATATCGAATATAGTTCCCTGTGCTATGCAGGATGACTTGTTGTTTATCTGTTTTATATATACTCATCTCAAACTCCTTTAATTTCTTTTTTTTTTTTTTGATTGTTTGTGATGTATAGAAATAAATAGAATTGATTTTTGTACATTGATTTTTATTGAATTTGTTTATTAGTTCTTAGAGTTTTTTGGTGGAGTCTTCAGGCTTTTCTATATATGATATCATGTCATCTGCAAATAGAGAATTTTATTTCTTCCTTTCTGATTTGGATGCCTTTTACAGTCAGCTCCTGTTATCCATGGGAGATTGGTTCCAGAACCACTACGGATACCATGGATGCTCAAGTCCCTTATATAAAATGGTATAATAAAGTCAACCCTGTGTCCTCAGATACAGAACCCATGGATAATAGAAGGCCAATTGTATTTTTCTTGCCTAATTGTTCTGGCTAGCACTTCTAGTGGAAACAAATTTTTTTATTTAATAAATCGGTGAAAGTAACAAGGGTAAAGCTTGGGGAAACTAAAACTATATGTCATTGCAATATGATAAAATAAGATCTGTAGTAACTGTGTGCTTTTATTTAAATATTAGTCCAAGTTAGTTTTCAAAGGGCTAATCGCTCTCAAAAACAGTGATCTTATTGACCACTTCTTGCTGGAGGTCAAGTGATTCTCACTCATCATTTCTTCCAACTGTTTCTTACAAAACCCCTGGGAAGCTGCAGCCATAGTTTTTCTAGTTATCAGCTAGGCTATTGCAGGGCTTGAAACTAGAGCCTGTAGGTCATATCCAGGCTACTGCCTCGTTTTGTAAATTAGGCTTTTTTGAAACATGCTTACTTGGTTATGCATTGTCTATGGCTGCTTTTGCACCACAAGGCAGAGTTGTTCAGTTGCGGGAGACCATGTGGTCCGCAAAATGTAAAATACTATCTGGACTTTTAGGAAAAGTTTGCCAAAGGTTGGGTGGAAACCCACCCTAAGTAAGATCTCTAGGTCCAAACAGGTCTCCCTTTTCTGTCTTAGTCTCTCTTGTTGTACTTTTATTACCCAGCACAGTTGTTTATTTTGTTTTTCCTCTCTTGCCGATTCTGATCTTTAACACTACTTATATCCAGAATTCCAGCATTTCAGTTCAGGAATTTGTAGCCTTATCTTTCTGAGGAAAGCAAAACATTGTCGTTCTACCAGTGAATTAGGAAGAAATTTATTTATTTTTTTGTTTTACTTGTGCACTTTTGTTTGTTTTTAACATTTATTGGTCATTCTGTTTGCCTGAGCATACATACTTTCTTCCTCACTGCGTTTTTCTTTATTCTGTTTTCCTATTCCCTTTTCCCTTTCTCCACTCCCCCAGACCTGAAGCAGATTTGGAGTTCCTTTGGTGTAAGCCTTTCAGTTTATATCTTAAGGAAAAGAGCATCTCCCCACTTGTGAACAGCTGCCCAGATAATGCCATCTTTGCCATCCCTGATAGCATATGACCATCTGATGCCTATGTTATCTGGAGCCACATAGTTGGTTAGTTGGGATTTTGGTTTTGGTTTGGTTTTGTTATGAACTTGTAAAGAACAGATCAAGGAGAGAAGAAAACTTGCGACTAGGAGATTAATAAGTGCTGGAGCTCTAATGCACGGTATGGTGAATATAGACAACAATATTGTATTATAATTATCAAACTTGCCGAGAGAATAGATCTTAATTATTCCCATCACAAAAAAGATATGATAATTATGTGACATGATAGAGGCACTAACTCGCTACAGTGCAATCATATTGCAATATATAAATGTATCAAATTAGCATGTTTTTGTACACCTTACACTTACACAGTGTAATATATCAAATATATTTGATTTTAAAAAAAAACATATACACACGCACAAAATAGGGAGAGAGAAGGCTGTATCCCTCAGCACCTTGCAGCTCCTCGTCCTACTGAAGCAGCCAGGCTAGGCTGTGTCAAGTGTATACTCTGTGTGTGCCTTTTTGGAGGTCAGGGAAGATAACGTCTGAGAACAGGGGACATTTTACCAGAGAATTGCTGGGAACTTGGCACTTAAAATTATATGGCAATGTGTATGTATTAGTGAACTTTACGCCGGTTTTCAGTAAGAATCTGTGATAAATGGTCCTATCACACCAAATCTTATAAAGGGACCATTACTAAACCTTTTCTTCTGTAGGTTTTAATTCATTGTAACCAGGACACTTGGTTTAGTGCTTTTATATACAATTGGGGAAGAAGCATTAACTCTTTGTAGTTTTTTAGAATGTTTATCTAGTTAATAAATACGTTTATTTTATTTATGTTTGTTTATTGTCCAATTAATGAAATATGTCCTAGATACTACATAAGCATGAGTTGCTAGGGTTTTTATTACCCATTTGTCTGCTGTTTTGCTTGTATAAGTGAAAAAGCATGTTTTATATTTTGTATATACTTAAATTTGAAACCCTGCCTTTTTAGGAATTAATATTTAGTCATATTTAATCACTTTTATCCCAGACATCTTTCATGGCTTTTCTATCCATTCTTATCCATTGTGATCCATGCGGACTGTGTTCTAACGAGGTTAGACAGAGGAACAAAGTGGCAGCACATTTTTTTGTAAATAAGCATTCCAGTTAATTCACTGTAAAAGAGCTATACTTTGGTGGCTTTTCTTAACTCTACAGAAGTGCAAAATAGGCAGAGATGAAGCCTGGGACTTCGTCTTAGCAGTTTAGCCCAGTGCTTCTCAGGCTCCAGCAGTCCCCTGCACAGCTGGAGAAAATGCAGACTGACCGGGGAGGGCCCTAGGATTTTGCATTTCTTAGAAGCTCCCAGGTGATACCAGTGCTGTTGTTGATGGCCTACACTTAGACTTTCCTACTAGACAGTAAGTTTTTCTTTATTTATAGCAGGTTGATAATGCGGAAGGTTAAACCCAGTGTAGACAAACTGCTAATGTTAAAGTATGCCCTGATCAGGAAGGTATGCAGTTGACAAAGCTTGCTGTCATTGTGAAGCATTAGGTATAAGCCAGAATAGTAACTAAGTGAAGAACTATGAATTCCTGGAGGTTTTACTGACTTCCCTTGTATCTGAATGCAATACTGGTATTTTTCAGAAAAATGGAAAACCTTTAAGAAACTGCATTTATCATTGATTGGCGAGAACAGCTCTGTGGACTCGTGTTCCCTTGAACCCCAGTCTCTCTCCTTCATGGATTGCTCATTTTTCTTATGCAGCTTTTTGGCTAATTCAGGTTTTGAGTGACATATGAACATAAAACAGGTAGTAATGCTGACTGTTTTTTGAGTCAGTTGGACCTGTTCTCACCTCGGACTTCTTCTGGAAAGTATTTGGTTGTTAAATCACAGCAGAGGCACAAATCATTTGATACGATTGACAGCTTGAATGGGAAAAGTGGTAGTGTGTGTATATACATGTATATAATTTTGTATTATGTATATATATTTTCCCTCTTTAATTCTTATAAACGTCCATAACTGAGGAGAGAGCCTTTCTAAAAGGAGATAGAAAATGAACACATAAAACACATTTTTTTAAGCTTACAAAATTTAGGTAATTTATTAATACTATTGTCATATACACAAATACAGTAAAGGCAGACATTTTTACTATTTATTGTACAGTTAGTTCTGCTATAAGGAGACATATGTGTTCATAAAACTCACAGTATGCAAAATCATGTCCCCAAAAGCCCACTTCACTTACGGGAAAAACGGGTTTAGTGGCACAACATTCAAAAATCTCATCAGTGAAGCATGTTTTCAAAAATAATCTAATAAAAATGATAGTGTAGTTTTACACATATTAAATAATTAAATGCATAAATACTACAATAAATATGATACTTTACCTTGGAAATACCTGAAATATGCTCGTGATGGACATTGAAAGGGTTGCAGCTTGTGAGTTGTTTGTGGTAGACGAGTTACTGAGATTGGATGGAAAGTTTTCACACCAGATGTAGGTGGGTGTGGCGTGCAACACAGGGTGAACCACCTTAGCTGGTAGATATTTGAGGTGTGAGGCATGTAGATGTGCTTTTGTGTGTTCCTACTGGGTTTGGGTCAGCTGAGTGTCATTTTCTGCATGCACTGAATGTTTCTCATGGGTGAGACTCCCGTTGTGCTCAGATTATTTTCAAATACATCAAATGCACTGAAACAAATCTGTGTTTTCAAAACTGACAGTGTATAAAATTTCACTCTCCTGGAGAAATGACTTTTTATTTTATTGCAATTCAGCTGCACAGGCACCAGGGGGAGTAGTAGGTTCACATTTCACAGCGGCACTGACCAGTGCTGTTCTCAGTTTTGCAGCTGCACATATGGTAGATTATTATCATTTTATGGTTACAGTTATAAGCAATTTGGTAGAAAATGACAGCTAAATTGTGCAGTGTTACTTTTATTTGTTTTAATTTTTTAATCTAAATATATATATTTTAATGAGGAAACAAAAGGCAGAATGATTTTTAGTTGTAGGAGTAACCCTGCCTGTGACTTAGCTGTGTGCCACCCAGTGGAGCTAGCATTTCATTTTTAGTTGATCTCTTGTGTGTGATAGTGAAACATACAGCTGAGAGGTTATCCTGGGTTATTCTGGGCAGTGAATGTTTTTAGCTACATTATCATGACACTTACTACTTATTAAAAGGGAGATTTTGCTGGCAATTGGATTGAAAGATACATAAATTCAAAAAATCCTCTACCATTTCCTAGAAACATAGAACATTCCCAGATTTTATTCCCGAAGGCATCCCTAGAAATGATGCCAAAGCAAATTTACTTCCCTGAGCCCTATTAGAATTTGGTATAGCATTATGTAGAGTGCTCACTGGTTACAGGCATCATGGCCCATTGGCATCTATAAATAAAACCTGTTTTTGAAATGAAGGAATGGGCCAGGGAAAAAATGTGCACAGTGCCTACCTTGTTTGTTTGAGACTTGTCTATTCAAAGGGAGTGTCAGATAATTGGTATCTAATACTTGTGTGAAGGTCACTGTAATCCATCTCTGAACACATCTCTACTGTAAAGTAATAGATTTGCCTTGAGTAAAGGCACATTTTGTTCATAGCATTTATTTAAGTATACAACTTTTGTTATTAAGTCTTCCTTAGGCATTTCCTTGGCTTGCTCAGCATTAATACCTGTCGATACCCATATGGTGATCACCATATCTTAAAACAGTCTGTCATTTCTATGTGGTCTCCATATTCAGAGTCATGACCTGAACTGAGGGGTAGATACATACAACCTGCTTGATCATTGAAAATCTTAAATTCAATGAAGTAATGTAGTGCATGGAATCTTTGTTCCATTAGTACAAATAGGTCATATTAGTGATTTTACCAGGGTGAGAAGTTTTTCAGCATTTTTCATTGCTTTCGAGTCATTTTAAAACAATTGTTGCACAAGTGGTATAGATGAAACTAGAAAACAATTCATCTGGGGATTGGAAAACTGAATACTACTGTAATCTAATTGATGCCAGTTGGAGACAAAGGAGAAATTTTATTTTGATGGATAACATAGTCCTTAATTTTATTCAGTGTGACTTCTTTTGTTGTATATAGGCATCTTAACCTAATTCATTTGTATTACAGCATATGTCATTTTGGATTCACTTCAAAGGGTAATCAAGTCAGGAACTGATCATGCAGTATTTTTCTCTAGTAAAGTAAATTTCATGTTTCTTTCAAATGAAACTGATATGTATTAGTGCTTTATAATAAAATGACATAACTCAGCAACAGTTCAACATGATTCAACATACAACAAAGGAGCAATAAGTAAGAAAAAAGCAGGATGGACCAGTAACTCAGAAACCAGAAAAGGAGATCCTTTGAAGAGGGAGAAAGTGTCCAGCAAGGAGGATAAAATCAGGTTGTTAAATTTAACAATTAATAGATTAGAGGATATTTGTCAAGAATACAGTGTAAATAAAGTGACAGGACAGGAAAACATTATTTTGGGTCAAAAATTAAATTGGACATGAGAAATAGAGATAATGAATATAGATTAATTTTACAGAGTTTTGGTAACAATGGAGAGGAGGGAGAGATGTTGGCTGCTCAAGAACAAGGTATTATTTGAGGAGAATGTTTCTTAGGATACACTTAGTTGAAGGCTGAGATCATGGGAAAGATAGAATAATTCATAGGACATTATCTGAATGGTAAATAAGAGGGTGAAGTCAGGAGCACAGATGGAGAAGTTTGTCTTAGAAAACATTCATTCATTCACTTACTCATTCACTAACATTTATTGAATGACAAGACCTGCGGGAACGATATGTTGAAACGGAAGTTGGGGATATTTAACAAGGTCATGCTGGCCATTGCTTTTTTCAGTGAAATAGGATGTGCTTAAAAATGCATAAATTTTTTGCTTCCAGATGCATTTGCTAAAGATATTTCCATTCCATTTTAAATCTTTTTAAATCCACATCAGACATTGTTATAATTTGTATGTTTCAACTGCCAAACATAATTTAGAAAATTTAAGAGGGGAAGTAAAGTCTGCTCATCCATATTTGTATTCTTTCTGTTCCTTCTTCCTTCCTTTATCATTTCCTTCCTATTTAGAGAATCTTTAGCCATTCTTTTAGAACAGATAGAAAACTCTTAGTTGTCCTTCACCTGAGAATTTATTGATTTCTCCTGCATTTCTGAAGGATATTTTTGCTGGATATTAGAATTCTAGAGTTGATAGTTCTTTTCTTTCAGCACTTGAACAATGTGCCGTTTCCTTCCAACCTTCCTGTATTGTGATGAAAATCCATTGTCATTCAGCTTTTTCCTTCTTTAAATAAGGTATTACTTCTCTGTTGCTTTTAAGATTTTTCTTCATCTTTAATTTTCAGAAGTTTGATTTATAAGGTATCTTGGCATGGATTTCTTTACATTTATCCTGTTTGGGTTTCACTCAGCTTCTTGACTATAGGTTTATGTTTCTTGCCCACTTTGGGGAATTTTCAGGTGCTAGTTCTTCATACATTTTTCCAATTCCACCTTCTTTCTGCTCTCTTTCTGGGACTCCAGTGACATGAGTGCTAGATCTTCTATTATAGTCCCATAGGTTCCTGAGGCTCTGCTCATTTTCTTTTTCAGTTTGTTTTCTCTGTGATGTTCATATTGGATAATGTGTATTGTTTCATCTTCAGCTTCACTTAATTTTCTCCTGTGTCCTCTCCATTCTATTGTTAGGCCCATTCAGTAAGCTTTTTATTCTGGTGATTGTATTTTTCAGTTCTTAAATTTCCATTTGATTGTTCTTTATACTTCCTGTTTTTTTTGTTTGTTTTTGGTTTTTTTTGTTTTTTTGTTTTTTTGTTTTGTTTTTTTTTTTTGCTGAGACTTGCCACCTTCTCTCCATCTTTTAGAGTCTTCCTATGTTTGTTTTGTGGATGATGTCTGGGGCTTTTAACTGTCCTTAGTGAGAGGAATAGGGAAAATTATATTTGTTCCATCTTGTCTGGAACCAGAAATCCCATTGTACTTATTTTACTTTTTTCTTGAATTTTTTTTTTCTTTCTACTAACATTGATCCAATTTTCTGTATATATCCTGTTATATTTAAATGTGTTACCTTAGTCCATCAGATATTTTCCCTCCCAGTGCAGAATGGGTGAATTGATTTAGCTAAGAATGATTTTTAAAAAATAAAAAATCACCACTAGACAGAGTCTATATATATAAAGTTTCTGCCTTCTAGTTGAATTGCTTAAAGCAGTCTAAGAGGAGCATAGAAATCATTGGCCAATCTGTTCATTACTTTTGAATTTTATTGTAGATTCGGTTCTCTATTGTTAAGCATATATAGATTAAAAACCTAGGTCTCAGGAATTGTCCTTTTAAATGTGGCCTCTTGAATTAATTTATTTAGTGGTCAATTTTGTTAAAAAATAGTAAGGCAAAACCTAACTCCTTGATTTTAATGATGCTGTAAAACTTTTCTCCTTGTGTATTTTGGGCTATTTATCTATAATTTTTACTGAGTGGATGGTCAAGCAAATAATCTGGTTCTTTACCAGTTTTTAAAATACCAATTCTGCTAAACAGGCCACATAAGCTCACTTATATTTAAGGAACCAGTGAAATGAAGTTGTTCATAATTTGTTTTATTACCTTCAGCCTTTGCAGCATTTGCTGAGTTTAAATAATAAACCTGCACGTAGACGTTACTTAATTTTTCTCTTTGCAATAATTAACATTTGTGAGCAGTAGCTTAGTCATTTTCAAAGAGGGAAGAAATGAGATTCCTACTACTTTTTACAATTTAACCTTAAAATGTTAGATGTGATTCCATTCTATGAGAATTCTCCTTTTTCACTCTAGTTATGAACACTTTTATGGAAACTGTTTGATTTTTTTGCTTAGAATTATTACATTGATCATATTTTCATACTACATTAAAAAGTGCATGCAACTCTGGTGAGAATGCGGTTTCCCAAGGCCATAGCTAATGGTCTGCAGCGTTGAACTGAATTTGGAAATTATACTGTAAACTTAGGCTTAAAAAGTGTGCTTGGGCAAGGTGGAGGATGGATATCTACTTGAAAGTAGAAGAGAGAAAATTTGGTTGTTTATTTTTTCCTGTGGACTCTTCCCCAATAAAAATTTTCAAGCCCCACAGGTAATACTGGCTAATTGTTAGGCCTCCGGTAATCAGCCACAACAGAAATGTTATACTGCTCTGAAAATGTAGAGTGCTCCTTTCTTCTGAAGAAGAAAATGGGTTATTTCGCATCTCACATTTTATTTGCCGTATGCTTCTTTCCAAAACAAACAGTCGACTGAAAGGGAGAAGAAACAGTGTCATGTTGTTAGGATGGATTACAGGGAGGAAGCATAGGCATCCAATAATGTATTAAAGTTCAGCATAAAGGGGGAGGATGGGCTTCCGCTGATACGGAGGAGGGGCAGGCTTCAGAGATGATGTGCACACTCAAAGTGTGGTCCCTGGACCAGCAATCAGTGTCGCTCAGAAGCTTGTTAGAAATGTAGACTCTTAGGCCCTGCCTCAGAGCTAGTGAATCGGTGTCTGCTGTCTAACCGGATTCACGGGTGACTGCTGTGTACAGTACTTTCTAGGACTTGACTCCAAACCCCAGCTTACTGGCAGATTAACTAACCTTCCATAAGTTGTTAACCATTCTCTGCTGTAAATATATTTGTAAAAGGACTAATAATTTTACAGTAATTATAATTAATATAAATTATACTAATAATTGTACTTCATTTTTTTTCTTTTGATGAGAGTTAAATATGATAGTATCTTTAAAGCACTTAGAAGTGCCCCACCCTCAAGTAGAGGTTATACTGAGCCGTCTTCAGATACCATAATTCAGGTACCTATTCCTGGTGATGAGCATTTAATTATTCAGTGGCTGATGGTAGTATCTGGCTCTTATGAAAGAACTGTAATGGGGAACTGAAGATGGGAGAGATGACAGCACAAAACTGATAAGAGCTGCAAGATGAAGTCTATGACGAAAGCGTAATGCCCCTGGAGTACTCAGTCTGGAAGAGAAATGATTAAGGGGCCTCTTACACTCATTTTACATTTCCACTCAGAAATGGATGGTCTTACATAGCATAGACACTTCAAGTAGACAAGGAGAAGCATGTGAAGGGAGTGAGACGTCGTATATGCTGATACTGATAGGTCATGAAGGCTTTTGATTTAATGGCAAGAACAAAGCTTCTTCTTGAAGACAGGGAGCAGAATGAGATGACTTCTTTCACAGGAGCTTTTAGCCTGCTCCTCGTGGCTGGAGCTAGAAGGCCCTAGCTCTGCTTCACAAAGCATTATACACATAGCTCACTGGCCTTTCAGAATCTAGAGAGCTCAGTGTGCAGATCACTGTCAGTGGTCTGCATTGTTAGGACTTTACCCTTTTTGAAATTTGAAATTTTCAAGAGTTAATCATGGTTATTTACTGCAGTTCGCCTTTTAAAGTAACTTCTGTTAAGGGGAAGGGTGTGATAACAGCCTTTTCTTCTACAATTCTAGGCGAGTTCCTGTAACTCAGAAAAGGCTGTATTGATTTAAAGCAGCCTTCTAAATGGAGAAAATACTTCTCCTTTGGATCTAGTTGAAGCAGGGAACCTTTACACAAAAGGTACATTTTTAAGCAAGTTAGAAGCAAGCGAAAATGCACGACTTTCGTTAGAAATGCTTTGGCAGCCTTGTCTTTAACATCTACCATGAATGCTTCAAAATGTCTGTCCTTAGAGTGTTATGTAGAAGGGAAACTAACATAAAGAAATCAAAGTTATCCTCAACTTGGAACATTGATAGCCTGCTTTTTAGGATATCTGCATGTGAGCTTTTAAATGAGTGTCCTTACCTTTAAAGCTGGAGAGGTGAACTTTGGGTCTCTACTGTGTAGCTGGTTTGCTGAAAAACTTCAGGGTCCAATGAGCTGAGCAAATGTAAAGCACCTCAGTTCAGAGTCTTTCCGCCCCATCTTGTTCTGTGACTCTGCAAGACATAAAATAGAAACTATAATGCTTTGAAAACTCTAACAAAGCTAGTGAAGTACTCTAGTTAGAGATCTTGCCATGGCTCGTGTATTTGCTGCTGTTGTTCAGACGGAATGAGTAGGGTCCAGAAGAAAGTGGGCAAGCATTTGACTCTTCTGTGCGTTTATAACTGTCCAGAGCATTGAGTTTTCCCATTTGACTTGGATATTTGTTCCCCTCCCTAACAGGTTACTATCATCAGAAAATTGGAAAACACTGTGGCCTTGCACTGCATTTGCCATAAATTTCTCTTAATTAAATGGAAAATTTCAGACTTGTATCAGTGAGTTGTACTCCAGCAGAGATCACAACTTAATAAGGGGGTGTAAATATTCATATGAAGTTCTTGTCTAGCTCTGCTAATCAATTCATCTTGGTATCAGTTTTTCTTTTCCAACAATCCATTTTCAACTGCATATATTGTCACTGAGTGCCAAACTAGATGTATAATTTGGACCTCAGTGTTTATCTCAGAAAATACATACTTTTTTTTTTCAAAAAAGGGGAAAAAAGGAAATGATTGTGTGGTAAGAAATATAACATGGCCAGAAACCAGATTTGCTTCAAGAGAGGAAAATCTTGTGAGGTTAGAGCAATTTAAAATTTTTAATGAATTGATATTTTTAGGTGTCGTCTTGGCTAAAGACCACATAGCCTGTCTTTGGTTTGTTTCAATTCCAAACCCAAAGCTAACTTGAAGTTCAGTAGGCAGTCCTTTTTCTCTCATTCCATTATTCATCCCTCTAACATTTTTAAAATGTCTGTTGTATAGTAGAGAGATACCAAGATTAATCTTCTGTGATTTTGGAAACACACTGGCTACTTCAGATGATAGTAGTATATGATCAAATAATGTTAACTATATGCTATTTACTATAATAAGGGTGCTTAACTCTGCCTGGAGGTCAAAGTTAAGAGGAAGAGATGGCATAAAAGCTACGTTTGAAAGGATAAGTTAGGAATTTTGTAGGACTGGGAGCAAATGCAAAACATTTTAAGTAGAATACACGGCGTATGCTGTCTTTATATATTAAATGGTATGTAGGTGTTCAGAGTGAAGGGGGTACCTGCCATAGTAAAAAAAAATCTTGGAGTTTTATGTCCCCCTGGGAGTCTTGTGACTAATGGATTGCACTGGAGTGAGGGCCACATAGTGAGCTGTTTTTACCTCAGGGTGGCCCTGAGTAAAACTGCTCTTTCTGTGCATGAGCTTCTCTTTGATATGAAAATAGCTTAACTTTCATCTATCAAAACCGTGGGGGGAATGGTGAGCAGCTAAATAATGTCAAACCTGTGTTCCAGCAAAGGTCACCACAGCCCCCTCAACTCAGTCTTCAGCTGGCGTGGCCTCTGCAGCACTGGGCACAGTTGACTACATCTTTTTATTGATTCCTCTTCTCCGCCTGCCCTTTACATGTCATTGTCACACCGGCCTTCTCTCAGTTTGAACATTTCTTTTTCCAAGAGGCTTTCCCTGGTTCCTCAGTTATTTGGGGCCCCTTAGGAGAGCATGACTGTTCTGAGGACTACATTAATGTTCTTGCCAGTATTTTCATCATTTGTTACCTTACGTACGTGTTCGATTACCTGCCCTCCCTGCTGGACGGTAAGCTCCCTGCAGGAGGCAGTGTTGGTCTCGTTCATCATTGTATGTCTAGCATCCAGCATAGTCTTGGGTGTTAACCTACTCAATAAATATTTTTCAATAAATATATGTTGAACACCTATTATGTAGGCTTAAGAATTCAGCAGTAAACAAAACAAATATTCCTGTCCACGTGGAGCTAATTTGTTGAGTGAATGAAAGAATGAACAAACGAACAAAACTAAACACTTCCCTGGACAGCATTACACACTCTCAGGTCTTCATCCACTGCATGTGAAGTGATTAACTCCCAAATCTCTATTTCTCCTTAGACTTCTTCTCTGAACTCCAGGCTCAGGGATCCAGGTGTCCCAATTGGCCATCTCAATTAGGTGTTCCCCAAGCATCTCCAACTCAGTGTGTCTAACTTTCATTCTGCATTCCCTGTCTTGGTAACTGAAACTGTGCATCATACAACAGGTCATATATCTTGCCACCCAATTCATAAGTTGATGTCGTCTTAAATTTCCCTCTTCAACCCAGTCACCCCCTAATTCTTACCACTATTACTTCAGTTCAGGCCCCTCTCACCTCTTGATCTAGACTGTTTAGACATTTGCTTTCATTCTATCTTTAAGCCCTTGAATCCATGCTTCACATTCCTACCAAGGGTATCTTTATAAAATGCAAATTGTAAGACATCAATGGGTTACATAGAAATAAAATCCAGACAACTTAGTGTAACATTCAAAATCTGGCCCCTGCTTGTCTCTGCAGCCTCTCCACTCACCCTCTCTGCTCAAGACCTGTTGACCATCCATGCTGTCCTATTGGCAGTTCCTTTATGTGCTCATGGGTTTCACTTCTCCACGCCTTTGCTCCTGACGACCTTTCAGCCAAGGCTACTCCCCACCCTTCCTACCCTGTGCATCTGTAAACTCCTCTTCCAGAATTCATTTCCAGGTCACATCTTCTCTGAAGGCTTTTCTAACTTCTCCTTAATGTGGTCAAAGTGACCGCTTTCCCTCATTTAAAAAAAATCTCGATTCTACTTTTTAAATGTCTCTCCTGGAACATATGATCCTTATTTGTTTAAATCTTTTTCTCTAAGCCCATGATGTCTTTTTTATCTTAGCTTTATTTAGATGTATTTGGCAGTATAACATGGTGAAGGTGTACACGTGATGATTTGAAATATGTATATATTGTGAAATGATTGCCACGATAAGGTTAGTTAACATATCTAATACCTCATACAGTGCGCGCGCGCGTGTGTGTGTTGAGAACATTTAAGATATACTTTCTTAGCAACTTCCCACTGTGCAATACAGTGTTGTTAGCTCTAGTCACCATGTTGTACATTACATTCCCCAAAGCTTATTCATCTTAAAACTGGGTGTTTGTGTACTTTGACCACCCTCACCCAGTTCCCCTACTCTCCGCAGCCATTGACAACCACCAGTCTACTCTGTTTCTGTGAGTTCAGTTTTTTTAGATTCCACATAAAAGTGAGATCATGCAGTATTTGTCTTTCCCTGTCTGATTTATTTCACTTAGCTTAATGCCCTCAAATTTTCATCCATGTTACTGAAAATGGGAAGATTTCCTTCTTTTTTAAGACTGAATAATATAGCATTGTATATACATAAATGTGTGTGTGTGTGTATATATATATATATATATACACACACATATATATATATATATATATATAATGTTTTAAAAAATCCATCTGTTGACAGACATTTAGGTTGTTTCTGTGTCTTGGCTGTTGTAGACAATGCTACAGTGAACATGAGGGTGTAGATAGCTCTTCAAGACAGTGACTTCGCTTCCTTTGGATATATATACCCGGAAGTGGAGTTGCTGGATTATATTTTTAAGTTTTTGAGGAACCTCCATACTATTTTCCCAGTGGCTGCACCAATTTACATTCCCACCAACAGTTTATAAGGCTTCCCTTTCCTCCACATCCTCTCCAGCACCTGTTCTCGCTTGTCCCCTTGATGTAAAAAATCTATTGAATGTGTGCCTTGTGCTCTGCACTGTACTGAATTCTTTCCATTTGTTACTTCATTCACATTCACAGTTCCTTGTGAAGTGAGGTAGATACTATTATTCCCAGATGAGGGTGTCAGAGGAGAAGTTTCTTGTCCAAGTTACATCATTACTAAGTACCAGAATTAAGATGTCAGCCAAGGATGGATGACACCTAAGTCCGCGCTTTTACTTACTCTGCGTTACTGCCTCTGCTAAATGACCGGAAGGCACCGTGGCAGGCTGTTTTTATATGATGGCCTTTTGCTCTCCTGGATGTGCCTATTCTTGGCTCAGAAGACAGGTTCCAGCTAGTGTGTCATCAGATCATACTAACAGTTTGTCACCGGACTTAATGACCATGGATACGTGGTATTGTAGAGAGCTCTTAGGAGTCTGACCTGATACTTAGGTCTCTGCTTTTACCGTGGTAGCTTACAGTAGGAATAGGAAGACAAAAAGAGACTGAATAACAGTAGAGGGAAGGAAACACAAAGGACACGATAAAAAGCACAAACAAAAAAAGTTTTTTTGTGATTTTTTATTACGACAGTTTTTAAGTATGTAGAAAAGTGGACAGAGTCGTGCAGTGAACTATCATATACCTGCTACCTCGAGTCCACAGTTGTTGACATTATGTGATTTGCTTTGCCTCCTCATGTAATTATATATAAATCTATGTACATTTTTGTTTTATTTATATTCTAAATTTATGTAAATAAATTTATTTACTTACATAACATTTATTTTGCTTATTTTTTCCACCACTTTAAAGTGGCAGGTGTCATATGTTACCTCTAAATACTTCACACTCATTTCATAAGAATAAGAACATTTGTCTTCATAAACCACATTATGATACCTAAGAAAATAAGCAATAATATCAACTGTTATCAGGTCTGTATTCCAGTTTCCCTAATTGTCCCAAGATTGTCTTTTAGAGCTAATTTTTCCCCCGAGCCAGGATCCAGTCTGATTCCTGGGCTGCGTTTGGCTGTGTCTTTGATCTCTTCATCTAGAATAGAGCTCCCCACTCTTTTCCCTCATGCCTTGACTTTTTGAAGAGTTCAGATCAAGTGCTTTGCAAAATTTCCCATATTGTGAATTTGTTAGATTGTTTCCTTGTGGTATAATTTGACTTGTTCCTTTATTTCTTCTAATTCTTGTGAAATAGATTTACAGATTTGATTAGATTCAGGTAAAACGTACTTGGGAAGAATATTTCTTAGATGATGTTGGCTACTTCAGACATTAGGAGGTACTTAATTTCTGTTTTTGCACTCTTAGTAATCCTGATTTACTTTGTTTAGATGATGACTACCAGATTTTACCATTTAAAGGTATATTTTCTTCTTTGCTGAAAATAAGTAGTCTTGGCACCTTATGAATATCTTGCTTTTTTATATTTTATTGGTTTTAATATCAATGATCTTTGCCTGAATTAGTTACTACATTGGGGATTATTAAATGGTCATTTTTAAAATTTGACCATTCCTTCTAAATAATTAGCATTCTTCCATAAAAAAGGACTTCAATTTTTTCTCCTTTCACTCTTCTTTTGAAGTATCACTATGAACCTCTGGATTTTTATTTATTTAATTTGCTATTAATTAGAGTCATTCTTTTTGATGCGCAGATTGCCCCAAATTTGGCTGAGAGTCCCCTGCAGAGTTGCTCCTATTCCTTTTGACAAGCCCTCATCTCTCTGCCTTTAAACACTTTCTTGCCTTAAAATAACAAGTTTCAAGGTCACATTGTACTTCCCTACCCCAGAATGGGAATCAGCCGTTTTCTTGGTTCCAAAAAAACCATGTTCTTTAAAAAATTAATTATTCTCCCCTTTTCTTCTCTCTTGGAGACCTTTCTTCATTTCATCCTGTATTAGATCAGGATTTACTTAGTGAACTACCAGATCTAAGTACCCCAGATACCCGAGGCAAGGGTGGGATGAGGTGATGGGAGTGGTCTCTGCTCCACCAGAGGAATCCTTCCAGTTTAAGACAATCACTTAGTGCTTGAGTAGCTCACCAACAGTATATCCTGTCTCCTGATCCTTCTCCTCCCACCCCTGATGTTTCCCTCACACAGTTTTCTTTCTTCTCCCTATTCATTCTGCTTCCAGCTTTAGTTTTATTTTTCTATATAATGCATTTTGGAGTTAAGGCTTTAAGCTTTGAAAATGACCATTTCCAGCAGCCCATTTCGGATAACTAATTTGATGTTTAGGTTTTGATATGATCGTGCTTAATATTAATTTATACTTACGTTACCTTCTGAAGCTTCCTTTGATGGGGTCGTGATGGCCACTGTTTCTCCCAGTTCTGGAACGGTGCTTGGGCAGGCCGGCCGTGTGCTAAGGTCCCAGCATGGCTGGTGCACACCTTCCCTGAGGTTCAGCCTCCTACAGCTGTTGCGTTCTTTTCTGTCAGTTGGCCAGGACTGAGTTAAATATGTCTCCTTCCTCACTGTACTCCCTCCCCTAAATCCATTAAGAAGGCATTTTAACCACATTTTCCTAACATAAATCTCTCTCTCCAGATGGAGGTTTGAAGTCTCATTGTGCTAGGAAGGAAGGAAAATTACTGTTTTGCATGTACATATATTTTGGATTTTACAGGAAAGGGGAGGGCATTTCAAAATCTGGTGAATCAATACAGATATAAAAAATTGATAAAGATAGGACGGCCTGTTTTTATATTCTGCCACATAGCATGTGTTTAATGAATTTGCCTATAATTTGTCTTCAAATGCTGACATTTAACTCTTAGGCTGTATAATTGTGCTGGCTTTTTCAAGAATAAAATTCATATTCTGTGTCCAGGCTAATATGTTCACCCACTATAAACATTACTGCCTATGGTAACAGCTAGAATAAGAAATTCTTTTTATGTACATCATAGCTGGCAGAGACTCTTGGGACCGTCACAAATCATTCTTGTCTTTTGGAGCTTGCTGAGAAAAAGCGTGGAAATGTAAAACTAACCCGGTCTGATATAGATTGACTTTGAAAAACACATTAGCTTATTTAGACCACTGTTCATTGTTTTATCATTGTTGTTTTTAAGGTACAGAGTATTAAACAAGCTCTTCTATTTAATGTATTCTTCAAGCGTAGAAACCTACCCTTTCATTACGAGCCAGCTCCTCTTCTGTAAGCCATCTCTGGCTCCTTTTTTGTTAAAGGTTAATAATGAGAATAATGAAGTAATTGGTTATTTATGCAGTCATGATTGGCAAAAGTTATTAGAACAGGAATCTGCCCAGAAGCAATGATTAGGTTATGAAAATGTTAAGAAGAACACTGAAGCCAGTCACCATTTTTGACATTTAAGAAATATTATTCCCACCCTTAATCATGATGACCTGTTGTAAAAGTATTTATACAGAATAATCTCATTGGACAGTAATTTTCATGCCAACAGCATACATAATTAAGTGTTGAGGGAGATTTCAGAAATTATATGAGAGAAAAATGGGCCTGGGGAAGAAATACCACGATGAGAAGTAACAGAACTCTCTCACGTCTCCCAGACTCCTGATCTGTGCAGTTAGGTGACCTTTCCAATTTAGTGTCTTCGTCTTGAGCACTTTGCAAGTTTGAGGAGCAGTGGGAGGGCACCCCAGGTTAGGTTGCTATGTTCTTTATAATGGACTATAAAACATGTAGGGAGGTACATGGGCAGGAAATTTCCTGATGCTGCTTTTATTAATGAAACATTGACTTAACTGACATTATGCAAAACCAAACCAATAGGGCAAAAATCTACTTATAATCCTGTTGTGTTTAACATAGTTAGACTTTCTATGTAAATTAGGCAGTAATTACTTTCACCAGAGCAATGTCATCACTTCTATGCTGCAGTTTTTGGTAACAGGTTTATTGAGACATAATTCACATGCAGTGAAAATGACCCTTTCAAAGTATACGATGCAGTGGTTTTGAGTATATTCCCAAAGCTGTGCAAAGACGACTGTCAATTCCAGAGCATGTTCACGACCTCCTCCACAAAACTCATACCCGTTAGCAGTTGCTCCCTATTTCCCTCCCCCATCTTACAGCGACCACTAATGTACTTTGTGTCTGTGGGTTTTCCTATTCTGGACATTTTTTGCTTTTTTTTTCTTTTTCCTTTAACTTTTCTCATTATAATAGGTACTTCAGAAAATAGGGGAAGATAGAAAGTGAATATGAATGAATGTAACTCTTACTTGTGAACTAGTATACTTAGACAAGTATTCTCCCCCCTCCTTTTTTTTTTGTCTATAATTCCTTCTTGTTTTATTTTTCCTGATTATAAGCACAGTGCGCTTTCAACAACACCACCGCATGTAGAATATGTAGACTTTTGTGTCTGGCTTTTTTAGTGTTTAATGTATTCAAGGTTCATTTATATCGTAGCATGTAACAATACCTTGTTCCTTTTTATGGCTGAATAATATTCCACTGAATAGGTGTACCACATTTTGTTTATCCATTCATCATTTGGTAGACATTTGGGTTATTTTTACTTTTGCACTATTATGAATAATGTTGCTCTGAGTACACATGTACAAGTTTTGATGTGAATGTATAGTTTCAATTATCTTGGACAATTGGACTGCAGTTGTTGGGTCATATGATAACTCTGTATCTGACTTTTTGAGGCACTGCTAAATTATTTTCCAAAGCAGCAACATTTTACATTCCTGTCAGCTATGTAGGAGGGTTCTGATTTCTCCATATCCCAGTCAATGCTTGTTATTGTCAGTCTTTTTGACTATAGCCATCCTAATAAATGCAAATTGGCATCTCATTGTGGTTCTGATTTGCATTTCCCTAATGGCTAATGATGTGAAGCATCTTTTCTTGTGCTGCTTGGCTATCTGTATATTTTCTTTTGGAAAATTCAAGACCTTTGCTCATTTTTTTAGATTAATAGCTTTTTTATTGTTGAGTTATATAAGGTCTTTATATGTATAGATCCAGGCCTTTATCATACATATGACTTGCAATTATTTTCTCTCATTCTGGAGGTTGTCTTTTCTTTTCTCAATAGTGTCCTTTGAAGCACAGAGTTTTAAAATTTGAAGTCCAGTTTATTTATTTAGTCTTTGGGAGCTGTGCTTTTAGAGGACCGTTGCCTAATCCAAGGTCACAAAGATTTGCTTTATAGTTTTAGCTATTACATTTAGGTCAGTTGATCCAGTTTTCAGTTAGTTTTCTATACAGTGTGAGGTAGGGGTCCAACTTCATTCTTTTGCATATGTTTGTATTTATTTATTTATTGAGATTTAAAGATTTGAGAAAATTGTCTCATTAAATGGAATGAACATTACTACTCTATGAATTATTGTTTCATGATTTTGAGGGGGATTTATGTACTGTGTTCATCTGAAGATTACACTTACCTACATTCTTACCAAGTATGGCTGCATTTCTGTCCCTGTTTTGTTTGTGAGAATCTGAGAAACAACACTCGTGGATGCAGTTTAAATCCATTTATTGGCTTTTTCCCCTTAATTTGCTATCTCACCTCTTCAACTACAGTATAGAGAGTGCCAAGAACTTCTAAGCCTCTATCAGAAATATCTGTCAGAACAGCAAGAGAAGCTCACTATGTCTCTCTCAGAACTTGGTGCTGCTAAAATGCAGGAACAACAGGTAAGCATCTTTTTTCTTACCTTTTCTTGTCTTTAATGGATCCACAAGATGTCAGAAGAGTCATTTGCCTTTTACTGTAATTGTCTCACAGTGTATAATATTGTCTTAAGATGTGCAAGTACAGCATGTGATCGAGTTGGTGTCATTTACTTCTGTCTTGCCTTTCCCTCTCCTGTTCCTGCAGCCCAGGACAGGACTGATTGCTTGAAGTAGGCTCAGGGTCAGTGGGGAAGCTCCTGGCTGTATGAAAGCCCAGCAGGAGTGGTAAAGAAAACCCACCACTCTGTTACTTAATGAAGATCAGCTGGGCTGTTTGTTACTCATAAGCCTCTTCTAAGTCATATTTAGTGTTTTAGAATAATAAAAAGTGCTTTGGTGACTTGTAAAAGCTTTAATTGGAGAAAACTGGAATATTGTGCATGATTTTGTGTTTGTATGTATGTATTAATCACATCAGTATATATGAGTGTTTTGCATATTAACATTTATATACATATCATCAAATAGTGTATATTATACAATTAACTGAATGTTCAGAACCCTGCCAGCTGTGATGTGAAACAAGCTCTGAGGACTTACTTCTTGCCCTCTAGCAAGTGATACTGGATGTCCTTTTCATGTCCAAGTGAATGTAAATCTTCAAATGGATGAGAATAGCCTTTGTATTAAAACATTGTAGAAAAAAACTATATAGTAGGGTCAGTCATTCATATTAGTATTAAAACATGGATAATGTACCAGTTAAAATGTATCCTCTCCCTTTGAATAGTAACATGTCCTGAATGGTTTTCTGTAAACTTTCTATGGTTGAACTGTTTTGTTCAACCTAGAGACAGCTGTCTCAAAAGAACTAAGAATTTTGGCCAAGAAAATTCCAATTTTGAACCTCAAGTTTGGACATATGGAAGAGTAGAAAGAAAAAAGAAGGAAGAAGAATTTCACTGGAATATGGTATAGCTTAGACTTTTAACAGATCCCCCCCCTTTTTTTCTGAAGTCATAACATTTATAGGAAATGGTCATACTATGAATGGTTTATTTGTATTTTAACTTGAAATATTTTCTTTTGTTCTGTTTTCTGAAAACCTAGGCTATAAAATGGGACAGAAGAAAATGACGGTTAATCTTAGTTGTTTGTCTGGATCTCTCCTGCCACGGGGGAAAAGGGCAGGGAGTCGTGAGGGTGGCCCTTGCCTGGTGCTCTCATGGGTGGACTACAGAAAACTGTAGCATGAAGATCAGATTGATGCCCTTTGGTTTTGCTTTTCTAGCCCCTCCCTCTCCATGACAGAGATGTGTGCAAGGGCACAGAAATGAAGGGCGGCCCACTTGGCAAGCATGTTGGAGGAGAGAGGGGGGGATTTTTCAGTTGGCAGTAGTTAAGGACATAGACTGAGAGTCAAGAAATAGTCATTAAGGGGAATCTAAGGACAACCAGATAAGGAGGCCTAACCTGAAATTGGTGAAAAATAAAACTTTCTCAAATATTAGTGTTTAATATTTAAGCTAGTGATTCTTGGAGGTTTCCCTAGAGACCAATCATAGTTAACACTGCCTCTCCTAAGCTAAACCTTGAGAAGGAAACCTGAAAAAAAAAATCACAAATACTAGAAAGAAATTGTTGATCAAAGGTATGGAGAAAGTATGCTCTCAAAAGGAGATACTTTTGAATTTTCATTTTGACTTAATCGTAAGAAAATTTATAAAACCATGTTTTCAGAAAGTGTCTGGTGGTCAGACTTTAGATCGTGTCTTATATACAATGAAAATGAAATTGAGGCCACCTATAGGCCTCTTTGAACCTAAAGAGGGAAAATAAGTTTCTTTTTGAATGCCAAATGAAGATTGTCACCTTGTCTCCTGTGCTGTCTGATTTGTTCTTTCTGATGGGCTTCTCTTAGCTGCGCAGAGATAAGCACCTTCTCACTCACCCTCATGGGAACTGGGTGATTTTGGTCGACAAGCCCACTTCCTGTTAGGAAGGGCATCACTGTGAACACTTGAGCCTGAAGAAGGATGTGGTAAAGTTAGATGTCTTCTTTATGTGCTCACTAAGTGACAAAGAAACCAAATCAAAGGTGTTATCCTCTTTGCGTATCTGTAGTATAATGTCTGACTCAGTGTACTCCCAAGCTCCTCGCCCAGTAAAAGGTTTGTAGATAGAACAATGTGATTAACAGCCGACTTCTCATCAGAAACAGTAGAGGAAAGAGGCAGTGGGATGGCATATTCAAAACGCTGGAAAAAAAACCAAAAACCAGCAGTCAAGCAAAACTGTCCTTCAGAGATGAAAGTGACATAAAGACATTCCTAAATAAATAGACAGAAAATTCATTGCTAGCTTACCTGCCTTAAAATAAATGCTAATGTAAGTATGTTCAGATGAAAGAAAATGACATAAAACAGTAACTCAAAGTCACACAAAGAAGTCGATCGCTGGTAAAAGTAGTTATGCGTCTCTCTTTTCTTAAATAACTTAAAAGACACCCGAATAAAACAATAATTACAAAACTGTATTGTTGTTGAGCTCATAAGATATAAAGATGTTGTACGTGCGTATGTGTATGTGTATTTGCACAAATGGAGGGGACAGAGGGAGCTCTATTGGAGCAAATTTCCTATGTATTGCTGGAATAAAACTGTCTTTATCCACAGACAACATGATCCTGTATGTAGAAATTCTTAAGGAATCCCCCTAAAAAACTGATAGAATTAACAAACAAGTTCAGCAAGGTTGCAGGATACAGATTAGTATGCAAAAGTCATTTCTATGTGCTACCGATGAACAATTCAAAAACGGATATATTTAATAAAAGCAGCACAATAAAAACACTGAAAATAACAAAACATTGCTGAGAGAAATTAAAGATCTAAGAAATTATTCCATGTTCATGGATTGCAAGACTCAATGTTGTTAAAATGACAATTTTTCCTAAATTAGTCTATAGGTTTGTTGCAATCTCTATCAGATTTCCAGCAGAGTTTGACATTTTCTTTTTTGCAAAAATTGGTAAGATGATCCTGCAAAGGAACAATAATAGTCAAAAACAATTTGAGAGAGAACAGTAAAGTGTAAGATCACTCTTTCTAATTTTAATGTTTACACTAAAGGTACAGAGATAGAATTATAACCTGACTTGTATGACTTTTGACTCCTGGTGAAATGGTTTTACTCCCATGACTATGTTATGTTGTATAGTAAAAAGATTATTTTGATGTGCCTAACCTAATTACATGAGAAAAGTGGAGCGTTTTCCCCAGGTGGGAGCAAAAGGGAAAGAGAGATTTGAAGCATAAGAAGGATTCAAATACCATTGCTGGCTTTAGAGGTGGAAGGGGTTAGGAGCCAAGAATGGTCTCTGACCAACAGCAAGAAAATATAATTTAAGTCTTACAACCACATGGAACTGTATTCTGTCAACAACCTGAATGAACTTGCAAGCAGGTTCTTCCTCAGATATTTCCAATTAGAGACCTGCCGAGCTGATAATCCTGATTTCAGTCTTGTGAGACACTAAGCAAAGATTCTAGCCAAGCCTGCCTGAGCTCCAGACCTACAGAAATGCGAGGTAATAAATTTGTGTTACTGTAAACCACTACGTTTGTGGTAATTTGTTATACAGAAATAGAAAGCTAATGATGGACATATAGATCAATGAAACAGAACTGTGAATTCAGAAATAAACTCTAGCAATTATGGTCAATTGATTTTCAACAAAGATGCAAAGGCAATTCAATGGGGAAAGAATAATCTTTTCAACAAGCATTGATAGGACAGTTGGAGATGTGCAGAAAAGATCGATTTAGACCCTTCACGCCATGCACAAAAAGTAACTTTAATATTATTCCAACATTTAGAACACCTTTTTTGAAACCTAACTTCATATATTGGTTATCATCAGTACTAGGTTTTGATCTCCTTCAGGTGCAGTGTTTTTTACACATACTGCAGTGACCACCTGAGCTTGAACGCTGATCACAACATACCATCTAGTCTTATGTAATTAATAGTAATCACAAGTATTGCCTTTAATTAAGAGAACAGAGTATTACTTTTATGATACATGAAATCCTTCATAAGAAAAGAAAAAGACTTTAAAGACTTAGACACAGACAGGAGACCATAAATCTCCGAGAACATAGGTAAAGCATTCTCTGACATAAATCATAGCAATGTTTTCCTAGGTCAGTCTACTAAGGCAATAGAAAAAAAAAGCTTTTTTATAAAAATAAAAGCTTATTTATAAAAAAATAAACAAATGGGACCTAATCAAACTTACAAGTTTTTGCACAGCGAAAGAAACCATAAACAAAAAGAAAAGACAACCTACAGACTCAGAGAAAATATTTGCAAGTGATGGAACTGACAACGGTTTAATTTCCAGAATATAGAAATAGTTCATATAGCTCAATAGGAAAAAAACAAACAACCCAATCACAAAATGGGCTGAAGACCTAAACAGGCATTTCTCTAGTGAAGACATACAAATGGCTTATAATAGGCACAAGGAAAGATGCTCAATATCTCTTAATTATCAGAGAAATGCAAATCAAAACTATAGTGAGATATGACATCACACTGGTCAGAATGGCCATCATTAAAAAATCTATAAATAAACGCTAGAGAGGGTATGGAGGAAAGAGAACCCTTCTACACTGTTGGTGGGAATGTAACTTGGTGCAGCCACTATGGAAAACAGTATGGAGATTCCTTAAAAAACTTAAAATAAGAGTTACCATATGATCCAGCAATCCCACTCCTGGGCATATATCCTGAGAAAACTCTAATTCAAAAAGATACATGCACCCCAGTGTTCAAGGCAGCAATACTTACAATAACCAAGACATGGAAGCCACCTAAATGTCCATCAAGAGAGACCGAGCAAAGAAGGCAACGCTTTATCAAAATGCAGAAGATCTAGCCGAAATGTAAATAAGGACAACTATAATAAAGAAAATGAGAATGACTCTAATGAAGAGCATGAGAAGCATGAGGACTTAGTCTCATTTCCTGGCTGACTCACTGTGCTATCTGGTCTGGAAAGAGTAAGCTGTATTATGTGGGAGATCACACCCCAAAATGTGTGGTAGAGGAGAAACTATGCAGACAGGGCTCAAGGAGAGGGCACGAGGGATGAATAAACACTTGTCAAGACCCATAGAACTACATAACACAAAGACACAGGGTGAACCCTAATGTAGCCTGGATTTTAGGTAGTTTAGGTAATAATGCATCAATATTGGTTAATCGGTTGTTACAAATTTACTACTCTAATGGAAGATGTTAACAATCAGGGAAACCATGAAGGGGGGAGAGGGAGTATATGCGAACTAACTGCTCAATTTTTTTTAAACATCTTTTTTATTGAGTTATAGTCGTTCTACAATGTTGTGTCAAATTCTGACTGTTCAATGTTTAAATCTAAAACTGCTCTTAAAATATCTGTTAATTTAAAAAATATAATGAAACTAAAGTACAGGATATAAGCTACTCTAAAATTCTTTGCTACAAAAATTTGTTTTATATTCTAAACAAACTACGTCCTCCCAGCTGTTGGCTGGAACGCCACAAGTTACTTAACTAGAGCATGAGCAGAACTAACCAGCTAGTATCTGTATTGTAAGTAATTTAGTTTTGCATATTTAATATGTCATCTAATTAATACAATAAGACTATGAGATATTCTTAGATGGTGTATTAGTTATCTATTCTCTGTGACAGATTGCTACAAAAGGTAGCAGCTTCAAAGACACTTATTATCCCACAGTTCTGTGGGTCAGGAATCCAGTCAAATCTTGGCTGGTTCCTGTGCTTCAGGGTCTCCCATAGGCTATGACAAACGTGTTGACAGAGGCTGGAGTCTCATCTGAAGACTTGACTGGGTGAGGATCTATTTCCATGCTCACAGGTAGTTGGAAAGAATCAGTTCCTTGTGGGCTTTTGGGTTGCTGGCCTCAGTTCCCACCAGGCTATTGGCTGGAGGCCAACCTTAGTTCCTTGTCATCTAGACCTCTCCAGTGTGGCTGCTTATTTCATCAAAACAGGTAAGCCAAGAAGGCAGTAGTCTACTGGCAAGACAGAAGGTGCTGTTTTATGTAACCTAACTGGGGAGTGACATTTCATCACCTCTGCTGTATTAGAAGCAAGTCATGTCCTGCCTACATGCAGGAGATGTTCACACACAAAGGCGCAAGTACCAGGAGACAGGCTGTGATCACTGGGGCCATCTGAATAGCTGCCTGCCACAGATGGAGAAGTTAAGCAAATTGTATGCCACAGTGGTATTTGAGTATTTGGAAATTAGTTAAAGTCTTAGGACCTGTTTCTCTAAATAGTTAGGATTCTGTTTTGCTTTAGAGAAATTTACACCTTTATTTTTGTTGTCTTAAGCACTTGATTTCTCTGGTATTTGAATAGAGTTGAGCCTTGAACAACGTGGGGATTACGGGTTTCCTAACCCCCCATGCAGCTGAAAATCTGTATGTAACTTTTGGCTCCCCTAAAACTTAACTGCTATAGGAGCCCACTGTTGCCTCTTACTGATAACATAAACAGTCGAATAACATGTATTTTGTATGTTATGTGTAACTATATATCATATTCTTACAATAAAGTAAGCTAGAGAAAAGAAAATGTTATTAACAAGATCACAAAGAAGAGAAAATACAGCTACAGTACGATATTTATCAGTACCGTAGTTTATGTCATCTGTGTACAGGATGAATCGGCTGTCTCTCACTGCCTGTATCAGTATTGTCTTATGTGATACAAACCACTGTAGATGTTTTACAGACTAACACTGGACATCAAAATGAAAAGATAATGTGGGAAAGAAATTCATGCTTATTTACAGGTATAACAGTTCATGCATTGTTAATGAACAAGTGGCAGAATGATTGCTTCATGGGAGCCTAGCCTCTTCACGAATGAGTGAATCATTGTAAAATAAAATTTTATGGCAATCAGTATTACAGTCATGTGGGAAACAAACCACTCAAGATATTTTAAGCACGAAGGAAGTTTATACTAAGAATACAATCTTTGAAAGGGCTTAAGCAGCGGGTTTTATGTTGGACTTCCAGTGGTGACTTCAGACGATATAGAACTAATATACTTGGGGCATAATGCTCTGAGAGCCTCACTGGAGCTATACTGGAACCAGGAACAATGCATCTAATGCTGCCATAATGGTCTCTGAACACCCAGGAAACCGCAGAATAGACTCCCACCAGTAAGACCAAGGCATTAGGAAGCCGAGTCAACAAGTCACTGGTGCTTATGCTGCTGCCTCACTGCTGCTTCTTACCCGAAACACTGAAAAATGTCCCCCTGTTTTGGCATGGCTGGAGGGAATTCTAACGTTTTCACCATTGTCCTTGCTGGAGGAGACAAATGAAAGAAGACCTCCAAGATCATGTGAAATAAGCAGAACCTGTTTGACTTCCAGGGCTCTGGCTGGATGGGAGTCTGGAATATGTGATTTGTAGCCTCCCACTTTTTACAATTAAATGGAGGGTGGAGTAGGACATGCCTCGATGGTCAGCGCAGTATCTGCTTCCATCAGTAAGGGACTGTTCAGTGAGTTATGGTATGTTACACAGTAGACGAAGAATTTTCCCAGGTGGCGGGGATTCTGTAAGCTGGAGTATAATTGCACTCTTGAGTGTTGCTTAATAAATTCTGGTGATTTAAACGTTGAACTCTTAAATCCAGCAATCCCGAAGTCAGTATATTTCAGTTTCTATAATACTGCTATTAAGTTAGTGCTGCAAACATTGCTATTTCTTGAAAAGAGTTAAATACCTTCTCTTTTTCAAAGTTAATTTAAAGGATTACAAGACAAGTTAGGCTTCCTAACATCTAGAATGCCATACATAAATTTAGAAAACAAGAATTTTTCAAAATAGGAAATAATGTAGACGAGGTCTTCAGCAGCTTTCCACCTGAGGGGAATCAGCTGCAGATGAAGGACTAAGCTTACACAGAATCAGTGGCAAATATGCAGTAGAACATAGCCTTATCCCCTGGCTCTTCCAAGGGGCGTGCGGATCACTGTTCTTAGAGGAGTGCCCTCGTGGCATCCTCTCACGTATCACCTGGTGTACGTGCCGGCCCCTGTGTGAAATACATACACAGAGGAAGGATTTGAGTAGGCTCACTGGAAACTTAAAGCTCGGGGACAAGTATTTTAGTTTGCGAACACAAATCTGTGAAGTTCTGCCCTCCCTTGCCCCCACAAAATGAAGTTCAAATCAAAAAGTATTTTTAGATAAAAAATAAGCTATTTTATTTTAAAGTGTGCAAGCAATGAGATTAGAGTGAATTGCCTCAGAAGCTAAATAACCAGACTTCCTGTAACAGATTTTAATTATTTGTATAGTTTTTTTTCCCTCAAATGAAGACTCACAATAGCCGTTTAAAGCAAACTAGAGCAGCTCTTTCATCTTTATTGCAAGCTTCAGACTCTAAACAAAGCAGGAAGCTGGGCAGTGCACTGCTTAATTTTCAAATTGGATTTTTCATTATGTTTTATGATAACTTTTTATTTTTATCCAGTTGCATCTCAGCCTTCTGTTTAGACTCAAGAAGATTTATGGCAAATGATCTGTGTGCTTATTTGGACAAACAAATGCAATAAATCAGCTTACTGTTTCAATAAAACATTAATAGAACACATTATTCTGTTCAATATTATGTTATCTTTAAAATTAAGCAGAACATTAGTGGCAATGAAACTAGTTTCAATCAATACATTCCTGTAATGAAACCTATTGTATAAGAAACTTTTCTTTTTAAGAAGGAAAAATGTCCTTAACACAACTACCAACTTCTGACTCTACAGAAGGCATTTCCCAGCTTCTAAAAATTGTTTGGTAGGATTTCTTAGTGTTTGTTTGTTTCGGTGTTAAGAAGAGGGTTTCCTGAAAGCTACCTTGCATCAGTTACAGCATGAATGTTCCTTAAATGCTTTTTTTTTTTTTTCAAATTGAAGAGTTTGGTTGGCACTTGACCTGGCAGGGACCCACTCAGGTGTGTGCCCCAATGAAATTGAGGTCAGGGAGGATTTTAAGAAAGGCAGAGCTGCTGTTGACAGGAATATAAGAACTGCCAATTTCTCTTCTTGTCTTACAGCATTTCTGGTTAAATTCTTAATGGAGTGTAAATAGACACTTTCCTTAATGGAGTATAGATAGGGGATATAGATTTTAATGTTTCAAAATTCATAAATAATGAGAATTTACTAGGAGTGAGCCCCGATTTAGACCCTCAATGACCCACTATACTCCCTATTCAGATTTTAAAATGATGGCTTTAAAATCAGAGGTGGCTGAAGTCCCAGGACGGTATTGCAGTCTTAGGAGACCTTCACCACCCAGAAACTGGCGGGTTGTTTCTGCTGCTGTGTTCTGTTTAGATAGCAAAGTGCCTTTAGAGACAGTTAATTAGCAAATAGGTAATGATTGGTGGTAGGCTGTGATCAAATACTTTGAGTCGGGATGACTTCCACCCTTTGCCAATGGATCTGTTTGTGAGTTGAGGAATATATTTACTTTCTGCCATGTCTTTTCATCTTCTCTACATGTGCATAAGATCTCACACTCAGAGACAGGTAAATAGGTAAAGCCCTGTCTAGACTCTGCTGAGTGTGCACACATCATACTACCTTCCATATCATCCAGTTTACTGGGATCTTATCAAGGCTCTTTGCTGCTGTCTCATTCCTTAGTCTCCCTGTTAAATTTCTAACTGCTCTACCAATCAATTGCTTGCTCCTCCAGGAATCCATCCTCAGGCTAGCTGCAACATCGGTTATCCTAATTGTCACAAAGGTCACTGTTGTTTCTACAACTCTCAGGGGTGTGGCAGTTTTCCACACTTCACTGCAAATCAAGTCAGGCTCCTTGAGTTACACTGCGAGTTTTCAAGACTTGCCCTACCCTCTGCATCTACCTTTCCTATCTAGCAGGGAGCAGACACGGGAGCACAGCCCCAGTCTAAAATGCTGCACTCTCTCCCTATTCTTACCCAAGGTTTAGCTTGAATAAGTGCTTCTTAATTCGTTGTATGCCTTTGTTTAACTCCCACGGTAATAGAATGGGATTTTTTTCATAATTTAGTATGATTTTAGAAGGGAAAGAAGCTTTATTGAGCTTCTCACTCTGCCACCCCAGAATTCCCACATTCAGCTTTTCTGCTTTTGATTACATCAGGAGCTAGATGTTTGTGCTAGGGACTTACATAAGTAGAACTATCCAGAACCATTACAGTTAGTGTAAAACAGAAGGGGACAGGAAGTTATTGTATCACTAAAGTATCATTTTTAGACCAAATTAGTTTGCTGATAATATAATGTGGCTATTTTTCTTAATGCTATAATGCAGTTTAATTATAGTTAAACCACCAAATATATTTGATTTTTTTAAAAAATTATATTTTATTCAGTCTATAGGAGTCTTATTGCAGTAAGCTAAGCATTGAAAGTTATATACAAATAAGTTTCCTTTTGTTGGCACTTGGATAGATTCCTTAAATAATTATATCTTCCAGAAAATACAATCTTTTGTCTTCTACCTTTTTCTAGAAGGATCACAGCATCTTTACAGGAGGAACGGAATGGGGGGTGGGAACCCAAGCCACCTGTGCTCCATAATTCTCTGTGTTTGACAGTTCACAGATTAGAAAAGAAATTTACTTTAGATTGAAATTAATATCTGTAGACATGTGTGCCATGTACATCTTTACATATATATATTACTTTATGCTTATATATGCCCATATTTCTATCCTTCCTTCTCTGGACTGTTAGTAGAATAAAACAGCTAATTCCTATGAAAAATACAATTATCTTAGATTTTTTTAAATGTGAAATTAACTATAATACAATGTTTAAATACTCATGACTGTTAATGTATATTGTTTCCTAACTCTAGAAGTTTTCTTCCCTTGGTATACTGTACCAACTTTTTATTTATACTGTGAGTACTTTTCAATTTTTCTTAAATATGTAAGTATATTAAGTCAGAACTATATGATATAAATCAAGGCTGCTATATGATTTCAAGAGCTGTTCCTTAATACCTCACACTCATGCTGTGAGTAAATTGAGAGCCATGAAAATGTTATAAAGTAGAAAAATGTGCATAAATACATATGACATACATTGAACTTACAGAGATGGCTCCTAGGAGAGAATTTGGTGCTTGTTTGTGTTTAGGCTACTAGACTTCCAAATAGTTTTAGCTTCTTTATTCACAGAGGAGCCTAAGGTTGCTAAATACTGTATTAGAAACACATGAAAGGAATATTCATTGTTGGTGAGATTTAGAATGCTAGACAAGAATTAAACGCTAAACATGCTTGGGTTGTATACATTTGTAAATGTTTAAGTGAGTTATTTTAAAGATGTTGAGCTGAGTAATGTACTTTGTCATCCTGAATTCTTTTAAGTCCTGAAGTACCTACATATTTAGTTTGAACCACAGTATGTATATTTACTAAGTAACATTACTACATAATAGCAAATGGAAGATGTATTTTAGAGCCTTGTAGACATTGCTGTTTTCTAAGCTCGTAGTACTGTAAAAGAATTTTAAATTAAGCTATCCATGGCAAGCAAAATGGCACCTTTGTTGATTCCACATGCTTGACTACAAAAGGTGAAGAAATACTACATAAGGTGAAGATTACATAAGAAATACATAAGGTGAATCTCTCAAAATAAGAAGCAAGTAGCATATTTCGAGACATCTTAAACATCAAGGGTAGTAGTTTTGACCTTCAATTTCGTAAGTCATGCACTATAACACTTCAAGCATTGTGCTTTCTAACTTCATTTCTAACTCAACCTTAGGCTCCTCTGTGAATAAAGAAGCTAAAACTATTTGGGAGTCCAGTAGCCTAAACTGTTCAGCATTCCCTTTTTGAGGAAGAGAGGAATTCTCAGACATACTGGTTATTCAGTTACAAGGTATCCCTTTTCAACTTCTTGAAAATATATAGTAGTCCCTGGATTTATGGAGAATGCAGGTACTTTTTCAAGGACACTAACTCTGGATTTTATCCATTGTCTCCCTTCCTTTATTGGGATTTGGAGATAGCACAAAAATGGTAGAGGAGAATGTGACATAGTTGTATGTTGAAAATAACCACGCTATGCAAAACCACACCATAAAGAACACAAGGCTTATGGGAAAAATGGGATTAGGACTACAACACTCAAGAACTTTAAGCAATACTTAGCCTAATAAAAATAGTAGCACAGGTTTACACAATGTTAAATGTTAGAAGTAAATACATGGGTTATTCAATAAATATGGCCCTTCACCTTAAAACAGACCTGGAGTTTGCTTATTGATGTGAGTGTTTTAAGAGGTGCAGCTTGTAAATTATTGTGATGTGGCAGAAGTAGTTACCTGAAATGAGACGGAAAGTTGTATTACCAACTGTGGAAGGGTGTGGCTTAGGAACCTAGATTAGAAATTGGCACTACACATTCTGTAAATTAATCTTTTGGCCTTCGATCTTGGTCATTTGAGATACGTGTCTTTTGAAGCATACCATTATAACATCTATCTGTTTCATCAGAATTGAAACTTTAATCCAGTGTGTTGCCTTCTTTAATTCCTGTATCACTGCTAGAAATTCTTTTGCAACTTCTCATCTACCCGCGTACCTTTGCGAGACAGATGAAGAGGTATTTGAAAGCACTAAGCCAGCCATAATGAGCATGAAGAGGAGCCACTTCTACAGGATTTGGTGATTCACACTGAAGGTCGTCGCATATTGATAGAGCTTTCTCTTTGTGAAGAAGGTTGTTCTCAGTTATTTTGCTGTTTGGCCTTCAATCCAGATGTTCACCAACCATTTATTGTTTTATGTCTTTAGGCCATGCTCATTCATAATGATTTCACAGCACTCGATCATTTTCTTGTGCTGCATCCCTAACTGAATCCAAGGACCAGTTGGCTTTATTATTCAATACATCTTGTTTTCATTTTGACCTATGAAGAGTGTCCTCTTTGCTTCTAATTTGCCTTTGTCTCATTTTCTCTATAAATTTATTTTATCTTCTTTCTGACCTTCATTAAATAACTTAAAATAGCCTTGTGCATCTGTTTCCTCTTGTAGATTTAGAAAATCATGTGTAAAGCTTTTTTTTTTTTAGCAATTATGATCATATACGTGAAAATGATTTGAATCAGGACCACTATTACATATTTCTGTGGTCAGTGGTTGTCCCATCCCATCAAAATATTTAGGACTCTCCTCACAACTAGTTTTTCGTCTTATTCAATCTTCATTTGTATCTCTTTCAGACTTAGTGACCAGAGAGATAAATTAAGATGCTGTTTTAAGTTCTTCAACATGTAAGTCATATAAGACAGTAATGTTAAAACACGGAATTTGCTAGGGGAAATAGAGTCAATGGACACTCAGTAATTTTGTAGTACATCTGTGAGTTGATAGGTGAACATTTACTGATTGGTATAATTTCTCATCCAGTGCCTTTCTTTTGTCTCATTTCCTTGGGATACGACAACCCGGTCCCTGGCTTTTTCAGCTCTTAAGGACAGCATAAATTACAGAGATCATCAAACCCAACCCTCTGTTTTACAAACATCTAAACTGCCTAAGAGATCCAAAGTGACTTGCCAAAAATAACGGAACTCCTAAATAACGGGACTGGAATTCTAATCAAGGTCTTTCGACTTCAAGTATACTGTCAGTTATTCCATATTCTCTGTTCATTTTTATAGCAAATCAACACATTCCACCTTTCAGAAAATGCAGTGATGATTAAAAAATATGAGGTTTAGCATTTTCTGAGTCTGATAGTTAATGTTAAAAATTTTGGCAGGCCTATGATGTACGTATCCTAAGAGTTGGTACAGCATTTGGTATCTGTTACTAGTATTCTGTCTTTTATACGTTCTGGTGTGCCTGTATTCTTTTAAATCTTGTAATTATTGACTTTAATGTCTTTTAGATTAAATAATCCTGGGTCGTGCCACAATCCCTATGGGAGCTAGAATAAGTTATTAGAGCCTTGCAAATGTGTTTGATTGCCTCATTCTGTTATTTTTCTCTTCCATTGATGGCCTACAGCTTCAGCTGCTGTGCAGTGCAGAAACTTAAACCTCAAGGGCCCATTAGGTTAAACTTGTTTACTGCATTGGTATCTATATGTTAAATGACAAGAGAGTTCAGGTTATTGAATAATTTAAAATTCAGCTCTAATTGGTGTCATATGACCTGGAAAAGGCCATGGATGACGCCAGGAGCATGCTGTGAATTTCTTATAAATAATTCATAAATTAGATGATTCATTTGCCTGGATGTCTTGCTAAATGCAAAAGTTTATAAGTTACAACTGATGATAGAACACCTGTAAGTATTTAGTTCACTACGCTAGAAGGTAATCTACCTTGATGATCTTCTAGCAAAATCTGCCAGTACAGGAGAGTTAATTGCGCTGGGGAGAATGAACATTTATTTGGGATGAGACTTTGGCAAACCACACAGTGCAGCTGTTGCATTCCGTAGCTTCTGTCAGCTTGACAACTGGTTCGCATAAGCTCGACTGAAAACGCAGCGTGGTGTTCTGTGCCTTATTTCACATCAACTCCAAGTGTTCTGGGTAATATAATGACCAGCCCCACATACAGTAGTTTAGGCTTAGAGATATTTATCTAGTTCTTGAATTTCTGACTTCACGATAAAATAAAGAGCACGGGGGAAGGTTCTGAAGTTATAACGTTAAGATTTTTATTCTTCTCAGGCTATCAGTGGGAACATGAGGATTGGTAATAGGGTGCTTGCCAGAATAGTAAATTATTATTTACCATCAGAGAAATGAATACCAATAAGAGCTGTTGGTGCTGTTGACTAATCCTGTGGTTAACAACTCATACATGCATTGTAAGTAATCTCTTCCTAATTATGCAAAGTAAATAACAACCTGTTGCAAGAAATAATTACTGCAGTTTTGTTCACCTCTCTCCATATGGCTCATAGCAGAGATTGGCCAGGCTTATAAAAATGATTTGCAGAAATTTATAAAACATCACTGTTCACTTGTTGATGGAATTTCACAAAGCACTACTACAGTTGTTATTTTTTTTATTATGTGAGAACAGGAAAGCCCTGGATTACCGTAGGGTGCGTGTACCATGTATGTACTTACACACCTGTGTGTGCATGCATACATGCATACAGGATGATATCATAAATGTTTATGATACAGACATCTTTATTTTCTATAAAGTCTTAAAGCCTTTGTCATATTTTAAAAAGATATCTTAAAGATTCAGAAAACCTTCTACCAACTCAGAAATTTACTAACCTTCAGGATCAGAAAATTCTTCATTGAGTCCAAGCTAAGTCTTTCATACTTTATTTAAACCTTATACATTTTGCATTGTTTTTAATTTAGTCATTAGCCTGTGTCTACCCCAGTTAGGAGACATTATGCTCCTACTCTGTCATAATATTGCTTACATTTTCTCCTGGTCTTTCTTTTGTGCTGTGGGTCCCAGAGCATGCCTTGTCAAAGATTTTATTGGCTTCATTTCTGCCACATTCTAAAGTCTCAAGTTGTAGCCAAGATTGTGAAGATAAATCCTAATATGCTACCGTTTTGAACTTCTTTATCTGTTGTGATCCATAGATCATTTTCTGTCTAAACTTTAAAAGTTTATGCAGTGTGTTTTTCCTGCCTAGGTGTGTTCTTCTGTAGCTTTTCTGCTAAATATCATTCTGTTGGTTTCTAATTAAGCACTCCATCCAACTCATTTTCGTCACACATAAAACATGTAAATAGATAGCACATCCCAAGTCATATTGTTCAATTTGCTTATTGAATTTTGAGCACATCTTTAGCATATTCAGACTCCTTTAATTAGAAGAACACTCTATAATTATCAAGTTCAATTGGCAAACTGTGGCAGACCAAATCTAGCCAACTGCATCATTTTGTATGGCTCAGGAGCTAAGAATGGTTTTAACTTTTTAAATGGCTGGAAGAAAAAGTATATTTCATGAAATGGGAAAATGACATGAAATTCAAATTTCAATGTCCACAAATAAGGTTTTATTAAAATAGTCATTCATTTATGTATTATCTCTTGCTTTCACACTACGGAAGCAGAACTGAGTAGTTATGACAAAGACTGTCTGGGCTGTAATGTTTAAAATGTTTATTGTCTGACCCTTTGCAGAAGTAATTTGCTGACCCTGCTATATAGCTATGAAAATGAACAAATTCCAGCCACATGCAGCAGCATGTATGAACTTCACAAATACGAGGTTGGATGAAAGACATTAGGCACAAAAGAATGTGTGTCATGTGATTTTGTTTATACTTTAAAAATAAGCAGGTAAAACTGAACTCTAGAATGGATATTTAGGCAGGGAAGTATTACAGCAAAGAAGTTATTCCCATTAAAGTCAAGATAGTCATTCCCTTTGGCAAGAAAGGTAGAGACTAGCGATTGTGCAGGACCACCAAGGGCCCCCTGCGTACAGGCAGTGTTCTGTTTCTTGGGTGGTAGTTACATGGACACTGCCTTGTGGTTATTCTCTTAGCAGATCATGATTGTTTTGTGTGCTTTTCTATGTTTATTCTATTCCATATTAAAGAATTTTTTTTAAAAGATCTACAGCAGGAAGTAATGGAAGATTTGGAGTGAGACATAGTCCCATGTCTCACGTATGGTGTTGATGTGACCTTGGGAAAGTTGTGTTGATTCCTTGAACTTCATGTTCTCATCTGTAAAATGGTAATTATAGTAACTACCTTATAGAGTTGTTGTTAAGAATACACGTTGAATATGTAAAACATTTAGCATAGGATGTGGTGAACTCTGAGTTAAGAACAGCCAAAGTGGCAGGGCGTTCTGGGAGTGTGTTCTGCTTCAGTGGTCAATGAAGGTGACCATCTATCTAAAGCTAAGTTCTCTCATCAGAAATAATTTACATGAAATTGTATTCCCTGACCTTCATTTTTCATTTCTCATTTTCAGTCCTTTAAATTTTTTTTGAATTATTTAAAGATTGATTTCAACAGAACTTCATAAAAGAAGATATCCAAATAACCAAGAAGCATAAGTTCATTGATAGCATTACATATCAGGGAAATATAGAATAAAACCACAGTGAGATTTCACTACACACACACCAGATTGACTAAAAATGAAACACACTATGAAGTGTTACTGTGAATGTAAAGCAACTGGAACTCTCTTAATTTGCTGATGGGGATGTGAAATCGAATGACCACTTTGGGAAACTTACGAGCTGTTTTCTAAGAAAGTCAAATATTCACTTACCCTGTGACCAAGAGGAATAAATGCGTGTATCAAAAAAGGCTTGTATGAGAATATTCAAAGCGGTTTTATTTATAATAGCCCTAAACTGGAAACAACTGAAGCCAATAAGAGTATATAAACATATTTTGCAATATTCATACAATGAAGTACTTTGCAGCAATAAAAAAAGAATGAACTATTGATACAACAGCATAGGCGACACTCAAAAATTATGTTGAGTTTAAGAAACCAGGTACAAAATAGTAGCACACTGATTTCATTTATTTGAAGTTCAGCATAGGCAACACTAATCTGTGATCATAGAAATCAGAATAATGGTTACCCCTAGAAGTGTGGGGAGATATATTGACTAGAAAGGGCAGCAAGGACCTTTCTGTAGTAATAGGAATGTTCTGTAAGTTGATCTCGGTGATGACTACGTGGATAAATGCAAGTGTAAAAATTCACCAAGCTGTATGCTTAAGATCTGTGCATTTTGTTATATATAAAGTATAAAGTATGCCTCCATTTTAAAAAAAAATCTAACGGTATCCAAGTTAATGTTTTATATCTGAAAAATTCATATCAAAGCCATATGGCAGAGACAGCAGTTTGGGATTTGTTGCTGGTTTAAGCCTTAGTTAAGAGAAGTTATATTTGTAAATATCATATAAAAAGCATGGAGCAGCCCCAGAAAGAAAAATACTTCTGTTTCATTTAGGCCCACTGTGACTTCCATGTGTCCCAGAGGCAATGTTTGTCTTAACTCCACTAATAAAATAATTTCTTACGTTCAGATTCTAACACGGGGTTTTCTATTTCTCCTCTCTTCTTCCTTAGTCGCTCATGATTCAGCCTAATCATGGATTCTAATTTTCTTTTCTCGAGCTACTGTGACCTGTAACCCAGCTTGAATTTTTCTGTTAAGCTGATACAGTCAACTCATAGTTATTGAGAATGTACTATGTGCAAGCCCCAGTACATACAGAGGAGTAAATATAGCCCCTGCCTTCAGAAATTGTTGCGGCAGGGAAGTCAGTGATAATAATAGGAAACGTTTTTTAAAAATATCTTTAAGAACTTTGTATTAAGCACTGTCCAAAGCACTTACATGAATGATCTCATCTAATCATCGCAACAATCCTGAAGAGGCAGTGCAAGGTGTTAGTGGAAGACTGACATCCTTTGTATGAAGGAGGAAGTTGAAGAACCTCTCTGTTATCTCAAGCAATTCAACTCTGGCCCAACTTACAAACCTCTCAGTAGCAACATAAAGATAGATAACTGAACTCCTTCTTTTTTAAGACAGTTCAAGAGGTGATCTGTTGTAACTGAAGATGCCTTTGGGGGAGTCTCACCCCCATCCACACACACACACACACACACACAACATACACACCCAATATTCTCCTCGAAGAAGTTTGGGTAAATAAAAGGTTTGCTTTTCCTTTTTGTAAATTCGTACCCTTATACATTAGCACCCTTGATAACTGCCCATCTGCCTCACCACCACGTTCAGTTTTGATTTAGGTGCTGTTTTAATCCCTGTTTTACTGTTGAGGGACCCGAGGCTCAGGCAAGTTGAATAATATGCTATATTAGCCTTTTATTGGTGTTTAACGAATTACTACAAACTTCACAGCTTAAAACAACACACGTGTATTGTCACAGCTTCTGTGAGTCAAGAGTCTGGCAGAGCTTAGTTGGGTCCTGGGCTCAGGGTCGCAGAAGGCTGCAGTCAAGATGGCAGCTGGGCTGCGTTCAGTCGGGAGCTCTAGGTCCTCTTCCAAGCTCACAAGTTTGTTGGCAGGATTTATTTTCTGGCATTTGTATGATAGGTGGCTCGTTTTCTTGCTCACTGTTGGCTGGAAACTGCCTTCTGCTCCAGAGGTCATTGCCACGTAAGCCCCTCCATTAGCCCTCCCACAATGTGGTAGCTTATTTCCTCAATGCCAGCAGGAGACTCTCTAACCCTGGGTAGAGCACCAGACCCACTATTAAAGGGCTTATGTGACTAGGTCTGACCCACACAAGAGAATCTCGCTTTTTATTCATTCAAAGTGAGGAGATTAGGAGTCTTGGTTACATCTGTAAAGTCCTCTTTGCCATATACTGTAACATAATCACAGACTTGATAGCTGGTCATATTCACAAGTTCTACCCACGCTCAAGGGGAGGAGATAATACTGGGTGGGTACACCAAGAGGATGAGAATCTTGGGGACCACCGCAGAATTCTGCCTGCCAGCATGCACAGTCACCCAGCAGGTAACTGGCAAAGCATTCTTCTCTTTGAGCAAAGCATGCATGCAAATCATTAAATTGTAGTGCATCTCAAAAGCATAAAAGTTAACTACAAAAAAACTTTGTAAGTATTCCAAATAACTGAAATTTGTGAATAATGTAGCAATCAGTACTATTAAAGTAAGTGTAAGCTGTCACTGCCTAAAAATGCATATATGTAAATAGTAAGGAACAAAAATGAGAGTGCAAAATAATACATACATCCTTGCTATTGTTATATTAATGATACATGGATTAGAAAATATATGATGATATAAAATAGTTGATTTAAGTTACTGGACTTTAAAAAAATTTAAAAAGACAGTGGTTCGTCATCTGCTCAGCATACAAGAGTGCATGTCTTCTTTGAAGAGAGGCCCAAGTCTTCTCCCCAGATGTGGCTCATTCTCATTTAAACAGAATTCCTTTAACATTAGAAACATTCACTTTAGAAACTCACTTAAAATCTTCAGAGTCATTGTAATAGCCCTTTTTACCATAGGATACGAAGCATAGTATTGCTATATATCTATTAACAGTTCACACTTTCTATCAATCAGTTTATCATTTTCAATATTGCAAAGTAAATTGGGGTGGGATTTTTCGCCTTCTGCTAGAGATCTCTAGAATAGATAACCATGTCAACTGTTTCTGAATTAGTTTTAATTTTAAAAGAAGTTGTGGCAGACTGAATAATGGCCTCCTAATACGTTCATGTCCTAAATCTTGGAACCTGTGAATGTTACTTTATATGGCACAAGCGACTTTGCCTGACAAGGGACTTTCCAGTTGTGACTAAGGATCTTGAGAAAAGGAAATTATCCAGGATTGCCTGGGTACGCCTGATGTAATCAAAATGGTCCTTAGAAGAGGGACACAGGAGGAGTCAGCTGGCCTGTGATACAGACCAGTGGTTCTCAAGTGTGGTTCCAGATTAGCTGCATCACCCGGGGGACTTGTGAAAAATGCAGCTCCCCCGACTCTGCTCTAGGGTGACTGAATTGGAAACTCTGGGGATTAAGCCAAGCAGTTCACATTTAACAAGCCCCCAGGTGACTGATACATGCTTAAGCTTGAGAATCATTGCTATAAACTAAGTTTTGCTCTCCCTCATAGAACAGGCTTGAGGCTAAAATGCTGGGAAAGCTCATTCTATTGGCCTGTCAAAGGTGATTTGCAACTGCTTCCTTTCTGCCTGAGTTCTATCAGACTGTAATCACTTGAACAGCTTAATTGAAAAATCACTTATGTTTATAGCTGAAATTCAGTGTTTTGTATTTAAATAACTGCTTTTGATTAGAATCATATTTTGTTGAAAGCGCTTGGTTTTATATGTGTGTTGAAAAGACATTTATAAAAACATCAAATTTCTAGCAGTAGGTAACATCCTATTCAGTATAAGGTGAAATGTTTTACATCACATCTCATGCTGTGTAATGGCCAATCAAAGAGTATTTAAGGTGGCTGAATAGATTTCTTGGCTTAGTATTCAAAATTAAACATTTTAAGATGTTAGCATTTAATGTTTTTCCTCTTCTCAAAGTTGATGTTATGTAATCTCCATTATTTGCAACTCCTGAAGTCTTGCTTAAGTGGCGAGTGGCAACACTTTCTTTTTCTCATCCTCCTGGATTTACTGAAGTGTAGATTATTTGGAAATGAGTTTAGCTTTGTGGCACATGTCTGTTTAGCTGTGTGAATACTGTTGTTTATTAATTAAGAAGACAAAAACACAGCTTTGTCTGGATAACTGTATGTCGCTGATTTCTGAAAAGCCAAAAGAAATAACTCCCTCTATTGTGCTCTTATTTGACAAGTGATCTTGTGGTTCCTTTTAGGTATCCAATAGGAAAGGCGCTCTCCGGTCTTCGTCTATGGAACTGGATGGTTCCTACCTGAGTGTAGCCAAACCACAAACCTACTATCAAACCAAGCAAAGGCCTAAGTCTGCAAATCAGGACCTATCTTCAGAATCCCTTGCAGAGTTTAGGAATAATTCTTTGAAACCAGCAGCTCTTCATTATCCCAAAAAGGATGTGGGCAAGGTGCCATCAGAGACCACGACGTGTAGTTATGGATCCCCAGGAAGAAAGCTAGTAGATGCAGTTCCTACAGAGAAAACTGCACCAGAGGAGCTGAGGACGAAGGAATGCCAACACCTTAAGGCCGCCCTGTCTAGTCAGTGCTGTGGTCACAGACTTGCTGACAATGCAGATCACATTCAAGAGAGCCATCCTACAAACGTGGCCCCTCAACATTCCAAGACTCATCTGGAATCATGCAGTTGTTGTGGGCTTTCCTGGGCATCTCTGTTGCGTGGCCACGGGGCGCTGCAGCCTAGTGAAACGGATATCAAAAAGCAACTCTCAGAAGATAGAAGGCAGCAACTTATGCTTCAGAAAATGGAGCTGGAAATTGAAAAGGAGCGCCTTCAGCATCTGCTGGCCCAGCAGGAGACAAAACTCCTCCTGAAACAGCAGCAGCTTCATCAGTCTCGACTGGATTACAATTGGTGAGTCCTGCCTTTTCCTTCCAGCAGTGTCTGTAGCTTAGAGAACTTGCAAAAATGTATGCATACATTTATAGAGATTTTTAAAAGCATTTTATTTTAAAATAATAATAGATTGACAGGAGTTGCAAAAATAGTACAGAGAGGTTCCATATACCCTTCACCCAGTTTCTCCCAGTGACATTTTATGCAACTATAACACATTATCAAAGCCAGTAAATTAGCATTGGTGCAGTGTGTATGTGTATTTCTATGCCATTTCTATCACATGTGTAGATTTGTGTAACCACCACCACGATCAAAATACAGAACTATTTCAGCACCACCAAGACTTCCTTTGTACAGTGCGGTTAGAGTCACTCTCTGCCCCTACCACCCTAACCCCTGAGGACCCCAATCTGTTGTCTATTTCTATAATTTTGTTATTTTGAGAATGTTATATGAATGGAATTATACAGTGTGTAAAATTTTGGTATTGGCTTTTCTCATTCAGCATAATGCTCTTGAGATCCACCTAGGTTGTCACATATCTTGTACCATTTGACTTCTGAATAGTATTCCATGGTATGTATATAGCATGACTTGTTTAACCATTTATCCATTAAAGGATAATTTGGTTGTTTTCAGGTTTTGTTTGTTTTACTAACAGAGCTGCTATGTACATTTTTATGCAAGTTTTTGTGTAGCCTAAGGGCTTTCATTTCTACAAGTGAAAGCTAGGAGCATGATTGCTAAATCATATGGTAAGGTCATATTTAGCTTATACCACATTTAGTTTAAAATACTCTTCTACCAGTAACGTATGAGAGAGCGTTTCTCCACATCCTTACTGGCATTTGGTATTGTCACAAATTTTTATTTGACAGGCTCTAATCTATGTGAAGTGATATTTCACTGTGGTCTTAGTTTGCATTTTCCTAATCGCTAGTGATATTGAATAACTTTTCATTTGCTTGTTTGCCCTCCTTCCGTCCTTTCGGGTAAATTGTGTCTTTAATACCTTTTGCCATATCTAATTGGATTGTTTGAGTTGTTTCACTGTTGAGTTTTAAGAGTTCTTTATATACTCTAGATACAAGCCCTTTGTCAGATTGCAAGTATTTTTTCCCATCTATAGCTTGTCTTTTCAGTCTCTTAAAAGGATCCTTCACAGAGCAAAAGTTTTTAATTTTGATAAAGTTTAATTTTTTTAAATTTTTATCCTGGTAGACATTTTTCCAAAGAAAACACAGATGGCCAACAGGTACTTGAAAAGATGCTCAACACCACTAATCATCAGGTAATTAAAAACAAAGCATGTAAATCAAAACCACAAGGAGATATCACCTCAGACCTGTTAGAATGACTTTTATCAAAAAGACAAGAAACAACAAGTGTTGGGGAGGATGTGGAGCAATGGGAATCCCTGTACATCCTTGGTGGGAATATAGAGTGGTACGGCCATTATAAAAAGCAGCACAAATGTACATTCCCACCAGAAGTGCACGTGTGTCCCCTTTTCTGCATATCCTTCCCAACACTTGTTATTTATTGTCTTTATGGTAATAGCTATTCTGACAGGTGTGAGGTATCTCCCTGTGGTTTGATTTGCATTTCCTTGATGATTAGTGACATTGAGCATCTTTTCATGTGCCTGTTGGCCATCTGTATGTCTTTGAACAAATGTCTATTCAGATCCTCTGCCTACGTTTTTAATCTGGTTGTTTGTTTTTCATGTGTCAAATTGTATGCCGGTACTGTTTTGATTACTATAATTTTGTAATATAGTTTGAAATCAAAGAGTGTAATGCTTCCAACTTTGTTCTTCCTTCTCAAGATTTAGCTATCTGGGATCTTTTGTGGTACAATATAAATTCTAGGATTACTTGTTCTATTTCTATGTCTAAATTTCTTTTTGCAGGTTAAGAACTCAAGCTGTTTTTAATTCAAGAGAACCGGTTGCTCATAAAGAGATTAGTAAACCCCAAGAGCTCAATCTGGATATGAATGAGAGTGACACTGGACCAAGGTAAACTTGAGCAAAATATGTATGACACAGGCATTAAGGATATGCTTGGTATATATTTATAGCTTCATATTGATGAATCCAGTTTTCTGATCATATAAGTAAATATATTCACATTATAAAATTCTTAAAAATATAGAAAAGTGTAAAGAAATAGATAAAAATCATTCATAATCCTACTATTCAGAGACAATTCTTTGAGCCTCTTCCCCCTTTCTGTCTTATAATAATGTATTCTATATTGCAATAGGAATTATGCTTATACAGAATTTTATTTTTGCTTTTTTCAGTGTGTTATAATTTATGATGTCATTATGTTATGAAAACTTGATATTCATTCATTCAACAAATATTTATTGTTTGACAAGTATTACTCAATATTTGTCTGTTACGGGATAATATACAGTTTTACTATTACAAATTATTCTTTGAGAAACATTTCTTTAAATACATTTTTTACTTTATCTCTACTTATTTCCTAGGTATGGATTCCTGTTAGGGTAATTACTAGCTTAAAATGCATATGAATCTTTTTAAGATCTTTAATTCAGATTGCCAAGTTGCTTTCCATAAAAGTCAAATCAGTTTACACCCCCCTAAAACCAATGTTTGAGAATTCTGTTTTCATGAAATGTAAAGGATTTTTGGCCAGTACTTTTTCAAATATATGTTTTCCCCTATTCTCTTCATTCTTCTTTTGGAACTTTGTTTACATATATATTAGATCTTTAGCTATTGTCCCTTAGGTCCCTCACTCTGCTAATCCTTTAAAATCTTTTTTCTCCATTCTTTATATTGGATGACTTCTGTTGATCTGTCCTCAAAGTCATCAACTTTTCTGCTATTTCCAATCTGTTGTTAATAAGCTCATACAGTGATTTTTTTTTTTAATTTCAGATATTGGATTTTTTGGTTTTAGATTTTCCATTTGGATCTTTGTTATAGTATCTGTTTCTCTGCTGAAATTTTCTGTTTACTTTTCTTTAAAATCCTTGTCTGCTAATTCTGACACCTGGTTTAACTTGAGGTTTATCTCTATTGATTAAGTTTTCTTTTCATTATTGGTCATGTTCTCCTGTTTCTTTGTATGTCTAGTAATTTTGGATTATTTCCTGGTCATTGTGAATAACTCAGTTATACAGGCATACCTTTTTATTATGCTTCACTTTATCATACTTCACGTATAATTGTGTCTTTTACATATTGAAGGTTTGTGGCAACCATGTATTAAGCAAGTCTATTGGCACCATTTTTCCAACAACATTTGCTCATTTTGTGTTTCTGTCACATTTTGCTAATTCTTGCAACATTTCTAACATTATTGGTATCATCATCATCGTCATCATCATCATCACTTTCACATTTGTTAGGTGGACAGTGATCTTTGATTTTACTCTTACAAAAATATTATGAGTTGATGAAAGCGCAGATAATGGTTAGCATTTTTTAGTGATAAAATATTTTTAATTAAGGTATTTATTTTTTTAGACATAACACTACTACACACTTAATAGACTACAGTCTAGCGTAAACATAACTTTTATATGCACTGGGAAACCAAAACATTTGTGTGGCTCCCTTTTTTGCAATATTCCCCTTATTGTGGGGGTCTGGAACTGAACCCACAATGTCTTCAAGTTAGGCCTGTATTTCTCTGAACAATGTTAATTTTTTGTGTGCTCGTGGGCAGTTAATTTAACTGAACTCAGATTCCAAGTTCTATCTCCCTGGAGTAAGTGGGCAGTGATAATCACTGTTGAATTATTTTCGCTTTAATTGTGATGCTTGAGTCTGTCCTGTTCATGTGTATAGTTCAGGGGTCAGCCAGAACTCACAGAGCTGTTACACAGAATTTGAGGCTTTCACTCTTTCTCTCTCCTCTTCAAGACTTTTCACTTTTCAGATGCTCTAGTGAGCCTAGACTCTGTCCTCTGATTATTTAATCCTGCCTTCAGCTAAAAGCCATTTAAAAAAAAAAAAACAAAAAGCCAGTTCTCCCAGTGCCACTGTCTTCTTTCAAATGCTGATCCTCTTACAGTTTCTGGTTGCTTTTGATCACTCTTCAGTGCGTTTGAGTTATTTTTTTCCTCCCAGAGTTTATGATTATTACCTGCAGGAGATTTGGTTCTTTAGGAGCTACTCAGCCATCATCAGGAGCAGAACTCAAAGATTCTTATTTTAGCACAATTTTGCCATAATTTATTGTGATAAAATTTACCATCTCGACCATTTTTAATGTGTACATTTCAATAATATTATTTACAGTACTATGTGACCAATCTCCAGAATTTGTTTTTTTATCTTTCAAAACTGAAACTCTGTGCCTATTAATAACTACCCCTCACCCCCAGCCCCCGGCAACCACCATTATACTTTGTTTCTATAACGTTGATTACTCTATGTACCTCCCAGAAATACAGTCATACAGTATGTGTCTTTCTGTGATTTACGATAATTTGACTCTATTACTATTGATATCAACCATATTCATAGTTTTAAAAAGTCAGTTAGTTCCACAAGTCTTATGCAAAGATAGTGGCATCCACTACAACTCCTTCCTGCTCCCAGTTTATACTCTTTAGAGAGAAAAGTTTTGGCTGTTTGAGTTGTTTTTAAATCTGTTCCTTGTAGTATTTATATCTGTATTTCTAAATATCACACTTAAGTAGGCATTAAGTATTGACTTTCTGCTATGAAAGATAATACAGCTGTCACAGATGACCATCCATGTGGTCTCTTTTTTCTCCCTTTTCTCTCCTTCCCTCTCCTTCTCCCTCTTCCCTCTCTCTCTAACATACACACCCACACACATGCTTTCTCCTTTCTTGTGTCCTCCGTTCTCTCAATATAGTTATATCACAATTTGTTTACAATAGAAATGTAAATATTTTTTACACAGCTGAGCCATGTACTGTACAGTTATTAAATTTAATTTTTATATAACAAATTGTCTTCTCTTGAATTTATAAATGCCTTACTTAATTTTACATGTACTCATTCATTCATTAATTCTTTCAGATATTTATAAAGTTTCCTGCCATGTGCTAGGGGCTTACCAGACTTTGGGGGAATATAGCAGTATACAAAACACCAAAGTTTTTGGCCTTATGCAACTTACCTTTTCATGTCTTTTCATTCTCAAACACACCCAGCAAGTATGACTATCTAAATATGTTCAGACACATCAGTTACTCTATCATATCTCTTCATTTTTTAAGAAATATCCTTTTTGGAGCCCTCTATAATTCTGCTCTAGTCTGAACTGGTTATTCTCTAAGCTTGCTGTCTACGAGTTTCATTCTGAAATTTTCCTTACCCATCATCCTGGCAATTTTCTTTCCTTTTCTTTGCTATCTTCCTCTTTTGCTGGATCACATGTCCTGTTTTTGGTTTTTATGCATCTTCCTGAACCATGTCCTTCAGTAGCTCACTGACATGGAGTACAGAGGCAGCAATTTTTTGAGACTTCATACCTCTGGAAAGTGTCTTACATCCATCTTCACATTTAATGTATAGTTTAGCTGCAGATAGAATTCTTGGTTGGTAACTACTTTTCCTCCAAAGAGATTGAAGGTTATGTTCCATTATCTTCCAGTTTCTGGTGTTACCATTAAGAAGTTTGGTGCAGTTTGATTTGTTATAGTGGCAATAGAAAGCTAATACAAATACTAACTTATTTCTTATAAATGGATAGTAATCCATGGTTCCTACATACACCATAACTTACTCAGCACTCTTATTGTCAGACATTCAAATTGTTTCAAGTTCTTTACCACTACACAGAATGCTATAGTAAACACGACTGTACTTACATTCTTGTGTTCTGGTACTTTTATTTTTTTTTTTTTGGATAAATTTCCAGAAATGAAATTGCCAGGTCAAAGGCTGTTTTTACATAAGGATATTTTATCTAAATTACAATTATAAATTGTAATGGTCCATGCCAACTTACTTTTCCAAAAGGTTGTAGCAATTCATACTCTGGCTTGAAATTTATGAAAGTTTTCATCACTGCTATTCAGAGAGGTGTCTTGAATGCTTTGAGAACTAGTGCTCCAGTCTAAGAGCTGGATGTGCTTTAAAGTTTAGGTGAATCTGGGCATGCATGTCCTACACTCAAATAATTACGACCAAAAAATCAGGTAAGACTATGCATTGCTTCCAAAAACCTCTTTCCCACTATAACTTTGATAAGATCACAGATCTTTTAAAATGTTAAGGTAGAGTTCAAGAGTTTGAAGAAACTCTGACAGTTGCTTCCAAAGTCTGACAGTCACTGGGGAGCCAAGAATTCTCACTCAACAGCCCTTAAATTATTTCATCGAATGTGAGATTAAAAGAAGTATAGGCAATGAGTTTTTTTGTCTCCTTGATTCATTTGGCTGTGGAAATGATGTTGTCTCCTCTCACCCCAGAAAGAGGCAGAGGTGAGTCAAGGGAGAAGCACGTGCAGCCTTGAGCAGCCTTTGTAGAATTATTTAAATGAAAGTGTCTGCTGACTTTAGAAAGTATAATCAAGAATTGTTACGGAAAATGACCTTCCTTCTACCTTGCAAGCTCTTTGATTTTGCCAGTAGAACTCCCTAGATAAAAATTAATTTTAAGCTAAATTTTCTTTATTTGAAAATTTAAATTATCTTAGTATTAAAAATACTCTGTGTATTTAAAATATTAAACTTACTCAAGTGAGGCATTAAGAATTTGGAACTAAAATAAATGAGATAATGAGGAAGTGAAAAACATATTTTTTTATAATTAACGGCTCATTTTGAGTTAATTATATACAATTACCAAAATCTAATTGCAATTTATTTTCTATTATCTGTGAGAAAAAATCATAGTCAAGGGAGCTTACATTGCTGCCTTTCTGCATAAATGCTATAGAATGAGAATAAATAGTATGTGAGGCCTTAATGACAAATAAGAGCAAATAGAACACAGCTGAGCCGAACCATTGGCAGCGAGCTGCCACATGAAAGATGGTAATGACTTAGAAAGCCACAAGCAATTCTGATTGCTTATAGATTCTCTGGTTTGCTTTGTAGTTTGTTTATTTGTTTTTTGGCTATGCAAAGATGACCCTTATGATGAATTAATGTAGTTTAGTAATTCTGCAGACTTCTAAAAATCTGACTGTTTTTGTATTTTCATATAATAATGAGCAATTCAACAAAAGTTATATTAAACATCTATTATTTTTAAAAAAAAACACCTGGTTTGCTAAATACTGTAGGAAATATAAGAAACCCCTACCTTCAAGTACTCTAGTAGTAAGGTAAGGCAAATATACAGATATTTTTCATCTATAAAGACTAGAAGAGCTATAAAAGAAATACAGAGAAATTAGGAAAAAGGTTTTTGGGAGAGGGAATATTTAAGATAAGTCCTAAAATATAAGATAGAATTTTGAAAGTCTATGGAGTATGTGTGTGTGTGTGTGTTTGTGTTTGTGTGTGTGTGTTTCTGGTGGGAGAAGGCATGGAGGCAGTCTGAGTAAAGGAAGGAAATCACACAACGTGTGTGGGGCACAGCAGTAAGTATGCTTTAGTTTGACCAGAAGAGTCAGGGGAAATGAAACCAAAGATTAAACTAATAAATTAGGTTAGATTATGAAAGGGTTTAAATACCAGGTGAAACATTTTTGGACCTTTGTGATTGGAATAATAAAAAAGTAAGGAAAAAGAACTGATTTTGTGGTGAAGATGATTAATTTGATTTCGATGACCACTGGAATAAGAACCCAAGAATTTCAGGTTTTAGCCTTTCCAGTAATTAGCCATGTGGCTTTAAAGATGCTCTGCGCCCCTATCTCCTTGCTTGTAAATGAGAGTTAAACTGGATTTTTACTAAGAGTTTCTTCCATCTCTAACAGGTCATGATTATTAAACAGGTTGAATTTCCAGGAAAAGCCATCTAGTGTATTAGTAGAAATTTGGATCTAAATTTCCTAAGAGAAATTGAAGTTAGAGATTTAGATTTGGCACTCATCTGCACTGGTGTTGCATCTGTGAAACTGGATATTAATTTCTGAGAAAAAGTTTAGAGAAATGTGAACAGAACCTTAGAAAATGCAGGAATTTGAAAGAAGAAAAAGTGACTGAAAAGTTGACAAAGAAGCAGGTGGTGCAGTGTCATGAAAATAAAGGATACAAGGCAGAAATAGTACTTTGGAAAGAACTATGGTTGAGGGAGTATAATTTTAAGGATAGAAGTGACAGACATTTTTATAATCTTGGAGAAGTGGCAGGCGAAGGAAGATATTGCAGAAGTTGAGTAATTATTGGAGCGTAGTCTTAGAAGAGGTTGGGGATCAATTCAAATCACTTGCTGATTTCTTAGTTATTTGTGCTGGCTTCTCTTTCTCTGCCTGCCCCTGGACCATTACCTTCTTCTTCTTTCTACACATTCTCCCTGCATGACCTTATTTAGGCCCTCGACTGTAAATATCATCCGTATGCTGATGATTCCGAGATTTATCTCTGCAGGCCTGACCTTTCCTCCAGTCATTAAACCCACAGGTCTTGTCCACACAAGACTTCACTGGACTGTCTAACAGACATCTCACAGATCACAAAGCTAAAACAGAGATCTTGTTTTCTTTTTCCACCACCCGCCACTCCACATTCACCCCATCTCAGTCTTCTCCATCTCAATAATTAATACTAGCGACTCAAGTCAAAAAGAAGTTCTTGATTTCTCCCCTTCCTTCCTTCTCCCCTCCCAAACAATCCATAAGTACATTCTTTTGCTCCTCTTCTGCCTCCAGAATGGATGCACTCCTGACACCAGTCCAAACCCAGACTTCTGCAGAGGGTTCCTAAGTGGTCTGCTTTATTTCTGTCCTTACCCCCAACCCCTACAATCCGTTTTCCACAGCAACTGAAAAAAAATCATTCAAAAATAGCAGTCTACTTTCTTGTCTTAAACTCTTTAAAGACCTCAATGCAAGGAGAACAAAATCTAAACTCCTTGGCTGTCTCAGAGTGTTCTGTGTGATCTGGCTTCTGCTTACCTCATCTCGTACCACTCTCTGTCTTAAACATCTAGTGATCCCTACCCCCATTTTACTTAAAATTCGAACGTCTTACCACGGCCTGTAGGGCCCTTTTTGTTTTACTGCCATGACTCTGCACTTTCATCCTTGCATCCTGTGTTCCTGCTACATTGGCCTTGATCTTCTTTCGGTTTCTAGAACACACTGCCTTTAACTCTTAATCCCGTTCTTCCTAGTATTAACTTCTTTTGACGAGAGCCTTACGTATCATCTTCTGCGAGGATGCTTTCCTGACCCTCCTGTGTAAAAATCACGTGTCTCCCACTGCTCCCTGTTCCAGTGCGCTGACGTTTCATACACCAACTCCCAGCCTTAAGCTTCATGAGGGCATCGATCATGTTACATATGATACAACTTCTATGTGTCATGAAGATTGTATCTTCAGCATATAGTAGAGGCTCATGAAATATTTGTGGAACGGATTTTTTAAAATCTTGATCTTCTAAGTAAAGTATGAAGGGAGATCATCCACTGAGAACGGTGACAGAATCTGGTAGGAGGATGGAGAGACTTGGAATAGCCCCAAGGGAAGGTGTAGGAAGTCATCAAAAGATGATGAATGAGAAGTCTTGCATCTATAATATATGCAATATAGAAATTCCCTCAGATCGATAAGGTAAGCTGCCCCAAATAGTCAACTCAGAAGAGTAAACCCAAACAGCCAATACAGACGTAAAGTCTTCTCACACCTAATCCTGGGAAAATGGAAATTAAAAACAATGAAAAGATAACATTTTAAAATCAATTTCAATTGATTTTAAACCAATAAATTGGCAAAAGTGAAAAGTTTAATAATGTCCAGTGTTAACAAGGCTGTGGCAAAACAGGTCCTTGAATACACTGCTGGGAGGAGTGCAAATTGCTGGAGCCTCTTTTGGGGTCAATTTGGCATATCATTTTATAATTGTTTTTAGTTATCAGTGAGAAGTGGCGTAGCAACTCTCCTGTCATCTTCCCCTACCTTCTAACTTCTCATCCTTGTTCTTTGTAACTCATAGATAACCTTTTGGCCTGAAGAATTGCTCAGGCAAAAAGAGAACATTTCTCCAATTTTGCTTTTCAAAGTTAACAACATGACTGACTAACGGGGGTGGGGATCACTGCTGTCTATCTGAGACACACTAGACATCATCAGGAAAGTTGTAAAGTAGGCTCAGAGACATCACAGTGGGAAATATCACTAAAGTAAAACGAGAAAAATGTTTGCTATCAGTTGAATGTTATGTAGCTTTGATAATAGAAAAATTTTCAGAGATTAGATGGGGATCTTCCTATCCTCTCAATTTTTTTGAGCTGTGATATAAAAATCTGTTTCCTTTTCAGTACTTTCTTCTAGACCTATATTTTAATCTTTTTAAAACCTATATCTTTTTGATAAATGTAAAAATCATCTCTTGAAAATAACAAATGACCCAACAATTCCACTCCAGGTAACATACATCCACATAAAGATTTCTCTGTGACTGCTCACAGCTGCATGATTCAGAATAGCCAAAAACTAAAAAACAAGTCAAGTGTCCAGCAACTGGTGAATAGATAAACAAATGTCATATAGCCATACAATGGAATATTTGGAGGTAAAAAGGAACAAGGTTCTAATACATTCTCCAACATGAATTAACCTTGAAAATACACTAACTGAAAGAAGTTCTTCACGAAACCATGGATTATGTCTTTCCATTTATATGGAATGTCCAGAAAAGGCAAGTCTATAGATAAAGAATATAAATCAGTGATTGCCTAGTGCAGGAGGTGGGAATGGGGAGCAACTGCAAATAAGCATGAGGTTTTTCTGGGGGGATATTGGAACTGTTACAAAATTAGATTGCAGTGATGGTTGTACTTACTAGTGCAGTTACTAAACTTACTACGAGTCAATTTAAATGGGTGAATTTTATGGTGTATATAAATTTATGTCACTAAAACTTTAAAAATTTTTCAGTATTCAAAATGAATGTAACTAAGAGCAAAAGAAATGGTACAGAAAGCTTCGCTCACTTTCAGAGTGCACCAGCCTTTCTCTCTTCCTCCTCAAGATTTTTCTGCCCACACACTCCTTCCTCTAGTTGGGAATTGCTTTTTAAAACTTAATTCTCCAAGATGACATCTCATTCTGTATTCCTAACAGATACAATGATAAATCAAGTAGGAGCAAATACTGTTCAAATCCTATTTATGAGACCTATGTCCTAGAGTAATAATTTGATTTTTAAAAGCTGTACATAACCAACCATTTTAAAAAGATAAATTGGTGGTAAATATATAATTTATTACATGAAATTTTCCATTTTCTTAATTTTAAGCATTAAGAGAGATGGAAGCACATCCCCAGTCTGGTACCTGTTCTGTCCAAGGCATGTCCCTGCCAAGGCATGACCTTACATAGCCTTTAAGAGCAAAGCTTCCTTCTTAACTTCCATACCAGGGCACCTCCTTTCTCTACCTCTCTGCCCCACTGAGAACAATAGCTGATAGACTGGAACGTAAGGCTACTCAGAGTTCTCCCACACTATTGTCTACACGTGCTTTGTTACTCGGCAGGTTGATGGCACTCAAATAGGAAGAGAAAGACTTCTGCCCCTTGTGTATAGTGTAGCGCATCCTTAGAATTAGCTTCTTCATGCGCGGTATCTACATGTCTTTGGCTCTGGATAATTTTTTCATCACATCTGTCATCTTAGTAGGTAACAAATTTGTGGCACAAAGATTTTCTAGCATGGCAGTTCACAGATGTTCAGGGTGTTGGATTATTTGGCTGCATAGCACTTCGCCAGGGCCTCGTGTATATGTGCATGAGTGTGGAGGATAGAGAGCACCCTTATAGAAGTTAGGGAAAGTTAACTGAAGAACATTGCTGCTACCACTGGTTAAATACAAAGAGTTGGGTAATAAATCATATAAACATTTATGCTTTATCTGCTGCACACAAATGAATAAAATGGTGGTGGTTTTCACCCTTTACTCTAATGTACTTACACAGATCTTCATGAAAGTAACTCCCCCCCATCCAACAATATTAGTGGGATGGGGAATTGGAAGTTTCATTGCCTCAGGAGTCAACTTACTTTGATAACCCCATTCCCAGATTTATTTGGAATTAGGCCAGTTTGATTTCTTTTTAGACAGTCACTGCCTATCCTGTTCCAATCTGAAACATGAGTTCTTATCACAACATGAAACAGAGGTGGCATCTCGTATAGTGAACACTGTTTCCCAGGAGATAAAGAAAAACAGTAGTGTTGGAGATGTCAGCTGGTTTAAAAGTGTCATTTAATTTTTAGCATTTTTTTCGTAAGCCCTAGTAAAGAGAGATTAATCTGAAGCCTCCAACTGCAGATTTAATTATCATATCAAATATTGGTAGAATCCAAAGGACTGTTTCTGGCTATTATGACCTAACTGATAAAAATGTACCGGTCTTGATTCCTTCTTTCTTTCTACAAGTACTTAAGATTTTTCTATGAAAGGGTTCTATAAACATACTACTGTGTTTCATTTATACAACCGGAGTATTTGCATATAAGATATTTTGCAGTGGGAAGAGGGAGTTAAGAGCTAAAACAAAATGGATGGAAGCCAAAAGCATTTTACCAAAAACATCACACTGGCGTATAAGACTTTTATATGCTTGTAAAAGAGTGGAGGCAGCAAGATTAAGACTAGTGATAATTAGGTCAATTTATTTATTCTTGTTTTCGGAAGTCCCAAGAGTTCTCCCTGAAAGGATATAAAGTTTTTAGATGCCATTAAAGTTTTTTATTTTTAATTAACAATAGCTTCAATTGGCTTTTCTAACTGCCTAGGTATAATTTAAAAATTGATGTTTGGATTCAGGACAATTGAATACACACAGGACAAGCACATATAAAAACAAAAGTTTAAAACCACAAGTGCATTCTTTTATTTGTTGAAGTGTGTGTGTAGGAACTTCCTGGGTAGATAGGGTAACTGGGGTGTTATTTGAAGGCAAGATGGAAAAAAAATAATGACTGTGTTTCTGAGCATACATTTTGATCATAAATGGTCTGAGGATATGGTTGTGGTCTTGATTACTCGGTGGTGGCTTGCTGTTGGTGGATGTCTGTCTCAGAAGAACCAGCTATTACATATGAAACAGTGCTAATTTTTGATAATCCTACAGAGAAAATTTTATACTAAACTCAACTCATTTGTTTTGCACATTGCTCCTGTGGTGAAGAGGATTGATTTCTGTGTTGCTTCTGCTATTTGGCATCTTCTCCTTTGGTAAATAGTGTGTGCAAGCCTGAATCTTTTGACCTTGAATCTGAGCCCTTGGCTATTTGATGGAAAGAGAGTCTCTCTCTGCTGTATCACGTGGCGTGGTGAAGCATCGTATTAGTCAGGGTCAACCAGAGAAACAGAACCAGTAGGAGATATATATTGTGAGATGTTTTACAAGGAATTGGCTAAGACAAATCTGAAGTTCATAAGGCAGGCTGTCAGGAAGGGCAGGCTGGAAATCTCAGGTAAGGGCTGAACTGCTGTCCACAGCGGGGATTTTTTTTTTTTTTCCTTTCTTTTTCGGGGAAGCTTTGATCCTGCTTTGAAGACTTCTCAAGATATTGATTCAGGCCCATCCAGATTACCTAAGATGTTAAGGATTTTAATCACATCTACAAAATACCTTCACAGTACAACCTGTATATCTTAGAAAAGGGGAAAACCATACTTTACAGTGGAGAAATATGGTGAACACTACCTTAATCAAATTATCAAAGCTGATATCACCAGTGAATAGTCTTGTTGATATCATGTAACCCCTGATATGTTGTCATCAGGAGGGAACTTCACTTCTGAAGTTTTCTTCCCAAACTCTTAACATCATACTCATCATGGGGGGAAAAAAACAGACAAATCCAAATTGAGGAACATTGTACAAAATACCTGACCATTTCTACTCAAAACCGATCAGGTAAAGTCATGAAAGACTGATCACCTGTCACAGGCAAAAGGAAACTAAGGAGACATGATGAGTAAATGCCATGTGGGATATCCTGGAACAACAAAGGCGCCTCATTAGAAAGTCTGATGAGTTTCTAGCGAAAAAAAAAGAAAAAGCTACTATAAAAGGAATCTGAAAGTGTGAGATTCTGAGCAAGCACATAGATTTTAGAAATTTCTAGCTTTCTTAAGAGGGGAAAAGCACTGTCATGTAGGTGGCAAGTAGGAAAATATGACAATATAAAAGAGGAAAAACAAACTCTGTTCTACCATACTTATACAATAGAAATTGTGCTTTTTAAAAAAGTTAAATTGTATGTTTTAGAATTGGAAGGCAGCAATATGTTTATATTCCTTTTTTTTTAACATGAAGTGGATAGCTGGTATGTCTCATCTTGGCTTTCCCATGGGGATTTTTAAAATTTATTCTTTTTTAATTGAATCATAGTTGATATACAATATTGTATAAGTTACGGGTATACAATATAGTGATTCACAATTTTTAAAGGTTATGCTCCATTTACAGTTATTATAAAATATTTGCTGCATTCCCTATGTTGCACAATATATCCATGTAGCTTATTTTATACATAGTAGTTTGTACCTCTTAATCCCTTACCCCTATTTTGCCTCTCTCCCTCTCCCCACTGGTAACCACTAATTTGTTCTCTATATCTGTGAGTCTGTTCCTTTTTTGTTATATTCACTAGTTTGTTGTATTTTTAAATTCCACATACAAATGATATCATACAGTATTTGTCTTTCTCTGTATGACTTACTTCGTTTAGCCTAATACCCTCAAAGTCCATCCAAGTTGTTGCAAATGGCAAATTTCATTCTTTTTTATGGCTGAGTAGTATTCCATTATATATATACAGAAACTGGTGGCCTCCGGGCTGAATCAAGCCTGCAGACAGTGTTTGGTTAGCACACTGTTTTTTAAACATTTAAAATTTGAATGCATTTGTATGTTATAACATGAGGCTAAAACAGCATCCCCAAATAGCAATGTTTTAGGAACAGGTAAAGGAAGAGGAGCCTGCAACAGAGACTGAGACTAGCAGTGAGAGAGACTGGTGGAAATCCAAGAGAAAATGATGTGGTAAAAGTCAAGGGAAGAAAGTGTTTCAAGAAGAGATTGATGACCTTTGAATCCTACTGAAAGAGCAAGTGTGGTTAAGCCACTGGACTGAGCCCCAGAGATGGTGGGGCTGGAAGATGTTGGGCTTTGGATTGAGTGAAAGGTGAGGAAGTGGTAATGAAAGGGACTCAGCCATGAAGGGAAAAAGAGGCAAGGAGCTTGGCTGCAAGCGAATGTGCAGAGACAAAGGAGGGTTTTGTTAAGCCAGGTAAGAAACAGAGACATTCCAGTGTAGGTGGTTAGGAGGTGGTAAAGATGAAGAGTCTGAAAGTCCAGGAGAGAAGGGTTATCAGTGGAATGCGATCTCAGCAGTACAGGAACTGGAATCTGAATCACAGGTGAGAGAATTACCTTTAGTCAAGAGAAGGGAGACTTTACCCATTCTAACAGGAGGGAATGTGGATAGAACAGTATTTTTAAATTTGTAGGTTAGTTAGCAGGTAGCTGAAGGTGTTCCCATGTGATATTCTCAGTTTTCCCTGTGAAGTAGGAGGTGAGATGATCTGCTTGAGTCTGTAGGGGAAGGGAGGAAGATACAGGGCTAACTGAGGGTAAGATTGAAGGTTTAAGAGTGGAGAGCTTGAGAGAAAAAGAGAGCCGACCCAGAAAACACAGGAAAAATGTCTGGTGGCGCTGCATGGCCAGCTGGTTTTAGAAATACTTGTTTTTACTGCCTTTTGAAAGGCAGATCTCCGGACACTGGGTACTGACATATGTCAGTGTGGGAGTGGACCGTCACAAGACAATGTAGTGTGGTGAAGTAACAGCTCAAGCTCTGCAGGGAGGCCTGGGATTCAGTCTCAGCTCTGCCACTTAAAAGTTGTGTGAACGTGGGTAAATTATCTAATCTTGCTAAGCCTCTGTTTCCCCAACCTTTCTTAAGAAAACTTCATAGGATGGTGGTCAGATTTAAGAGAAAAAGCACTCTGACTTATTGTAGTTATACTGCAGAGCAATTGGGTAAAATCAAAGAGGAAGGATCACTGGAAATCTTATTCTGCTCTAAGAAGTCTTGACTACCTATTGTTAGCGTTTCATATCCTGAAAGGAGATGCAGGCAACCAGCAGAGTTGACATATTCAGCCTGCTTTTGACAAATGAAAAATTGATCATAATTAGATGTGTAACCAAAACTTAAGAAAGGCAGAGAAAAAAGAAGCATGATCTTCTGATCTGAGATTCAAAAGGATGAGTCAAAAGAGCTGGGAAACTATCAAAATTGTAATTCTGACCATGCAAACATAAATTAGTTGAGGAACGAAGAGACGATTCTTTAGATTATGGGCGTAAAAATAAAAAGATATGTCTAAGGGTAGGTTTAAAAAGGATTTCAAAGATCAGTAAGAATACTGTCAAATATACTAAAGCCCAAAATAGGTTTAGGGTTTTAAAACATGTCATGGATGACTGAAATAGTTGATTTGATTTTGTTCAAAGGATTAAGGGCAAACCAAGGATAGGCTTATTATTTAGGGCCTATGATGTGTTAACACGTGGCAGAGAGAATGAAACATTATCCAATTATTTTTCTTCTCAGGATGAATGATCTTTGATCTAGAAAGAGTAGAACTGTTGGTACATGAAAACTGAAGCAAAAGATAGAGAAGTTTATTTTATATATATATATATATATATATATATACACACACACATAAACATGTATATGTGTACATGTACATATATACATACATACTTGTATAGGGATATATAAATTCAACTTCTCCAGCTCAGTTTATATACATTTCAGGGCAGTAAAAATTCCTAAAGATAAGGCCGCTGAACATGGGCCTCTGTGGAAAACCATGGAGGTGCCAGGAGGCTAACAATGGGTACACTTCATACAAAAATATTTTTTAAAGCAACAGATTCTGCATATTATATGCCAGTGAACTGGACATTAATTCTGGACATGATTCTTAATTCTAAGATGATTTATGATCTAAGAAATCAGATCGAATACATGGTTACCACTCTCTCCTACAGAATACCGCTAAGGTGATGAAGAAAAGGTGCTTGGAAAACACAGACCTACACCTTTCTTCGTACCCATCTCGAATAGATTTGTGCCCTGCTGCTCAAATCAAAAACTGCATAAACCACTTGGACTTATTTCAACTCCTCCCTCGCCCTCCGTGTCTAGTTCATTAGTAAGTCCTGTTAACCCTACTTCCGAAAGGATTCACTTCCTGCCATCTTTCCTCCATTCCCATTTTCTACTCTAGTCTATTTCCACCGCCACCATTTCCACTCAGATTATGGCAGTTGCCTGCTCACTGATATTCCTGTTTCTACTTGTAACTCCTTCAGCCTTTCAGTCTTAAAATGTATGTCAGAATCACATCAATCCTCTGCTTAAAACTCTCTAATGGCTTCCAATCAAACTTGAAATATGAATCCAGACTCTACAAGGCCCTACAGTGGTGAAGGCCCTCCGTGATGTGGTCCTCGCCCACCTCTCTGACTTCACTGTGCATGGCTGTCACTCTGCTCAGGACACTCCAGCCACCGTGGCTTTTCAGTTCCTCAAATAAGGAATAGCTAAGCTGATTTTCACTCCTGTCCCTTTGTACTTGCAGTTTTTTTCTGCCTGGAATGGTTTATCCCTAGCTTCGTACATGATTGGCTTCTTACTCATCAAGCAAAAAGCAGTCAACTGTCACTTCTCATTCTTCATATTGGCAAAAATTAAAGAGTGCTAACACCCATGCATGTAGGGCTGCAGGGAAAATGACAAAATGCGTATCTGGTGAAAATGTAGATGATTTTATAGAGCAAGCTAACTCTACAGTTGAAATTGAAAATATAGAACTGAGTGAAGGTGAAAGTACACCACATAAAAACGTGTGGGATGCAGCTGAAACAGTATTAAGAGGGAATCTTATAGATAGATGCTATTTGGTCCTTTCGTGGAGCTATGGAAACTGAAATCCACGTTACAGAAGAAATAATAGAAGAAACCAAGGACATTTAATCCTCAACCTATTAAGTCACAATTTCCGTGGATGGCGCCCAGGAATCTGTATTTTGAGAAAGCACCCAGGAAATTCTGATGTCTAATTTGGGAACCAACTAGACAAAATCCTTTCTATGGGCAAGTTGTACTTCTTGTGTGAATTACTTTATAATTCTTACATGTCCTGCTATAATGCAACTAATGTTCGGTAAACATTTTATTATAACTCTATTGTCGTTGTCCTCAGCAAATAATTCTTAGGGGTTTTTATGGCCACTGGAGATTCAGTCATCTCAACATTGCCTTTGCTCTCCAGAGCAGGTCTGTGCCAAAGGTGGCTGAGGAGAGTCACCTGAAGTCAGCCCTTTGAACCATGGTTCCTCATGCCTTGATTTGGTGCTTGCAGAGGCTTTGAGCAATGTAAAAGGAGCTTGCATCTCTAAATGAATGAACTTGATAGACATAATAAGCTGTCATGATTTGTTTTTCATGGCCAAGTGGTTATTATATATTCATACTTAGCAACTCCCTGCTCCTACCTCTCACATCTCTCTAACAAGCAATTCAGCGTGACACCTAGCAGTGAGGTTTTTGATGAAACACGCGGCACAGAAGCCATTTTGCAAAACCACGCAAGTCAACACAGACCGATTTTAAATGTTAGCAGAATTTTAAAACTATGGTTCATTTGGTAACTATACAGTAAAGCTGAGAGCAACAAACGCTATATGAGAAAAACATGCAAAGGACTGTCTTTGTGTAAATTATATGTAACTATTAGCATTAAGGTACAGGATTGATTTCCTTTAAAGCAGTCGCACTGGGGTAATTAAAGGCTTTCATTTTATCCTTATACTCTGCGGCTTTTCATACTGTTGGAGGGTTCTGGGTCAAATGGGTGCCAGGGCATGGCCCATAGAAACCATAATAAAACTGCAATTTTATAGCTCAGAGCTGGCTGCTCTAATTATGGGCCCTTTTAAGTGTTTTCTTTAAATCCCTCTAAGATGCTATTTTTTCCTTTTTGCTCAGCTTTCTATTTATTACATTCTCATTTACTTCAGTGGGTGATGGTTCTATGAATAGGACCTACTGGCCGGAAAAAAAAAAAAGGATTTCAAAATTGCTATTCATTTACCCAAAGCTTCCTGCTATCAACGGCTGTGAGCCAGTTCTAAGACCCCTGTGGTGGAGAATGGTGTGTATATACTTATGGTCATATTGAGTGTATGAAAACATTAAAGATCGTGTAGCATGCTGATGTGCCCAGGATTTTTATAGAAAGTTTATTGATCCTAAGTCTCACATTATGAGTTTGGTTGTCCCTCCATATAATAATCAAAGCACTAGAGGGAAACTCTTTGTTCTGTTTGATCCAAGGAGACGTGAAAGCCTGTTGATGGCCTGTTGCTAATTGATAGTACTCAGCAGTGAGACCCCAAACACACGTGATGCTGTAAATGCCAGAAAATGGGTGATTTTTGTGATGATTGTTGATCGGGCAAGGTTAATGTGAGTTTTCTTAAATGGGCAGAAGGGAAGGGCAAATTGGAATTGGAACTCCTGAGGAATTCTCAAGGTGTTTATTTGAAAGTGAGTTTACTTGCCTTCGACAAACGGAGAATAAGCATTCCTTTTAATGTAAACGATACAGCATGATCTCGGAAACTATAGGTAGTATTTTTGAGGTTTGTCATGAAGCTTTTGTTGAGAATGCCGGAACGGGGCTCCTTTTTATACATACCATTATCCGTTGTAAGAGTCAAAAGACTCCCTGCTTTACCCTCTGGCTGAAATTTAGGCGCTTCCTTTAGTTACTTGAACCTTTGTAGCAACTTTATTTACAGTAGCCAACACCCGGAAACCACACAATGGTCCTTCAGCGGGTGAATGGATGAGTAAACTGTGGCAAGTCCACACAAAAGGATACTACTCAGAGATAAAAAGGAATGAAATACTGATATACACAACAGCTTAGATGAATCTCAGAGACTTTGTGCTGAATGAAAGAAGCCAATTGCAAAAAAAAAAAAAAAAGGAAAAAATAAAGCTGATTCCTGTTTGATTTTATTTACCTGGCATCCTGGAGAAGACAAAACTATAGGAGATGGAGAGCTTATCAGTGGTTGCCAGAGTTAGGTTAGGGTTAGGAAGAAGGTGTAGGAATAGCAGAGGGAGTTTTTTAGGCTGATGCAATGATTTTGTATCTGCCTTGTGGTGATGGTTTAAAAAATTGACGCATGTGTTAAGACTCATGGAACTATGTATCTTACCCCACAAAGTCAATTGTACTATATACTAACTTTTTAAATTAAAAGCTTCTGCATGAAAATTTTTTCCTGCCATTGATTCTCTGGAATCTTCCATATTGATGCCACCTTCCATTTCCTGAGGATGTTGGTAATTATTTCCATGGACTCGTCATTTATCATATTACACAGAACAGCAGATCTCAAATACTCTGACCTCAGGACTCCTTTACACTCGTAAATTTTATGGAGTTCCCCAAAGAGCTTTTATGTACATGATATTTATTTAATGTGGGTTATATCTATTACTGGATTAGAAGTAAAAGCAGAGAAATTGAATGTTTATTCATTTAAAAGTAATAGTAAACCCATTGCATATTATGTACATAATACACTTTTATGAAAATTATCTTTTCCAAAACAAACAAACAAATTGAGCGAACACAGGATCGTTGCTTTACATTTGTGCAAGTCTCTTTAATGTTTGGCTGTTTTCTCACATCTGGTTTTGCATTCAGTATGTCGTGATGTCACATGTCATGTACCCTCACTGTACCCTCATGGGAGAATGAAACTGAAAAAGACAAACAGCATCTTAGTATTTTTGAAAATAATTTTTTTTTCATTCTCAGACTGTGCTTTGAGAACCACTGCTTTAGAAAGAGCAGAAACATGGGCTGGTTCTCCCCCTGTATCCTCGGTAGCACTCTGGCTGTGTGTTGAATCACCATTCGACCTTTGTTTTCTTTAGGAGTATATTCAACCGCAGTCCTTAATTGACTACCATAAGGTTTTTTGACATTTCCAGTAAATGTATAGGTCTTTGGTGCCATGGACTGGATTAGTCTTCATTCTAAAATTTTGTATTATATTCACAGTTCACGTGCAAGATGCTTTTTGGCATACTATAAACATGTCCTCATAATGCTCTTCTCAGCTTATACCAGATTTTTTTAAGTTTCGTAAGTGCATGCTTTGATGAAATTAAAATATGGATTCTAGATCTAGGAATGACTAAACGGTCCCTAATGCAAGGAAGAGGTAGCAGCTAACTAACTCAGAGTTCTGTTGTTTTTATTCCACAAATGCCTTCCAAATTATAATCATTCCTTCAGTAGGTATATGTTGGGCCTCTCCTCTGTGCACACCCACAAAGAAGGCATTTCTGGGGATGCAGAGAAGAGTAAGTAGGGCATGCTGTCTGCCCTTAGGAAACTGATTGTGTAGTGGACAGTCTTCATGTTCTTGTTCATATCTGTGTTTCTCAGTTTGTATTGAACTGACCTTTCATTTCCCAGCTGTCAGTCTTCTTTTATATGCTTTAAAAAAAGTTGAATAGTGCGTGTTCTGCGTATGATTAATCAGCTTAAAGGGCTAATTTCCTTTATTGAAAGTCATAGAGAAATTCTGAAGGCATTTCTAGGATCAGAGCAAGAGAACTCTGAATTAGTGCTTTGGTGATGCATACAGCAGTGTTTTATTTAGCACAGCTTCATCACCATTCTTTCTTAGCTCTCCCTCCTTCTTGGAAGAATTAAAGATGTTATAATTAATGAAATCCCAGCTACATTCCCTTTGATGAGGGAACAAATTAAGATCTAGTGACATCTTCAAGTACAAAGTGTGGCACCTTCACTAAAAATGAGGTCTGCCCTGACTTCTGATTGTATGGTAAGGGTCACATCTCTGTGTGAAGCACTGACCTCTCTCTAGAGTTCGTATTTTAAAGCACCCATCAGGCATTACTGCTTCGTGGTCCCGTAGCATATTTCAAATCCGCGTCTCCCGCATCAGTGCCTCATTCATATTCCCTTCCTATTTTCTCAAGAGTTTCACGGCACTGTTACTTCTCACGCATCTTTGGGCTCTTTTTCTGTATGCTCAAAGATCCTTCTTAAAAATAAAGAACCCTCATCCTTGCCTTGCCATTGATCCACTGCCCTGTCTTTCTTTTCTTCTTTCCAAATCTCTTGATCTGCATCATATCACCTTCCACATCCTCATCTTCCATTTACTCCCCTTCGACTGTATTATTCAACTAAAACCGTGCTCTCCATGGTCACAAGTATCCTTCTGATTCCCAAATCCTTTTACTTCTTTTCAGTCTTCATCTTACTTCTCAACAGCTAGTTAGCACAGCTACTCTTTCTGCTACCTCTCTCCTTCCCTGTTTTCTTTTCTTTCTCTGTACATCTCCCTGCTGGAGGCTCTCCCTGTTAACTTCTGCTTGCCTTCCCCCCGTGGTACTTTGCTGCTTCCTCTGCGTCTGCCTGCTGTTTAGACAGTGACAATTCCATCCTCCTCCCTCTTCTCGATAGATTTCTCTCCGTGGTGAATTCATTCCCATGACTTTAGATCATGTCTCTATGCTGATAAACTCTAAAATCTTTATCTCATGTCTCAGCTCTTCCCTCCTGAGGTCCAAACCTGTCCTTGGGACTGCGTGGTAATGTTCTCTATCCCAAATGACTTGATTCCTCAAATTTAGGGTTTTCAGATCCAATCTACTTATCTCTCCCCCTGCCCCTACCTACTCTTTCTCTGTAATTCTCAGCAATTATACCATCCATTTATTTAGTTAGTCTGTAGTAACTTACTGAGCAACTACTATGTACTAGATGTTGCTCTAAGTCTTTTAAATGTTGCCTCATTTAATAGTAATAGAAATGGTGATAACAGAAGCTAACATGTAGGTAGTGTTTATGTGCTAGGCACTCGTGTGTATCGTATGTATGTTAATTCATTTAATTCTCACAACACTCCTATAGGTTACATACTGTTATTAACCTCATCTTATAAGTGAGGAAATGAGGCTCAGTAACTTTAAGTAACTTGCTTAAGAAGTCACATCTATCAGAGCTTATAAGTGTCTATGGAGTACCCAGTTCTGTCTCACACCAAAACTACTTCACTACACTATTACATTGCCCTAACTACCCCTCAGGGTCAGACTCCTCTCTTTCCTATGCCATGTACATCTAAATTAGATGTTTCCTGCTTATAAATGATCTATTGTCTTCCAGAGACCATTATTCTACCCAGCATACCTAAAGGATTTTGCATCCTTTCGTAAATAAATTTTTTACTATGATGGCCGCATCTTTTGGAGCAAGGGACCATGCCGGTGCCTTTTGCATAGTACATGCTAGTAAATTGTCATTTCTTTTCACTGACTTCTTACTTCATCCCCTTCATGACTCCCCACGCCCTTCTTGCAAGCTTCTGGTTACATCTTTCAGCTCCCGCTAGCACTTTGTTTATACTGCCTTCATAACACCTGACACGTTATGTATTCATTGTAGAGCTAGCTCTCTTCTTGTTTACTGCAAATATTCAAAGGTGTAGTCACTTACTCCTTTGTGTGCTCCCAAAAACAAGCACAGAACTGACACATAGTAGGCCCTCAGATAACATTTATTAGATATATGGAAATAAAATGTGTATTGATGATTTTGGAATGGAAAATATGAAAATATGACAGTATACGGAATATCTCATTTTTGAAAATTGATTAAACTCTTGGTCTCAGAATACTTCGTTCATTGACATGTCCATCTCCAGAGAATGTGAAGATTTAGTTGGGACATTTAGGAAAATTATTTTTATGAGTTCTAAGCAGTAGGGTTATGTGACATCTGGCTTCGTATTCATTGGTAGCCAAGTAAGTGCAGAAACGGTAACCAGAAACTCACAATGCAGGAAGTAGCAGGTGGAATTTAAATACTAGATTATTGGACCTCCTTTTGCTACTTAAATCACTTAGCACACTTAGTGGATCCACAATATTCCATTTATAGACCAAGCAGACCATTTTTGCTAGATTGATTCATTGAGATGAACAGCTAAAACAAGTTAAATCCATCATCACATCTCTGCATAATTTTAAAATGAATTTAGTTGGTGTTAAATGGACATTTGTTTTTATTGTCTCAGAGATGGGACTTTTCCTCCAGTAAAGCAGAATAATGTATCTATATGGTGTTCTAGCTTGAGCAGTACATAAAGATTAGTAAATAAGGCCCCATTAAAAATACTTACATTGTAAGTAACATGAGTCCCAGTAGCGTTTCTAAGGTCCATTAATGCTTATTCTGAGGATCAGAGCTCATTTTACTGAGCCATTTAGTCAAACCGTGTGATTATTTAGAAAGTTAATTCATGCATACTAAAATCTAGCTTAAGTAATTCAGAGGGTAGGAGGTAAAACTCTACGGAGACGATAGTCCTTTTTGTTATTTAATGATCAACCATAATTAACTTGCAAATTTGAAATAATTAGAACAAATTAAAGGTATTTAACTTTGCCTCCCTAAAGAAAAATTCAAATTGCACCAAATGCAGCTTTAAATTATTCAAATCTCAGAGGTCTGGGCTAGATTTTTTTTTTTATAATGCCTTTTCTATGATGAGAATACCAATCTGCTCTTTGTCAGAAGGCATCCTATCAAGTAATTGTTCTTTGTGTTTAATAAATGACAGCTATTCTTTGTGAAAGTATTCCAGTCTCCCAAGACTGCATCAGCATTTCCGTGGCATTTTAATTCAATAAAACAAAAGGTTAATGTTTTTCCACTTTTTAAGGAATGCAAATACAAGTGGTATTCAGTTGGTCCTAAATGACATTTAAATTTTACCATTCAAGCTCAGACAGACTATCGCGACATGAGATTTGGGCGAAATAAAGAAGTTCAAGTTTTGGATGATTAGAATTTTATTGAACTTGAAGAACTAGAAATTTTTTTTTCCTTCTCCATCCTAAATCAAGGCTACGCAAAGTTTCCCATTTCATGTTTCATAATATTAAAATTCGGAGATAGAGTTCAATAAAATCTCAGTAACTTAAGAATGACTTACACGGTGTGGCAGTCCTAAATGCCATGAGTTTAACCTCTTCTGCTGTCTGTCATTATTTTGATCATTTTACCATCACTTTAACAACTCCAAGAGATACTAATAAGAATAGCAGCAAATTATTTCTAACAATGTCATCATATCAATGAACGAAGTCCTGTATAGTCATAGCCCCTCAATGAATTTTGTACACATTTTATCTGGACTATGTGAAATGATAAGAAGCACTGATCATCTGACAATTAGGTTCTGACTTTATGGTGCCCCATACAGAGAATGAGTGATACAAAATATGTGGACAAGTGAATGCTTAGTACCTAGTTCTATGTAGTTTTGGAAATAAAATAATTATTAATTTTGATATTATCTCCATATATCTAAAAGTTGCTTTGGTAACTTTTTTCTACTGGTTTAATGTTATTATTTTTATTTATTTATTGTACAATATCATATTTTTTAAATTGAAGAATGATTGATGTACAATATTAAATGTTACAGGTGTACAGTATAGTGATTCACAAATTTTTCAAGGTTATACTCCATTAATACTTATCATAAAATATTGTCTGTATTCCCCACGTTGTACAATACATCCTCGTGGCTTATTTTATACCTGATAGTTTGTACCTCTTAATCTTCCCCCTCCATCTTGCCCCTCCCCCTTCCCTCTCCCACTGGTAACCACTAGTTCGTTCTCTGTATCTGTGAGTCTGTTTCTTTTCTGTTATATTCACTAGTTTGTTGTATTTTTTTAGATTCCACCTGTAAGTGATATCTTACCCTATTTATCTTTCTCTGTCTGACTTATTTCACTGACCGTAATGCCCTCCACGCCCATCCACGCTGTACACAAGCAACTACCATGTTTGAAATCAACTGTACTTCAATTAAAAAGCAAAAACCAACCAACTCACCAACCCATTTAAAATATGGGCAGAAGAACTGAACAGACGTTTTTCCAAAAAAGGAAATGCAAATGGCCAACAGGAACATGATAAGTTGCTCAACATCACTCAGATCAGAGAAATGCAAATCAGAATTGCAATGAGGCACCGTCTCACACCTGTCACAGTGACCATCATCAAAAAGAACACAAATAACAATTTTTATTAATCCCTAATATTCAATTAACAGTTTATTTTAATTCCAATAACAATTTATTTTAATCCCTAACACTCATTTTTAGGACTTAGAAACATTTTAGTTATGCAAGTCTTGTTTTAGCAGACTTTTTATTTCTCCAGGTATTCTGGATCTTAGTTATACTCTGTAGCTTTATGAGCAGTTTCATGGGTCTGAGTCTCATTTCCCCAACTCCAAATATAAGTTTTGTGAGGATAAAGACCGTTTCTTCTCCAAAATTGTTGTGGCAGGACACAAAATAGACCTTTAGTAAACTATTTAAATTAAACCTCAGTGAAAAAAAAATAAGGAAAAGAAATAAAAACTTTTTACTACCGTGAATTACATTTCAACTCATACTAAATTATATGCCTTTGTGTGATCTATAACCCCTTTTGTGCTCTCTGCAGCTCATTCATGCTTATTCTTTTCAGCTTATTGAAGTCAAAATGTGATGACTGCTTGCTAGGAACATCATCATCCGTCAAAAAGTACCAAGGCTCTACTAACAGCGGAGAGAGTAGAAGGGAGAAGAAGACAGTTGAGTTTCAGTCACATGTGGAAGATGATGCCCTGTGGACGTGTCAAAAGAAAGATGCATTTCAACCCCAAAGAGGTAAGCTTAGTGTCAGTAATAGCAAAATGAGGAGCTGCTGGGGGCAGGTGGTTGCTGGTGGCTTCCAGCCATGAGCTCCAGACGATTTCCTGTTAAATGTTACAAACTGACATGTGCCTGCAAGGCCACAAGTAGCGCACCTCCCAGATCAGTGAATTGCATCAACGCTTCTCTTAGAACACTCATGAGAATCTATCTAATGTGGTGCTCTTTTTGTGTCAAAGCAGCAAACAAAAAGAATTTGTATGGCCTGTAAGTATGGTCACACTTGCAAAATAATGCTCCAAGTGAGTAAAGAGGACAAGAAATTGAACATGAATCTTGTGTAGGAAAGTAAACTGCAACACCTACAATTAATCCTCAGTTAACTGGAAAGATGGCGAGGGTGAAGGAGAAGTCATCGTGACTAAATCAAAAACCTCGTAAGTCTTAAGCCTATATTGCTTAGCAGTCTTTTAAGTGCCAGTAAATCTTCCTATTTTATATATCGTAGATCTTTTAAAAGAAATCAATTATAAATAACTGTGTGAAATGAGTGAATTTCAATGCCGTCAAATTTAATTGCATTTCCCAGTTGTTTCTGGAGTGGCTTTTGGCTTATTCTCTCCTGGAATCATTGAACAATGGACTCTAGAGCAGAATGAATCAAGTCTGAGCTTCACTGGTCAGAGGAGACCAGTGTACAGAAAACAAAGGGCCCCAAAAGATCTCGGGGCCAGCCCCCTTCTGCTGACTTCTCTTTCCTAGGCATCTTTCTTTCCAGCTCACAACCGTTAATCCTGATTTCCTTCTTATGCACTTATTTTTCCAGCAGGCTAGCTAGCACTGCCCACCTCTCGTGTTAATCATCCAGCTTTTCATAATCGCTCTACCACCCTCACGTTTGTGTATTTGAGAACTGGGCAGTGCTTTGTGAGAAGATCTTGCAGGTGTGCTGCTCTCTGCCTTTCCTCAGCAGCAGCCAGCTTTGTCCTGTTTTTTGGCTTTAATCGTGATGACTCTAGAAATCGTTTAGTCCTCTCCCAGATAACTGAGAGATGGTAATTAGTCCAAGCTTCGGATGGGAGACCATCCACTATTTGAAACAAAAGCTAAGGTGCATTTTGCTTGACATAGTGCAAAAGTTCTGCAGACCTCTGTTGTTTTAGGACCACTCAGAGCAACTTTTGCCTTTTGAGACTTTGCTACCAAAAAACAAAAATGAAATGGAGGAGACTTAGTATCCGAGATGGAATCTTCTTTACTTTTTCTATTAGTAGTCCTTCAGAGACGGGAAACTCTTACTTTTGACTCCCTCTATTCTTAGTCATTGCATTTTTAGAGATTGGAGAACCAACGAAAGTTGGTGTGGTGATTACACTGCAAGTCTCAACATAGTCTTCTCTTAACTTGACAACAAATTGTTGTCCTGTGTCAGCACTAAAATAAAATAGCAAAATGAGGAAAATATAGTGTAATAGCAAAGGGACAAATAACTTGTGTTATTGGTTAAGCCTGCAGCAACATTAGAAAGCTGCCATTGAAAAGGGAATCACCAGGCCAGCCCCGGCCCTGCTGGAGGTTAATCTCTCCCCTGCCCAGCTCCAGAAGCCAGGAGTCTAGAAAGGGCTTGTGTCCGAAAAAGAAAATCAATTTCTAATTTGAAACAAAATCATTTTTGACTAACAGTGGTTCAGAACCCATTACTTTTTGCTGTATAGTCTGCTGACTTTTCAGCACTTTCTGTTGTGCACAATGAATCCTAATAGTCGTTTTATAATGTTGCTGTACCAATCAGTTTAACCAAGAGAAAGCTGTTACAATTCTGCAAAGTTTTCACTCATGGTTTTATTTTTTCATCAGTTTTTTTTCTTTTCCCTTCCCCGACTCTTTTTTGAAAGGCAGGGGGAGGGGAGGCGTGTTGTAGTGTTGTACTGAAAAAAAAAAGAAAAATTTTCATCTTTTTTAAGAGTTTTGTTTCAAGGTATTCACAGGAATTATTAACTTTTTTTTTCTATTCATAAGAAATGCTGTCTTGTAGTTTTCTCTTCTTTTATTCTCATATGGAGCCTTTAGCAAAGGCTCCCTGATCATTGAGGGAGCTAAAGCTGCCCCTTGGAGCCATCCTGCCCATTACAGACCTAGCGTGCACAGCTTACGGTACAGGGCAAGGTGATTGCATTGGCACTTGCTGTGGGAGACAGACTTTCCAAAGTGTGCTGCAGCCGCATTGGACACCCTGTTTAGCATAAGGCCAATGACCTGACACTAATTGCCTAAGTTACACCGCTTGATTTAGCATCTCCTTAATTGCTTTCCCCTCTTTAGTGTGTCTGCATTTTTAAATATATTATTCTTCTGTTTTATATCCTTTGTTACTTTTGTTGTCCTTTAATCATTAAGCACTATACAGGACATGTACTGCAGGACCATTAATCTTTATTATCAGTCTCACTCCTTTACCTCACCTAGCCTCCTCACACTGTTCTGTCAACTTTATTAATACTAAACATAAAAAAAAAAGAAAAAGACCTGATTCTTCTCTCAAGAAATAACCTTGTGATTGCAAAAATATCAGTACAATATTATCAGAATTATGCTTAAAATATACATTGTTTTTCAATCATTGATACTTGGAATGAGCTACCTTAGTTGCTTTTATTTGAGCTCTGTGGAACATAAAGACCTTACTTAGGAAAATCTAAACTTGAGTCAAGAACCGTTAAGCCAAAGGCATAAATCTGGAAACACCCAATCTTCTGTCCTGTTTTCTCCTCCCTACATAGCAAGTGTTTTTATTCTCTCCTAGCTTGCCTGGAATCTCCCCTTCCTGAACAATCACCGATTCTCTTATATAAGAGCCCTCAAAGCTGGGGAATTTTTTTTCCCTTTTATGCTGATGGGCTAGCAGTCTGTGAGGCCACTGAACGCACACGTTCCAGAACTGAAACGTTAGACCTCGGGGCTCGGCACTGCCTGTTCATTCTGAAGTCAGGCTGCAAAGCCACTCCAAAGCCAATACTGCGTGAGAGCTGCCTCCTGTTCGTCCCTCTGTCACTGGTCTCTGACTCCCCTTAACACTCTGAAAGAGTCTGAGAGAGGCTGGACCTGGTGTCATGTGGATTGGCCTGATGGCATTGACCATGCCCTTCATGTTGTCGTTGGGGTTTTTTTGAGGTTGTGTAATACACAGCAGCTGTCACTGGTTGAGACTCCGAGGGAGACTCCCAGACACACTGGAAGATGATTATTGTGGAAGTGAGCAACAATCTCTGAGGCGCCTAATTATTCCTCTAAGTGGCCCTGCGCTTGCAATGATGTGAGTGTTCTTTGTAGCCCAGCGTGGACTAATGTAGACCATGTGATCAAAGACATGAGCAAGTTGAAGTGTCCCAAGTACAGAAACCATTTCCATCTTGCCTCTGAGGACCTTTTATTTATGTTTCTTTTATTATTAGCATCATCATTATGATTATATGTTTAATCGTTAGAAAAGGTACCACAATATATTACTTCTAGTTCCCAGTAGTCTGAGCTAAAAGAGTTATTAAAAGTTGATACCTTTTCCATCAGCACACAGAAGACAAGCATAGTACAGAGCTACGGGTAAACCCTAATGTGTAGGTTAATTTGTCCTGCCCAGCGCACCCAAGAAGGAAATTCAAATGCAAGAGACTAACATTCAGAGTGAAGTCGGTGTGTGTCGAATAGTCATTTAAACCAGAGGCCCTACATTTCCTATCCTCTGCGATAGAAAGAAGGATCTTAAAATACTGTATAACCGATTAGTTATTTTTTATATCTTGCATGTTCTCCCACCAGAACATAAGCACTCCATATGTTCACTGCTGTGTCCCCGTCTCCGAGAACAGGGCTTGACATGTGATGGGTGCTCATAATCTATTTGTTACATGAATTAACGCATTACCATTGACCCTTGAACAAATCAGGTTTGCGCTGCCTGAGTCTACTTACATGCAGGTTTTTTTCAGTAGTAAATTCTGCAGTACTACACAAGCCATCACTGATTGAATCCAAGAGTATGGAGGAACCACCTATACAGAGGGCCATCTATAAGTGATACTCGGATTAACCCCCATGTTGTCCAAGGGTCAGCTGTAGATGTATTGATTTTTCTTTCTGTGTCCTTGCCCCATTTTCCCACAACAAGGATCTAATCAATTAGATGTCTTGACCTCAGTGCCTGTAATGGTTTAATGATTTAAGAAATGTATGCACTGGATGCCTTCAGAGTCCATATGGTGATTGACTACTAATGTCAAAGAGGTGTCAGTAGAGTGGGGTCTTAAAACCAGCACTGTTTGAGAGCCAAGAAAACTGTGGGGGGGTTCATTTTCTTTTATTCTAATTGGGATTTAATTTATATACAGTGAAATTGCACAGGACTTAAGAGCATAGTTTGATAAACCTTGACAATTGTGTATGCCGACATAATTAAGAAATAGCACATTTCCATTATTCATGAAAACTTCCTCATGTTCCTTTCCAGTCGTTCCCCCCGAGGCCTCTCTCCTCGGTCGGCAGATGGCTGCCTTCTCGCTGTGTCCTCACGTGGCCTTTTTGCTGCGAACGTGCATCCTTGGTGTGTCTCCCTTTTCTTATAAGGACAAAGAGTCGTATTGGATTAGGGGCCACTTCTGTGACTTCTTTGAACTTAATTACCTCTTTAAAGTCCCTGCCTGCAAATACAGTCACATCCTGAGGTGTACTGGGGGTGAGGACTTCGACATATGAATTACAGGGCTGGGGGAGGGGGAGAGGCACAGTTCAGTCCATAACAACTACTCTCTTTCCAATCTTTCTATGCCTTTTATTTCTTTTTCTTATTTTGTTGTATTCTCTAGGACTTCTGTTACAATGTAGAACAAAATGGTAAACGTGGACTTCCACACCTTGGTGGCAGTGTCATGGGGAAGGCAGCCGTCTTTCACCATTAAGTACGATTTTAGCTGTAGGTTTTTGTAAAATGCCCTTTATTTGGTTAAGAAGGTTCCCGCCTCATTTACTGGGAACCTTTATCATAATGAGTGTTGAATTTCATCACATCTTTTTTCTTCACCTATTGAGACGATCATGTGTTTTCTTCTTTATTCTGTTAACTTGATGAATTACACTGATGGGACAATGTTGGTACGTAATGTCCTTTTTTTATGTAATGACCTTGTCAGGTTTTGGTATCAGAGTTATGCTAGTGTCATAAATGAGTCAGAAAGATGTCAGCAAAAACGGCAGAGTAGGGACTTCCATGGGCTTGTTCCTCCCCAGAAACTCTGAAAAACCTGGCACAGTCTGCCAGAGCCAGCATTATCAGAACTCTGAAAGATAGTGAATGATGTATAGAAACTAAGCAAATGCTTAACCGGGAAAAAGGCCACTGAAACATGTTGGGAGAACATTATAGAATCTTGGTTTATCGTTGTTCCGCTCCCTTCTGCGCCATGGCAGTCTTGAGAGTGGCAGCTGATTCCAGGTGTGAGTGAGTACCTGGTCCCAGAGGAAGCAGACCTTACTCTCAAGGAGTCCTGTTTGTCTGTTTCAAACTGTCTGTGGATTTCCCAAGGGCTGATACTAGGGGACTGCCTCTGTTTTTCCTACCTGTGAACTTTTTCAGGACAGAGAAGCAGGTACACGTAGGACATCCCTTGAAAATGTTGAAAGCCGAGTGAACACACCACTACCGATTGGGGTAAAAGAGTAGCAGTTGAGACAAATAGTAGATAACCAAAAGCCAACAAAACTAGATAAAACAGACACATTCCTAAAAGCACACAAACTACCAGACTGACTCAAGAAAAACAGAACATCTGAATAGACCTATAACAAGTAAAGAGATTAAATCAGTAATCAAAAAAACTCCCAGCAAAGGCAAGCCCAGGACCAGATGGCTCCACTGGTGAATTCTACCAAATATTAAAGAAGAGTTAATGCAAATCTTTCTCAAATTCTTCCCCAAAAATAGAAGAGGAAGGAACATTTTCCCACTCATTTTAAAAGGCCAGCATGTATCTGATACCAGAGCCAAAGAAAAGAAAGCTACAAACCAAAATCCCTTGTGAATGTAGATTAAAATGTCTTCAACAAAACAACAGCAAGCCGAAAGCAGCAGCACATTAGAGGGATTAGGTATCATGACCAAATAGGATTGAGCCCGGGATTCAACAGTGGTTCAACATGGAAAAATCCATCAGTGCAATATACTATATTAATAGAAAGAAAAAAATATGATCATCTTAACACAGAAAAAGCATTTGACAAAAACAGTAATAAAGCAGCAGTAGAAGGAAATTTCCTCAACGTGATGAAGGGCAGATTTGACAAACCCACAGCCAGCATCCTGTTCAGCTGTGAAAGGCTAACGACTTTTCCTCCAAGATCAGGAGCAAGACAAATATTCCCACTTTGCCACTTCTATTCAACATTTTACTGGAAGTTCTAGACAGAGAAATTAGGCAAGAAAAAGAAATAAAACATATCCAGGTTGCACAGGAAGGAGTTAAACTGTATTAGCAGATGACAGGGCTTCACAGGACAGGCCTGAAATGGCATATATAGTGTCCACTAGTTTCCTCCCTGACCACACAGAATGACAAGGGAGACTGGGGCATATAATCTAGCCGTGGACTCAGGAAGAAGGGACGAGTGCATTTCGGTGGATAATCAGCAGCATCTCTCACAGCAGCATTCTTTGTAGTAACCCCAAATCAGAAGCACTCCAAATGTCCATCAATCGCAGAATGGATAAAAAGTCATAAACGCATGCAATGGACTACTACGTAGCAAAGGAGGCAAACTGCAGCTACATAAATCATCAACACAGATCAATCGTGCAGACACAATACTGAGCACATGAAGTCTCAAAAAGAATATATATATAGTATAGTTCTATTTGTATAATGTTCAAAAGCAGCAAAACTACATCACTTTTTCACGATGCATACATAAATGGTAAAACTATGAAGAACAGAAAGGGGCTAATTATGAGAACAGTGGCTGGCTCTTAGAGGCGAGAAGAGATTGTAATTGGGGGTGAGAATCAGTGATGCTTCCAGGTGGCGATGCTGCCAGGACTTTCTTACTCTAGAAGAGGGTTACATTGATATTTTCTTCATCATTTGTTCTTTAAACTAAACTGAATGTTATAGCTCAGCTATTTTTAAAATGCACAATAAAACAAAGGGCTCAGAAACAGAGTTTTCTCAAACACTGAACTCTAAGAAGTTCTCTTATCATGAGATATTGATTGATGGATGAGCAGAATACACCCAGCTCTATATAAATAGGACATGACCCATTATGTTCAATTCCATCCGTGTATGCAAAAATATATCTGGGTGTTTATTTATATAAGTATATTCACATTTATTTACATACATAAGCATATGCATTTATATATGAAAGTTATCAGCCTAACGGATGATATTCTTACAAGTACTTTTATTTTTAAGACGTGTATATTGTCTTTGTGTATGTGTGTGTGTGAAAATATAGACATCTGTCATTTTATGAATATGCATAACTGTATGTAATTGTTGGTATACTTAATATTAAATCAAATTGTATAGATGGAACAAATATAATTAAAAACTGATATACAGCTTTCTGTAAACTTAATAAGGAATAGAACTTAGAGAATTAAGAAAAAGGGATAAATTTGCCCTATGCCTTAGAGCAATCATTCTTAACTTTTTGGGGTCCCAAATCCTGTTAGAATTTAATGAAAACTATGGCCCCAGGAAAATGAATGAGCATATATATATGTACATACATTATTGTGCCTGCAATTATGAGGGATTCACACATTCCTGAAGTACATAGAAGTCCTTGCACCCTCTGCTAAATTTTCTTTAAAAAATTTTTCCCATCAAATTATCAATTGTCTTTACTAAGTTTTTAACAGAAATGTCAAAACAGGAAAAAAAAAAAAAGTAAGACTAATGTTCAAGTGTTCCGTGATAGTGACATAAGAGATTTATTTCTGTTTAATCACTACCGGGCATACCGTCTTCCCTCTCGCCTCACTTGCAAATCCCTCTCTGTTGTTTCGCCTCCTGTTACCTACTTAACTTTCCCCTTCCACCACCCAGGATCCCACCCCGACGGCTGTAGTGGTAGGGCCTGCTTTGTTTACCTTCGGTCTGCCTGTTCCACTCCCTTCTGCCTTCTGCTGTAAGAAGAATCTCTCCAAAGACCAGTTAGGTTTTTTTTTTCATTGTTGTTACTGCTTTGTTTTATGTTTGAGACCAACTCACACAACGTTTAAGAGTTTGCAACGCAGAGTCAAAGAGACCTTGACTGCATTCAAAGCCCAGCCTTGTTCCAACCAGCCCCATGTGATATTGGACGTGCTGCTCGACCTTTTCAGTTTCCACTTGCTTATCTGTAAAATGAGGACAGTAATATAATTTATGGACTGCCGTAAGGATTAACGAGATAAGGCAGGTAAAGTGATTTAAAGTGATTAGCAAGGTACAAGGACATGAGATACTCAGTAAACATTTCCTGAATACATTAAACATTTAGCCTGGAGGTTTTTATAATTTAAGACTTTTACTAATTCCATGCTCCTTATTCTTTTTCAAAATTCCACCTCCTGCATCAGATCTTCCTGAATCCTATAGCCAGATGTGATCTCTCCCACTTCTTAATTCCTCAGACCTTTCATATTATTTTTTACAGCAGTAATAACATCAGTGGTGAAAAACTCTGGGGTCAGATTGGCTGGATGTGAATGTGGGTCACTTACTAGTTTTGTGACCTTGGGCAGGTCGTGTGAGTCCCCTATGGCTTATTTTCCTGATTTGTAAATTAGATATTAAAAAATAGTGTCTATCACAAAGGGCTTTTATGAGGACAAATACAACTAATTTCTAGAAATGACAAAACTATATAGAGAAAGCTGGAGGGGAATAGGAGCAGAGGAGACCGGGAGAAGGGACTGACTACAGATGGGCACGAGGGAACTCTCTGGAGTGATGAGATATTCTAAGACTGGACTGCAAAGATAAATAAGTAAATGCCATGACAAAAATGTTAAAAACTGGGCTGTGGCCACGCTTTCATAGCTGTATAAATTAACTGCTATTTATCAAACTGTACACTTAAGAGGAACAAATTTTATGGTATTCAAATTATACCCCAATGAAGCTGTTTTTAAAAATAAATAGAATATGTAGTCTATGGGAAAGACTCAGAGCAGCACCAGGCACATACGAAGCATCGCTGTGTCTGTTAGCTGTTCCTATGACCTTATCCTGCCTTGCGTTATGTATGATGCTTTACCAGGCTGTTCAGAGAGCATCGCAATGCCTACACTCACAGCTCTCTCCCCGTCTCCATAAGCTAAACCTGAGCTTAATCCCGGCACCAGCCCTTGTGCATCATTAGGTCCTCGGTAAACATCTCCTGAATGCACTGTGTGAGCCGATGGAGTTTGTGTCTAGTAAGAAAAAGTGCTGGTTTGGGTTGAGGGTCCTGCAGGGTTGTGTATAAGAAGTCTGAACTATGCATTTATATAACTGGTCTTTTACATCTTACATAATAGAGACCAGTCAGTGTCGAGTATGGCTTTTGAATTCCAAGGATTTTGGTGATCGTTCTGGTGCTAATCTCTACAGATGTAAGACTCCACCATGTGGTATTCCCAACATGCCAAAGCTGTCTTCATGTTACTTGAACATTCACCCTTTCCTCAAAGAATGAGTGACTCTTCCCAAATAACTTCTTTCAACACCCTGGGCAACAGTTTCCTAGGAACCAGGAAAAAAACTGTGAATGAGAGTCTACAAGAAAGGCAGGGATGTTCTGTGCTGTTTGGAAAATAATACCAAGGAGGAAGAGGAGAAAATTATTATTAGAAACAGTAATGATTAGAAAAGAACAACAAAAAATCCTTCTGTCCATGTCATCTTATTATTCAGCACTCTGGAAAAGAATAGTAATTATCAACTAAATACTGCTTGTTAGAAAGGAACAGAGGCCAAATGACCCCTATAGAGGCTCATCTAACCAGTGAGGCACTTGTTTTAGCCTAATGTAGAGTTCTTTAAAAGCAACATTCAAGATTTATATCTACCTGAAAGTTCTGGGGGTAGGATCAGTTTAATTTGGAGGGATTGGAAGTACAAAGTGCTGGGATTTTCTATGTTGTCAGAGAAAGGAAAGAGCTTTTCTTATGATAGTTAGAAGGAATGAAATAAAGCATTCTACCTTCTTGGGCATTTCTAAGTAAGCCCAGATCAGCGGGACTTTGATAGGCAGTCAAATTTAAGAACAAAATCCCTAGTTAGTCTGTTATTGCACAAATGCACTTTTTTAAAACATGATGTTGTGGATCACTGATGTTTACAAAACCAAAACAACCCGCTGAGTCTTCCATCTGCCATTGTTACATTTCAGGTGGGGAAATGGCTTCCTTCTAAAGCTTGGGGATGCCTATAATCTCTAATATAGTTCTCAGAATAGACCTTTCCATTTCCTTTTACTGAAAGCCCAAATTGTTTCCTTTATTGTTCATGCAGGGACGATGGCAGGAGTTAGGAGAGATGCATCCACATCTCCTATGACAACAGGAAGCCAAAAGGAGCTTGTAACCCCAACCACATCATCCGCCCAACATGGCACCTCCCGGTAAGTTGTCAAGGATTTTTTGCTTTAACACTCCAGATAAGAGCGGGGGTTTTTTTGAGTTATTTAATAAGAAGTGAAAAATCTTGACAATTCTTGATGTCTCTTACTCAAGAGAGAGGCTCTTATTTGGAAGTGTCCAGATTTGGCCAGGCTAAACTCATGGAGCCCTTTCCTCTGTACATGTCTTGCCTTAGTTGATAATGGTAATTGGCAAGGATTTTCATAGAAATGCAAAGCTAATCCTACCTCTCATCAACGAGTCTGCTTAGCATCATGTCCTTCCCAATGTATCATGGGTGGTGATACACTTGGACTATAAGCTTAGCTAACTGAATTAATGGATTCTAAAAACTACAGTGGGTTTTATACTACAATTAAAGAACTGTCAACATTTACTCATACCAGGGACATTTGAGGAGTTAATACTTTGATCAGTCTTTTCTGAAGTCAGGAAAAGAAATATGTTATTAAAATTTCTCCTAAGTCAACTCCTGTATTATATATTTAAAGCTAAATATATGAACATCAGCACCAAAAGGGCTTGTTTTATGTTTCCTTGGGGATATGATTATTTGAGCACTTAAATTCCTAGCAACTTACCAGATAAATATAGATTTTTTCAGACTTAATTTTAAAGAACTTTTGGGCACTGTCTCTAACATAGTGGGTAATAATAATTGCTATCATCCATTAAGCATTCACTAGGTGCCCAGCCCTGTGTATGCCTTATCTGATTTAGTCTTCATCACAGCCTTATGAGTTGGTAATACCGTAATCCTCATTTTCAAAATCAGGAAACTAAGGCTCAGAGAGATTGAGTGACTTGCCTAAGGTCACACAGCTGGTAAGAGGTAGACCCAGCATTTCAGACTCCAAAGCTCTTAATCTTAAGTATTATAATAGTTAACAATGACAATCTTCCTATTTTGGAAGCCACCCACAATCAAAAGAAAGTTTAACTAGTTTACCACATTCTCAGCCCATGATTCCTTCCTTCTGTTTTTAATGCTGCCATTAATGGCATTTTGCCAAAGACCTATAGTGAGTTGTGGTTCTTGAAGCTGTGATGGTGCTCCCTCTTTGGACCACTTAACATTGTGGCTTAATGCCTGTGCTCAGAGAGGATTCATCCTAGCTCACCTGGAGGAGTTTCTTTGGAGGAGTTGTAAGTAAAGAGGAAAGACAATCTGGATTTTCAAACTCAGTGACTTTTACTAGTTGAAGATCTTTGACGCTGAGATCCTCAGTGAGACCTTTCACACTGCTGTAATGTGTTTTTGATGGTTGCACTTCAGTTTAGAGAGCAGCATGAAAAAGAAGACTGAAATGTTTCCTCAGTAAGGGTTTTGTAGAACATTCTTAGCACACATTTTCTAAAATGACCATATCCACTTCGTTGAGTTTTACAAGCCCAGGTTAAAAAATTGCTGGGGAGGCTCCTATTTATGGAGCTTAAAAAAAGCTTTCTTTACCTGTTAGTTCTTAATACTGCAGATCAGCTAAATACAGATTCTCAGAAGCTTCTTAAATAATGAGCATTTGGGTAAATAAAACAATGTGTAGCACACCAGATTTTATCCTTAGAACTGCATAGTGGCATATTATAGGTCTATTATACAAAGTGCAGAGTCCAAAAAAACAGATTCAGTACTATGAAAATCAGTTACCAGGAAAACACAGTGGTTGCTTTCCAGATTTCAGAATCAAGATTATTTGAATTATTTTTATTTCAAAGTGTAAGGCAGGCATTTTTTATAGACAATTTTTACACGCAAACTCTTAATGCAAGAGAAAAACCTGTTGCTCCTCATCCCAACAAAAGCCTGAAGGTCCCGAGGAGAACAAGAGTAAGAGCCCTTTCTTTGTCCCCCTAACCCGCAAAACTTTTCTAGACCTGCAGAAAAGGATGGGGATGGGACAGATGCCAGTGGGAGACAGGTTTTCCTTTGTTCTCTGGACAGTGCTAACACCTAGAAGAGTCCCATATGGGTCCGTGTGCAGGTGATACAACCCTGTGTGGCAAAGTCATCTTTCTCATTCACAATGTAGGTTGCTAATTGTTCTCTCTGCTGCCTGTCAATATCATGTGAAATTTTCATTTCCCATTCAAGATGGGAAAAGTTGTGGCTGAAAATGTTAACATTTGCATTTTTATTTGTTGATTTATTTAAAGGACAGCCTCTCCTACAGCAATCCATCACTTGGTGACACCCCAAATATGAATACTGTATCGTAGACTTGCAGTTACATTGTGTAATAAGTGTTAGAGACAGTAAAGGAATGTTAACTATGTTGCAAATGTAATATTTATTGATGCATAAAGTTTATTGCTTTCCAGGTTCAATAATACTGACCATAGGACATTAATATCACTTAATCCTGATTTTAGCAGGGCACCTTTGTATGTAGAAATATTCATCTATCTCATGCTAACAAAATAAATCTGTAATTTACAGCACAAGCTAAGAGGGCTTTATAGTGTTCCGAGAGCTGCAATGCTTCTTGCATCCCATTTATTTCTGGCCTCCAACTCTGATCACACACCTCTGAGCTGTCCAAGAAAGTAACCACAGTGGGCATCTTGACGCAAGTGGGTGGCGCCACTGAACTAAGCAGTGCCATGCATTTCTGCTTGACCGGAACTGGTGACACCCACAGACCATTCCACCTGGAGAGAGGACTGTCATTCTGAACAGCTGATGGTTAGGTGCACCTTCGCTCAGAAAGAAAGTTGAACGAATACTTTTCCTGCCGTGACACTGAGTCAGAGTTTACCGATTCTACTTGATTCTCTGGCCTCCAGTGAGAAGCCAGAGCTGGGCAAGTTCCCAGTGAATCTGTTATGAGCACAAATGTTGCTGAAAATTAACCCTTTTGTGCCTTCCAGAATTAGTTGTGTCCACTGCCAGCATAAAGATCGTACAAGAAATATCTGAGACCCAAAGCAAAAGAAGTGATGTTAATTAGCAACCATCAGCTGTAATTGTCATCCCCATTAAGATGCAGAATTATGTAGTTCTTCGTTATAAATAACCTTTCTAATTGTACTTGATGTATGCCAATTTAATCAAAAAGTATACTTGCAACAGGCAGATATTTGCATTAATGTAGCTTTGGATCCTCAAATCTTTTATTTCAAATTTGACTGGGGAAAAAAGTCTATTACATGCTGTGTATTTTTTATATGTTGCTGTCTTTTTCTATTCAGGTATGTAGATCTGAGACATTTTATATTAAAATGAAGACAATATCTTCTGGATTATTTAATGAAACAGAAATCTTGTCACTTTTTTAAATACTAGTGGAGTTTCTATCTCTCAATCACATGATAACAAACTGATAAACAGACTCAGTCCTTGAAGTAAAAAGTTACTATGGCCCCTTCTCTGTTTTTCCCTGACTCATAAGTGTTAAGACTAGTTCTCTTGGCCTCTTTCTTGTGTCTCCTGTGAGATGTGAGGAGAGAGAGGCAGATCTCAACAAATCATGCTTAATTAGTGAATTTGGTGAACTGAAGTTAGCCTATTTCTAAGAAGTACTGTTCACCTCTCTAGCTTTTTTCAGAAAAATTAGTTTTCATCACAACACCAAGTTGAAGGTTTTTGTTTTACTTTGTTTTGTTTTTTGAGTTATGTCATGGGGGATAATTTTGTAGAACTTGTGTTTTGTTGAGGGGGGATGGAAATTTGTGTAAGTACTTTGAAGGACTTAATAGGTTATTTGGGGACTTTAAAAAAATAATAGCTTTGTTTCTTTTTTTTTTTTAAGACCTTGGTCCTTTGCTATCAAACCTTATACTTAATGTGTTCTGAAATTTTTGCTGTAAGTTTACACCTTGCTGAACTTCCCACAGCACAATTACCGGGGCACAGTCATGCTCACAGCTGACTTGAACGTGGCTCATGGAGACTCCTTTCCCACTGAGGTTGGGATCAAGGAACCCAGGCTCAGAATATTGGAGACTTGCAACCACACTCTCAAGCCCAGGCTAGGAAGGATCCAAGTACCCTGCAATCTAGAGCTTAAACTTCTCTCTGTTTTGAAGATACTGTTTTCCTTTGGGAAAATGTCTATCCAGGTCCTTTGCCCATCTTTTAAACAGACTATTTGCTTTTTGCTATGAGCTGTAAGAGTTCCTTATGCGTACTTATCAGATGTATAGTTTGCAGATATTTTATCCCAGTCCATAGGTTGCTGTTTCACTTTGTCAGCTGTTTCCTCTGCGGTGCAGAAGCTCTGTCGTTTGATGTAGTCCCACCTGTTTATTTTTGCTCTTGTTGCTTGAGCTTTTGCTGCCACAGCCAAAAACTTATTTCAAAGGTTGATGTCAGGAGCTTTTCTCCTGTGTTTTCTTCTAGGAGTTTTACAGTCTCTGGTCTTACATTTCAGTCTGAAATCCATCTTGAGTTAATTTTTGTATGTAGTGTAAGATGAGGGTCCAGTTTTCCCAGCATCATTTATTGAAGAGGCTCTCCTTTCCCTGTTGCATGTTGTTGGCGCCCTTGTTGAAAACTAGTTGACTGTTTATGCTTGGATTTGTTTTGGGGTTCTTGGTTCTGTCCCATGAGTCCGTGTGTTTTTTTATGCCAGTACCATACTGTTTTGATTACTATAGATTTATAATATAATTTGAAATCAAGAAGTGATTCCTCCAACTTTGTTCTTTCTCAAGATTGCTTTAGCTATTCAGAGCCTTTTAGGTTCCATGTAAATTTTAAGATTGCTTTTTCTATTTCTGTGAAAAATGTTATTGAAATTTTGATAGAGATTATATTGAATCTGTATATCACTTTGGGTGCTGTAGACGTTTTAACAATATTAATTATTCCAATCCATAAACACAGGGTATCTTTCTGTCTCCTTGTGTCCTCTTCAGTTCTTTTCATCAATGTTGTATAGTCTTCAATGTACAAATATTTCACCTCATTGATTAAATTTATTCCTAAGTATTTTATTCTTTTTGACACTATCATATTTTTTGCTTGATTTCCTCTTCTAATAGATCATTATTGGTGTAAAGAGACAGCTGATTTTTGTATCTCAATTTTCTATCCTGCAACTTTACTGAATTCATTCCTTACTTCTAACAGGTTTTTGTGCATGTGTGTGTGGAGTCTTTAGGGTTTCCTACATGCCACTTGAAGAGATAAATTTACTGCTTAACTATTTAGACGCCGTTTACTTCCTTCCTTCCTCCCTCCCTCCCTTTGTTGAATGGAAGTGGCAAGAACAAGCATCCTTGCTTTGTACCAAATCCTAGAGGGAAAGATTTCAGTGTTTCCCCCTTGAGTATGATGTTAGCTGTGGCCTTTTCATAAGTGGGCTTTATTATATTGAGGAAATTTCCTTCTATATGTATTTTATTGAGAGTTTTTAATCCTGAATAGATGCTGAACTTTTTCAAAGAAGATATACATACAGATTCCAACAGCTTAATGAAAAGATGCTCTTTGACACAACATTGTAAAATGACTATCACTCAATAAAAAAAAGTTAAAAAAAGAAAAGAAAAGAAAAGATGGTCAGCCTTACTAATCATCAGGTAAATGCAAATCAAAACCACAATGAGATATCACCTTATACCTGTTGGGATGGCTGTTATCAAAAAGATAACAAATATTGGCAAAGATGTGGAGAAAAGGGAACTCTTATACACTGTTGGTGGGAATGTAAATTGGTACGACTATTATGAAAAACATATGGAGGTTCCTCAAAAACTAAAATAGAGCTACCATATGATCCAGCAGTTCCACTTTTGGATATATATATGGAGGAAATAAAATAAGTACCTCAAAGAGATATCTGCACCCTCATGGTCATTCCAGCATTATTCACAGTAGCCAAGGTGTGGAAACAACCTGAGTCTCTATCAATATATGAATGGACTATGGAATATTATTCAGCCTTAAAAAAAGATCTGTTAAGTGAAATAAGCTAGACACAAAAATACTGCATGATCTCACTTAGATGTGGAATCTAAAATGGCCAAGTCATAGAAGCAGAGAGTAGAGTGGTGGTTACTGGGAGTGGGAAGGTGGAGGAAATGGGATGTTGGTCAAAGGGCACAAAGTTGCAGTTATGCGGGATGATTAAGTCCAGAAATCTAATGTACAGCGTGGTGACTATAGTTAGCAATACTGTATTAAAATAGTGGAAATTTGCTAAAAGAGTAGATTTCAGGTGCTGTTACCACACATAGAAAAATAATTATAATTATACAGGGAGATGGATATGTTAATTAGCTTGACTGTAGTAATTTCATTATGCATATGTATATATCAAAACATCATGTTGTATAATATCTACAGTTTTTATTTTTTTAATGAGTGTTTTTTTAATCTTTATTTTCACCTTAAGTAGCTTGACATGAAAATCCAGTTGCTTCCAGCTCTAGATGTGATGGTACAGCCTTTAAAAAGTGCTTGGACAGCTGGTGGTAGCTTGGTCCTCTGCTGTGCCAGGGAGGGGGACAACTCTTCCTGCATTTGTCCCCCTTCTTTCCCTGTGGGTTATAAACGAAGGCTTTGGCCCCTGGGCAGTTTAAGCATTGTTTAGTTTCCCACTGTACATTGCCAGGAACCACTCAGATTACAAAGAAGGGAAAATCGTGTAAATATGCTGTTCCTGATTATAACAAGGATCTGTTTTATCTCTGGCAGCAAAATTCTGGATTGACAGCTGCCAGGGGATTCAAAACCTTCACAAGAAAAACATTTCTATTATACTAGTAACAAAAATATAATGCTGAAAATTATAATTACCTGTTCACAGTCCTTGGCATGGCACCTTAGAGCTGTCAGAACAATTTAACATGCATTGTCTCATTTAAATCACACTCAAGCCCCAAGAGGTAAGTAGGAGTATTTTACAATGAGGAAATGAGAACTGAAGGAGACCGAGTGACTGTCCAAGGTCACACAGTAAGGAAGCAGAGAAGACCTGAATGCGGTGCTTCTGATCCCAAATTTCAGTGTTTTTTTTTCATTCTTCCACACTGTGTGGAACTTGGATTTGGTTCTGAGGTGTAGGCACTAAGCTGATAAAATTCTGGTTTACAGTAGGAATTGGACAGACTTACTTCAAGAGTTAGAATTTGTTTGTATAACTTGATATGAAGAAACGCAGTCTTACAGAGAAGGGAAGTGCTGTGTCCCTTACACACAGCAGCCAAATTGCAATGCTTTCTTGCGCTTGTGCCCAGAATCCTAACTGTAACAAAATCTTTCTTCAAAAAAAATCAGACTTTTTCTCACCTATACATTCACACAAATATTTTTAGTACTTAACCAAATTTCCGCAAGTGCCTAGCACACAATAATGTGTTATTTTGCCAAGATGGAGAGAAAGGTACTAAACTAAAATCCCAAACCTCAAACTAGAGCCTTACAGGTACTGCTTGGCTTCACGTGGTAGGTTTGAGCAGCAGACCTCACTGCCACTGTACAATAGAGCCCATGAGTGATGACCATACAGGTCAATTCTGGCTACTATTCGTTGGGCTTGTTCAGCTATATCCATTCATAATGTGTGTTCATACACATTACATATCACTGTAAAGCTCCTTTAATGACTATTAAAACTCAGTTTCGAAGTATTAGATAGGTTTTCCTCTTAGATTTTTCAAAATGACTTCCAAAAACGTGGGCTCCTAGGCCAAGAACTATCATCTTGGCTTTATCTGCCCTCCAAGTAACAGTTCACGCACTGCACACAATCAAAGTAGCATTTACTATAACTTTTCCATTTTGTGTATATTGTAAACAACAAAATAAAAACAAAACTTAATAAAACATTGTACATAAAATGACGACAATAAAAAGGGATAATATGAAAGCTTCAGAAAACAATGGGTTGATGTAAAAGAAAAAATGAAGTTACAAATATAACTGTCTTCCATATCAGGAGAACGAAAAGCCCAGCCATTCAAAAGGGGTTTTATTTAAACTGGGTTGATAAAGTGAAATTCCCTGCCAGCAGGTGCCTTGCTAACAAGAACAGTTGAATGCATGGCAATTCTTATGTGTTGGAGGAAAAGATGTTGCTTTTAGTTAAGCCATGATGTTGGGCTGTTACTGTGATTCCCACCGTTAAAAGCCATTAATAAAATCATCCATTCATCTTGCGCACACTGCTTATAGAGTGTGCAAATTAAGAAAACTGAAATAAATAGGACAGGTAGAAATGATGAAGACACAGTATAATTCCAAGAAGTGAATTCAGCTCGAGAAACTTGTCAAGACATCCTTGACACAGGAGGAACATACCGCACAGGAAAGGTGTACATTACAGCAGCTTTACTGGTCACTTTCTAGTCCTTGGCGTCAGGGAATCTCTCTAAATTCTAGGTGAAGGGATTATAAGAGCTGTTTTTCGCACTTTCCTACATTTTCCAGATGTTCTACAACAATAATGTATTACAGAATTTTAAAAACAATATTTAAAAGGAAAACAAAGGGCACACATTTATTGGAAGTAAACCCATTTCAAAAGTTTGCACTCTGCAGTTCCAGGTAGTCGCAAAAAAACGAAGGTTACCCTTGGAACATATGACATAATTATGTTATCTCTTTGTTGAGCCAGCAATAGGTGAGGATTATGCTTCCTTGGTGGGTCTCCTCCAGGAGACCCTGAACTCTGAAAAACGCTGCGATTGGTGACATCTGTGCAGCATTGCCAGTTCCTGCGATCATTTCACAGTTTCTCCCCTCATGAACTGCTGTTTTAGAGTTGTTCACTTGGTCCAAGGTCATCAAATTCCCTAAACCTCAATGTTAAGAAACATTTGTTGAGTGTCCCTCGCCGTCCTAGACACTTGTATAAAAATTCGTTAATGTATGTTACCTAATGTAATCCTTAAAACAGTCATGAGAAAGGAAAGCTCAGAGAGGCAATTAGAGAACAGCGAAGAGCCCAGGGGTAATCACTGTAACACCGAGGTTTATAGGCCTAGGTTTGAATGCTAGCCTCTGTGGTTTTGAACTAATCACTTAATTTAATCTATTAAATGGGGATAATAACATCTCCCTTGCAGTCTTATGATGATTAAGCAAGACAGTTTACATAAAGCACTAAGCACAGTCCTGGCATATGGCTAAGTCATAGCTATCGCTGTGGAACTTCCCAAGGCCAGACAGGCAATGAGAACAAAGCTCACGTTTGAACCTTGCCGGCGTGATCCCAAGCTCTATGTGAGTTCCCTGACAAAAGATTAGGAATAGGGTGCAGTTCATATCAAAGGCAATAGGGCTGTATTTTTTAATATTCACCACGCAGACGTGCTTGCGAACACGCCTGTTCCTTTATCTCCCTGAGCCTGATTCCTCGTGTGAAAATAAGAATATCACTAACTACCTTGCAGATTTGCTCAGAGGATTAAATGTAACTAGGTGTGCAAAGCCTTAACTTGGTGCTGGCCGCAGCGTGCACTCAGTGTTAGCTTCTTTCTCTGTGGTCTGGGCAACAAGACTTTTGGGGGGCATCTACCAAATGTGCTGAGGGGCAGTGCTCTGAAGTGTAGCCTAGAAGTGAACTGAATGACCCTGCTTTCAAAGTTACTGATAGTGGATTTCTTCCCATAATTAGCCCTTTATAAAAATTCTGAAAGGGCTTAGTTCCCTTCCGAGCAGAGTTCTGAAATCTGTCTGCACACTGGAATCACTTAGGAATCTTTGTCAAAGTACCTATCTCTAGGCCTCGCCCAGATTCATTGAATCAGAATTGCCAGGAATGGGCACCAGCAATGTGTATTTCTTTTTCCCCGATGGCTCTGGTGTACTTGGTCTAAAGACACACATTTGGAAGCCCCTGCTCTGGAGCTGCCTGTCTTTTCACTACCTAACTCCTGCACACCAGCATTCTCCCTTCCTCCTTTCTGCCCTCAACCTGCCCCAGGGCCTTTTCTTTCCATTAGCAATTTTCTTTAGCCATTGTCATCCTCTCCCCAAGGGACTATCAGAATACAATAATAACCCTGCAGTGAAAAAAGAAATGATTAAGAAGACCTTGAAGAATTCCACTTATCAATCTCAACTGTTTAAATTGGAAACCGATCCCTAAGACATATTATTGACGGCATCCTTTTCCATAAAATGCTTATGGACACATCATTCTATCTATGAGGGAACCCTCAGCAAACAGGAGAAAGGCTCCTAAGGAAATCACTCCTAATGTTTTCTACCTCTTTCCTCCTTCTCTGATTTATCCTTTCTCATAGTACTTATCACCTTCCAATGTACTATACAGTTTATTGATGTGTTTTATTTGTCATCTCCCTGTCCTATGCCACGTAGAATGTAAATTCATGAGGACAAAGATTTCTATTTATTGCTATTTCCCTGTGCTAGAGCAGAGCCTGGCTCATAATAGACATTTAATAAATATTTGTTGGATGAATGAAAATGAATGCATGATCACAAAACAAATGTTTCCTTATTTCTTTTTAAATGTTTTTTGTTGGGGGCAGGGCAGGTAATTAGGTTTGTTTATTTATTTATTTATTTTTGGAGGAGATACTGGGGATTGAACCCGGGACCTCATGCATGCTAAGCGTGGGCTCTACCACTTGAGCTATACCCTCCCCCCCAAATGTTTTCTTTTAAGTTGACCAGTTCATACATTCATGGAGACAACTATTTTACTTCAGTTCTTCTCCACGTCTGCAAAAGAATCATGGTTTGTACCAGCTTATACGTTTGTTGTGCTTCATTTACTTCCTAAAACTTTTTGCATTTTCATCTACTGGAAGATTTTCCCATTTTATAAGAATTGGAAATGTCTAGGTTTTCAGGAGGTTTCCAGGCTGGAGGACAGCAGATTCTCAATGGTGACCAGTGTCAGCATGTTCTTTGCATTGGAATTTGATTGCTTAGGTAATGTCTCATGATTGTGTTCACTTAGTGCGTATAGAATATACCCCATTCTGTTTTCTTGTGCTCAGCCATTCACAGAGCTTCTTCTAAAGCTCTGCTTTGGCCTGTGGCTAGTTTTTTGTTTGGATTTTCTCAAGTTAAAACCCTTGAATGCAGACAGGCAGCAGGGCTTATAGGAAAGGGCTTTAGAATTAAAGTGCAAAGACTTGGATTCATCCTGCCTTTACAGCTTAGCAGGGCAAAACCCTACCAGAGTCCCTGACCACATGGGACCCAAGTTTTCCAGCCGTCCATCCTATGTCTGAATCTTACCCTTTGTTTAGAGAGAAAATCAAAATGAAAACATTGGTGCCTATTTCTTGATTTCAGAGTACTTTACACATTTTGAAGATAAAATAATTAATAGATGAATATTTTCAAAAGTAATTAAATAATTGATTTCACAGTAACATGGTTCAAACTTCTTTTTAAAATCTTTGGTTTTTGTTCCATCCAGTAGCTTAGAAATGCTAAGTAGATAAGCAGACTTGGCACCACGTCATTCACAGCACAGCGAAGAGAAGTTCCGTGGGTGTCTCTGGCCTTCCCTGTCGACAGGGCCAGGTACACTTCACATTCCCTGAGATTATGCTCTGTGAACATGTGTTTACTGAAGGCTTTTTTCATTTTTGGTGCTTAAACGAAATTGTGTCTTACTTTAGGAAGGACACCAGGAGAAAAAGAGAAAAAAATTAGTATCCTTGAAGTCCAAATTGAGGTCATTAGTCATATTGAAAAAGGTGACTGTATATTAGTATAGGCGGCATGCTTTGCCTTAGGAAAAGAATGGTCAGGATCATGCAGAAGAGTGCCAAGAATGCCACTGAGTAAATCAAAGACTTTATCAACAAGAATTCTTATAATGAAGAAGATAGAGAATAATGTAGTAGTTAAAGGTCATTGACTAATGTGTTTTTCAGCTCAGCTGGACACTTCTATACACTGTTTATATATTCAAATATATATATATATACACACACCACTTTGAATATATTTAACACTTTACGTATTTCCCCCCATAAATGATTTGCTTTTGATATTAATGAGATAAGCTCCCCACCAAAAGAGATATGACAGTCCTTTTTTATTTTTTTCTTTCAGCCTAGCTTTTCTTTATTTCTTACAGAGAAATTCATTTCAACATTTTGTATCATCTGGAAATTTTTGTGAGTTTAACCACAAAAATTAAGAGACAGGTACATATAAAAGTTCTTTATAAATAGTAAAGGGGAAATACATGAATATTGTTATTTTCATTTCCCTTAAGACTTCTGGAAGATGTCTTCTATACCTTTTTAGAGAATATGAATGAGCCACTTGCTGTACAAATCCTAACATTACCCATGAAAGAAAGATTCCAAGTTGGTCTTGAAACTCAAGAGTAATTGGCCAGTGCGTTACCTGTTTACTTGCCAAATCTTTCATTGATTTTCTTTCTGATATGAGGGCATACTGAAGTAAGACGATTACTGAGATTGGAAGTTCATCATCTTGTTGCTTGGTACTCGTCCCTAACTGCTTATAATAATATAAGCTTGGTTGTATATATATATAATAAATATACAATATATATAATATTATTATATATAATTTATTGTTTATAATATATAATTTATTATTATTATATAATATATAACATAATATATAATAATATAATATATAATTATATTATATTATACATAATATACTAATTATATAATATATATTACATATGTATTTGTGTGTATAATATATACGCACAAACAATATATAATGTATAATTATAAAATATTATAATTATAATACATAATTTATTATATATAATATATAATAAAAGCTTGGTTGGAATGTAAGCCTTTGGCCGGCAAGGGGAGAGTGATCACTGTTACACATGAGAAGCCGTTTCTTCCTTGGTCCGAGGCTAATTAGTGGCTGAACCAAGACTGGAGCTGGCTCGGGAACCACTGGGAACCAGGACGCCCAGGACAGTAGGAGAGTGAGGAGTCGGCGGTACTGCTGTGAGGTTCGTAGGGGAGCCACCCTCTGCCAGGACTGCAGTCTCCCTTTGCTCCTCGTCCAGGTGCTGCTGGAGCTCGGTAGCTTTTCCAGATCTGTCCCCTTCAGTAAGTTTTTGCTTCACCACAGCTTGCCCCAGTTCTTTTATCTTCTCCCTTTGAATATAAATATTTTTGTGAACAGCAGAATGTTTCTACTGAGGTACGACTGTAGGTCGCGTGGCACTGACTTATTCAAGCCGGAAGGGTTCACGCTAGGACTGTAGCATGGTACCGTTACTTCAGAGGAGCCTTTTGTATCAGTGTGAACATTTTAATTTCACGCCCTGCAGACTTCACAGTCTTTTGTGCCCTCTCTGCTCCTGTTGTTGCATAAAGGGCAAATCCGTGTGTCACATTCATTTTAGATTGAAAAAAAGTAAAGCTGATCCATTTGAGATCTCCAAACAGAGACAGATAAAAATCTGTTAGCAAGAAGCTTTTATCAAGGGGAAAAAAATAATTATTTTTCAGCTAATATGGCTTTCCATATGGTTGAATGTGGCCTCAAGGCATAAAAGAGAGAAAAAAAAACCCTCTGTTAACATTGGTTACTGGTACTTTTTCATTAGTGCAAATTATCATGAATTTACTGATTGAAACACAAGGTATCTCCAAGTGTTTGGGTATCAAAAATAATCAGACTGGGGCCAAGATCTTTTTTTAACCAGTCATTGCTGGCAAAGAAATTAAAATTTCTCCTTTACACAACTGTTTATTTGCAAAAGAAAAGGAAACATTGTAGTAGAGAAAGCTGTCAGTGTAAGGAAGAGTCTGAAAAAAGGTAATAGCAAACAAGGTGGAAACAAATCGGAACTTATCATTTAAATTGGATATTTGATTTAAGTGAATTTTTTTTTAAAATGAAGTTAAAAGCTCACATATGGAAGTTTTCCATACCAGAGGTTTAAGCTCAAAGATATCACAGAATTAGAATTATAGCTAATTATCATAAATTATTTAACATTAACTTCTAAGGGATCATTTAGCCTTTACAAAAATTATGAGATAGTGCATAGGCTATAATGAGCTATTTCAAATTTACTTTCTTGCCACCACCTTCAGCCTGTGGTCCCAGCCAGGTTTAACTGCTGAATGAGGTCGGTCTGCTACAGCATGGGCACCTGGCATTCACTCCCCAATAATGCCTACTGCAGCCCTTTTTAGAGAGCTGTTCCACAGGGGCGAGGGAAGATCCATTCAAGAATCTGTTTGCTAATGAGTTTTTAAAGGCACTGACACCAGCGATGTGGCAGCAATCACTTAAGTAAGCACTCACGCTTACTTGGGACAATTGTGATGGTAATTTATATTTTTTAAAGTGACATTTAAAACTACTTACAATCCTTCCACCCACTTTATACACCATTGGTAATATTTTAGTGTTTAGTATATTTCCTTCCTATCCTTTTTTTCCTTCACTTCTTATATGTTTCTCTTTTTTTAGGCTACGTTTTTCTAAATTGTGAAATACCTGGGAGTTTAAAAACTCTTCTTGGTGTTAACTATCCCATGAATAAATAAGAAAGAGGTGCATGGGATTTAGCAGTAATAAAATCGCCGAGATAGACCTCTTAGCAAGGCTGATGGTTGGAATGAGAATGTCTGTGTTTCTCTCCTAAGTTATGTTAGGAGTGCTGCAGTGTGATTGTGTTTCCCATAAAACTTTTCTCCTTTTTATTCTTTGTTGGATCCACACACAAATTTAATCAGAAGTATAAATCGCTGCTATAAAGCATATGGCATATTCTAAACACGACCCCTTCATCTATCTTTCAGATGAGGAAAATATGTATTAAAGTTAAATCACACAATTAGAATGAATTTCTTTGTCGAGGAGAAAAAAAAAAACAATTAAATGTAATCTTCCTGGTCGGGAGTAGCGCAAGACCAAGGAGCTTACTGGAGGATCCCAGTCCTATTTGCCACTTGCCATTCTGCTTTGTCAGTTTTCAGGGGCAGGGGCAGCTTTGGCAAGCCATATTGCTTTATCTTCTGGGCACCTGGAGTTTGAGCTAAGAAAGAATATTATTGTCTTGCTCTGAGCCTCTCTTAAGACATCAAAATAATATTGGACCTTCACCTTAGCATACTCCGTTTATTTATTCTTTACCTCCTTCCTTCCATTTATCATTAACTTTGACCCAAACAAGGGATGTCAGGTTCAGTTTCCATGCTGGCCCAGTGCCAGCTGGCGTGAGCCAGGAGATCCTGGCCGTCCCATCAGTCTTCATCAGTTTCGGTCTTTCTTACTGACACCTCTTGTTACTTTAATATCAAATTTCTTGTGCTTTTCCTTGTCATCCAATTTTCTAAATTTTTCCAAACTGGGGTAGGTAGTTGATCTGTCTGGGTCTTGTTACTGCCAGAGCCGTGGGTTCCCCAGTGTTGGTAATGTTCTGTCAAAACTCTGGTTTCTTCCCCATCAATTTCTGCTTTTTCCATTCCATGTGTTTACAACAGTGGAAATATTTTCACCCTGTTTGGCTACTCTCGTTTTTTCCCCTGTTGACTCCTCTTCCTTTCCTCGCTTTCTACTGAACCCTTCTAATTTTCCTGGCATCAGTAAAGCCCAGTGAAAGAAGCTGGGACAGTAAATCACATATGGTTTCTTGCGCTATTTCTTATCCACACCCACCCCCTACCCCCTCCTCATCACCAAGCAACATGGGAGGAACGTTAGGTGCACTGAAGTCACATCTCTCCCCATGGCCTGGTCAAGCATGTTCATTAGGAGGACATCCTGGTAACCGTAATGCCAGTCCACCATGACTTGCGTTCACAGCATATCAGCTGCTTCCCCAGCAGCTTTCCATTTTGCATTTAACAGGGGAGTTGGGCAATTGCCTCTTTCAGGACAGGCATTGTGTATTGTTGCTCTTTTTGACCCCAAAAGACTGGATGTTCCCCCATCTCTAATTTTCATCCAAGATGTCACAGACTATAACCAGTTGGGGGGTCATATATTAACCAACACATGCCTCTTTATGCAGCTGAATCCAGAATTAGGGAAACAGTGAATCCATAATCCTGAAAAACCCATAGGGGGTTGCTGGATTCATCAGCAAAGTGGGTGAGCTCTTTAACTGTATATCCCCAGTTTCTGTTGTTTCATGATTTTGCCCTCTGCCAACCTGTATCACCTTCTCTGTGACCACAGGATAGAAGGGTATAATCTACTATGTTAAATTGCAAGTATCTGAGGTCTCTTCCAAAGAATTTCTGTTTCAGCTTGCGTACAGTCAGTTCAGGTCTCCCGGCTTCAGCTCTGACACTGAGAGCAAGCAGAACACCTTCCTGTCTGGCTCATGCTGTCCCCACTAATGCAGCCCTGAGCGCCTGGTTTTACTTAAACTAAAGGCAACAGCCTGCGGCACACACAGAGAAACTGTATGTGTAGGGGCGGGGGTGTTTCCTTTCTGTTGGGCTGTTCTCACTAATAGGTTCATATAAAGTCCATCTACCATATTGTCTTTCTTTTTGAAAGTACAAACAGTCATAAAACAAAACACTACCATTTAATTTTGTAATCTTAAATTTCAAACAATGCACTGATGAATTATTAATGTCATAGAATGTTTTCAATAATGTGTAGCATAAAACGGAATGGATACATGTCCATATGTGCCTTGAACTTAAGTGTACGCTAATAAACAGGGTACCTGGCATCTCTTTGGCCTAGCAGACTTTACAAGCAAGCCTTTCCCCTCTGTTTTGGTTTCTGTGTTATGTTCCCCAGAAGTCAATTTACTGCTTTTCCTACTGGAGCCTCGCAGGTAACATTCTTTGACTCCAAGCTAACAGTGCTTTTCTCTCGAGATAACCAAGGTTGGGGTCCATAAATTTCACTTGTCATTCTGGCTTCCAGCCATATTAAACTAGGCTTTAATTCATAATTACTAGGAAGCTATAATTCCATAGGAAAAAAGAATATTTTATATTAAATGGCCATTATCTAACCTCATGATTTCACAAAATGATTAAGATGCCAGAAAATAATTAAGATGTCAAGTTCCCCAATACTTAAAAGTACAGACAGGGGAGCAGGGGTGGTAAATTTTTTTAACCTGTGTGTAGCTCTTACTACAGTGACAGAAAAGAAATTCTCCTTAAATAATTTCATTTTTATAGTTGCATAAATTATCAGATTTGCCCAAATTTTCTTTCCGTATCAAAATCTCTGAGATCAAGTACATTGCTTGCATAGGGACAGTCTTTTACCGAAAGAATAGACAGAATAGAGAGCCCACATAAGTATAATGAACCAGTCTTGATAAAGGAGCAAAGGCGATACAGTGGAGCAAAGATAACCTTTCAACAAATGCTCAAAGATAGCCTGAAACAACTAGACATCCATGTGCAAAAAGATGGGTCTGAACACAGACCTTCCACCTTCCACATAAATGAACTCCAAATGTAAAATGCAAAACTATAAAACTCCTAGAAGATAACAGGAGAAAACCTAGATGGCCTTGGGTATAATGATTTCTCCTTAAATACCACACCAAAGGTACCATCCATGAAAGAGAGAATTGATAAGATGGACTTCACTAAAATTAAAAACTTCTGCTCTGCAAAAGACAATGTCAAGAGAATGAGAAGGCAAGCCACAGACCGGGAGAAAATATTTGCAAAACGCACATCTGATCAAGAACTATTGTCCAAAATATACAAAGAATCTTTACAGCACAACAGTAAGAAAGCTAATGATCAGATCATAAAATGGACCAAAGATCTTAACAGATAACTTTGTGAAGAAGATATGCCGATGGAAAATAAGCATATGAAAAGATGCCCACATGTTTAGTTATCAGGGAAATGCAGATTAAAACGACCATGAGATACCACTGAAATGGCCTAAGTCTGAAACAGTGACAACAGTAAATGCTGGTGCGGATGTGGAGCAGCAGGAACTCTCATTCATTGCTGGTGGAAATGCAAAATAGCACAGCCACAATTTGGAACACAATTTGGCAGTTTCTTACAAGACTAGATATATTCTTGCCCTATGATCCAGTAATCATGCTCCTTGACATTTACCCAAAAAGGCTGAAAACTGATATCCACACAAAAACCTGTACATAGATGTTTATAGCAGCTTTATTCATAATAGCGAAAACTTAGAAGCAACCGAGATGCCCTTCAGAATGTGGATGGGTAAATAATGATGTGAATAATACATGCAGACGATGGAATATCATTCAGCACTGAAAAGAGAGGAGCTACTGAGCTGTTGTGTGGCAGGTCAGGATATTCACCCCTTGTATCAAAAGTTCATGGAACTGATGATGGTTAAGATCACGAGGACAAATAAACTTTGCCATTGACACTAATGATTCAATAACACATAATAAACTAAAATATCTTCCTCAAAGTAGCTGCTGATGAATAAAATGATGAATAACCATAGCTTTCATTATTATAGGAAAATATAAATAAAATAACATGACCAGGAGATTTTATTGTTATTTGTGCCTTGTAATATGTTATATTAAAATTATTTTTGATTGAAGGATCTCCCATATGCCCATTATCTTTCTGGTAAATTCTTTAGCCTCCCTCCAAGGTGCAACTGACTTTGCATAGTATTCACTCTTTGGCTTATAAGCACTTCAGGAAGAAATATGTTAAGTTAGAGTTGCAGACTCTTTTTGTGACAACACCTCTGTTGAATGGAGAACAAGAGTTAGAAAGGTCATCCTGTGCCTTCGTATATCTGACTTTCTCTGCATCTCTGTGAATAGTTCTCCTGTGAAGTCGACAGTCTCATACGCAGGTTTGAGACCACTCCTTTTTCTTACTAACCTTTTTGCTGATGTTTGACAAATGATTGTGAAGCACTTATAAAATATGCTGTATCTTCTATTTTTCAGAAACCTAAATGCCAGCCTAAGTTTGCTTTAGCAATTAAAAAGTAGAGAACTTTTGAGAGGAACTATTCTAGGATTCTTGAGAAGACCTGTTTTAGGACTCCTAGCCCAGTGTGGTAATTGGTTATCCTTCTGCCCCCTTTATAAATTCATTCTTTCTTGAATTGGTACCATTTCTTTTCCGCCACTGCAGTAAGAATCATATATAGGGATGTAAAGAACCATAAGAAGGACTATAAGCAAATTTAAATAAATATAGATTATGTTCCCCCTATAAATACAGATTTTTAAACCCTAAAATAATCATAAAAATCTAATTCAAGAATAAATGTAAAGAATAATACTATATAACCAAGTAGAATATATTCCAGGAATTTAAATGCGGTTACTATTTTGAAAGTCAAAAATAGAATATTTCTTAACAATATATCAAAAAAGAAACAGTATATTATCATCTTAGTATATATTGAAAAGTTACTTGATAAAATTAATTTTTCATTCCTGACTTTAGTAAGCCAAAAGAGAAAATACTTCTTATCATAATAAAGAATATCTAGATGAAAAATGCTAAATAGTAAAAAAAAAAAAAAAGGTAGAATAATTCCTATTAGATCAGAATTATACAAAGGTACCTATAAAACTTGTAGTTTTAGCATTGCCCTTGAAGTTCTAGCCAGTACAATAATATAAGAAAAAATAATGCAAATATGGGAAAACACATAAACTTTATCATTATCTGTATTCAATGTAACTGTCCACCCATAAAACCCGATAAAAATCAATTGAAAAAATAATTTAAGGAATTAAGAGAGTTTGATAATGTAAAAAACTCAATTACTGTAAATCTTGACACCAGCATTAGCTATTTAAAAGATATAGCAGGGGGTGGTGATGCATTTATAATAGCAGTGAAAAAATTCAGAAATTCCTAATAATAAACTTAGAAATTTATAGAACCTTTCTGCAAATATATTTCCTAGCTAGGATGATTAATTGAGCACTTACATTTATCTCTTCTATTTCCTGAGACACCAGTAAAATGAGAGTAAATGAATGTTTTTAAAGGTATAAATCCATGAAAATAAATGGGAGAAGATTCATCAATATACCAGAGATTTATATACATTTTTGGAAAATGGAAAATGAATGGAGGATTAGTAATATTAAACAAGATAGAGAAAGCTACCACATAGGAAGCACTGAGAAAGGTATTCAAACGAAAAGAGATTGATACCACAGAACTTTGTAAAGGTTTGGGAATTAGACGCAATGTGAACCATGAAGAGTGGTGATATGGGGTAGAACTGAAAATAGTATGAGAGGGACATTTGAAGCAAGAATCAAAAAACCCAGTTCTGCTGCCACAGTACCATATGTAGAATATTAGTCCCTGGCAAAAGACGGGTATTGAAGTCTCTGGAGAGATTCAGTAGAGAAGAGAAGACTCAGGAATATCAGATACTTTGGAAGATGAGATGAGTTGAGTAGCACTGAAAATGGGATGAAGTCAAATCTACAAATGGAAAGGTCAGCCTCCTTCCCTGTCCTAGAAGTAGACCACGTCTCCCTCCCAAACAGAATACTGGAAGAGTCTTCTCTGAAGAAGCTTAATAGTCTCCAAATACTGACATGAAGTGGTACACCCACTTTGGAAAACAGTCTGGCAGTTCCTTGAAAGGTTAGACATTGAGTTTATAATCCCACCCCTAGGTATCTACCCGAAGAAAATGAAAACATATGTCTCTGCTAAAAACGTGTACATGAGTGTTCACAGCAGCACTGTTCACAGTAGCCAAAAGATAGAAACAACCCCATGTCTATCATGTGATGAATTGATAAATAAAATGCTTTAAATAGGTGTACCTTTCTGTATGTATGTTTTACTTCAATAAAATAGTTTAGAGTTTATGAAGAAGTAGTCTGCTACATTGAATGCTGCAGAGCCGTTACGTAAAACAGGGACTACAAAATGTCCATTGGATTTAGCATCATGAGGGGCATTAGTGAATGTGGTGATTTCAATTTTAGTCAAGTGGTAGGAGATGAAAGCCAGATTGGAAAAAAAAAAAAAAAAGAGAGAGAGAAATGGTTTGATTAAGGAAAGGAAAGAACTTCTTAAGGGCTCTTAGTTATCTAGCAAACAGGAAAAGATTGAAAGTTCTAGAGTGGACAGTCAATACTGAAAGGTTCCTACGAAGCACAAATGGAGTGATCACCCTAGTCTAAGAGAAGGACCACTTCCTTCAACATGAAAGGAGGAAATGATGGGTGCTGAAAGACTTGTAGACTTGACAAAGTGAAGACAATTTCTCTTTAATGACCTCCTTTCTCTGAAGTGGGAAGCAAGGCTATCTGTTTAGGATAATTTGTGAGAAAGGAAAATGAGGACAACAGGAGAGCTGATTAGAGAAATCCAGTAGCTCTGTCGGAAGATGTTTAGCTCCCACTTAAGTTTAGTGACTAGGAATCTATATTAGACCTCCTCTTTGTTTGTTTGCTTGTTTCTTTGATTTTGTCCTATTTACAGTAAGTGTCCCAACTGTAATTCACAGAAAAGGCAGACATTTGGATTTCTGCAGTATTGTGATTTTGCCAGATTTAGAGGAGGGGACAAAAAGACAGAGGATGTGTTTTTAAGAGTATTGTTAAAAGAGTGTTTGGAATGCTGGACCATGAAATTTAAATTTAATAAGAGATAAAAGGGTTAGGAAGAAAGTATGCCATTAATGGACCCACCTGGACAGAGATTTTAGCTGTCTTGCTCACCACGTTATTCCCAGTTCTTAGAACAATGATTGTTTGAATTAATGATCTGTTGAGACCAATAGGCAGAGATAGTGGGAATAGTTGAAAAAACAAGCCTTAGGGTAAGATGTGGGCATGAGGAAGTAGTGGGATATTTGAATTACTGAATTCAGAAGAGATATTATTTTAATTGGTCACAAGTTCCAGGATATAAAGAGAAAGGCTTGCTGAGAAAGTCTTAACCTGAGAGATCAAAGAACTAAGTCAGAGTGTTGGCTGGCGTTCACTCCTGTAATGTTGACATGAGCAGGGATGATGGTAACAGCTGAATTGAAGGAGAAGACTGAATCAAGGGTTAACATCATCAGTGATTCAGAGTGAATGGGTAAATAGATGATTTAGATAAGAGAGGTTGAGGATGGTAGAGCAGATGACAAGATCTTCAGAGCAATAAGAGTTTAATGAGAGACTGGGAGAATAATAATAAAAAGCAAAAAGTGGAAGCAATGATGATCCCAGTTACTACACCTTGACCCTGACATGCGAAAGGTATGTTGAGTATAAACAGTTCTCCCTGAGAAGGATGTAGGGGAAGCACTGACCTCAAGAAAGAGCCAGGTTAAAACAGGAGATGTAAGAAGTACTCTAAGAAGAGTACAAAAAATACAGCTGAATATATCATAAAGCAAAAGCTCCAGAAGCAATGGGGACATGGAAAGAGTCGGGGGGAAAAGAAAGTAATACTATATAACATAATAGGGATAGTAATACTTTGCTAATTTATGACGGATTGGAGTAGAGAATACCCTTTGCGCATTGACTGATTGAAAAAAATGTAATGAGAGACATAGCTGATTTAGTCTCAGAAGACCTTGGACCTAACCTAAGTGCTCTTCAATAGGGGATTGGTTAAATAAATTAGAGTGCATCCAGGAGACAAAGTAATCTGAAATCATTAAAAAATAATGTTATAAATCATTAATCAATGTTATAAATCATTAAAAATAATGTTATAAAAAATTGAGGAAAGTATTCCCAATATATTAATTGAAAAATTAATTTGCATAGTCCATGTGTATACTGTCCTTTTTCATAAGCGGAGAACAAGAAGTATGGATGAGTAATGCTTTCATAATGTTTGAAATATATTGTAATTTTTTTAAAAGATCCAAAGATCAAAAAAGCCGCCTGTGGAGGAAGGAGCTAAAACTTAAGCCATGGGACCAGTCATTTTCTTCAACAAATATTTAGCACCTACCTTGCGTCAGATACCATTCTTGGCACTGGAGATATTAGCGTAAACAAAGTAATGACCCTACTCTCATAACTATTGAAAGACAAAACCAAAAAAATAAGACCTGAGAGAATAGCAAGGGATTCAACCCATGCACTGTCCCAGAGGTAGGAATCGAGCGTAACAGCAGGGGTTAGGTCTGAGCAGTTGGGTTGATGGAGAGGAGTGGAATTTGGGGGGAAAAAAATAAGTAAGAGTTCTGTTTTGGGTAGTTTGAAGTGTCTATCACACATCCAGTGGACATATCAGACAACAGTTGGGTGTAAGAGTCTGGAACTCTACAGCAAGGTTGACATTGGAGCTATACATTTAGGAGTCATTGATAAATGATGTTATTAAAAGTTGTGAGAATGAATGGAATCATCTAAGACTTCAGGGTCAAGAATTAAGCCCTGGGTCATTCCATCATTTGAAAGGTAAGAGAAGATGAAGTTAATCAGAAGAGGTCTACTGAAATCACCAAGGATGGAAACAAGAGTGGGAGGGGAAAGCTCCTGCATCATGTTTAGGTCTTCATCCAGTGCAGCTGATGGAATGGACCATGAAATCGATTCATTTCCCAGCCTTGTGCCAATATTCTCAGACAGCGTGTCAGACTGTCCCTTTCTTGAGTTGATGGCATTGAGCCAAGTCAAGTCTTCAGAGGCTACATCCTCCCCATGGATGTCTTAAGTTTCTTACTAGCTCAGAGGCAGACAAAACTGGGAAGAGAGCTCTGGGAGGACAGAATTAATGCTAGTACAGCCAAGTTCAAATTGAGTCCTGGATGGGACTGGCAGAAGAGACCAAATAAGCCTTCTGCTTATCACTGCTCCATAATGAAGCTGTTAAAGTCAACCTGTGTGCTTAGGTAACTCAGGAGTACTGGCTCTGTGCAGTGCAGAGACAAGAAAGGCCAACATAGTTTATGCCTCTAGCTAAAATATAGTCTTAGTTTTTCAAGGGATGGTATTTTATGAATTTAAATAAGTTGTATAGTCCTTTAAATTATTTGAATACCAAATATCCCCATCAGGGTCAGGCCAAGTTAATCAACTTTTATAGCCTTCTGTCACATGTCACCCCAGCTGACTAAGGCCCACTGCTCACAGAGCACAATTTGATAAACACACTGCTCTTTGCTGGTATTTAGTACAAAATGCCATGGGAATTCATTTTTTATTTTGCTTGATTGCATATATAATTCTTCTGTAAAATTGGGTGATTTCTCAAGCTTTGGTTTTTAAAATAATCTTTGCTATTTTGTTGCTTTTCATCTGCCAAATTATTTGATCTTTCCTTATAGCAAAAGAACTGTTAAAACATTTACTGAACAAAATTAGCTATGAGGTACCACTGATATCTGAGTCCCTGGCTACCACACACTTTCTGATTCTTCTGCCACAGTGTAATCCATGATTGAAGGTGACTTCAAGAGAAGTGGAGTTTTTTATGGTAACAGGAGAACCATGGAGATAAGCATTTGTACTTTAGGGTAGATTAAATTGTTGGTGAAAAGTTAGACCAGTTGAATAGGAGTATGGATGTGTTCACACTGAGTTACAACTAATCATACTATATTTTTAAAATAAAATCTAGTTGGAAACAGCAACCATTTTCTTCTTTTACTTTTATGCTAGTTACACATCTTATTTATCTTGATGGAAAGATCAAAGATATACTAGTCTAGGAAGTCAAGGGGCCTGGGCTAAAAACCACTTTGCTCTGCCACTCAGTTGTTGTGTGACTCCCAGCAGTTCACTTCTAGCTCTCTGGGCCTCAGCTTCTTCATTGGTAAAATAAGAGAATTATCCAAAATTCTGTCTAAGACCCATTCCTCAGTGGGTGTGGCCATTACTGGTGTTCGCCAGGATCCAGTTCTCCTCCCTTCTGGAGCATGACTGGTTCTGGCCAGTCAGATGTAAGGAGAAGTGTTATGTTGCATCCATGCTGTGGAAAACCTTTGTACAGTTCTTCAGTCTGTCTTCCCTGCCAAGACAACAGAGAAGCTCACAGGCTCTGGGAGATGCTGTCATAAGACAGTAGCGCTGCAATCTGCCAAGACCTACTTTGAGCACATGGCATAAGCACAAGATATCTTTGAGTTGTGTTAAGCCATTGGAAAAATTTTTTAATTGAAGTATAGTCAATTTACAATGTGTCAATTTCTGGTGTACAGCATAATGTTTCAGTCATTCATGTATATACATAAATTTGTTTTCATATTCTTTTTCTTTATAGGTTACTACAAGACATTGACTATAGTTCCCTGTGCTATACAGAAGAAACTTGTTGTTTATCTATTTTGTATATACTAGTTAATATTGCAAACTTCAAACTTGCAGTCTATCCCTTCCCACCTCCTTCCCCCGCCCCCAGTAACCATAAGATTGTTTACTATGTCTGTGAGTCTATTTCTGTTTTGTAGATAAGTTCATTAGAGTAAGCCATTGGAATTTGGAGGTGAATTTGTTACTGCTGCATAGCCTAACTTATCCTGACTAATATAGTACATCTAACTTTCTGTGGTGCTGTGAGTCACTCTTCCCGTATTATAAAGATATTTTTACTATACTGTACGTGAATAAAAGTACTATAAAGAAGTCTGAAGCCCACAACATTATTTCAAATTATCTAATAATTATCAAATCAGTCTTTAAGCACAAAGTCTTATTGTTACTCTGGATTTCAACTTGCATCACTGAAAGACTGATTTCTGATACACTGCCTGACCCCCAGTTATTCTGGTTCTGCTTTTTAGTAGAGAGGAAGGCTGGTTTAATGTCTTCATTTACAATACCTCTCCCCATGTTGTATAGAGCAAAATTTTGAAATTGTATAGAAAAATATAGGCTTTCCATTGTTTCTGATTTTTTTTTAATTTAATGGTCTACATGGAGAGATGAGCATTACTGCAAGGTTTGCCACGTGCTCCCAGAAAAGTTCAAACAAAGCCTATTCCTTCTGTCTTACTTATAAACGAACTTTCTCGGAAAGCAGTTACCTGGTGCGCTGGCTTACCCCTTAAACAAAGATGTTTCGGTTGAACACAGAAACCATTGTTTTGAATGACAGAGACAACTGTATTGGAATATTGGCTTGGTGCTATGAGAGTAAAAACTGTAAATAATTTTCTGCTAAAAAGGATTTCAATTTACAAGTTTTTATGCCATACTAAAAACATGACATTTCCATGCCTGAGATGGTAATCTGGTCTTACCTGGGACGTAAGGGCCAGGTCAGCTACACAACTTACAAGACCAGTGCAACATGAAAATCCGTTATTCAAAAGATAGGATGAAATAAATGCAGTTCAAGGTACTAAAATTACAAAACACTTTCCTTTAAGAAGAAGAAATTTATAAGACAATGGGTGATACATGAATAATATCATAACCCTATAGATAGCAAAAATATATTTTATGTCATAATTTTATATAATACAATAAATAATAATGCTTTATTAATGTGGTAACTTGGTTGATCGTAAGATTTTTCTGGTTCACGTTTCTTCAAATTCATTTATTATATCATCAAAGTTTATTCTTTTAGCAACTTTATTTTAAGTGATATAATTAAAAGATTAGTTGCTCTTGGCAAACGAAAGATCACACATAAATTTTGGTAATTTTTAATTTTGAGAAAGAACTTTCTGCTGTTGCAACTGACACTGGAACTGTTAAGAATATTTTACAGGCTGTGAAACATTTGGATAGATTTCTGATAAATTATTTCAAAATATAAATTTTAGTATATCTAGAGCGATGATTCTTATGGAACAACTTTACTAAAATGATTTAACTCTTCATACACATTAGTCTTATGTATGTATATAAACTTAAATTTGTACAAAGCCATTTCAGTGCTTTCTCTGGCGTGTCCTGTAACTTGTAGAGGTCATGCAGGAAACCAAAAGTCACTTAATGATTTGCAGATATTTCAAAATGCCTGTTATGCTTTCTATTACTATATCTTCAATTACAAAGAAAAATTAACTTTAAAATTGTATTCCTCATTGATTCATTTGAAGTTGCATATGAAAACAGTGTTCTTTTCCATCAAATGCAACAGTCTTTTTATTTATTCTCTTATTTTTATTTTTTTTAATTGAGGTATAGTCAGTTTACAATGTTGTGTCCATTTCTGGTGTTGTGTCCAATTCTTCAGTCGTACATACATACATGAACATACATATACTCATTTTCATGTTCTTTTTCACC